>NW_027361821.1:0-600000 GCF_039654945.1 Dendrobates tinctorius
AAAAAGGATCCGCAAAAAAAAAATGGCGGATCCGTTTTTTTTAAAAACTGGGTGGATTTTGACTGATGGTCAAAAACGGAAGTGTGAAACAGGCCTAACTTACATCATATCTTCTGGACATGTCCAAAAATAAGAAACTCTGGAAAGACGCTATATTACATATCAATTCTCTTACACATATCAAACTCATAGTTACGCCACAAATGGCGCTCTTCTCGATAGGACTTGAGGGTGTTGATCCTTCAATTAAATATCTAATTATTCATATCTTCCTGGTGATTAAAAATTCAATTGCACTGTGGTGGAAAAAAAACAACACCAAAAATTCTTAGATATTATTAATACAATTCAACTCCCACAGTTTCATTGAAAAAAGGTTTGCTATGAACAATAATTTCCTGCAAAAATCCCATATAAAATGGGATTTGTGGAACGCAAAACATCTTACATTGTAGAGAGAACTTGGCTACTGGGCTCTATAGTTGTATTTGATTTATAATAGATCTTGAGTTTCATTTACTCATCCTGTATCATCACATATACCAATGGGCCTAATTGGTTACTCTTAGGTTTAAATACAGTACAGACCAAAAGTTTGGACACATCTTCTCATTCAAAGAATTTTCTTTATTTTCAGGACTATGAAAATTGTAGATTCACTCTGAAGGCATCAAAACTATGAATTAACACATGTGGAATTATATAATTAACAAAAAAAGTGTGAAAACTGAAAATCTCTTATATTCTAGGTTCTTCAAAGTAGCCACCTTTTGCTTGGATTACTGCTTTGCACACTCTTGGCATTCTCTTGATGAGCTTCAAGAGGTTGTCACCGCAAATGGTTTTCACTTCACAGGTGTGCCCTGCCAGGTTTAATAAGTGGGATTTATTTCCTAATAAATGGGGTTGGGACCATCAGTTGTGTTGTGCAGAAGTCTGGTGGATACACAGCTGATAGTACTACTGAATAGACTGTTAGAATTTGTATTATGGCAAGAAAAAAGCAGCTAAGAAAAACGAGTGGCCATCATTACTTTAAGAAATGAAGGTCAGTCAGTCCGAAAAATTGGGAAAACTTTGAAAGTGTCCCCAAGTGCAGTGGCAAAAACCATCAAGCACTACAAAGAAACTGGCTCACATGAGGACTGCCCCAGGAAAGGAAGACCAAGAGTCACCACTGCTGCGGAGGATAAGTTCATCCGAGTCACCAGCCTCAGAAATCACAGGTTAACAGCAGCTCAGATTAGAGACCAGGTCAATGCCACACAGAGTTGTAGCAGCAGACACATCTCTACAACAACTGTTAAGAGGAGACTTTGTGCAGCAGGCCTTCATGGTAAAATAGCTGCTAGGAAACCACTGCTAAGGACAGGCAACAAGCAGAAGAGACTTGTTTGGGCTAGAGAACACAAGGAATGGACATTAGACCAGTGGAAATCTGTGTTTTGGTCTGATGAGTCCAAATTTGAGATCTTTGGTTCCAACCACCGTGTCTTTGTGCGACGCAGAAAAGGTGAGAGGATGGACTCTACATGCCTGGTTCCCACCGTGAAGCATGGAGGATGAGTTGTGATGGTGTGGGGGTGCTTTGCTGGTGACACTGTTGGGGATTTTTTCAAAACTGAAGGCATTCTGAACCAGCATGGCTACCACAGCATCTTGCAGCGGCATGCTATTCCATCCGGTTTGCATTTAGTTGGACAATCATTTATTTTTCAACAGGACAATGACCCCAAACACACCTCCAGGCTGTGTAAGGGCTATATGACCAAGAGGGAGAGTGACGGGGTGCTACTTCAGATGACCTGGCTTCCACAGTCACTAGACCGGAACATAATTGAGATGGCTTGGGGTGAGCTGGACCGCAGAGTGAAGGCAAAAGGGCCAACAAGTGCTAAGCATCTCTGGGAACTCCTTCAAAACTGTTGGAAGACCATTTCCGGTGACTACCTCTTGAAGCTCATCAAGAGAATGCCAAGAGTGTGGAAAACAGTAATCAAAGCAAAAGGTGGCTACTTTGAATAACCTAGAACAGAGTTCCCCAACTCCAGTCCTCAAGGCCCACCAACAGATCATGTTTTCAGGATTTCCTTTGTATTGCACAGGTGATTCAATTATCACTTGAGCAATACTAAGGAAATTCTGAAAACATGATCTGTTGGTGGGCCTTGAGGACTGGAGTTTGGGAACCCTGACCTAGAATATAAGACATATTTTCAGTTGTTTCACACTTTTTTGTTAATTATATAATTCCACATGTGTTAATTCATAGTTTTGATGCCTTCAGAGTGAATCTACAATTTTTATAGCCATGAAAATAAAGAAAACTCTTTGAATGAGAAGGTGTGTCCAAACTTTTGGTCTGTACTGTATGTTTGTAAATAGTTTGAATTCCCTATTTTTATTATTAAGATACCATGCCCTTGTTTTACCTCTTGTTTCCCCATTCTTCACTTCCTTCAATAAAATTGTTTGAAAATTAATAAAAATATTTGAAAAGAAAAAGTGGAAACCCCCACAATTAACATCATTCTGGAAACTAGACACCTCAAGGAACTTATCTAGATGTGTGATTAACACCGTAAACTCTCAGGTTCTTCATAGAAGTTTATAAAGTTGAGTCGCGAATATTAAAAATGAAAAAAAAAAAAATATACCATTTTACCCACAAAAATATCTTTTAGCTCCAAATTTTGCATTTTCACTGGGGTAACAGGAGAATTTGCACCATAAAATTTGTTATGCAATTTCTCCCGAGTACGCCGATACCAAATGTGAAGGAAAACTGCTGTTAGGGTGAACAGTAGAGCTATGGAAGGGAGGAGCGCCATTTGACTTTTTGAATGTAAAATTTTCTGGAATAACAATAAAAATAATAATTTTATTTCTATAGCGCCAACATATTCCGCAGCACTTTACATTATAGAGGGGACTTGTACACAGACAACAGACATTACAGCATAGCAATAAACACATAGATCAAAACAGATACCAAGAGGAATGAGGGCGCTGCTCGCAAGCTTACAATCTATGGATCTGTGGATGGTAACAAAACAGATACCAAGAGGAATGAGGGCCCTGCTCGCAAGCTTACAGTCTATAAGGGGAAAAGGGGAGACACGAAAGGTGGGTGGTAACAAAACAGATACCAAGAGGAATGAGGGCGCTGCTCACAAGCTTACAGTCTATAAGGGAAAAAGGGGAGACACGAAAGGTGGATGGTAACAAAACAGATACCAAGAGGAATGAGGGCCCTGCTCGCAAGCTTACAGTCTATAAGGGAAAAAGGGAGACACGAAAGGTGGATGGTAACAAAACAGATACCAAGAGGAATGAGGGCCCTGCTCGCAAGCTTACAGTCTATAAGGGAAAAAGGGGAGACACGAAAGGTGGATGGTAACAAAACAGATACCAAGAGGAATGAGGGCCCTGCTCGCAAGCTTACAGTCTATAAGGGAAAAGGGGAGACACGAAAGGTGGATGGTAACAATTGCTTTTATTGTTTTTATGGTTTGGACCTTCCCTAGTGTAAGAATAATAATTAGTGGACGCCATGTTGTGTTTGGAGAGCCCCTGATGTGCCTAAATAGACCTCCCACTAGTGACACCATTTTGGAAACCAGACCCCTCAAGGAACTGATCTAAATGTGTGGGGAGCACCTTAAACCAGGGCTGTGGAGTCGGTAAGCCAAACCTGCGACTCCGACTCCTCAATTTCCCTTACACCGACTCCGACTCCCACATATATTGCTTATATTTAAGTGAAAAATTTATTGTAGTACAATGTGAACCTCAGACATTTAATCATTTTTATGATCCAATAATCAAGATATTTAGATAGAACAGAATATATATTGGTGTACTACCCGGTTTTCATTCTTTTTGGTACAGATACGATATGGATAGACAGATATGGATAAATGGATATATAGATAGAGCAGATTTCTAATCTGCTTTTGCTATTGAAAACATTATCTATGAGCTCAAAAACCTTTCAGGTGATGCAGTATTTTAAAAAGATGATCAGCTTTTGCAGCTGAAAAACGTATCCTCAAAAAACACAGGAAAAACGCTGTGTGTGAATGTAGCCTTAGATCAGGAATAGAACAGTCATTTATAGGACATTTCATAACTTTCCCAAACTCCTATGAAAAAATATTCAGCACATTCTGCATTGAATTACTGTACCCAATTTATTATATATTTTAGGAGTCGGAGTCGGTCCATTTTATACCGACTCCGACTCCACCAAAATGAGCACCGACTCCGACTCCACTACTCCGACTCCACAGCCCTGCCTTAAACCCTCAGTTGCTTCACAGAAGTTTATAACGCTGAGCCATGTAAAAAAAAAAAAAAAAATTCCCACAAATATTTTCTTTTAGCCCCAAACTGTTAATTTTCACAAGGATTGCAGGAGAAAATGGACCCCAAAATTTGTTGTGCAATTTCTCCTGAGTAAACCAATACCCCATATCTTGTACTCATACTGGAGTTCATATTTTGCTGGACTGGTTTGAGGGTGCCATGCCACATTGGCAGAGCTCATAATATGCCAGAACAGCAGAGACCCCATTTTACAAACTACACCGCTCAATGAATTAATCTGGGGGTGCAGTGATCATATTGACACCACAGGTGGGTTACAGAATTTTATACCATTGGGGAGTGAAGAAAAAAATCATTTACATTTTTACCCCAAACATTTTGTTTTAGCCCCAGATTTTACATTTTCACACTGGGAAATGGACAAACTATGGTGCCGTTTTTAAACCACAATTTCTGTTGAATGTAGAAACACCCCATATGTGGTGGACAGTAAGTACTGCTTAGCCACACGGCGAGATTCAGGAGGGATGGATTTGCCTCCTAGAGAGCAGATTTTCCTGGAATAGTACGCAGACTTCATATACAGAACTCCTAAGTGCTAAAAGAGCAGAATCACCCCTCAAGTGACCCCATTTTGGAAATTATACACCTTTTTCTAATTTATCTACAGGTGTAGTGAAGACTGACTCCATGGGTCTTTTCCAGAAACAAGAATTAGTGGATGTTGCCGAGTGAAAATTTCAAAGTGTCGTTGTAGTGATCATTACGTTGTGCCCAGCTTGTGCTTCTGGAGACACGAACCCATAAACTAGGCGGGCTCTAATCGCTACCGGAATGCCAACCATGTGAACGCCAACTGCGGTTTAGGCACACTGGAGCTCAGAAGGGTGAGGGGTTATGGGAGCGCAGAATTTGCCGAATTTATTTTGTGGGGCGAGGCATAGCACTTTTCCCAGAGCCTTTGCACTACCCGTAACATGGAAGCTACCTATATTTCCGTTAGATGATGGACCTGAGTGAGGACTTGATTTTTTGAGGGGGGACTAATTTGAAGCTTTTGTTTGGAACGTTTTACATAACATTTGAGATCACATTTATCTGGCGCTCTACGCTGTGCACTTACTTTGGCGTTTCCATCCAAATCTCTGAGTGACGCGATTCAGACGAAACCCCCCCCCCGATGAATCCATTCACTATAATGAGGCAGCAGTGATAGGGTATGTGCACACGTTGGCTACGGATTTTTCAGCACAGATTTTGCTGAATCCGCAGGTAAAGTTACGTGCAGATTTTGTCTGCATTTTTACACCTGCGGATTCCTATAATGGAAGAGGTGTAAAAACGCTGCGGATTCTGCACAAAGAATTGACATGCTGCAGAAAATAAACCACTGCAAACTTACATAGTACTGTACACCACATGGAAAACTGCTGCAGATCCGCAGGGCCAAATCCGCAACGTGTGCACATACCGTTACTCTGGACTACGTCTGCACAAAACTGGTAGACTGTGCTTTTATGCACGCCTAAATACGTTGACGGAAACTGACGGATTATAGGCAGACACACAGCGTCCACAGTGCCTCCATCTGTCTCATTATAGGGAATCGTCCGCCGGGGTTTCTGTCTGAATCACATATTTCAGAAATTTACACAAACCCTGATGCAAGCGCTCAGCACAGAATGCAGGATAAATGCGAGTTGAGCCTTACTGCGATCTTTGGGAAGCAAAATGAACAAATTAACAGCAGGTGAAGAATTGGTGTTATTTTTTACGCCATTCTTCATGCGGCATAAGTGATTAGGCGACTTTAATCTTTGGGTCGGTGCGATTACATCTATACCAGGTTTATATTGTTTTTTTATGTTTGGCTGCTGTCACACACTAAAAGATGCTTCTTATTGCAAAAGCATTGCCATATTTTGAGAGCTGTAATTTTTAACGACAACGCTTTCGGTCACATAATTGCTTTCTATTCCAATTTTTGGGAGGCAGAATGAACAAAAACCAGCAATTTAGGAATGGTTTTCTTTTATGCCATCCACGTGTGGTAAAATTGATAAGGCAGCTTTACTCTTCGGGTCGGTACGATTACAGCGATACCACAAGTTATATTTTTTTTTTATGTTTTGGCGCTTTTACACAAAAACTAATTTATAGAAAAAATAATCATTTTGCTTTATTTTGAGAGCTATATATTTTTTTTCCCTGATGGAGCTGTGTGTGGCGGCTTGCTTTTTGAGGGACAAGATGACGTTTTCAGAGATACTATATTTACATTCGTCTTTTTGATCGCGTTTTATTCCACTTTTTGTTTGGCGATATGATGATAAAGCATCATTTTTTGCCTTTTTTTACGGTGTTCACTGAAGGGTTAACTAGTGAGACAGTTTTATAGGTCAGGTCGTTCTGGACTCGGCGATACCAAATGTGTACTATTTTGCCAACATTTTTTCTAATTTTTTTTAGTTGTTTACTTTGTCCCAATATGGGAATTTACTTTTTTCAGCCTGATCGCTTAGGCCTGTTTCACACTTCAGTTTTTCCTGTCAGTCCGAATCCACCAAAATAGCAGAAAACGGATCCGCAGGCGGACGGACAGGAATGGGTGGCATCGGATCAGCGGATGTACGGATCCACCGAAGTTGAAGAAAAAAAAAGTAAAATACCGGCGATGTAGCGCTGTCCGGGAGCGGACATGGTGACGCGGGAGCTGTGGGCATGGCGGGATCAGCAGCGGTGGTCGCGGCATCAGTAGGTGTGCTGTCGTGGAGAAGGTGCCGTAAAGGAGCGGCGATGTCATGGAGGAGAGAGAGATCTCGTGGGACAGCAGCGGCGATGTGGAGGAGTATGTCGTGGAGGAGAGAGATCAGCAGCGGCAATGTGGAAGGGTATGTGGAGAGGAGAGAGAGAATATTTTATCCAGCAGCCAGACAGAAATGTGGGTTAATTTAGTAAATAGCGGATCCGGAGAACAAAATAACGTTACATGCTCCGTCCGGGCCGCTGAGCGGACGCCAAAATCTTAGCGGATCCGAACAAAAGTGGATCGAACGGACGACCATCCGTCAAGATCTGCCGATAATGCAAGTCTATGAGGAAAAAAAAACGGATTCGCCAAGAAAAATGGCGGATCCGTTTTTTTTTTTTTTTCAAATCATCGGATCTTGACTGATGGTCACAAACGGAAGTGTGAAACAGGCCTTATAAAGCATACTAATGCAGGAGCTTTCCTATGCCTTGTAAACTGTCAGTGATGCACTGACAAATTTGCAACCTCATACTCCGACAACGATTTAAAAAGTTTGCTCGCTCTGGTGAGTTATCATGACGACATCGGGTCAGTATGGCAACAATCGGAACCCCGCGATGAAGTCGTGGTGGCGCTGATCCAAGGGCAGAGGGGCTTCTTCCTTCTGCCTGCTTGCTAAATACTGCGATAAATAGCGATCGCAGCATTTTGTGGGTTAAAGTGCCAGGTGTCAGCTGTGAGAATCAGCTGACACCTGCTGACGATTGACCGCGCACAGCCATGACGTATATGCGGTACTTTTGATGCACAGAGCAAAGCTCAGAACTAGGGAAGTAGCGCCATATTACAGCGCAGATTTTGCTGCACTTGTTTGAGGGTGCCATGTTACACTGACAGAGCCCCTGAGGTGCCAGAGAACCTCCCATAAGTGACCCCGTTTTAAGAAATACACCTCTCAATGAATTCATCTAGGGGTGCAGTGATTATATTGATAGCACAGGTGTGTCACAGACTTTTATTCCATTGGGCAGTGAAGAAAAAATAGTTTACATTTTTACCACCAATACTGCGAGTTAGCCCCAAGTTTCACATTTTCACACTGGGAAATGGGTAAAATGGCACCAAAACTTGTCCCACAATTTCTGCTGAATGTAGAAATACCCCATATGTGGCTGTACAGTACTGCTTAGCCATACGGAGAAACTTGGGAGGCACAGAACGCTATTTGCCTCCTGGAGTGCAGATTGTCCTAGACTAGCTTGTGGATTCCATATAAAGAGCCCCTAAGTGCTAGAAAAGCAGAATCCCTCCTCAAGGGACCCCATTTTGGAAATTATCTACAGATGTAGTGATGATTTTGACTACATGGGTGTTTTCCAGAAACAGGCAGCAGTGAATGTTACAGAGTGAAAATTGCAAACTGCCACTGCTAACGTTTGGGATCACAGTTATCCGGCGCTCTAAGCTGACCACTTTGGGGTTTCCATCTAAATCTCTGAGTGATGCGATTCAAATAAAATCCCCGATGGATCCATTCACTATGGTGAGGCAGCAAAGTTACTCTGGACTCTGTCCTTCTTTTCAGAAGTGCACAAAACTAAGGCTGATGGCACTTTTATGCAATCCTAAAAAGACACACACTGCTGGATCACAGGTACTATAGTTTCCACAGTGCCTCCATCTGCCTCATTATCAGAAATCTTCCGCCATGGCGTATTTCAGAGATTTACACGGAAACCCCAGTGTAAGTGCTCAGCGCAGAGAGCAGGATAAATGTGCACCGAGCCTTACTGTGATCTTTGGGAGGCAGAAAGAAAAAAAAATCAACACCATGTGAAGAATTGTTTTTATTTTTTACGTCGTTCCTCATGTGGTATAAGTGATTAGGCAACTTTATTCTTCGGGTCGGTGCGATTACAACGATACCAGATTTATATCAGGTTTTTATGTTTGGCAGCTGTCACACACTTAGGCTAGTTTCAACATTAGCGTTTACGGCCGCAGCGTTGGGCTGCGCACGGCCGCCGCTAAGCCCCGCCCCCTGCTGCGCCTCCGCCGGTAGCTCCGCCTCCAAGCGCATGACGCTGCATGCGTCATGCGTTCCCTATCTTTATCACTGAGGACGCAGGCCTTGCGCAGTATGCGTTTTGGCCGCGCCTGCGTCCTTTTGACGGTGCGTCGACCAGCGCCAAACGCAACCTGTTGCAATTTGGTTGCGCTCGGCGCACCGTCAAAAGGACGCAGGCGCCGCCAAACGCATACTGCGCACGGCCTGTGTCCTCAGTGATAAAGATAGGGGACGCATGACGCATGATGCCCGGAGGCGGAGCTACCGATGGAGGCGCGGCAGAGGGCGGGGCTTAGGCTGGTTTCACATTAGCGCTTTTGTGCGCAGCGCATCGTGCGCACCTATGTTTAACATGACGTGCGCATGGTCTTGCGCACACTTGTGTTTCCGTGCGCATGCGGTTTTTTTGTCTTTCACGCCTGGCGCAGCATATTGCGTTTTTTGGTGCGCCCTGTCTCGGCAAAAAAAACGCATGCGCACGCTTGCGCACGAAATGCGCAAAAACAACACATTGAAGTCTATGGGAACGCATGGTCTTGCGCACGCTTGCGTTTTTTTGCGCATGCGTTTTTGAGTTAAACAAGTCTAGAATGTTCTCTAGACAATGGAAAAAATGTCACACCTAAAAACGCATGTGCATAAAAAACGCAAACGCATGCAAAAACGCATGTAAAACGCAAGCAACGCTGCATTTTTTTGACGCATCAGCGTGCGTATGACGTTAAAAAAACGAGCGTTTGTTTTGCGCTTTTCTTTGCGTTTTTTATGCGCACGATGCGCTGCCCAAAAAAACGCTAATGTGAAACTAGCCTTAGCGGCGGCCGTGCGCAGACCGACGCTGCGGCCCTAAACGCAAATGTGAAACCGGCCTAAAAGATGCTTTTTATGCAAAAGCTAGTTTTTGCATCGCCATATTTTGAGAGATATAGTTTTTCCATATTTTGGCCCAGAGTGTCATGTGAGGGCTTGTTTTTTGCGGGACGGGCAGACATTTTTTATTGGTACCATTTTTTGGGCACATAACTTTTTATTGCTTTCTATTCTGATTTTTGGGGAGACAAAATTAAGAAAAAGCAGCAATTCAAGAATTTTTTTTTTCTTATTTTTAACCATTCCATGTGTGGTAAAACTGCTTTATTCTACGGGTCAGTTATGATTACAGTAATACCTCATTAATATGTTTTGGCGCTTTTACACAATAAAAACTATTTTATAGAAAAAAAATTTTTTTGCACCACTTTATTCTGAGAGCTATACCTTTTTTATTTTTCCGGTGATGGAGCTGTATGGCGGCTTGTTTTTACGGGACAATATGACGTTTTCAGCGGTACCATTTTTATTTACATCTGTCTTTTTGATCGCGTTTTTTGCACCCTTTGTTCGGTGGTATGATAAAGCATTTTTTTTTGCCTTTTTTAACGGTGTTCACTGAAGGGGTTAACTAGTGGGACAGTTTTATAGAGAGGGTCGTACGGACATGGTGATACCAAATGTATACTTTCATTGCTTCTCTATGTTGGTGTCACTATTGACAGCGGCATCGGAGGGGTTAAGTGCCCACGATCGGTGCTAGCACCAATCGTGGGTGTTGCTGCGGGGTGTCAGCTGTCACGTCAGCGTGAGGCCGCGCAGTACTAGTACTGCTCTTGGCACAAACGCACCTCCCGCAGAGCAGTACTAGTATGGTGCATGTCGCTAAGGGGTTACAACACCTCTCCAGCAGTTATTTTTTATTCCAAAAAAAGAAACCGGCACCGCTGCTCCACCAATTGTATTCCCACAATAGACACACAAAGATGCATGAACACCCTAGGAACGGGTGCTCTATCCTAGGAAAATACAACGTCTTGATCCAAGCAAAGACGACTTGAGCATGGCACTCACCGTTCATAAAATCCTCCTTTATTTCACCATTAAAATCCTCAGCAGGGGAGCAATGTGTGTGGTTAGAGGATGACGGCCGTTTCGCGCTGCCGCGTTTCCACAGGTTTATTTCATTTTAATGGTGAAATAAAGGTGGATTTTATGAACGGTGAGTGCCAGCCTCAATTCTTCTTTGCTTGGATCAGCTATTTTTTATTGCATCATGGGAGTGGTGCCACTAAGCTCCCTGAGCCTAGTATTATATTTACCAGCTGCCGTCTTCAGCTCTTCTCGGCATCGCTCTATTCCTGATCTGCCATCTCGTGACCTCAGCCCGACTGACCGTAACGGTTACTTCCGACCTGCGAACTCTTAGTGTAAATCTATGAGAGCCACGTTCTGGCCTCATTCGGACTCTCAGACTTTCATTGGGTTGTGGCTTCTGGCTCACCCAATAAACACCAGAACTGGAGTGGTGCTTTAAATGTCTGTATGTTCATAATGTTTTACCTAGCTGTGAGAGCTCTTTTACATGACCGTTTTTTCAGGCTGCGTGCGGTTTATGAAAAGAAACAGAACTATAGTAAATGTTATTCAATGGGACACTGCACATGAGCGATTTCTTTCACTGACCGAATCGGCGTATGAAAAAAAATAAAATCACGGCATGACTCATCTTCCGTATTGGATGAGGGGCACCCATTCAAGTCTATAAGTGCTTAAAAAAAAAAAAAAAAAAAAAAACACAGATCCCATATGGAGCCACAATGGCATTTGATTTTTCCAGATACATTACAATTCTGTAACAAAGGAAGCTGTCAATGGTCTTGTAAATTATTAATAGCTGCTGCTGTAAAGAAGGATTGCATACAAAAGACAAGTGAGAAAAAAAAAAGGGTCTCAATTTTCTAGATGAAATTCCGAATGATTTCTTTTTTTTATGCCTGTGTAAATCCACCCAAAATAAGGGCATGTATTTACATCAGGAACGTGATGGTGGAATAGACGTTTGCATCTTTTTTGGCTGCACACTTTTTACACGACCTAACAAAGATTTTATACCACATTCCTGCGAACCTGATCCATCTTTTGAAGATTAATGAACATAATCCGCTTTGACGGTCCCTCTGATTCCTCATAGTGAACACGGCTCTCAGTACCGATGGGCACAGGTGCCCACCAGTACGACCCTCCAGTATGATTACTACACCCTAACTCAACAACACAAGAAAACTTGTACAATTCTAACAAGCCCGCAAAAAACAATGGCTCCATGCGTCCCATACACTGACATCCTCCTACGCACCAATTTACAATTTTAGGTACAGACTGGATACCTCATGTCATTGCCTTCCACAAGATCAGCACATTATTGACCAAAAAACACTGTGCTGTGTGTTAGCAAGGGCAAACACAAAAAGTGATCAAATACACATGAAATCCAATAAATATCAAGAAATAAGTCAAAGACAAAGTCAGTAGCAGAACTAGGATTACTAATTACAACCAGTGAATGAGGGAAAGTCAAATATCTACATCAAAGCCAGGAAAATAAAAATGTTGGAATTCAAAAGTTTTTTCGTGCTCGAAAAATATGTACGAATGCCCACTTCTGTCGAACAGGTGCAGGGGCTCAAACACATTATCGGAGCACGCCGAAGACACTCTGTTAGCACACGAGCATGCTCAGATAACACCTTATCCCAGCACATTCGCTCATCACTAGTTAGGTCCCCAAGTTGGCTCTATTTGCTCACCCACACAGTGGATGGGTGCTGAAGCCATCTGCCATCTACACGCACAAGCTGGGGATTTCGATGAGACCCGAGGCTGTTTGGCATCTTCCAATGTGGAATTAGTGTGAGAAAACGCTCATGAGAACATACCCTAAAGCTGGGGTCATGTAGTGCTGGACATGCATATGAGGAACCTCTGCTTCCTAATCCTCCGGCACTGACTGACAGCAGCTCACCATTAGACCCAGCTGTCAGTGCGCCCCTGTGACTGAAAATAGCAAGACTACCAGTGGTCAGTTATTTTCCTCCTGGCAGCGTGGCTTTCGGTGCTGCACGACGTCAGAACGCCATTAACCTGCAGAGTCATAGCATTATTTTACATGCAGGTTCCCTTTAAAGAGGTTATCCCAGAATGTTTTCCAAATTACATCTCTAATGTAACCCTGTTGTTCCTACAGATTCTCAATGGGTAATTTCTTCGATCTTTTTCTGGCTCCAGCATTAGTGTGTCCCCATGATCAGTGGGAAGTGGGCAAGCCTTCGGTGCTGAACTGGTGACCAATGGAAACTACATCCCCCCCAAGGATTGGAGAGGAGGATAACGGATCCTTATCTGACAGTAGTAGCAGGTCCACAGCGCCCATGGCCACCCCCCTGTGCAGTGAGGACAGTACAATCACACATGTGCTGTGTCACTGCAATTAAAGAGGAGGGTACCCACTCTAGAATAGCAGGTGTCTACTGAGCATGTGCAATCTGTCATGGAAACAGCAGGATGTATCCTTGGAAAGCTTAGGAGGTGAAAGCCTGCGGTATGCGATTCTTCAGGGGGTGATATATGGAGCAGCGATAACTTTTGGAAATTGACTGCACTTAAACTTTACTTCAGGATTGCAATTGACTGATATTGTGGGAATAACCCTTTTAGTGGCAGCCACTGGACACCTTGTACATGAGAAGCTACACTAGACTAGCTGTCAGCACCAATGGACATATACTGGAAAACGCGCACAATAAAATTAGTCTTTTTTTCCTCCAAATTCTTGATGTTGTGCAGCAACAACCCAAAAATATAGTGTAGGAGACAGCAGTGCTTGTATCTGCGAGTTCTCCACTGTGAAGTAACCGAAAAAGAAGGCACATTAGGGACGCGAATCCACTGCGTCCCGCCTCATCTGCCTGCAACAGAAAAGTAATCGGAAGAGACAATTTTAACCCTCGTTTTTACAGTAAGAGAATAACTGTGATGGTGGATGGCAGGCTGCAGCCAAACGTCTGACGTCCCGTTAGATTATTTAGTCAGCACTGGCTGAAAATCCAAGCAAATGAAAGGACAGGAGAGTGTTAGACACCACGCGCCACTTTACACAACAGCTACTATTTTTTACTTTAGGGCTCATACCATTTGCGAGAAAAATAACGGTCCGATTTCCGGACCGAAAAAAATGGACGGGTGCTATGCGAGTATAATGCGACTTCCATGCGATTTTTCCACGGAACAACCGCATGACATGCGTATGCAATGAGACTTTAACATGAGCTTTTACATACAGCAGTTCTCTCTATGTAAAAACTTGTCTTATTGACACCTCTCCATTATTAACCAGGCTTAATGTCACCTTACTATAGCAAGGTGACATTAACCCCTGATTAACCCATATGCCACCGCTACACGGCAGTGGGAATAGAGTGGCTAAGTGCCGCAATTGGCGCATCTTACAGATGCGCCTTTTCTGGGGTGGCTGGGGGCAGATTTTTTTTAGCTGGAGGGGGCAATAACCATGGTCCCTTCCTAGGCTATTCATATCTGCCCTCTGTCACTGGTTTTCCCTCTCTGGCAGAGAAAGTTGCGCAGGAGCCCACGCCAATTTTTCCAGTGAATACATCCTTTTATTAAATACATACAGGTCCCGAATTTTACACACACACATACTACTAACACGATTAGTCACTGACATATATAAATCTAACTGTTCTGCATGGGGTTTACTGTATGTAAATCATGTCTCCTATCTTGTCGGCTTCTGCAATGATTTTACAAAAGCCGAAAAATGAATTAATAGCTATTCTTCTATGTATCTCTCTATGAAATTATATATATATATATATATATATATATATATATATATACACACACACACACCCCTATTCTATCTGTTCTATTCTAACCTGTCAGTGTGATTTTACAGTAGCCGCATATGATTTGCCGGCTTTTCAAAGGACACTGGTGCGTAAAAATGGGACAGCACTCACATGTTGACAGTGCTGTACGATTTTGTTCTCGCGCCCATTGACTTGCATTGGCGAGGCTCATATAATGCTGCGATTTTTTTCTCAGTCCGATTTCAGCTAAGAAAAAACTTGCAAATGAGATGTACCCCATTGAATAACATTGGTCCGAGTGCAATCCGATTTTGTAATGGCCTGCACTCATCCCTATTTCTCTCCAGTGAGTATGAGCCCTTAATCTCTCACCCTGCCGGGCATGGGACGGTCCGGTCAGCCCTACAATCGGGGTGGCGCATGACTGACCGGCTGCACATCGTATAGCACCTGGCTGTGTGAGCTCCATTAGGGTGCAGCAGGGGTGGCAGACTTCTGCATGACACGGAGTACACCACCACCACAAGTCTGGGGAAACCCAGAAGAAAGGGAACAGGCGGCACCTAGAAAGTCACAGGGGGTCCTAGCAGGAGCGGGCACAGCCAATATGACACCTGTGGCACTGGGCATGCTGGCACTTGTAGTGATCTCCCAGCTGGAATGCAGGTATGTGTGCACAGACACGTACATACTGAGGGGGTCCTCTTGGCACCTCCTCGCCCCCAAATCTAGCACTGCTTCCAGACACCCCGTCACCCAGCAGGGCGGCCCCCGGATCCCCCCTCACCTCCCTGCCCCGTCCCGGACACTCACCATCGTACAGATCGAGGCGATCTTACGGACGGTCATCAGTACGTCCATCCGCCCTCCTCCACCGTCGCCATGATGAACCGGAGCTCGGCCCTTGACAGCCGCAGCAGGGTCACCGGGAAAGCGCTCCGCCCGCTGCTGTGCTACATTGATAATGCGCCGACCGGAAACACGTAGAAATGAACCCGAGTTCCTTGTCTAGACGAATCCGCACAACGAGCGCGAGGAAAACCGGGCGACCTGCAGATAACGTGTACCGGTCCTGCGGAACTTCTCTATTACAGCCCCTTATGTGGGTGACTATCGGGCCCCGGAGAGAGCTACAGTGGGGTCTGGGAGGGAGCTGCCGTGACGTAGCAGTCATGTGGTGGTGCGGGCTGTCACGTGACTCAGCTCCAGCACCGCTAGCCCGTGCAGTACGCTCAGTCAGGCGGGGACTGGTCCTCACCCGGTTGTGTTGTCTCCCGGTGCTGGGGGGAGGGGTTCTGAAAGAAATTATTTCAGGGAATACTCCTACAGCCGGGGTCACACTAACCGACGCAAATACGGTCCGTATTTTACAGGCGTAATACGGATGACAGACCCCTAAATAGTGCTCCGTATGTCATCCGTAATCAAGGTGAGGTCGTGTATTTTGTGCATGTAAGCATCCGTATGGAATCTGTATGGTGAGATTTTCTCGCCGCCTTGCAGAATGGACATATAATGGAGCCCTATGACAGGGTTTCTAACAGAAACGAAATAATAGATATAGACACAGAGAATGCATATATATATATACACACACAAGTCATTGAGATAAACATATATAAATATATATATTTATATTTCACAGAGTTCTTCGTAGCAGAGTAGCCGCTAATTCAATTGCCGGCTTCTATCAAATCCTTCCCCAACCCGACATGAAATGACACATGGTTTGCATTCAGTAAAGCATTTCATTTCATGTTTTTCTTTATATGTCTTTGACTAATAATTTGATGCGGGTTTGTGTGCAAAATTTGGGAGTTGTAGTTGTTATTTTAAGGGGTTAATTCGTTGTTAAAAAATGCATGGGCTTCCCATTGCCCTGTAGCGGTGGCGAATGGGTTAATCTAACAAAGGGTTAATGTCACCTTACAATCGAATGGTGACATTAACCCTTTGTTAGATTAACCCACTCGCCAACAATATAGGGCAATGGGAAGCCCACGCATTTTTTAACAACGAATTAACCCCTTAAAATAACAACTACAACTCCCAAATTCTGCACACAAACCCGCATCTAATTATTAGTCAAAGACATATAAAGAAAAACATGAAATGAAATGCTTTACTGAATGTAAACAATGTGTCTTCTCATGTCGGGTTGGGGAAGGATTTGATAGAAGCCGGCAATTGAATTAGTGGCTATTCTGCTATGAAGAACTCTGTGAAATATATATATGTTTGTCACAATGACATGTATGTATATATATATGTATTCTATGTCTATTCTTTCGTTTCTTTATTAAACCTGTCAGGGTGAGTTTACTGTATAGCGCACTGAATTGCCGGCTTTTCTAAAAGACACCGGGGGCGTATTTCTCGCAAGTCACACGTGTGGTCCATGTGTAATCCGTATTTTTTGCGCACCCATAGACTTGCATTGGCGTACTATGGGCGTAGTACACTGACAATCGCAGCATGCTGCGATTGGCACGGACCGTAAAATACGCCCGAGAAATATACGGCTGTTGGGAGCAAACCCATAGAGAATCATTTGTCCGTGTGTAATGCGTGCTTTTAACGCCTCTCACTCAGCCGTATTCCTCGCCAGTGTGACCCCGGCCTACGGCTGGAGTCACTCTAACCTGCGCAAAATACAGTCCGTAGTTTACAGGCGTAATGCGGATGAATGACCCCTAAATAGTGCTCCGTATATCATCCGTAAGCAAGGTGTGGTCGCGTATTTTGCGCATGTCAGCATCCGTATGGCATCCGTATGGTGAGATTTTCTCACAGGCTTACAAAATGGACATATAATGAAGCCCTATGACAGGGTTTCTAAACAGAAACCAAAGAATAGATATAGACACATAGAATGCATATATATATATATATATATATGTATTCTATGTGTCTATATCTATTCTTTCTTTCTTTATTAAACCTGTCAGTGTGAGTTTACTGTATAGCGCACTGAATTGCCGGCTTTGCTAAAAGACACCTGGTGCGTATTTCTCGCAAGTCACATGTGTGGTCCGTGTGTAATCCGTATTTTTTGCGCACCCATAGACTTGCATTGGCGTACTATGGCCGTAGTACGCTGACAATCGCAGCATGCTGCAATTGGCACGGAGCGTAGAATACGGATGAGAAATATACGGCTGTTGGGAGCAAACCCATAGAGAATAACTTGTCCGTGTGTAATGCGTGCTTTTAGCGCCTCTCACTCGTCCGTATTCCTCGCCAGTGTGACCCCGGCCTTATTTTCTTTTCCTGAAGCTTTTTTTTTTTCCTTTTTTACATCCTTTTTGACTGAATGGGTTCATGGGTGTTGTTTGCACCAGTAGAGGACGAGGGGGTGTGAGCCCTACCACTTATCCTACTCCAGTCCCAGGTGGAGTAAGATTTGTGTCCTAGCAAACACCGCTGCTGTTCGTGAATTTAACCAAGGGCCATCGCCACTCTTCCGTCTCAGCCCACTTTATAGAAGCTAGCGGAAAATGGTGTACGACCGCCAAAAGGCTCAAAATGTTAACGCGGCCTCAAGCTACGCCAAAGTGATGCAACCTTTCCTCCTAGAAGCTGTGATGAATGGGCCGTATGTGTCCAGCTGGAGCAGGTTCCTCCATTAACTTCTTTTTTGCCAAGTGTTCTATGCGTCTCACATCAGAGATTAGACTAAGGCCTAAATGTTCACTCAGAGGTTCAGGATGTAATCTTTGCTTTGGAGAAGATGTGCTCTAAAATCTTCCCCAGAAACACTTTCATATACGATCCTAATGAATTTGCTGTGAATTCACTCTGGGTCAAATTTCATGAAATTTGCAGAATTTGAACAATTTGCAATTGAAGTTTCACAGATTGAAAAAAAATGTTTAGTTTCATTTCCCACATCAAATACCATGGGGTTTTTTTTTGTGGAAACTGCTTCAGAAAACGCACCTCCATTGGTGGGGATTTTCTTTTCTTTTCCTGCAGCTACATTTTTTTTTCTATGTAGTATTTTTTGCAGCTTTTAGATTGGACAATTCCTAGATTTAAGCATTTTCTGTCAGAAGCAAATTAATTCAAAGAAGTGATGTACTTTTCTTTTCTCCCAGCAAGCGTTTTTGAAAGTTTGAAGCACTTTAAGACAAATCAAAAGCCTGACCATGTAAAAGGCCAGGGCAACCACCAGGAGTTTCATTGCCCCATACTGGCAAACTTT
Organism: Dendrobates tinctorius; assembly: GCF_039654945.1. Classification (NCBI taxonomy): domain Eukaryota; kingdom Metazoa; phylum Chordata; class Amphibia; order Anura; family Dendrobatidae; genus Dendrobates; species Dendrobates tinctorius. The sequence continues at coordinate 19,056 of NW_027361821.1, forward strand.
TCGGGCCCCCTCGAGACTCTGCCCAGGCTCCACCCTAGATCCGCCTCCAACCCTAAGGCTGTGTGCCCACGTTGCGTTTTTTTAAGCATTTCCGCAGCGTTTATGCCGGCTCAGACGCTGCAGAAACGCTTAAAAGAAGCTTCACATTAAATAAAACGCGCGTTTTCTGGGAAAGGGATCAGTTTCCTGAGCGTTTAAAAGCACTAACGTGGGCACATAGCCTCAAACTTTCCACAGTTCCACTGCCCACTCTTGGAAAAACCACTTCTGCACCACGTCCTCACCAGTCACTCATTAAAGGGAATCTGTCACCCTTTTTTTTGGCTTGCAACTGCCAGCATAGACATCGGGGGCTTATCTACAGCATTCTGTAATGCTGTAGATAAGCCTCCGATGTAACCTGAAAGATAAGAAAAACATGTTATATTATACTCACCGGGGTGGGCGGTCCGGTCCGACGCCTCCCTTCTTCATGCGATGACGTCCTCTTCTCCCGTCCTGTAATGGCTGCGGCGCAAGCGCACTGCTCTGCCCTGTTGAGGGCAGAGCAGAGTCCTGCAGTGCGCAGAGGTCCGGCGCCTGCGCACTGCAGAATTCGAACACCATAGCCAGCAGCTTTTGTTTTGGCCAAAAGATTCTTTTTTAAAGCTGCCACCATGACAAGGTAGACTCTTTTGGCCGGGCCCTACTCTACTCTAACCTATTAAACATTTCTTAAAATACCCAATACTCTTTTAGGTATATTTTTCTTTGTTACTTTAAAATTATGTGTCACATACATTTTTTAAAATGAACAATAATACCACTTAGAAGGGACAGAAACAGATGAGTATGAGCCCTAACTGTGCAGACCTCCGTTTTATGTTGCCAAATTGGAAATGTGTCTAAAATATATGGAAACAAGTAGTACTGGCAATTGATATGGATGTGTGTGAGACAAAAAAACACAGCTGCAAAAATGTGGAAGCTGCCAGCAACAGTGGTACCAAATGCAGGTCACAATTGCCCCCCTTTGCTTCTGGCAAGCGTATTAGTGGGGAGGAAGCAGAGGGCATAATGGAATATATGACATCATTTGTCTCAGTCATAGCATTATGATATGATGTTACCTCTGACAGAAACACCATCAGCTTGAATTAGTGTTCTGCTCAGTCCACCTCTAGGGCTGCCAAAACATTTAATGTTGTAAATAGTGGAATTTCCATTTTGTCAATGACCCATGTATCTGCCCCTTAGTCCCCTATCCCACTACATCTCGGAAGGACTTAATGAAGATACTAGACCTGAACAACTTCTTCAAGTTGATTCATATTAATGAGAAGAATAAACAGTCTCCGCTTTTGTACTTGGATGACATGGAGATGGGGGACATGATTCAAATGCCTAGCTGTGTTGCTGGCTGTGCGAAACATGGTGGTAGGGGCACTGCTAGTGTTGGTTGCACTCTAATAATAATTTAATTCTGTAGCACTTTACAATTAAGCGGGGACATGTGCAGACTATAAAAACAATAGAAAATAACACATAAGATGTGCCAAATCTGGCACTTAACATTGATCTTCCCACTTGCCTAGTGGCAAGTGGGGTAATATTTGTGGGGTTGATGTCAGCTTTGTATTGTCAACTGACATCAAGCCCCTGGGGTTAGTAATGGAGAGAAGTCACGTAAGAAACCCCCATTAATAACTTAAAAAGTTTGGAAATAAACACAGCAAGAATAAAATCCTTTATCTGAAATAAAACAAAACACTCTGTCATACACATTTATTTAAAAATTAAAACAATTATTCTCACTTTTACACCAAATCCATTGAAGCCCATGTTCCCTGTTAAAAAAAAAAAATAAACAACCACATCCCTTACCTGTTGGACGTGAATATATTCCTCCAATGTCAATGTCCCCTGTAAAAAAAAAAAAATTATAAATATCCATATCCTTCACTTGTCCAATGTGAAGATAATCTATAATGTCCCAAACCGTAATCCATCTATGCAACATCTGGTTTACAAACTTAACAGTGGTATGAAGCGACCGTCCAGGCTGAAAACCAGGAGACAATGAGCTGCTTCAGTGACGAGCAGTGACGTCATAAAGGTTAGCGGTGGACACTGAAGCTGTGTTCCCCCGTGAAGTTGACGACTGTGAACATGGATGATGAACTGTAGTGACCTCAATGAGATCACCGCTTGCACCGCGTGAAAAGTCTGACATCTGCACAGAACCATTGAATACAATGGGTGTGCTTCTGTTCGTATTTGCAGCTCGTGAAGGGGACCTAAAGCACTGCAAAGTGGTTTTTCAGCTTGAAACAACGGTGTGAAAGGCCATTCAGTGGATGATTTGCTGCTGTGCATCAATCGGCAACTCTCACAATGTTTGGCTGATTTACAGGCAAGCAAAGTAATTCAACACTCCCTGCATGGGCCACAACCTGAATTTAATAGGGCAACATTTTATTAGAGATATATATCCCTTTCAAATGGATCATAGCTGTAGTCAGGAAAGTGTCAGCTCATTTCTTCTCTTCTTACATGGCAAGCCCTCCTGTCTTTGAGAAACAGAATGGTATGGAAGTACGCCACCTGATTTGCGACATTGCAACCCTCTGGAATTTGACCCCGCATATGTTGGATCATCTGTGTCATGCTGCAAAATTGGACTGGGAGTTGCTTTGAGATCCGCCATTGGCAGCTAATGAGAATCGCGTCACCTACTGAGGCCCATAAAAGAGGCAAAAAAATGTGTCACTTGTGACCAATGTGGAATAAAAAATGTCTTCCCCCTCATATTTATCCTTGCAAGAACATTCGCCAGAATGCAAAAAGTAAGGCTAGGTTCACATTGCGTTAGGGGCATCCGTTTAACGGATACGTTAAACGGATGCGCTAACGCAGATGTCATTCTTGACATCTTTTGTGACCTAGTGCTATCGTATGCGCTACCGCATGGTAACTTTTCATTACCATGCGCTACCATGCATTAGCCCATACAGGTCAATGCACAGCGAACGCGTCCCTTCGCTGTGCGCTAGACCCGAAGCACCCACGGACACTGCAGACCACGTTCGAGGGCGCATCATGAAGTAACACATCATCGCTAACGCATGCCGATTTTGGCATGAGTTAGAATGCATTACTATTATTGAGGGCAATGGCGGCGTTAACGCTTCCGTTACATAGCGTTACTGCCGCTATGTAACGGATGCCGTCGGCGCATTGCCCACAACGCAATGTGAACTCGGCCTATATAGGAAGAGCAGCCACTTGCTCATATTCATCGCCACCCTGTGTTTGGTCCACGTTACATCATGCTGGATTTGGACGAGGAGCAGCAATATGGAGACATACTGTAGAATTGACATGCGTGGAGGGAACGACAATCAGTGAAAATGACAATGATAGTGGCCATGTTAGCCAACTGTCACAGCAGAATGTTGAAAATCAACAGGGTTCTAGGGCATGTTGATGAGCATGGTAAGCTGTATGCTGGAATGTTTGTGGGATGATAGGCATATTGTTATATTTTATGATCATGCATCTTCTGCTGCTGCCACTTCAGCCACACATCTCCTGGCTGCCCTCCATGTTTTCTAGTACTAGACGGTATTGAAGTGTACTCTCTTCAGGGCACACAAACATAAAACAGCTACCAAAATAGGGCTAATTTTTTAGAAAGGATTGAATTGCTTTTTTACTTTGTAAAGATCTAGACTGTGCTTCCTCCCTAAAAAAGGTATCATTTTGGATGGCTTGATAAAAAGTCTTTGTAACTGCCTAATCATTTTGATAAGGGCAAACCTGTCGCTCTCCCCCAAAAAAGAGATACAGTTTACGCTCCTGGTTCAGAAGCCATTTCTTTTTCCTGTCCAAAATAGTACACCTGTTTTTGCTCCCTAATAAAATGGATAATTTTTAGACTGCTTGTGAATCCCTTCTACATTTAACAAAGTACAAGGCTTTTGATACTCCCCAAATGGTTAATTTCTACACCCTCTATGCGAAAAAGCCACAGCTTCTTCAGTTTGCACAGCCTGTATATAAACACCAGAAAGGCATGCATTACCCCCCCAATAAGGTAAATTTCACCAGTTTTTACAATAGTCTGATACTGCAGTGTTGTTTACCACTGAATGGTTGCTAATATACTGTATTTGTACACATTATGCCCCCTTACACATGCTGCCGACCAATCTCCAGCTATAACTGCATCCATGAAAAAACACCACTCATCACTGAAGAGCCTCTGGTCAACATCTGGAGATCACATGGACAACTCCATGAAGAGGCCTTTACCCAGATTATGGAGTGGCATGGGATGGCATAATGTTCATTATCCAGCTCCCTCTAGTATTCATTCCCGGTACACTAACAGATCACGATTAAATTGCTTTGGTGATGTAACTGGTAGGGGTATGGCCATTTCTTCAAAATGTTTCAGGATCCTTCTTACAACACCAGGCCACATTTTGCTAGTTCTACTATGTGCATCTTGCATGGTCTAAACATGCTATCATGGCCTGCAGCATTTATGGACTTGTCTCCCATTGCATATCTGGAACATTATTGGTCGGCAATTGCAAAGGGAGCTGCCAGCAGCAGCGCTTGACGACTTTCATGCCCAATTGCATTTAGCTTGGCAGTACGTTCCTCAGACAGCCATTAATAACCTCACTAATAGCAGCCAAGGTGTGCAAGTGCATGTAGTTTTGCATGTGATGCCTCATACTTGATCCAGAATAAATTGAAAAAAATATAAATTTTTTTTCTGCATTTGCATATCATTAACATGATATATACTGTAGATGAGCTTCAGTGGAGTACCAAGATGGCGGCACAGAGCCTTCAGCAGGACCCTAGCTGTTATCATAAATCTATCAGCGCTCTGCAATCACGTCACATAGGACCAGTAATCGCGAGCAATGGCACATTTTCCATTTAAATGCCTCTGCCAGAGATTGACTACAGCGCTTAAATGCTTAACAGCCAAAGCTCATCTCCAGCTGCAGGTGTTAGGCTGGAGTCACACTAACCTGCGTAAAATACGGTCAGTGTTTTACATGCGTAATACGGATGAATGGCCCCTAAACAGTGCTCCGTATGTCATCCGTAATCAAGGTGTGATCGCGTATTTTGCGCATGTCAGCATCCGTATGTAATCCGTATGGCATCTGTATGGTGAGATTTTCTCGCCGCCTTGCAAAATGGACATATAATGGAGCCCTATGACAGGGTTTCTAAAAGAAACCAAAGAATAGATATAGACACATAGAATGCGCATATATATATATATATATATATATATATATATGTATTCTTTGTGTCTATATCTATTCTTTTGTTTCTTTATTAAACCTGTCAGTGTGAGATTACTGTATAGCGCACTGAATTGCCGGCTTTTCTAAAAGACACCTGGTGCGTATTTCTCGCAAGTCACATGTGTGGTCCGTGTGTAATTCGTATTTTTTGCGCACCCATAGACTTGCATTGGCGTATTACGGCCGTAGTACGCTGACAATCGCAGCATGCTGTGATTGGCACGGAGCGTAGAATACGGAGGAGAAATATACGGCTGGTGTGAGGGACCCCATAGAGAATCATTGGTCCGTGTCTAATGCGTGCTTTTAGCGCCTCTCACTCGGCCGTATTCCTCGCCAGTGTGACTCCGGCCTTAGAGGCAAATGCCCACAATTTAATATGGCCAGTATCTGCCCCATGTGGAGAAGGCTTAGCTCCTGATCCACACACAATCACCCCCGCACTCACGTACATGTATGAGATATAACACTAAGGATTTAAATGGGTTCTCCAGAACTTGGGTAATCACTTCTTAAATACTGTATTTCCTCTTCACAAATGAAAACATCTTATATTCACCTTCCATACCAATAGTGGAATCCCCCTTGAAGCATTTTACTGGTGGTTCAGATCACAGTTGTTCTTAATTATTTATTATTATGCTTACTTATAAATTATAACTCTGTAGCACCATCATATTACACAGCACTTTACAGACATTGCTGTCCCCACCCCATTGGACTAAATTCCTTATCAGTACATCTTTGGGAACCGGGCGAAACTCACGCAAATTGGGGAGAGCATAAGGCTATGTGCACACATAGTTTTTTGGCTCTGCAGATTTTGGAGTGAAAACCGCAGATAAATCCGCAAGACTAAAGTCCTGCGGTTTTGCCTGCGGTTTTACACCTCATAATGGATGAGGTGTAAAACTGCAGCGTTTCTGCACCAAACAATTGACGTGCTGCGGATTGTAAACCGCAGCAAAACCGTGCGGAAAAATCCACAGCATGTGCACAGCGTTTTTTTATTTCCATAGGAAACAAAGGTACTGTACAACGCAGCAGAATCTGCACCGTGTGCACACACACCCTAGAAGCTCTTTGCTGATGTTGTCCTTGGTCAGATTTTTTATCCCAGGACTTCAGGGTTACAAAGCAACAGTGCTAACCACTGAGCCACCATGCTGCCCAATGTTGAGGTTTTGTGAACAACAATGGGAATCTTTTGACTTTTTTGATGTAGGTACCCTCCTCCCTATGTTGTGGCTATTCCATCATATTACTGAGTTTTAAATTCTACCCAATTTGTGTAAGATTACGTAGAGACCCCATGCACTAATTTACAGATACTGTAAGGTCATCCATGATGTCGCTTTTAGTATTGTTATTTTTGTATACTCTTTGCTGTGTGATTGTTCTATTGCAGCTTTCTACTGATACTTATTTTACACTATATGTTAATGAAGTAAATTTCAGCAAAACTCCCCTATATCATCTTACTGTGGCTCATATGGCTCAGTACAATTATCTAATTTTCCTCTTCTTCCAGGTGGATTACTTACTTGTGCTCTTACCCACTCCAAACACATTTTTTTTTTCAAAGCTCACATGACTTTGCAATAACTTTCCAGGTTGCCAAGATCATATAGGCTATCAAGTCACTGGAGCCCCTGTAAATATTCGGGAGGAACGCTACGTCTTAAAGCAACAATGCGCGTTTAGTGTTCTAATGTGCAGATTAAAATGAGATGTGTTAAGGGGGTTTTACACTAAGCGATATCGCTAGCAATATCGCTAAAACGTCACTGATTTTGTGACGTTATAGCGATATTGCTAGCGATATCGCTATGTGTGATACTTACCTCCGACCGGCTCCCCCGCTGTCCATCGCTGATCGCGCGAGAATGTCCGGCTCCATTTCTCGTCGTCTGCTTCCTGCTGAGACTTCCTGCTGTGACGACGAGCGACGCGTGGACGCGGGCGGGAGGACGCCAGGATCGCTGTGTGTGAAAGGTGAGTATCGTGCGCTGCGTCGCTGCTGCATCGCTGTGAGATCTGCCTGTTTGGCAGCTCACTAGCGATCATTTAGCGATGCACCAGCGATCCTGACCGGGTCGGATCGCTGGTCGGATCGCTGGTGCATCGCTAAATGTAAAAGGGCCTTTAGATTCCAGTACAGAACACTGATCCTGGGGACGGAAACTGCAGAAAAATAAAAGCATACTTATTTGAAATATTATGATGGAGACATTTTAACCTTTGCTGAGCCCTACAGTCATGGTCCCAAAGATCAACACTCGGACACAGTCTATAATAGATCAAGGGTGCAAAGTTTGACTTTGACTTTTCTCATAATGTAGTTTATGTGGCTGAGGTGGTATTATCACTGAGGCCAGGGTTACGCGATTAGTCTCTCTAGGAGACTAATCAATTATGTTAATGATATTCTGCTATGAGTTCAAACAGAGTATCTGCTTAGTGTGATCTGATTCTCTCGCATGAGAAAATCAAATCACAAGTGTGGAGAAGACAGAGAACTTAGGGTACCATTACACTTAGCGATGCACCAGCGATCCCGACAACGATATGGATCGCTGGTGCATCGCTAAGTGGTCGCTAGTGAGCTGCCACACAGGCAGGGGTCGCTACTTACCTGTCAGACGCGGCGATCCTGACATCCTCCCGCCCGCGTCCACATGTCGCTCGTCGGCACCACAGGAAGCCCAGCAGGAAGCGCCTGATGAGAAATGGTCCAGGACGTTCTCGTGCAACCAGCGATGAGCAGCGGGGGAGCCGGTCGGAGGTAAGTATCAGACATAGCGATATCGCTAGCAATATCGCTGCTACGTCACAAAATCGGTGACGTTACAGCAATATTGCTAGCGATATCGCTACGTGTAACGGGGGCTTAACTTAATCTCTTAACCATTTTCTCCATTACCTGAGTCTGCTGGAATCGGACTGCACTCGGATGTCATCCGAGTGCAGTCCAATGTTTTACAAGCACCCATAAACTTGTATGAGTGCGTGTCATCTGATTAGCAAAGCCACTGGCAGCATGCTGTAATTTTGTTTTTCATGCCGAATCAGCATGATAACAAAAAAAGCAGATCTGCATTGCCCCATAGTATAACATTTTTTCTGAGTGCTATCTGATAAAACATCACATAGCACTCGGCTGTGTTATACACTCATGTGAGCAAGCCCTAAACGTTGGCCAAAAGAAGCAGAGCTCTTCTAAAATAAAACCGCAAAATTAGGGGCGCTCAGCATTGTCTCAGTATGCTTGGTTCCAGGAAAAAAAAAATCAAAGGCCACAGCTTCCGTAGTAATGCTTTGATTAGATTTTTATTCAATTTTTTCGTAACATTTTTGCAAAACATTTTCATTGTGCTCTGATTATTTTATAATATAAGTCTGTGCTAATTATGGAAGACAAATGACAGCAGTTGGGCCACGCTTGGTTGTTTCCCGCCAGAGGAGTGTGCTGTCACTCCTGTCTCCACCATGAACAGCAAATTATGAGTAACTTCATTACACCTGTGTGATATGTGACTCTTCAGATGTTGTATTAGTCTATGCCTGATGAAGAGACCTGAGTAGTCTGGAAAGCTTGCAATGTGTTACCATCTTTTCAGTTTGCCATTAAAAGGTATCAACCACTGAGGACTCTCAATCCTGAATATTCTTCATTACACCTATAATGTGTACGTGCCTTTTTTGCAGAGACCTGTAGTTAAAATAAAAAATGTAAATATTTTAAAGGAAGTAGCATTATGTAAACAAAAACTACATCCCAAGAACATCCGCTCGATATTAGACAGAATTATTACTTAGTTTATAAACAGAAGCAACATTTTGCATTCAGACATGTCTTCCTAATTCACGCCTCTAACGCGCACAGGCTTTTCTGATTGGCAAAGTTTGGCCACTATTAGGATGTGGACAAGACGCTACATTCTGTATGGATCTATGAAAGACTGCATGTTTTACAACTGACTCACAGGCTCCAGGACTTATTGTTCTCTGTCTCCCTCTAGCAGGGTGTCTCACAAGAATAAGGATTAAACCAATGAAGCCTGAACTCCTTCTCAAATTGAAGGACCAACCGTTTTGATTAACCATTTCTACGCAGACGATCAAATCTTTTGGAATTCTGTACCTCTATGAAACTGACTTTCTAGTATGCAAATTTTGTATCCCATGTAAAACTGTTGATCATTGAGTGCCTTTAAATACATCAGTGATTTGCATGGTTTCTTTAAACATGCAGTAGAGACCTTTTTATTTCAGCGAAACTAGGATTAAGATATTTCATCTACTTACAAATATGGTTTTCATCAACAGTTTCCGCAATTAAATGCCAAAAATAAAATATTGGTTTCTACTTTCTAATTAAAAAGTTGTAGAGTACTGCTTCGTGTTTTTGGGTTTTATATACAGTTTGCACAGAAAACGTAGGAAGGTTATCTACAGAATGAGTATCTGAGGAGGAGATACAGTTAAAATCACTATTTCCCATATCCCCTCCCCACGGAATGTCAATGAACAACTTGTGATTGGATGCTAGAAGAAGGAATCAGTTTTCACTCAAGCTGGGAGAGAAAAGTTCTCCTCTGCCTTTGAACAAGTCCCTCAGAGTGGGCACAGTCCTGTCTTGCCTTTGGAGGTCTCAGCAGCCTGACCTACTTTCAAACAATGATATTAGATTCAAGAAGCTGTGGAACCTAATAATAACACTTTAACATTCCCATTGGACATTTTTTGGCACTAGCCCCATAGATTATGTCCCAGTTCTCCCACAACTATCTACTAGTTCCTATCCCTGAATACCCCCTCTTGGATTGTGATGCTAACAGGAACATCAAGATTGTGGTTCTTGGGGGCAACGGTGTTGGAAAAACAGGTAAGATGTATAAATGTCTAGTAATAGTAATGTGGATTTCTTCACAAAGATGATAATGATCTTCTGCAGTTCTTGATATTCCAATTTGCATTTCCTGTGGGTCGGATACATTATTAAGTAATTGGTGCTCCGAATGACATTTCTTTAGGATTTATTTGTCTAGTAGTATAGTAGTAGAGCTGAGCATTAAGTATTAGAGTTGAAACTGGAACAAATGCATCAGTTTGCTGTCAAAACTCAACAATGATTGTACCTCAATGCTTCATACAATAAATGCCCTTTTCCATGGGTTGATAATCGGCCTAATGAGCGTACACAAAATTGCTCGTTTATAATCATCCATTCGTTTGGACCTTGTCAGCGATCAGCCATTGAACTAGAAAATGACCTTTCGGTGGCTGATCACATCTTTTATGCAGCCTAAAAAAGAATTGTCGACAGCACATTAAACAGTGTTAACACTTGTTCATTCCCAGACCTTGAAATGAGCACCTTACTGATGTCACATCATCAATCAGTGCTTGTTACTTAAGGCAAAGGCAATTTATTATACACAGTGGTTCTTTTCTATATGGTCTCTTGATCATCTCCATCTTCATAGGACAGTATGTACCAACCAGTCCATTCAGGGAGTTGCATTTAACTATACAAGCTGGTTTTGGGTAGAATTGTAAATATATTGTGAAATACTGTGTAACCCAGTAAGGTCAGTGTAAGATTACAGCTTTAAAAGTTCCAACAGAGCATTACCAGCCAGAGAAATGGCACATTAAGTGACTGTTCTGTGATTTTCTTTCTTATTTGGTTCACACAAAATTGGAAAAATGATAGCACTGCCTTAATTTACATTCGGTTCTAGAGTAGCATAACTTTCGCATGACTGTTTTAGGGCACCACAAACTTGCATCAAATGCAACTCCAATGCTTCTCCTTAAGACACAGTGAGGAGCACTTCAACGGTTTCCATGTGAGGTGACATCGCCATAGTTCCTATACTGTGACATCACTTTCCATGTGTGGTGACATCGACATAGTTTCCATACTGTGACATCACTTTCCATGTGTGGTGACATCGACATAGTTCCCATACTGTGACATCACTTTCCATGTGTGGTGACATCGACATAGTTCCCATACTGTGACATCACTTTCCATGTGCAGCGACAACACCATGGTTCCCATACTTTGACATCACTTTCCATGTGTGGTGACATCGACATAGTTCCCATACTGTGACATCACTTTCCATGTGTGGTGACATCGACATAGTTCCCATACTGTGACATCACTTTCCATGTGTGGTGACATCGACATAGTTCCCATACTGTGACATCACTTTCCATGTGCAGCGACAACACCATGGTTCCCATACTTTGACATCACTTTCCATGTGTGGTGACATCGACATAGTTCCCATACTGTGACATCACTTTCCATGTGTGGTGACATCGACATAGTTCCCATACTGTGACATCACTTTCCATGTGTGGTGACATCGACATAGTTCCCATACTGTGACATCACTTTCCATGTGCAGCGACAACACCATGGTTCCCATACTTTGACATCACTTTCCATGTGCGATGACATCGATATAGTTCCCATACTTTGACATCGCTTTCCTTGTGCAATGACATTGCCATGGTTCCCATACTGTGACATCACTTTCCATGTGTGGTGACATCGACATAGTTCCCATACTGTGACATCACTTTCCATGTGTGGTGACATCGACATAGTTCCCATACTGTGACATCACTTTCCATGTGTGGTGACATCGACATAGTTCCCATACTATGACATCACTTTCCATGTGCAGCGACAACACCATGGTTCCCATACTTTGACATCACTTTCCATGTGTGGTGACATCGACATAGTTCCCATACTGTGACATCACTTTCCATGTGTGGTGACATCGACATAGTTCCCATATTGTGACATCACTTTCCATGTGCAGCGACAACACCATGGTTCCCATACTTTGACATCACTTTCCATGTGCGATGACATCGATATAGTTCCCATACTTTGACATCGCTTTCCATGTGCGATGACATTGCCATGGTTCCCATACTGTGACATCACTTTCCATGTGTGGTGACATCGCCATGGTTCCCATACTGTGACATCACTTTCTATGTGCGATCACATCGCCATGGTTGACAAACTGTGACATCACTTTCCATGTGCGGTGACATCGCCATAGTTCCCATACTGTGACATCACTTTCCACGTGCGATGACATCGCCATGGTTGACAAACAGTGACATCACTTTCCATGTGCGATGACATGGCCATGGTTCCCATACTGTGATATCGCCATAGTTCCCATACTGTGACATCACTGTGTGCAATTTATTTCAGCGTGCATTATTGTTTCACTCTGACATCACTGTGACTATTACTTTTAGAAATAGATATCACTGTCAGCTATGTCTGCACTGTAATATGCAATAAACATTAACTGTTATCCCATTAGTGTGACATCACTGTGCTGTGACATTTGACTGTACTGTATTAAGTATTCCTATACTGTGACATCACAGCAATATTATCACTTTACTGTGACATCACTGTGTTTATTATTTCTGTACTGTGATAGAAAAGAAGAAAAATTGAAGAGTCCTCAAGTGGTTGATACTTTTTTGTGGCTAATTGAAAAGATGATGACAATTTACAAGCTTTCAAGTAAACTATGCCTGACGCCAGTTTCACACGTCTTGATATTTCCATTACCGGAAAAAACTGTAACGGAGATATCAGTGTCCTTGTGTGTAATACTTGCAGAAAATGTGTGGCAACTGTGTGCCACATCAGTACCACACGCACCGCCACCTGAGAAGCACTGGTACAGTAAACGCTGTTCCCAGGCGCTGGGTGTTGAAGACCGCATCAGCGCATGCCCAGTCTGCGCTTTCCGGCGCCATTTTATGGAATACACACTTCAGTGTGTCTTCAAGAAAATGGCGCTGGAAAGCGATGACTGCGCAGGCACCAATTTCTCTGGCACAATCCCGCCCTCTCCTGACATCACGGCACAACAACTTACCGATCTGGTATTGCCGCGGTGTCTCGCCGTGATGTCAGGAGAGGGCAGGTTGTGGCGCCGGAATCGGGAGCAGATTTCGGTGGCACAATCCCGCCCTCTCCTGACCTCCCGGTCAGACCCTGTGGCAATACCAGGATTGGGGGATGAGGGGTACCATACATACAAGGATGGGGGGTGAGGGGTACCATGCATACCCGGATAGGGGGGTGAGGGGTACCATGCATACCAGGATGAGGAATGGGATGCCATGCAAACCAGTATTGGGGGGGACCATACATACCAGAATAGGGATGAGGGGGCCATGCATACAATTATAGGGATGAGAGGTGCCATGCATACCAGGATAGGAGGGGACAGCACATACCAGGATGGGAGACCATATACCAATAAAAATGCTCGCCACCCGGGCGTAGAACAGGTTCATAGCTAGTATATACATAGCTAGTATATATTGTAAGGTAGCTCTTGTTATTAAGGTTGGGGATACTCGCTTTGCAGCCAAATAACCAGATCCGGCATGGGTTTTCCATAAAACAATAACAGTCTATGCGGTTTATTCAGGCATCATAAACCCAAAGCAATGGAAATTTCATATCAACAGCATAGCGTCCATGACAGAGCTCCACTCTGTTAACCCTGTAGTCACAAAGGTTTATGCAAGGTCCAAAATGCAGGCTCACAGTTATCTCACCCTCTCAGGGTTACCTCACGGTTGCTTCACCACACTGCAGACGTCCATTCCCTCCCCTGGGAACTCTCAGACACTTGCAGCCATTAAACAGCGTCCACACGTGCTGTTAGGAAGGCACTTCAGGAAGTCAGACACATCTTCCAGCGAGACCTTCCAAACGGACCAACCGGGTCCAAGCATTCACTCAGGTGACCTACCCTGGCCACCTTATATGATCTGTAGCCACACCCACCAGATCACATGGCTATGACCTCATCACAGGTCCTACAAGCAAACTCACAATGTCCAAAATGCAGGCTCTCTAGCCTCACAGTTATCTCACCCCGTCAGGGTTACCTAATGGTTGCTTCACCACACTGCAGACGTCCATTCCCTCCCCTGGGAACTCTCTGACACGTGCAGCCATTATACACACAGGCACTTCAGAAAGGCAGACACATCTTCCAGTGAGACCTTCCAAACGGACCAATCGGGTCCAAGCATTTACTCAGGTGACCTACCCTGGCCACCTTATATGGTCTGTAGCCACACCCACCAGATCACATGGCTATGACCTCATCACAGGTCCTACAAGCACACTCACATAGTCTTTACTATAGGTGTTTTTAAACACACACCCCTAGGTGGGTTTGTAGGTAGCTGGTTCCACCCGTCTCACCAGCTACCTGGAAAGTTCTCCCTGACACAGTGTACTGAAAGCTCAGCAATACCTCTGCTGATCAACACATATATTCAAGCTTCCATCCCAAGGCCACCTACCTTGGAATACATAACGATCATTCAGCATCCTGCCACTCATCCTTTCTCCTGGGACACCCACCCTTGCGGGCACAGTGGTCACTACACCACATACGTCCCCCCTCTGTTCAAACTTGTGGGGTTGAACACACAACATTACCCTGGGATCTCGAGACCAGGCACCCATGTCACCTTGCCTAACAGGTCAAGAGAACCGACTCCGTCTGTTTTGTCTATCACACGGCCTCATCTCCACGTTAGGCCTCCCCGCCCCCAGCGGTCTGAATATCGGTCTTGGGCTTTGGCCCTCCAGTCACAGTCTGTCTTTGTCATCAGACACTGTTTAGTCACCACACTCCTACAGTGCGCTCCGTCAACTCCTTTTCTATCTATTCATCTTGTAACAAATGGTACATCACCATGTCTAAGTTTGCTTTTCAGTGCATTAACCTCACGGTTCATTGCATCTGCTGTCTCTGTAGCATCCTCCAGTTCACGCTGTAATCTACGGTACAACATATTGGCACGTTGACCCTCTTTCTCTGCTTCTTCCACCTGGCGCTTCAGTTGTTTCAGACGCACATTATTTCCCTCCGCCTGACCCTTGTATTGCTCAGAATTACGCCTTTCGTCATTCATTTGCATTAGTACATCCTTCAGTTTTTTCTCTGTACGTCATACTTTTTTGCTTGCAGATTGTCGCTCTTTAGTTTCAGCATCAAGCTGTTCCTCCAGTTGTGCAACCTTTGCTCTTAACTCCTTATTCTGGCGATCTAATTGCTGATGGGCATTCTCGTTCTTCTGAGCATTACTACGTTCTACATTCAGATCAGCATTCATCTGGTCAACCTGAAGTGTGGCCTTTCTCAGCCTGTCACTGGCTAATTCAACGTTGCCTTGTTCTTCCTCCTATTCTTCTTCATGCGAGAATCTAACTGCCTTTTTTCTTCCAAATCCAGAGCATCTTTACCACTGTTGTTGGCAATCACATCAGCCAGTTAATCTCTTTCCTGCTGTGCTTGCCTCTTAGCATGCTCTGAAGCAGCAAGCTCCTCCTGCATATGGATCATCTCTGCTTCCATATTTTTCAGTTTCTTCTTATCTTCACTCTGTTCACCACTTGGGCCTGGCCTCTGTAAGCCTTCGTCCCAGTTCTTCTCCCGCAGAAGACCTCTTACCGTTTCTGTGTACTCGTACCTCTTCTCTGAGGGACTTATTCAGACCTCGCTCCCTTTCTCTCTCAGAGCCACAGTCACCCCCAGAGACTGAGTCACCCCGATCATCCGAGTGAACCCTCCAGTTACCCTCTGACTGTGTGTCCGCTCCAGTCGTCTCATCTCCCAGCCCACCTCCGTCATGTCACAAGACGTCAGGTCCGTAAGTTGGGCAGATGTACCCCTTCTTCCGGTCACTCCTACAACTGACTTGTCCACTTTAGCATGCGTCACTGTGTCACTGTCTGCTAGCCCAACAGTAGAAATGTCCCCAACCCCTTGCTGTAGAGGAACTCCCCTCTCCCACAAGCCAGAAAACAGTCTAGAGTCGCGGCCTATAACCACTGGACAGGACAGATTCGGGACTATCGCTACATCCTGTCCCTCGATGTCCCAACCAATCTCAAAGACTACCCTGGCAACTGGGCAACTCCTATTGCCCCTGTGGTTGCAAGTTACCCCCACCTTTCTGCCGGGTATCTCAGGAGCAACCCGCACTAGAGTCACCGGGCTCCCAGGGTCGACCAGACCAACTATATCTTCATTATCTATCTGGAGGCCACACCCCCTTGGCATCGTGCCAGCTGGGTAGTTCACCAGGCAGATAGGACAGACATAGGACATTTGCTCCTGGCAACAGTTCATCTGTACCAGCCTTTTCACATCCGATGCTCCGCCCCCATTCCCTGGGACTCCACCCCCTTTTGGGTGACTATCCCCTTTTGGGACTCCACCCCTTTTTGGGTTACCACCCCGATTTGGGTCACCACCCCCTTTCGGGATTTCCCCATGTCCTTTCTACAGGTCTCCTTAGACCACAGTTCACACCAAAACAGTTTATGTCTTTAACGATACCACACAAGTTCTTATTGGCACCACCACAGCTCCTGCTGTCACCGATCTCCGACACCTCCGGCTGCAGTTCACACGCAGCTGCTGGTGTCACCTTCGTAACCCCGCAGAGTTCTAGCAAGCCGCTTGTCACCTTCGTAACCCCGTCGAGTTACAGCAAGCCACTTGTTACCTTCGTAACCCCGCCAAGTTACAGAAAGCCGCTTGTCACCTTCTTGACCCCACTGAGCCACCGCCAGCTGACTTGAGAGGGAAAAGAAAAAAAACAACACACACCACACAAAACTCACATATCCTGTCTGTGTGCTATTCAGGATGTCCGTCTCCTCCTGAGACCATCCAACACACAGGGCGCACCGGGTGCTATTCAGGGAGCCGACCCTCCTCCCAGGGTTTCCCAACACACCGGCCTCACCAGGTCCAGGGGCTCAGCGGGTGCTATTCAGGACTTCCGTCTCCGCCTGAGACTGTCCAACACTCATACCTCACCAGGTCCAAGGTCACAACACATGCTCCAGGTATCCGATTCTTCTCCCAGAACCTCCCAACACTGACCCTCCAGGACCTTGCACACTGAACCCTTCAGGTACACAGTCTCTCACTGATCCCGGTCAGTACAACACGGACACCTGTACGTTACCTGTGTCAGCCACACAGGTTCTCGGGTACCTCTTATCCACAGAGGCACCCTATAGCAATCCACAGTCTCTTTCTCTGACCCCGGTCAGCACATTATACGGTTTTCACGACCGTCACCTACTGGCCGCGCAGGTTCTCGGACCCCTCTACCGCGGAGGTGTCCTGTTATGAATGGGTCACCGAGGAGAAAAAGACAAAACAAGCTAAGTCACAGAAAACCAGAGAGGTTGGTAACTATGCAGATTGCAGATCCCTGATCCTAACCACACAACTAGCAGCAGCCGTAGAGCGTACCTACGATGGTCCTAGATGCTTCGTCACAGCCGGAGGACTAAATAAGCCTGAAGCAAGAAAAGGGGAAAGCTAACTGTCCCAGAGCAGACCCCAAAGGAAAGACAGCCCCCAAACATATATGGTCGGTAAGACAAGATGAAAACAAACGCAGGTAGGAAAATAGGCTGAGCAAACGATGGGGCCCAAGCTAACTAGAAAGGATAGGAAAGGAAAGACACTGTCTGCAATCTGCAAAAAAAACCTACAAAAATAAAGTCCAACACTTCTGATAGCAAAATTAACCCTGAAGTCACTAGACTTCTCCCACTATATCAGCACTCTGAAATATTCTGAGACAGAGCAAAAAGAGGCCAATCTAATAAGGGACAAAAAGCAAATTGGCAAATACAGATAAATAAGAGTGGAAATTTAGCGCAGCCCCAGCTGGGGCTGGCTGACCACACAAAAAACTGAATAGACCAACAAAATCAAGTGTGAATATTAGCAGAAAAACTTAGCTTTAGATGACTGGAACAGAGCTGAAAACCAAGACCTGACATGCCAGAAGGAATCACCAGCACCAGAATAGGGCGTCGGCTGTCTTAAATCCAGTCTGAGATTCCAGAGGTCCAATAGTCATCCTCATTATCAAGTGGCAGATCTCTACTGATTAAATCAGCCTCACTACCTCCTGTTACCACCAGAGGGAGCCTGGAAGGAGAACTCACAACTGGAGGACCAGAAAATGAACTCACAACAGTGTCCTATGAGCCTCTTCCACTGATCCCGGTCAGCTTATCACATGGCTTTCAAGACCGTCAGCCCTCCTGTCTCAGCGTTGCCAGCACTGCAACATGTGCTGTTGGAACGGTTGCCCTTAGCAACCGAATTTTGCAGTCCTCGTCCGTTGCTCCTAGCAACAAGGCTACAACACTGCCCATAGCATTCTCCACCAATTGTAAGGTAGTTCTTGTTATTAAGGTTGGGGATACTCGCTTTGCAGCCAAATAACCAGATCCGGCACGGGTTTTCCATAAAACAATAACAGTCCATGCGGTTTATTCAGGCATCATAAACACAAAGCAATAGAGAGTTCATATCAACAGCATAGCGTCCATGACAGAGCTTCACTCTGATAACCCTGTAGTCACACAGGTTTATGCAATATCCAAAATGCAGGCTCTCTAGCCTCACAGTTATCTCACCCCGTCAGGGTTAGCTAATGGTTGCTTCACCACACTGCAGACGTCCATTCCCTCCCCATGGG
Source organism: Dendrobates tinctorius (assembly GCF_039654945.1). Lineage (NCBI taxonomy): Eukaryota > Metazoa > Chordata > Amphibia > Anura > Dendrobatidae > Dendrobates > Dendrobates tinctorius. Next base: position 37,985 of record NW_027361821.1, read on the forward strand.
AACTCTCAGACACGTGCAGCCATTATACACACAGGCACTTCAGGAAGGCAGACACATCTTCCAGTGAGACCTTCCAAACGGACCAACCGGGTCCAAGCATTCACTCAGGTGACCTACCCTGGCCACCTTATATGGTCCGTAGCCACGCCCACCAGATCACATGGCTATGACCTCATCACAGGTCCTACAAGCACACTCACATAGTCTTTACTATAGGCATTTTTAAACACACATCCATAGGTGGGTTTGTAGGTAGCTGGTTCCGCCCGTCTTACCCGCTACCTGGAAAGCTCTCCCTGACACAGTGTAATGAAAGCTCAGCAGTACCTCTGCTGATCAACACACATATTCAAGCTTCCATCCCAAGGCCACCTACCTTGGTATACATAACAATCATTCAGCATCCTGCCACTCATCCTCTCTCCTGGGACACCCAAACAGCACCCCCTAGTGGACACAGTGGTCACTACACCATATAATATATATATATAATTATTATTTATTATTATAGTGCCATTTATTCCATGGCGCTTTACATGTGACAAGGGTATACGTAATATATACAAGTACAGTAATCTTAAGCAATGCAAGTCACGACTGGCACAGGATGAGAGAGGACCCTGCCTGCGAGGGCTCACAATCTACAAGTGATGGGTGAGGATACAGTAGGTGAGGGTAGAGCTGGTCGTGCAGCGGTTTGGTGGATTGGTGGTTACTGCAGGTTGTAGGCTTGTCAGAAGAGGTAGGTCTTCAGGTTCTTTTTGAAGCTTTCCATAGTAGGCGAGAGTCCGATATGTTGTGGTAGAGCGTTCCAGAGTAGGGGGATGCACGGGGGAAATCTTGTATGCGATTGTGGGAAGAGGAGATAAGAATGTACGGATCCGTGAAATGTTTTTGAGTTGAAGTCGGCAGGAAGTGGAAAGGGCTTGGATATGTGGTTTGAAAGAGAGATCAGTGTCAAGGATATACAGTATATATATCAGATCCAGGTTCTCTTGCCTTGTCACTAAGGGGTTAATACACATTCACATTGATTGCATGAAACATTCCCCTAAGTTGGAAGAATGGCTACAACAGATCCCAGGAGCAACATCTGAGATCTCTGTCCAGAAAAGCGCAATATTGGGAACAACTGAGTTCCTGCACAGAACCCTCAAACTCCCAGACCTCTGGTAGAGGACCCGAGAATGAGAAAGGACAACAAAAGACCACCCCCATTGGGGGGTGAGAAGGAAGTTATATATATTCTTGTATATTATATATGTACTGTGATATCATTGTATGTGTTATTTCTGCACTGTGACATCATTGTATGTATGATCTATGTAATGTGACGTGACTGTATTATATCTGTATTGTGATAGCGGTGTATTTATTATCTCTGTTCTATGACATCATTTTGTGCTTTTTGAAGGCATAAGTGGCTATAGATAAACCGTGAATTACCCCTTAAAATGTCCCAACCATTTTCTTCCACATAAAAGGATATTAGTAATTTATACTGCGCATAAAGTTGAGTCCTTGGCACAGACTTTGTACCTAGGCCTACAAACGTACACTTCGTGTGGAGGTTCTTACGTGGTTAAATGTATCTTATCTCATAGTAAGAGTACAAATCAATGAAGAAAGCAGCATAGATTTTATTTGCTGATTTAACAAGGATTCCAATACATCTATGATTGTTCTTGGTGATCACAAATTTGCATCTTCTAATATGACATCCGTAAAAGTTTCTATATTTACAATAGGACAATGATCTTTACAAAATGAGTGTCTAAGCCAGCTCATTTCATCTTTACTAATTAAGACACGTCAGTTGATCCACCAATTAACGAGCAAAAAGTTTAGAATGGCCTAAAAAGCCCAAGTATCTTCACCTTGACCGGACGACCCTTTAAATAAGAATGCAAGTTTACGAATGTTCATGTGGAGCCACACAATTCACATAGTGAAAAATGCAGAGAAGCAGTTATTTAAGACTCAATAAATATGTAACACTACAATGTGCACTAACTAAGGGATTTTTTTTTCTCTTTGTCCTAGCTTTCGTAGTAAGATTTCTCACAAAGAGATTTATTGGAGACTACGAAGCAAACACTGGTAAGTTTGAACAAAGGGTGTAAAGAGGGATCAATTGCCCAGCATGTGCATCGTAAATGGACCAGGCTTGTTTAGTAGTCTGTGCATTCCTGCTGTCCCTTTTGGACACTAGCAGAAGATAGATTTATATTATCTAGGACCTTGTCCTTTAACAAACACGATCAATGTTTTCTCTTCAGAATTCCGTGCTTGAGTTTTAATTCCAATTGATTCTAGAGCAGAACTTCCAGGATTCCTATATTTCTTTGCAGTGTAGTTTAGTGTTTGGGTGTATTTTGATTTTGAGGCCAAGTTTGTTAATCATCATCCTGTGTAGGCTTCTCCTCAGAGGTCATTCGTTTAAACCATGGCCCATTACCCTCTTATAAATCTCAGCTTCCTTACATTTCCTCTCCAGAGTGCGACCTCTCAGATAATAACCTTTCCAGTCTGCCTTGACATCACTCAATAATATTAACTTTAGGATACACAGAATAGAGTCCACAACTGGGTAAAGTAGATACCAGAAAGTAATGACATCATCATCATCCAAATTTACAGCCTTATACTGTATATAGATTATCTACTAATTATTTACTGTCTGAGAGTGTATAAAAGTGCATGGGTATTTGATAATAGTTCATTATTAATAATAGTTTTATTTATTGCCCACATATTCTGCAATATTTCACGACTCAGAGAGCACATGTGCAAATATTATCTGACATTACAGAGTAACACATATTTCAACAATTAAAATAAGAGTTGTGACGTAAAAGGTAAAAAGTTCCTTATTTTTTACAATGGTCAAGCCATCTTTTACAATATATAGGGTCTGTAATACAGCAGTATCCATGCTATGCAGTGATGAGGCAGTGACCCAAGCAAGTTCAAAACAAAACGTGTTTAATGCCCAAAAACTCACACAGTGCTCAGCATGAAACACAAAGAAAAAACACAGTATGACAAATGTGCAAAAATACTCTGCTGTAAAAAATATATAACAGTAGACAGCAAGTGCTAGTAAAAAGATGATAACAAAAACAGGGTATTTAGTTATTACGTTTTTTGCAAAAAATGTATACTAAGCCACTCCACAGTGCTCAGCATGCTGTATCCTCCGGATCGCAGCCAGGAAAACAAAAAGACATTCCGGGGCTAGTTGCCGTGAGCGACCGCTTCCCGGGTATGGAAGGGGTGCCAGACCTTTTGGCTCCGTTTGGCCCTGCGTTGCCTTACAGGAGTGCTCTGCAGACCAACTGCTCTGTCTGCTTGCAAGACCAAAACTGACTCACCCAAACTCTTCCTGCAGGGGTTTTTTTTTCCTTTCTCCAATCTATGGCCATAGGCCACTTATAAGATCTGGGCTGGAGGAAACGGACCGGGCCCCACCAACTTCCTACAGTCCGTTTAAAAAATAAAAGCCCATACCGGGTTTTCCTGAATAAGCTCCTTGGTCAAAATAACTTGACCAGGTTGATACTCACTTTTATTCTGCCTTGGGACTCACAGACATGCTGCTGTGACCACAAGGCACTCCTGCGGCTCTAATACGCTTTTGAGCGCATCCTGGGGGACAGATAGCGACTCTCACATATGACTCCGGTCACTGCCTCACAGGTCTTAAATATAAAGTCGCATGTACTGGTGACCAACCAATATCTGTATATGCACAGATATGAACTTCTACTATGTGCATGGAGGGTAGAAGGAAATTATTAAAAAAGGGACCCATTTCCAACAAAGAAAAATGTAGAAAAAAGGAAACAGAATAGTTAGATAAGTGATGTTGTAGACCTGTCTAAAAAGAAGTGTTTTAGGGCTGAAAAATAACCTGCTAAATTTCAATAAATTCAATAAAGTCCCCCATACACTTTAGATACCTAATCATATGGAGGGCAGTTTTCTCTCCCAACTATGCCGTATACAGGAATGCTAGAAGTGCTGAGCGCTCCTGTGTCCTCTATGGGAAAGCCACTGCCAGGCAACTCTTTTAGGGGACAGTCGTGTATTTCCATTCATATTAGACTGTTGGGCCTGCCTGTCAATATCGGCAGGTTCGTCCTACATTAGTATAATGTGTATGGGGTTCTTACTTTTCATGTCTTCCGTTATCGAAGATGATTAATGTCATGACCAAGATTATATTCTGAGGATTTTTATGTGCTGTAAAATCTGCAACAGATATGTCAGGAATCCATTTTAGAACACAATTTGTGCACAGCCATGGTTTGTTCTTCTTGCACTTTTAAAGTATTTAAATTTAGCAGATAAATGTAAAGTTCAGCACATTAATACACTTTTTTTTTTTGCTACGCAGGTGCGTTATACTCAAGAAAAGTGACAATCGATGGAGAACAAATTTCCCTACAAGTACAGGATACACCCTATGTATCAATGGAGGTGAGCTATAGGATACTATTAGTCTGCAGCCTTTGCTAGACATGTGATATTTACATAGTGCTAAATAATATTTAACTATATGTTTCAATTTTTACAAAGCACCCATATATAAATAAATGTACAGCTGCGTCCCAGGAACCATGATTTTGCTTGTGTTTTGGTATTTATTGATTAACAGATTGTAATTTATTAACTGTTAGGTATTTAGAAGGATTTCAGAGTACACTAGAGCTCTGTTCAGTCCTTAGCTTGTGATGGTTAATATTTGATCTCCTTGTTCTTAAAGAGTGTTAGGTATTTATTCTGATGCCCCCATGCTATAATAATATACCGAAGGAAATGCTTTATTGTGATGTGCTATAAAAATGGAGGACTGTGCAAACATGGCTTCACCATCAAACCTGTATGGGAGTGAGCGGTTTACAGCTAATACAACTTAAAGGTGCTGTCCACTTCTAGGACAACTCCTGCACAATCTCAATGCTTGCCTCCCGTTAAAATAAAAACACCTATACTCACCTCTGGTGCCGGCGCTGTTCCAGCAGTTTCCGTACTGACGATCTTGGGGTTGACGTGAGGTGGTTACTTCACACGAGTCCTGCACCCAATCAGCAACTGATTAACTTTCCCTGCCTTCAGATAAATCAAACATCAAGAGGAAGTCCGAGAGCAGCCACAGTTTTGACTTTCTGTTGTTCAATTTGTCCAAAGTCAACGGACGGTGAAGTCATCGGCGCTGATTGGGTGAAGGGCTTATGTGACATAAACACCTCATGGGAGCCCCAGGAGTTCAAGTGCCAACACTGCACATTTTAGAGTAGCCTTTTATTTTGGCCACTCTGTCTAATCAGCATCTGGATATGCCACACCTGTGAGGTGGATGGATTATCTAAGCAAAGAAGGAGGGCTCACTAACACAGATTTGGACAAATTTGTGAGGAATATTTGAAAGAAAAAGGCCTTTGGTGTATATAGAAAAAGTTTTAGATCTTTGAGTTCAGCTCATGAAAAATGGGAGCAAAAACAAAAGTGTTGCGTTTATATTTTTGTTCATTGTAAACACAGTGGGAAAAATAAATATTTGATACGCTGCCGATTTTGAAAGTTTTCCCACCTACAAAGAATGGAGACGTCTGTATTTTTATCGTAGGTACACTTCACCTGTGAGAAACAGAATCTAAAAAATAAAAACAAACAAACAGAAAATCACATTGTGTGATTTTTAAATATTTGATGCAATAAAATGCAATTTAAAGGGAATTTCACCTACTTTTGGTGGGCTATTTAAATGAGGTCTGTCTGGTCCGATGGGTGGTGTTTCCGATCTTTGCCGCCTCGCCATCCTTGGCCGCCGTCCGCAGTTTTTTCATGAATAGGAGTAGGTGTCCGCCATCTTTCGCGCGTGCACTAAGCATTTTTGGCTCGCGCACGCACAGTATGCTTTGACTGCGCATGCGCCGGTTACCTAAGCCCCGGAAGTATTTTGCTGTGTTCCGGGGCCTAATTAACCGGCGCATGCGCAGTAAGGCTTTTGGGCTTTGCCCGCAGTTGGACAAAGCATACTGCGAATGCGCGAGCCAAGAATGCTTAGTGCACGCGCGAAAGATGGCGGACTCCTACTCCTAGTCATAAAAAAACTGCGGATGGCGGCCAAGGATGGGGAGGCGGCAAAGATCGGAAACAGCGCCCATCGGACCGGACAAACCTCATTTAAATAGCCCACCAAAAGTAGGTGACAGATTCCCTTTAATTAAGTATTTGATCACCTACCAACCAGCACGAATTCTGGCTCTCACAGACTTGTTATTTTTTCTTTAAGAAGCCCTCATACTCTGCACTCATTACCTGTATCAATTGCACCTTTTTGTACTTGTTACCTGTATAAATGACACCTGTCCACATAATCACACTCCAACCTCTCCACCATGGCCAAGACTAAAAAGCTGTCTAGAGACACAAGGGACAAAATTGTGGACCTGCACAAGGCTGGGATGGGGTACAGGACAATAGGCAAGCAGCTTGGTGAGGAGGCAAACACTGTTGGCAAAATAATTAGAAAATGGAAGAAACACAAGTTGACTGTCAATCTTCCTCAGTCTGGGGCTTCATGCAAGATCTTGTCTCAAGGGGTAAGAATGATTCTGAGAAAGGTCAGGAATCAGGCCAAAACTGCACTGGAGGACTTGGTCAATGACTTGAAGAGAGCTGGGACCACAGTTTCAAACATTACAGTTAGTAACACACTACGCCATCATGGATTAAAATACTTCAGGGCATGCAAGGTCCACCTGCTCACGCCAGTACATGTCCAGGTGTGTTTGATGTTCACCAATGAGCATCTGGATGATCCAGAGGAGGCATGGGAGAAGGTTGTGTGGTCAGATGAGACCAAAATAGAACTTTTTGGTATTAACTCCACTCGCTGTGTTTGGAGGAAGAAGGATGAGTACAACCATGAGAACACCATTCCAACTGTGAAGCATGGTGGGAGAAACATCATACTTTGGGGGTGCTTTTCTGCAAAGGGGACAGGACGACTGCATCATATTGAAGGGAGGATGGATGGGGTCACGTGTCGCAAGATTTTGGCCAACAACCTCCTTCACTCTGTAAGTGCATTGATGATTGGTCATGTCTGAATCTTCCAACCTGACAATGACCCGAAACACACTGCCAGAGCAACTTAGAAGTGGCTCCATAAGAAGTATTTAAATGTCCTGGAGTGGCCTTGGCAGTCTCCAGACCTAAACCCAATAGAAAATCTTTGGAGGGAGCAGAAACTCAATGTTGCCCAACAACAGCCCTGAAACCTCAAAGATCTGTGTATAAGTGTGGGCCAAAATCCCTGCTGCAGTGTGTGCAAATTTGATCAAGAACTACAGGAAACATCTGATTCTGTAATTGCAAGCATAGATTTCTGTACCAAATATTATTAAGTTCTGTTTTTCTATTGTATCAAATACTTATTTCATGCAATAAAATGCTAATCAATTATGTAAAAATCATACAATGTGATTTTCTGGATTTTTTTTAAGATTCTGTCTCACAGTTGAAGTGCACCTACGATAAAAATTACAGACCTCAACCCGATTCTCTAGACTAAATAGCCACTCCCGGTCTCCCCTTTCTGATTTTCTGATACTCCCCCTTGTTAATGTCCTGTCTTGTGTCTGTTTGGTTGGTCCTGGTCCTCCACTTTTGAGTATACCGATTCATGTATACAATGGTTGAACATTCTGCTGGTATATCATTGGTTATAATGCCACCTAATATAATGTCGGCAACATCCTACTGGCTCATTTATTTTACAATTTATTGTTTGACACTGTTTTCGATAAGAGAATGTCGATATTCATGTTATATGTTAATCATTTTGGCAATGTTTATTTTCAATAAAAATTGACAATTATAAAAAAAAATTACAGATCTCTACATTCCCTGTAGGTGGGAAAATTAGCAAAATTGGCAGTGTATCAAATACTTATTTTTCCCACTGTATATATACCTGGTAACCAAATTGATTTTTTTTATCATATCTCAATGACACATTTAGTCAAGCCCATTTTGTAGATAATTGGAGTGTCTGTTGGAAGCCTACCTAAATATAAAAATTTGATGTTTTTGATGTTTTCTTTGTCAGACTCAAACCAATGAACAGACGACTGCAAAACACATTGTGATGTCCACTGTCAAGTGACTATTAGATAAACTTCACGTATCTGATTTTTTTGTCGTCCACAAAAACAAGCAATTTTCATTCCACCTGTTTTTGTCTTTTTGTATCCATTTTTTTTATCATCCATGTGTCATCCATTTTTCTTTTAAGCCAAACAAAATTGCTGGAGGTTTGCAAAGTTAACCAGTCATTGCTTTTCCCTTTTTTAGCAGACAAAGTTATTTGCATGAACAAGTTCTGTTTGTCATCAGACCTAATTAGAACAGATCTTTGTCTTTTATGTGGACCATCAGTTAGCAAAAACGGTCACGTGAATGAAGCTTCATAAATGCTTTTTGCGCCAATATCTATACGTAGTTGATAATCAGCTCATCACAATTGGCACTGACCATCACAATATTTCCTTAAAACCATGTATGTCATGTGCTGCTCTTGCATTTCGATTATTTTGTAATCAGTTTTCATTTAAATATATTTGTATATTCTCAACTCATCAAAAATTGATATTGTCAGCTGTCATACTTATATACTGTATATTAAACATTCTGTTATAAGTAAACAATGTGTTGAACTATCTAATTGCAGGGAGTGTTGCAAAAAATATTCTTATACGCAACACTTACAAATATAGAGCCAAACTTGTTATAGGTAGTGTTATGCCCAACAAAAGGAGGATCCCTTGGAAAATGTTGAATAAGAGTTATAAAGCAACACATTCCACTACTTGTAATGCATCTCCTAAAAATTTCCTGAAGTGCACCATGTAGTAAACCCCTCGACCAATGGATCCAAGAAAATCCTTTAAAGGGAATCTGTCACCTCATTTTGGCAGTCTATGTAAATGATTTCGGTCCGGTCCGATGGGCCGTCTTTTGGGTCCTTTCATCCATCCCTCTTTGGCCGCTGTCCACAATATTTCTGGAAATTTCCGTAGTTGTCCTCCATATTACGCCCGTGCGCATTGCAATCTTGACTCGCGCACGTGCAGTATGCTTTGTCCAATTGCGGGCAAAGCCGAAAAGCTTTAGTGCACATGCGCCTGTGAACTATGTCCCGGAACACAGCAAAATACTTCCGGGACATAGTTCACCGACACATGCACACTAATGCTTTTTGGCTTTGCCCGCAGTTGGGCAAAGCATACTGCGCATGCGCGAGTCAAGATTGCACTGCGCACGTGCGTAATATGGAGGACAACTACGGAAATTACCAGAAATATTGTGGACAGCGGCCAAAGAGGGGTGAAGGAAAGGACCCAAAACACTGCCCATCAGACCGGACCGAAATCATTTACATAAAGTAGACCGCCAAAATGAGGTGACAGATTCCCTTTAAAAGGAAGATGTCATGTCCTTAGGCCTCAAAACCACCAAGTTTGTACTCTAGAGCCCTCTTACTGTATTCTAATAATCTCCTTGATGTCCCAAATAATCTTTATATGTGTGTGCCAAAATAACTTTTAATGTGGCCTCTGATTCTGTAATGACGCCCCTTTGACGTGATCAATGTCTTCCCAAGTGTCTACTTTATCTCACTGTAAATCTCATCTTTTAATCCTGAACATCCTCGGTTAGAAACCAGGTGAACTCTCCTCCACGTCATCAGTATACTGTGCATACTCCTAAATCTGCTGTTTGTCTGTGTGCACAGCATGCCCAGAGTAGGTATGCCGGTGTCTGCATCACTATGCCTTCCTTATATGCAGTGATCTAATTTGAATAGAGATGAATGGATCAATTCACGGAAGATTGAGTTTGAGTCTAATTTCCTGAAATTCACAGTTTCATATGTATCTGAACATTTGGAGACTCAGTTTGCGGTTTGCAGATAAAAAAAAAAACTTGCCCGGCTCCATTTGTGACATTGCCGAAGTATCTGAGAGTCTGAGAACAAGCTAATTTCTTCTTGCATTCAACAGGTATTTGTAAAAAGACAATTAGACACCAGTGTTAGGGCTGGCGGAACACACCAAATAATAAAATAATTGTAAGGTGCGTTCGCAGCCCGGGGTCCACCGTGCAGGGGTGGTAAACTGCTGCTTAGTAATGGCGGAAGTATAAAGCGGTATACAAGAGGTCACACGTGGGTTACCATCACCCAGTGTGAACAGAAGCGAACTCTGTTACGACATAGAGCCGCGCCACCGCTAAACATAAATGCCGGAGCCTGTTAAAATCACAGCACTCGGCAAGAGAGCGCTCAGTATGCTGTCACAGAACTCATCCCCAAGGACACGAGGTCTGAGTCCATCTAGACCTACTGAGCACACGGTGTTGCACCTGAATACGCCACTATAGCTGTTGACTAAGGTGGAGTGTCGAACACGTGCACCGTGGCGTGCAGAGCCACCGGTGGACACTGATGTTAGTCTCAGACTCTGCCTCTACCTTCACCTAAGCCTGGGCCCTTAAAAGGCTAGGCTGCACAACACATGCGTACCAAGGGTAGGGGTTTCAAATTAGTCAGTCACCAGAGACATTCATACTTGTATACAACACTCACTCCTCATAGTCTGGTAATGCAGTCTATACTAGCACATGGCCGAGCGGCCATGCGAACCTTTTATAGCCGCGTCCTTTTGGGACCTTCCTGACCTTTCTGATGGTCCAATCCGAGCTGGAGAAGGACTGGAGCATGTGACCTCCGATCTCCAATGAGAGATCGTCCCACGGGCATGCTCAGTGGACCGAAAGGAGGACTTAGTCACTGGAGTAGCTCGCTGCTGGCCAGCATGCGTTGCTATAGCTAGACCAGAGGTGGCAGCAGCAACCAAACCCACAGAGCTAGTCTGACCAGAGCCCCGGGACCGACGAATCTGCTGAGCAACCTCCTCTGCGGCTGGAGAGGAATGGGAGACTGCCGGAAGCAAGGCTTGGGATACCCACTGTGCAGCGACAGGAACCTGACGTCTAACATCCAGTTGCTGGAATCAAGCAGTGTTCACTGGTTCACATGTCAATATGCCTCCTTAAGATCTCTGGAGGGTGGTGCACTCACATAGAATCATAGAATCGTAGAGTTGGAAGGGACCTCCTGGGCCATCTGGTCCAACCCCCTGCTCAAAGCAGGATTCGCTAAATCATCCCAGTCAGATGTCTGTCCAGCCTCTGTTTGAAGACTTCCATTGAAGGAGAACTCACCACTTCTCGTGGCAGCCTGTTCCACTCATTGATCACTCTAACTGTCAAAAAGTTTTTTCTAATATCTAATCTGTGTCTCTTCCCATTCAGTTTCATCCCATTGCTTCTAGTCTTTCCTTGTGCAAATGAGAATAAAGTTGATCCTTCTACAATGTGACAGCCCTTTAGATATTTGTAGACAGCTATTAAGTCTCCTCTCAGTCTTCTCTTTTGCAAACTAAACATTCCCAAATCCTGCAACCTTTCCTCATAAGACAGGGTTTGCAGACCGGTCACCATTCTGGTCGCTCTTTTCTGAACTTGCTCCAGTTTGTTGATGTCTTTTTTAAAATGTGGTGCCCAAAACTGGACACAATATTCCAGATGAGGTCTGACCAAAGAGGAGTAGAGGGAAATAATGACTTCACGTGATCTAGACTGTATGCTTCTGTTAATACATCCTAGAATTGCATTTGCCTTTTTTGCTGCTGCATCACACTGTTGACTCATATTCAGTCTGTGATCTATTAGTATACCCAAGTCTTTTTCACATGTGCTGTCACTTAGCCCTATTCCTCCCATTCTATATATGCTTTTTTCATTTTTATTGCCCAGATGTAGTACTTTGCATTTCTCCCTGTTAAAAACCATTCAGTTAGTTGCTGCCCACTTCTCCAGTTTATTTAAATCTTTTTGAATCCTCTCTCTCTCTTCTCTAGTATTAGCTATCCCTCCTAGCTTTGTGTCATCAGCAAATTTAATCAGTTTACCCTCAATTCCTTCATCTAAATCATTGATAAAGATGTTGAACAATACAGGGCCCAGGACAGAGCCCTGTGGTACCTCCACTTGAGACATTCTTCCAACTGGATGTGCAGCCATTTACGACCACTCTTTGGGTCCGATCACTAAGCCAGTTATGAATCCACCTAACAGTTGCCTTGTCCATTCCATACTTAGTCATTTTTTCAATAAGGATTGTATGAGAGACTTTGTCAAATGCTTTGCTGAAGTCAAGATATACTATATCTACAGCATTTCCTTGATCCACCCAATCAGTGATACCGTCATAGAAGGAAATTAAGTTAGTCTGACATGACTTATTAGTTAGAAACCCATGCTGACTCTGTTTAATCACTTCATTCTTATCCAGGTATTGACATACATGTTGTTTAATAATTTGTTCAAAGATCTTTCCTGATATAGAAGTCAGACTCACCGGCCTATAGTTGCCTGGGTCCACCTTCTTCCCCTTTTTGAAGATAGGAACAACATTTGCTCTTCTCCAGTCTTCTGGCACTTCTCCTGTTCTCCAAGAATTTTCAAAGATTATGGAGAGGGGTTAACATCGAGGTAACATCAAGGTAAATCAAGGTAAATCATAAGAAAATGAAAGAATTGGAGCACTCACCCAGATCCTTCTTGATGTGCAATTTTATTCCATGGTGAAAAGTGACATCAAACCATATTAAATTGCGGAGTGCAGGTAGCAGGGGAGCTATGCAGATGAAAGAGCCTGACAGACTATGGCCATTTTGCACTTGCTTAGCGCTTCTACGGGTCCATGCGTGTTCTTACATTTCCGTGGGGGCCTACCAAGAATGCCCTGCAGCTAGATCTAGTGGATTACCTTTCCTTGGAGAGTAGTGGTCAGTACCTGGACTATCACAAATCAGCAGTTTCCAGCAGACCAGCTTGTATTTTCCATATCCAGAGTAACTGGGTAAGTCTCTTTTTTAGAGTATAAGCTCTTATGGTCAGTTGGGTCCTCTCTCAACTCTAAATTGTAAGCTCTTCTAGACAGAGGAGTCCTTTCTCTCTCCTGTAGAGTGTAAACTCTTATGGTCATCACAAATTTATTCACCACAAATCAATTTTTTTCTGAAAATTGAGCAAATTCAAATTTAAAAAGTTCCGTTCATTTCTAAATTTGAAGTAACAAAACCCACATAATTATCAATTTTCATACCGCTGAATCTATGATGCGAGGCATCTTATTATGTACATACAGAGCTCTGACACAGTATGATAATGACCAATCAGGACATTAACCTAATTTGGGCAAAATCATTACAGAAACATCTCCAATCCAAATTATACTGTACACAGCCGATTGGTGCCCTTTTACTAACATTTGCATGTATCAGCAATCAGAAGGGGATTTTACCTGCGATTACTGGTATGAAAGTGAAGCCCTTTACAGTATTGTAGTCAGCACATTCCTTTGTTGCACAGATGGATGTACCAGAAAATAACGTTGATGTTTACTTTGATGTCAATTGAATCATCACAGATCATTCACTCGCTGAGCTTGTATACACGGAGCAGTAATCGGGATTGATCATTCCTACAAACAATTATTAGGGTGATCACCACACTCAGTATGAAAGGCCTTTTAGCCCTGTTGTTGTATAGTCCTAGACCTCAATTTGTGTACCCTGCTGAATCTACATGAGCACAATGTAAACAATGTCTGCTGCAACTATGTCAGAGGGCTTAGTACATGAAGTTTTTAGGAGATGCTTTACAGATAGAAAGTGTTGCTTTTTAAATCCCTTTACCAGCACATGGAGAATAGTCCCATCAGATAACAGACATTGTAGATGCTTTTGTCAGCAGTGAGGTTAATGCCATATTAACTTTTTTTGGGAGGAGAAGCAAGTAAAATTAGCATGCAAATTCCCAGAAAGTGAAGGGGGGCATATCTTAATGGTAATTAGCCAAGCATGAGTCAGTGATGTCTTGTTTATAACAAATAGATTCAAATGGAACCATCTGGAACCAGTTTATTTTTCCATAAATGTACAATTTTTTTGCAAAGAATGAACTTTTTTTAAATTTTCAAATGTAAGTTGAGTTTCAGCTATCAAAATTCTAAGAACCTCTGCTATAGACGGTTACTTGGTCTAAGTGTTGGTACATGACAAATGGCTTCAATCCAACATTTACCACTTGGACAAAAATAGTCACATGCTGGATTCAGCCACAGACTTCTATCTGCACTCTTCAGCAGTCAAGTTTGATGATCTGGAAATATTCCACTTAGCACAAAAACAATGGGCATTTAATGAATCTGCTGGCACCTTCAGCTTCAGGAAATTAATACAACAAAATCTGCCTCAAATGTCCACTGCAGTCATGTGCAGCACACAGTGGGAAGTCTGAACCATGCATCTCCGCACCTCCACTGGCGTAAGATGGACCAGAGATGATGACAGCATATACTTAATCTTTGATGTCTATGACAGTTGGGATGTGGGGCGGCGTGATTCATACTTTCCACTGTATTCCACAGTGACCATTTAACCTTAACAGTGACTTTAACATTATTCTGTGGGTCAGTATAATTATGGCAATAACCATTCATTCTCAACCTTCACTACATTCCCAGGATCACTATGGATAGGGAATATCTTTCAATCATGGTAAAAACCCTTTTAATATTTTTTTTATTATTTTTTTGCCTTTTATTTTATTTTATTGCGGGTCTTGAACTTTAAATAAGTTCAATTGCTTGTGTAATATACTGAAATCCATCTGTATTGCAGTGTATTAAGATTCTCAGCATAATGCTTACAGGCATTCTATTGCATACAGACTTTACTTATTTTACAGAATCTCTAGCTCAGTCTAATAGGAGAATATATTTGCAGGTCAGCAGTCATTTAATACCTTGTTTACAGAGAGAACAATGAGGGTAATATTCTGATGCTTAATAATTAAATAATAATAAAGATCCACAACCCCTCTAAAAATATGGATGGCAGACCATCTGGTGAAAGAACCTAATACCACTGAGTATGGTGGAAGAAAATGCCGACAGGGTGTCAAATGGAAATGATATATGCAGCAACACGTGAAAATAGAGAAAAACACCTTTATTAAAATGTAAATGGGTGTACACTTAGAATGAATAAAAAGGCATCCCAAATAAATGCGTAGTGTTGAATTATAATAAACTTCAACATGGGGTTAAATAGATACCCATATAAAACAGGCTCAATGCTATACAGGTAAAAAATGACTATACACTTCTTGAAGCCCCCAGAAAGTTGTGCATACAATGTGCAATAACACCAAATTGTGCAATAAAGAATGCAATAATAAACAATAAAAATAATAATAATAAATAACCAAAAAATATATATATACAGTGCACAAATAATGACCACTGCTGTGCATATAAAGTGCAATAAAACAAAGTTGTGCAATGGAAGATGAATGATGAATAAATAATGTGCAGTGCACAATTAGAAAGATGACACTACTATGGTGCCACACAATGTGAAGATAAAAGGAAATGGGAGCTGGGAGTAAGCAAGGAGATACCTAATGAGCCGGTAATGGGTGCCTGGGAATGCCTGAGAACGCGCCCCGACGCGCGTTTCGGAATGGATCTTCCTTCGTCAGGGGGTGAGTATATGACTGGTCGGTACATCCTTATATACTGGACTAATTAGCGGGCAGGTCACATAACGGCGCATGCGCCGCCACCGCGACCCGGAAGACACATCGCGCGCGGCGTCACATGACCAAGCACCGCCGGGTAAACCCGGCGTATCCGGCCATGAAGAGACGCCGTCGCCATGTGAACAACCGGCGCCGAGGCGGCGCATGCACCCCAGTGCCTGTCCACAAGAAATTGAGGGGCTATGTGAGTGCAGCAGTTGCTGCAAAAAACCTCATGACTTGACACATCACTGCAATAGATATATGACTAGTGGGGACAAGATTATGGAAAATAAACATATATATATATATATATATATATATATATATATATATATATATATATATAAAAATAAAAATAAATGGTGGTGAAAAACGGGACATGAAAAATAGTAACAATTAAATAAGTGTGTGCAATAATGGCAATTAATATAATTACATACCATAAAAGGAGAATTACATAAAGTGCACAATCACATCAGAAATGAAAATAATAATAAACAATATGTTAGAAAAATAAAAATAAAAAATAAAAAATAATAATATATAAAATAGAAAATAAAAAATAAAAAATAATAAATAATAAATAATAAATAATTAAAAATAAATATAAATAAAAATAAAAAGTGATGAAAATAAAATACATGCATATTAAATGTATATGTGTAAAAAATAATATGACAATTAATATAATAACATGCCAAAAATTGTAAAGTGCAAAGTATGTGAATACTGTTACAACATCCAAATCCCATAATATGATGTGTATATACAATATATATGCACGCAAATCTTGTCGCTTTTTCTTGTTAATCAATGTGAATGATCCACCATGACACAGATGCCGACCAGACCATCTAAAATAAAATAAATATACAAAATGTGTAAAATGTTAATAAGTGTACAAAATGGAATTTCATAAAAACGGAATAAAAGAAAGACTCTCATTCAAACCCAGTGGGGACACGGTGTTCAGTGTCCAAATCCACTGGGTTTCTAACTGAGCAAGGCGTTTGCTGACATTGCCTCCCCTGATCCCCCTACAAACCATATCAATACCAGACACCTTTAATAAAGTAGGATCACAGTTGTGATACATTTTGAAATGTTTTGGCAAGGTTTTAAGGGAGGCAATGTCTTCAACCTCCCCAGCTGCCTTTATGCCCAAAACATGCTCGCGAACCCTCACCTTGAGCTGGCGGGTGGTAAGGCCAACGTAGATGAGGGAACACGGGCATGTAGCATAGTAAATCACAGCTGTTGATGAACAGGTGATAGATTTTTTGATATTGTAGACACGCAATCCATCAGAACTGGTAAAAGTATGGGCTCTGACAATATTACAACAGGCAACGCAAGAACCGCAGGGTTTACACCCCGCGGGTCGTGTGTATTGAGTCATAAAATTATTTGCCGGTATAGGAATATAATGACTTTTAACCAGCCGGTCACCAAGATTTGATGATCTGCGAAAAGCAATGTTTGGGTAGTCACCAATATACTTGGAGAGTATCGGATCATTTTTTAAAATAGGCCAAAATTTCTTTAAATAGAATCTCATCTGTTCATTTTGACCATTGAAAGTGGTTATAAACCTAACCAACTCCTTGGATTCAGATCTATTCATGTCCGTGTAAAGTGCATTATGACGTGACGTGTGCATGGCCCTATTGAAGGCTCTCTTCAATGATCGCCTGCTATACCCACGTTCAAGGAATCTCTCTTTTAATAGATCAGCCTGTTTTAAAAAATCGGTGTCCGTAGAACAAATGCGTCTTAAACGTAGGAATTGTCCGATGGGAATTGAATTTATAAGATTACGAGGGTGGGAGGATGAAGCGTGGAGAAGTGCGTTAACAGAGGTGTGTTTTCTAAATAAGTCTGTCTGAAGATAATTGTCCGAATCCCTCCTCGCTAGGACATCAAGGAACTCGATGGTTTTCAAATCGCTGTGATATGTAAGATGTACATTGATATTATTAGAATTTAATACATCAATAAAATCAGGTAACACACCGATGGGATCCTGCCAAATAAAGAAAATATTGTCAATGTAGCGTGTCCAAAAAAGAACACGCTCCATTTGTTCAATCTTTCCAGATAAAAAAAGGTCCCTTTCCCACAGACCCAGGAACAGGTTGGCATATGATGGGGCAAAGGAAGCACCCATGGCTGTTCCCTGGGTCTGTAGGAAAAAGGAATCCTTAAAAATAAAAAAATTGTGTGACAACGCAAACTCTAATAAATTAATGAAAAATATGATAAAAGCTCGTGAAAAGGAAGAATGTTGTAAGAAATAAGACACAGACGCTATCCCATCGGTGTGCTTGATGTTTGTGTATAAAGATTCAACGTCACATGTGACAAAAGAAGAATCTTCATCGATATGCAAACCATCGACTTTCTTGAGAAAATCATTGGTATCCCTAGTATATGTCAGTAGTAGTATATATCATTTCCATTTGACACCCTGTCGGTATTTTCTTCCACCATACTCAGTGGTATTAGGTTCTTGTTTACAGAGGCAGACCACACTTCAGAATGACCTAGAATAGTGTAGTGCATATAGGCGGACATTGTTCTTGGCAGCACAGATCTTGATTATACAGGACATTGGTCGTCAGAGAATGATGCTCTTTTGTGCAAACCATAAGATCATTTCACCAGGCGAACAAGCATTTCTCCAGGATGTCTGTCACGACTCTGTCGGGTGTCCCAGGACCAGGGGCTCCTTCCGTGTCCCTAATGCTAGGGGTGCACTAGCTCGCCCTGTTCTCTGGATTGCTTCTGATGGTGAAGATGCCATGACCACTGTTACCACGGCTGGTCAGGAAACAAATCTCCAGGAGTGGACCCTCTGGACCGTGGCACCGAGGGGCCCCGGGCGAGTTGCCAGATGGAGCCGACCCTTATACAGGGATCGCTAGGAGCATGCCCAGGGGTTCGGGTACCACGATAGCTGGTACCGAGAGGGGCGGCTCAGGACGGACTGGAGTAGGAGTGCGGAACTGAAGCGTAGACGACAGAGCAGGATCACTGGAGACTAGACCGGAGTAGGACTGCAGGACTGGAGCATAGACAACAGGACAGAGCAGGAACACGGGAGGCAGGACTGGAGTAGGACTGTAGGACTGGAGTGTGGATAGCAGGATGGAGCAGGAACACCGGAGGCAGGACTGGAGTACGACTGAAGGACTGGCGTGTGGATAGCTGAATGGAGCAGGAACACCGAAGGGAGGACTGGAGTAGGACTGGCGTGTGGATAGCTGAATGGAGCAGGAACACCGGAGGCAGGACTGGAGTAGGACTGAAGGACTGGCGTGTGGATAGCTCAATGGAGCAGGAACACCGGAGGCAGGACTGGAGTAGGACTGAAGGACTGGAGTGAGGATAGCAGGGTGGAGCAGGAACACCGGAGGCAGGACTGGAGCGTAGATAGCTGGACCCATGGAGCACTGGACTGCGGGGCTACTGCAGGGACCACGGAAGGCAGGACTGCGAGACTGCAGAGAGCACACGAGGAAACAGGGCCCAGTGTGCTAGCAAACACAACGATCAGGCGCCTCCCTCAGGGGGGAGCGGCCTGATATGGCCCTGTCAGGTCTGCCATTGGTCTGTAGGTGCTTCCGGGTCAGGGCATTGCCGGAGCACAAGTAACAGGAGGAAGGCGCGGCCACGGCCTATGGCGCATGCGCATTGCATGCAGAGACCCCGTCGGCCGCGAGCCAGTCAGAAGGGACCGCCGTGGCTGTCGGGCGGCGGGGGGCTGCGGCGTGGGAGCGGAGGCCGGGTGAGTATGCGGAGGCAGCGTGACAACCACGTACCTTGTCTTAGTTCCTGAATCCACCCTCAGTCTGTACCTTTCCCCCACGCAGGGAAGAGGGGAGTAGTAGTGTACCATAATACAGTGCTGTGCAAATTAATTGGGACAAATCATTTTTTAAGTAAAATCGCAGGTTGGTTACCAGTCAGTGATTCAAACCAGTTTTAACTGCTTTGAACAGCCACTCACACCTGTTCAAAGCAGTTAAAACTGGTTTGAATCACTGACTGGTAATCAACTTACGATTTTACTTAAAAAAATGCTTTGTCCCAATTAATTTGCACAGCACTGTACACCAACCAGACTAACTAGGTAATATGAACAGGAATATAGGAAAATACCAATCATACAAAATACACACATAAACAACAGAGGAATGCATCGGGGAATGGAGGATGGGGCTAAACAAAAAAAAAAAATCTACCTCAACTAATAAGAAGAGTGCTAAAAGATGCACTATCTGTAATTCTAAATTACCAGAAGTTTTGTGCAGAATGCATATCTAAAATAATTTAAGTTGGGCAATCTTCATTTAAGACTGACATGAGGGAAATAATCAGGGAAGAAGTCCAGAACACTTTTTCAGCCCTTATACCACCTCAGTCTCCCCAGCCTAAATGGCCTAGGTGGGACATGGAGTCATGCTCAGAGGAAACAGATTTGTCTTACTACTCTGACCCAGAGCTTGGTGAAGGCAAAGGTATTGCTCCTTTATTACCAGAAGAAAGGAAAAAAATACTTATTTTCTTCAGAAAATGCAGATACAGTTTTGCAAGCTTTAAGAAGTACCATGAAAATTGAAGACACCTGTGAAACTGTGTCAGTTCAGGATGAAATGTTTGTGTGCCTCTCAGTCAGGAGAAATAGTCTTCCCAGTTAATAAGCACATCACAGCTATAATTCTAGAAAAATCGGAGAACGTGGAGAAGAGGCTGGTTATTCTGAGGAACTTTATGGAAGGAGGTTCAGAAAATTATTATCCCAGTGGCCAGAATTGCAAGGAAAACCTCTATTCCATTTGAGGATTTCTCAAGCCTTAAGGATTCCATGGATAAAAAAAAACAAGTGGCCTTCTTAAAAAAGCTTGAGACGCTCTGTTGGCCATTATTAAAGCCAATATAGCTGCCACATTGGTAGCCAGATCAATGAACCTTTGGGTAGAAGAATTAGATAGCCAACTACTGAATAAGACTTCAACAGAAGAGACACTGGAATCACTACCCTTGATCAAGATGGCAATTTCATTTATGGCAGATGCTTTTCCAGAATTGGTTTTGTTAGCTGCGAGAAAGGGAGTGCTTTCTATTGTGGCAAGTCAAACTTTATGACTAAAAATATGGTCAGGAGATAGCCATTCAAAAACTAAATTATGTCCTACTCCCTTAGGTTTGCAAGTATTTGGACCTGTCCTGGATGACTTTCTGGAAAAGTCTTTGAATACCAATAGAGGATTCCCAGAGGAAAAACAAAGGAAGATTACGCATTTTTGGAGGACCCGCTCCCACCATAGGCAGGATTACAAAGGGAAAGGTAAGACAGGCAGATGGAGCTATCCCAAAGGTGGCAGAGGAAGAGGTTCCCTTCTCAATCTGGGCTGTAGCATAGGGAGACAATGACGCCTGGAGCATTGACGGGAGACTCATACTTCCAAGAGAGCTGGCTGGAAATATCTAACAGACATAAGAGAACTACTAGACTCAGGAGTGGTGGTGCAAGTTCCACAGTTCAAGCAATATCAGGGCAATTATTCAAGCCTGTTTTCCATAAAGAAGCCGGAAGGAGAGTTTCGATCCATCATAAATCTAAAACCACTTAACCAGTTGATTTTGTACAAGACGTTTAAGATGGAAGCAATAAAATCAGTCACACCCCAAATAGGAAAAGATTCTGTGATGTGTACATTGGACCTAAAAAGCGCCTACTAGAGATGAGCGACTTTGCCTTTTTTCGGGTTGAGTCGGGTTTCATGAAACCCGACTTTCTCAAAAGTCGGGTCGAACGAAATCTGCCGATTATCGTGAAAAGTTGAAGGCCGACTGAATCACAAGGTCGGCAGGGAGTGGAGGACAGGAAACACACCTACAGTGCCCATTTTAATGCCAAAAACATCAATTCTTATTACTTAAGCTTGTCAACCTTAATTTACTTTATAATAATAGTTAGGCATTGAAAACTGTTTATTTGGCTAAAGTTGTGGTGGGGGTAGGGCTGGCTCTAGATTTTCCTGGGCCCAGGGCCAAAGAGTGTCAATGGGCTCCTTTAACATTTGCCACAATTCATGATCCTCTGATACGGCAGAGAAATAGCGGTATAGTACAATGAAAAATACTTCACTTCTTACATCTCATGACTGATATCCATTTTAAAATTCTCCAATAGCTCAAAAAACGGACAGTATATTACCCCATACAGTATTATGGCCACCGCATAGTGCGCTATACAGAGTAATGAGGCCCATATATTTCTCCATACAGAATCATTGGTCCCATATAATGTTTGAAACAGTATATGATGAGCTCCACATAATGCTACAGTATATGTTGGTCCCCATGGATGAAGCTCCACTTTGTTATGGGCCCAAATAATGCTCCATATATAATGGGCCCCATTTCTAATGCTCCAGTGCATAATGGGCCCTGTAAATGCTGCTCCAGTGTCTTATGTCCACCTTTGGAATGCTCCAGTGTATGGTGGGCCTCATATATCATTCTCCAGAGTATAGTGCTCCACAAAAATAGCTGTCCCAACATTGAAAACAATTAAATAAGTCTCCTCGCTAGGGAATCCCTGTACTAGTCTGGACTCCTCGTCGTCCCCATCTTCCATCTCACTGCACTTGGATTGTTTAGGCAGAGGGCGTACAGACGTGATGTCATCGCGCTCTCTGACCAGAATGTCACTGTCAGGAAACGCGGAAGACGTCACGCGGTGGAGCAGGGAGAGGTAAGTATTTCAACTTTGCAAGTGCTGTGATCCTGAGCAAGCAGGGGGGCCCACTCGTCGGCGACAGCACTGGCACAGGGCCTCTTATAGTACGCCGGTGTGTCTGACGGCAGGTGTGCACCCCCACCGTCAGAGACAATTGATTCTACTATGAGGGACCTTGTGCCAATGCCGTTGCCAAAGAGTGTGCCCATCCACCTATACAGGGCAACGGCACTTGCACGGGTGCGTGCGCCAGGTGGTGACCCCGGCCCTGTGGGGGGAGGCAGCCCAGTTAGGGAGGTGGAAAAATTGGCATATGTTGATGTTGGACATTCAGCAGCTGCAAATGGAGTAATTGGAGAAGTCCGCGGAAGAGGAGGACAAAAGCAAGCCATTTTTCTGGCAACCTACGCGTCAGCAGGGGAGGGTGGGACAAAATCCTTTGAAACCCATGCATGGTTCATTTTAATGAAGGTTAGATCATCAACATTTTGGGTCGACAGATGGGTCCTTTTTTCTGTCAGGATTGATCCAGCAGCACTGAAGACTCGTTCAGATAACACACTAGCAGCAGGGCAAGCGAGCTCCTGTATGGCATATTGTGCCAATTCAGGCCAGGTGTCAAGTTTACTGGCCCAATAGTCAAAGGGGAATGACCGGTGAGGGAGAACATCGATATGGGAGGAGAAGTAGTTTGTTACCATAGTTGACAACTGCTGTCTCCTGTCACTTTCGATCGATGCAGTATTACCAGTCGTGTGAGCGGTACTTGAAAAATCAGTCTACAACATGGTCATGAAACCCCTGTGTCCAACGCCATTTTGACTGTGTGCACCACGAACACCTCTTCCATGTTGCCCTCTACGGCTCGTTGGAAAAACATCACCGCCGCTGTGTGCTGGGAATGCCTCAAACAAGCGGTTTACCAGAGTTGCTTGTTTGTTAGCCAATATTAGCTCTAGGTTCTCCTGTGGCATGATGTTTTGGAATTTGCCTCTATAGCGTGGATCCAGGATGCTGGCCAACCAGTAGTCGTCATCGTTCATCATTTTGGCAATGCGGGGGGTCCCTTTTTAGGATCTGCAAGGCATAATCAGACATGTAGGCCAATGTTCCAGGTGTCAATGATGCACTGCGACTGCTGGGTGGAGGAGCACTTTCTGGCAAATCCACATCCCTCCAGTCACGCACAAACCCTGTACCTGACCTTGCCACGCCAACATTTTTTCTTGCCCCCTGAGAAGCATCCTCCTCCCCAAAATAATCATCCCCATTCTCCTCCTCCTCCTCCTCTTCCTCTTCTTCCTCCAACTCGTCCACAAGACTTCCCTGAACAGACAATGGCTGACTGTCATCAAGGCTTCCCTCCTCCTCTTCCTCCTCGGCTGCAGACGCCTGCTCCTTAATGTGCGTCAAAGTTTGCATGAACAGACGCATAAGTGGGATGCTCATGCTTATGATGGCGTCGTCTGCACTTACCAGCCGTGTGCATTCCTCAAAACACTGAAGGACTTTACAGAGGTCTTTCAGCTTCGACCACTGCACACCTGACAACTCCATGTCTGCCTGCAAACTGCCTGCCCGTGTATCCTCCCACAAATGAATTACAGCCTGCCTCTGGTCGCACAGCCTCTGAACCATGTGCAAGGTGGAGTTCCACCTTGTTGCAACGTCGATAATTAGGCGGTGCTTGGGAAGGTGGAGCAATCGCTGCAGCTTCTGCATACGACTGGAGTGTACGGGTGACCGGCGGATGTGCGAGCACAGTCTTCGCACCTTATGGAGCAGGGGTGTTAACTCTGGATAATTATTGAGGAAGCACTGCACCACCAGGTTCAAGGTGTGAGCCAGGCAAGGTATGTGTCTGAGTTTTGAATGGCTATGGCTGCCACAAAATTCCGGCCGTTATCACTAACTACCTTGCCTGCCTCAAGATGTAGACTGCCCACCCATGACTGTTTGTCGCTGCAAGTAGTCGGCCAGTACCTCCGCGGTGTGTCTGTTGTTGCCCAAACACATCATCTTCAACACAGCCTGCTGACGCTTACCACTAGCTGTTCGATCGTGGGACACCTCGTGTGCAACACTGGCAGCTGCGGATGGAGTGCTCGTGCGACTGCGCTCTGTGGACGAGCTTTCGCTTCTGGAGGAGAAGGAGGAGGGTCGAACGCCTACAGCCAACTGTTTCCTATACCATGGGCTAGGCAGCACTGTCCCACCACCGCTGTCCCCTGTGGACCCTGCATCCACCACATTAACCCAGTGCGCAGTGATGGACACGTAACGGTACTGGCCATGCCTACTGGACCATGCATCTGTTGTGAGGTGCACCTTTCCACTCACTGATTGCTTGAGTGCATGGACAACGCAGTCTTTCACATGCAGGTGGAGGGCTGGGATGGCTTTTTGCAAAAAGAAGTGCCAACTGGGTAGGTCATAGCGTGGTACTGCGCAGGCCATGAGCTCGCGGAAAGCTTAGCTTTCAACCAACCGGTAGGGCATCATCTCTAACGAGATTAGTTTGGCAATGTGGGCATTCAAAGCCATCACCTCCTCTTCAATTTCATGTGCACCTTCCTCTGTGTCACCGTGTAAGGTGGTATAGTATGCGGGAAGGGGCACCTGAGTTTCATCAGGGTCTGATTCTGCCTCAGTACACTGCGAGGACAATGTAGTGCTCTGAGTGAATGTACCAGCAGAAAAATCTAGCAGTGGCTGTGCATCAGTGCACTCCATGTCAGATTCATCTTGGACTGGGGAATTCACGATTCGACTTGCTAACCCAGGCATGGTATGTGAAAAGAGCTCCATGGAGTAATCGGTAGTGTGGCCTGCCACATCCTTCACTTTTGGTAGGGGTGAAGGACACAAGGAAAGGCGTTTTTCCTGACCAGGAGTCTCCAATGAGACTCAGTGCTTTTATTTTTTGAAACTTCAGAAGAGAAGGCGAGAGAGCTGGAGGCTGTGTCAGCAATGTAAGCCAAAACTTGTTCCTGAAGCTCCGGCTTTAAAAGTGGTTTACCTACTCCCAGAAAAGAGAGCCTTCGAGGCCTTGTGGAGCCAGACGATGACGCAGGCTCAACACCTCCTGCCTTAGGTGCTATTGTGCTTTTGCCACTACCAACAGATGCAACACCACCACCATTGGGACCAGATGGCAACCCCCCGCCCACTTCCATGGCGTCTTCCAGCATACTTGCTCATTTTTGTGAAAATGTACCCAAAATACCACCAGCTATATGGTACTGTAAAAGAAGGTAGACGGTGTATCTACTATTGGTGAGAATTTGAATCTCACTATAGATTTGAAGATGCTGAACTATTGTCTCTGGCCCAGGAGAGATTACACCTCAATGTAACAGACTGAAATTTTATGGTGTATGACAAGGTGGAGGGTGTCTATAGGATTGGTGAGAATTTGAATCTCACTATAGATTTGAGGACGCTAAACTATTGTCTCTGGCCCAGTAGAGATTACACCTCAATGTAACAGGCTGAAATTGGATGGTGAATGACAAGGTGGAGGGTGTCTATAGGATTGGTGAGAATTTGGATATCACTAGAGATTTGAGGACACTGACAATGATGCTCTCAGTCCAAGTATGGACGCAGGCAGCCTAATAAGCAGGACTGCTGCACAGTGCACACACAAAAGGGTGGAAAAATGAACGCTTGGTAACTGTGCAAAAAAGAGGAAGAAAAGTATTTTTGCTTTTAAAAAAGCAGCTTGCACAGCAGTGTGCAAACAGCAATGCAGCTATCAGGAAGCCTTATAAGGCAGCCTAATAACCAATAGAGCTGATGCACAAAAATATATCCTCCCCTGTAAGTGACCCCCTTACCCCCTATTGAAGAAGCTTACGCGAAACGCGCGTCGGGGAACGGCTGCCACCTACAGGTCAGGTATTTACATTGAGCTGCCATGCATATTTAACTGTTTCAGCTGTGCTTTTGCACTTTCCCACATAGCGATATGTTCTCCCCACGGTAGGGGATTTCTGACTTTGCGATTTGTCTCTTACATATTGCTACTAAGCTATGTAATATATATTTTTCTTATTGCATTTTGCACTTTAGCACTTAAGCACTTTTGTAATCTAGATATATATATATATATATATATATATACACAATTCCTATACATTGTCAGTCTTCCCCAAGTATGCCATGCACTAGCTAGTTTGGGAAGATTCAGCTGGTGGTGCAGTATTTGCATATGCTTTTTGGCAGTTCCTACTCATATTATCATCCTTCATTACATGACCTATGATGTTATTGGGGATCTTGTTTAATATTTATACCCCCTAATAAAAGAGGGGTGCATTGATGTAACTATACATTATATATTGTCAGTACTGTGTTTCAGACCATCATTCAGTGCACCAGAATTAAACTATATGACAGTAACATTTTCCCTGTAGTGATACCCCTGTTGGTGGCTCCATTGTGCACACCGTATTTATGTATACTTCTGTGATCCATACAATGAGTATGTATTTTTATTCTGATTCAATAAACGCTGTTTTTAGCTAACTGCATGTCTTTCTACAGTGTTATTTATACTTCCTCCCCTTTTCTTGGATTGTACTATTTCCATGAACAGTTGAGGCATTCCTTTCCACTGCTGTTTGGTTTGAAAGTTGCGGACTCACACCCATGTGTCACAGCTGTGTGGCAATTTCACGTTTTTCTAGCCTTAACTGCTCAATTTCTTTCATATGCAAATTGCCTCTTAAGAGAAAAAGAGGACTGAACTCTATAGCGCCACCTGCTGGTAGTAGCGATCCTACAAGTCACAATCAACCCTTGTAATATGACTTAGGATTAAAGCCAAATCAGAATCTCTTTTTCTCTGAAGAGGCAATTTGCATATTATTTTCGCAGAGGAGCATTGCACGTCGAATAAGCCTCCTTAACTTGACAAGCCACAGCTGTCATGTCACCCTCCACAAGGAGAAACCTTACCCCTTCAATTTCTTTCAGGTATGCTATGTAGTATTGAAGGAACATCTGTATATTTCCTATACTCTCCTTCATTCCTCCTACAGCAAGTGGAATCATACTGTAGCATCTTCACAAGGTAGCATGACTGCCTCCCCTGTTATTCTCATCCTTGTGACTCCAGATTTATCCAAAATCTTTTGAGTCATCCTCCAACATCTTCCAACCATCAACTGGACAAGATCTCAGGGTACCTGGATGAAGTCCTCGACGAATTCCAGCAAACTCCAAGCTTAACGGTTTCCACACTCTCTCCATAAATTCTAAATAGTCCCTTGTTTTCTTCGAACTTAATGGATACAGTATCCGGAATTTTCTTGGCCTGCTGCAGGTTAATTCTGAGGGCACATACTGCTATCCCTCTCAGGTCCTTCGTAATTTCCACCACTTCATGAAATGCCGCAGCCAGCCGCGTTACATGCTTTAAACGTTTGAGGGCTTCTCCATTCTCCCAGAGTATTCTTTGCTGCATGGGAACACACATCGCAAGTGGAAGTGCCCCAGCGTGGCAACTTGCTTTAACGTGCCTTTACTTGCAGACACGACAATCAACTGATCAGCCTCAGTGGCCAAGTACACTTGACAGGCTCCTATGGCCTTCTTAAAATCTTCATACACCACCTCCTTGGCACAGACTTCTCTCAAGTCTTTGGGAACCACTTCTGTGCATTTAAAGACTGGGCTATCCATCACTTTTTTGTCTTTACCAGCAGGTTCAGTTAAGCTCTCAGCTTCTGGTGACACTTGCTTTAAGCCCCCGTTACACACTGCGATATCGCTAGCAATATCGCTGTAAAGTCACCGATTTTGTGACGTTGCAGCGATATTGCTAGCGATATCACTGCATGTGATACTTACCTCCGACCGGCTCCCCCGCTGGTTATCGCTGATCGCGCGAGAAGCTCCTGGACCATTCCTGCGGCGCTTCCTGTGGCGCCAACGAGCGACGTGTGGAGCCGGGCGGGAGGACGCAGGATCGCCGCGTCTGACAGGTAAGTAGCGACCCCCGTCCCCAGCGATGTCGCTGGTGAGACCTGCCTGTGTGGCAGCTCACTAGCGACCACCTAGTGATGCACCAGCGATCCTGACTGCGTCATATCGCTGGTCGGGATCGCTGGTGCATCGCTAGGTGTAACGGTACCCTTAGGGCTTCCGCTTTCTCTTGCATCTCTGCAGCATCACCATCACCCTGTGCAGTGTTACCTGTAACCATTACTGGGTTCACTGAAACCTCACCATTCTCATTTACAGTTATTTTACATTTTTCAGTTATGGCATAATACCCCTCACCGCGGGCCTCTTTTCCTCCAGGAACTTCGGCGCTGATGTCGCCTACTGACTCATCAGAGCCAGGTACATCGTGGTACTTTTCTCCGTATCTTTTTAGGATGTCCCCTCCATCCACACTAGCTAGGAACTCTTGTCCTATGGTCCTCTTGACCGACAGACTGTCCACCTTTAGCTCAGAAATCGTTGAGGACACCACCATCACTTTCTTTGTCAGCTCCTTGTCTGCGACTTCACCTTGTGGACTTTTGCTGTTACAGTGGGTCAGTTCATTATTTTTTTTTCACACCAGTGTTTTCCTTAGAAGCAGCAGTTGTCTCTGGCAACCTAACTTCCTGACTCAAAGGTACAGCCTGTTCCGCCTCTCTGCGCTATTGTGTTTCAGGCGCCTGGAGGATGACTTGCTCTTTTTACTTGGCTTTTCATTACTGCACCCTATTTCACCTTTGTCAGAGTCACAGTCCAGACTGGGGTCATCGTCACTCACCCTGGTACCTTGGAACGACAAGTTCCCACCCAACCAGGTGTCGACCCCCTTGTCTGGAGATAATTCCACATTAGCAACGGTCACAGTATTGTCGACATTTACATTTACTAACGTCTGGTCCGTAAGTTCGTCAGAGCTACCAGTCTATCGAGTCACCACTAACTTGTGACTGTCGACCTCAGGAGATGCTAGCTCCGCCGCTTTACACATCAAAGTATGAACAGGAACTCCTTCAGCCACTTGCTATGGAGGGGTTGCCTTAGGAGCGTTTTGGCTCTTCCCTGAGCAACTGAACATTGCATCAATTTTCCATAAGTCGGCAAATAACACAAACTCCTGGCCCCTCACAAAGGGGTACAACAAGTTTGGTATTACACCGACATCTTGGCACTCAAAACTTTTGGTCATTTCAATGGTTGCTCTTTCCACCGCATAGTCCACAGTAACCCCATGGATGCAGCGAACCTTGACCTTCTTCTCTGTCAGACAGAGAACAAGTGGGGTTCCCATCAGAGTCACCTGACTCTTTGAGTCCTGCAGTCCAGAGATTCCTTCACGATTTAACATCACGGTACACACTTGTGTCCGTTCGTCATATGGAAAGTCAATGTATTACACGCAGAATAAGTGTAATACAAACACTGCCATTCCCAAGCACAATTCACTTTTATAGTCATCAGGGGCATTGACCTGCTGAATGTTGTGAAGGTTGACATCTCTTGCAGCATCTCTCCCCAAGCATGTCCACTGATGTAACAGGTGCCGCCTCTTTGGAAGGCCACTGTCCCACGGGATTTAGGATGCTCCACCCCCTTTGTAGGCAACCACACATTTTTGGGACTCCGCCCCCTTTTGGACAACCATCCCTCCCTGGGATTCTGCCTCTCTTTGAACAACCACCCCTTTTTGGGCAACTACTCCTTTTGGAACTATGCCCCTTTTTGGGCAACCACCCATGTTTGGGTCACCGCCCCCTTTTGGGACCCCACTCCCTTTCGGGCAACCATTCCTCCCTGGGGTGCACACCGTGGACTCCCCATGGCCCTTTCAGGCTCTGCAAGGCTCCGCTCCGCTCTGCACAGCTCCGCACCGCTCTGCAAACTTCGTGGACCCGCCAATCCACAGCAGTCGCCCGGAGTTTGTGGATCCGCCGATCCACTGCAATCCTCCCAGGTACCTCCTGGACTGATACCCGCAGTCTAGCACCAACTGTAAGGGGTCTGTGCTCACTGAGGGGCAACAGGATGAAAACAGGAGGCGCGTTTCTTGACAACGTCCGTACGGGTTTATTTACTTCATAACACCATAAGCAAAACAAAAAGGTAAACGTCCTTCAGAGCAGGCAAAACAATACCAACAAGTCTTCAGTCGGGTTCTGCTCCCTCAGGCCTGTGGGCACACAGGCCAGGCAATGTCCAGCACGCAGGCTCGGGCTGGAGCCACACACACAGGAAGGCTTCTCTCTCTCTGCACACAGACCACTCTCTAGTGTCCAGCCTGGACACATGGAAGTCTGTCCTCACTGACAGACTCCCAGCACACTCCTCCCATGTGTCAAACACACCTGATTACATACAGGGAACACCCAGTGAGGAAACATGGTGGGCAGTTCCCTCCCCACACTGTACTGCCCACTAAGCTTGACCCAGAAAATAGAGGATTAACCCCTCCAAACATGAAGTGCTGGAGCAAAATATCCAAGCCCATATCACAGAAAATAGAGCTTTCTGTGATTCATATCTCCTTCTATGACACATTATCAGGGACCCTGTCACATATTAGAAAATGTAAGAAACACAAGATGACTGTCAACCTTCCTTGGTCTGGGGCTCCATGCAAGATCTCTCCTCGTGGGGGAAGGATGATTCTGAGAAAGGTCAAGAATCAGTCCAGAATTACACAGGAGGACCTGGT
Source organism: Dendrobates tinctorius (assembly GCF_039654945.1). Taxonomy (NCBI): domain Eukaryota; kingdom Metazoa; phylum Chordata; class Amphibia; order Anura; family Dendrobatidae; genus Dendrobates; species Dendrobates tinctorius. The sequence continues at coordinate 69,148 of NW_027361821.1, forward strand.
CAATGACCAGAAGAGACCTGGTGTTAGGAGTCAGGTTCCTGCATCTGCTCTGCAGGAATCCAGACCCTTACATTCTGCAGTCTCTTGCTCTTTATCTACCGCAGAGGAGATTGCCTTGCAGCAAATCTCTCCAGGGGCTAAGTCCCTCTGTCCACCTACTGAGCATGCTCATGATACGGTTTCCCATTGGAGATCTGGAGTCTTGTGCTCAGGTCCTGCTCCAGATCTCATTGGTCCATCTCGGAGATCTGGAAGCTTCCGGAAGGTCCTGGCTACTATAAAAAGCGCGCATGGCCGTTCCCTCATGTGCTAGTATAGACTATACTGCTATGTGTGAATGGTGACGGATGTATGATTCTGGTGACTGACTTATTATGAAACCCCTTCCCTCTGATATTACGCATGTGCTTAGGGAATTAGTTCAGTAGTCTACACCAGTCTGTGGCAAGCCTTAGGCCACTGTGCACACCGCACCTCTGCCCTAGTGTCCGACATAGCACCTGCTTTGTAGCTGTGTCGTCCAGCGGCAGTGTCCTGCGCCGCGCTGCAGTTGCAGCCCTTCTTGGCGTTCGCAGTAGCGACGCCACACACACGGTAGGTCTAGATGGACGCAGTCCCTCTGTCTTAGTTCCTGCTCCTGTGACCTTATACCGTGTGAACATTTACCTGAGGCCTGTGACTCTAACAGGTTCAGCCTTTTTGTATGTTTTTGTTGCGGCACCTCTGTGTGTGAACAGAGCCCGCTCTGTGCACTTCGAGTGAAGTTGAACCCGTGCGCATTATATCGCCATATTGCTCATCTGCCATTACTCAGCAGCGGTTGAAACACCTACTGCACGGTGGACCCCGAGCGGCGAACGCACTTTATTATTATTTTTATTTAGTGCATTCCGCCGTTACTAACACCTGGGCCACAGTCTCATACACTAACGTTAGTAACAAGCTTTGCCGTCATGTATTAAAATCCTGCAGGGCACGCAAGGTCCCCCTGTTCATGCCAGCACATGTCCAGGCCCATTTGAAGTTCAACAATGACCATCTGGGTGATACAGAGGAGGCATGAGAGAAGGTTATGTGGTCAGATGAGACCAAAATAGAACTTTTTTCTATAAACTCCACTCACCATGTTTGGAAGAAGAAGGATGAGAACACCCCCAAGAGCACCATGCCAACCGTGAAACAAGGTAGGGAAAACAGCATAGTTTGGAGGTGCTTTTCTGCAAAAGACAGGACGACAGCACTGTATTGAAGAGAGGATGGATGGGGTCATATATTGCAAAATTTCAGCCAACAACCTCCTTCCCTCAGTAAGAGCATTGAAGATGGGTCATGGCTGGGTCTTCCATCATGATAATGAAGCAAAACACACAGCAAGGGCAACTAAGGAGTGGCTCTGTAAGAAGCATTTCAAGGTCCTGGAGTGGCTTAGCCAGTTTCCAGACCTGAACCCAATAGAAAATCTCTGAAGGGAGCTGAAACTCAATGTTGCCCAGCGACAGCCCTACACATTTTTGGTATCGCCGAGTTCAGAATCGCCCAATCTATCAATAAAAAAAAAAGGATTAACCTGATCGCTAAACGGTGTAGCGATAAAAAAAAGTCAAAACGCCAGAATTACGTTTTTTGGTCACCGCGAAATTGCATTAAACTGCACTAACGGGCGATCAAAAGAACGTATCTGCACCAAATTGGTAATATTAAAAACGTCACCTTAGCACGCAAAAAATAAGCCCTCACCCAAACCCAGATCACGAAAAATGGAGACGCTACGAGTATCAGAAAATGATGCAATGTTTTCTTTTTTTTTTAAGCAAACTTTTGGAATTTTTTTCACCACCTAGATAAAAAAGAACATAGACATGTTTGGTGTCTATGAACTCGTAATGACCTGGAGAATCATAATGGCAGGTTAGATTTAGCATCTAGTGAACCTAACAAAAAAGCCAAACAAAAAAATAGTGTGAGATTGCACTTTTTTTGCAATTTCACCGCACTTGGAATTTTTTTCCTGTTTTCGAGTACATGACATGCTAAAACCAATGATGTCATTCAAAAGTACAACTCATCCCGCAAAAAATAAGCCCGCACTTGGCCATACTGACGTAAAAATAAAAATGTATAGCTCTTGGAAGAAGGGGAGCGAAAAACAAAAATGCAAAACCGAAAAAATCTGGGGTCATGAAGTGGTTAAGTTCTGTTTTTCTATTGTATCAAATACTTATTTCATGCAATATAATGCAAATTAATTATGTAAAAATCATACAATGTGATTTTCTGGATTTTTTTTAAGATTCTGTCTCACAGTTGAAGTGTACCTATGATAAAAATGACAGACTTCTCCATTCTTTATGGGTTGGAAAACTTGCAAAATTTGCGGAGCATCAAATACTTATTTTCCACATTGTACACGAAAATCTGGAAAACATTCTGTTCTCAATATGTGTCTGTTACAGATATTCCAAGGATCTTAGACTCCCTTCAGTCAGAATTTGAAAGAGTGTTACAACCTAGTATTCTAAAGGTTAAGATATCAGCCTCAGGCCGGGGTCACACTTGCGAGTGTGATGCGAGAAACTCACGTGAGTCTCTTGCATCAATACCCAGCACTGCTACCGGCGATACGGACTGGAGCGTTCAGCTGCATAGAAATATATGCAGCCACACACTCCACTCCAGTTCTCGCATCACACTCGCAAGTGTGACCTTGGCCTTAGAGGCATTCTTTGATTATCCTTTGGCTAATCATCCCTGGATTACAATATTCGTGAAAGCTATCAACAGACTTAAGACCACAATCAGGTGCTCCATCCCGCCGTTGTATCTCAGTCGTCTGGTCTTGAATGCCCTCTGCAAAAACCCATATGAGACACTGGATTATGGAGATCTAAGGTCTATATCCCAGAAGACGGCCTTTCTAGTAGCTATCACAACAGCAAGATGTACAGGGAAAATTCAGGCCTTGTCTATAAAAAGACACATATTTGAGAGTTCTGGAGGATTGTATCATTCTTAGACTGGATTCCAGCATTTCTACCCATGGTTGTCACAGACATTCATAGGAATCAGAAGATCATCTTGCCTTATTTGTTTCAATATGATAGTGACCAGCAGGAACAATCATTCCATTCCTTGGATGTAAGAAGAGCAGTCTAAAGGGGGTTTTACACTAAGCGATATCGCTAGCAATATCGCTAAAACGTCACTGATTTTGTGACGTTATAGCGATATTGCTAGCGATATCGCTATGTGTGATACTTACCTCCGACCACTCCCCCGCTGGTTATCGCTGATCGTGCGAGATCGGGCGGCTCCATTTCTCGTCGTCAGCTTCCTGCTGGGCTTCTTGCTGTGTGAGACGAGCGACGCTGGACGCGGGCGGGAGGACGCCAGGATCGCTGTGTGTGAAAGGTAAGTATCGTGCGCTGCGTCGCTGCTGCATCGCTGTGAGATCTTTCTGTGTGAAAGCTCACTAGCGATCATTTAGCGATGCACCAGCGATCCTGACCGGGTCGGATCGCTGGTGTATCGCTAAATGTAAAAGGGCCTTAATACATGAGTATTATCAAAGATTGGAGAATCAATTCAAATCTCTTTATCCAATTTGCAGGAAAAAAAACAAAGAAAGGAAAGTGTCAACAGCTACACTAGCTAGATGGATCAAACTGCAGTCAGTACAGCCTATATGGTAAAGGGAAAAACTCCACATGAAAACATCAGAGCCCATTAAACAAGAGCAATGTCTACCTCGGAAAGAGCTGTCCTCAGTGAATCAAATCTGCAGAACAGTGATGTGGTCAAATCTTAATACCTTCTGCAGACATTATAAGTTGGACGTTCTGTCAAACCAACAGACTGCCTTTAGGATGAATGTCCTCTAAGCAATTATTCCACCCTGAATGAATTATTCGATTATTCTCATGGTGGTGCTGTCAGGAGGGATATCCTGGATCGAAGGAATTAGTCCTACCGGTAATGGTATTTCCACAAATCCATTATTACAACACCACTTATATGCCCTCCCTTGAATTTCCTGTCTGCTATCTAAAGTAAACGTATGTAGAAGGAAATTCAATATATTTTTGTTGAATCTATCCTGGTGTGATACTTGAAAAATCACTGGTGGATAGTTGTGGGGAGGGACTATTTAACCTCTTCCGGGTTCATGTCCCTATCAAGGAAAAGAAGGACTACATCCTGGTGGTGCTGTCATGATGGACTCCTGAAAATACCATTATAAGTGGGACTAATTTCTTCTCAGATAATTAGCAGCCTGTTTAGACTGCATGATTATTGTGAAAGAGCGTTGTTATGAATGCTGGTTATGCGCTGTCAAAGATAACAGCAGGGGGAATCGCGTAGATCCCACCGCTGTCACAAATTTTTCATGGAGAACACCAGAGAGATCATGCAGATTACACTACTGCCTCCACTTTGTCAGAGGATGCAAATCTGCTGCCTCCATTTGTCAGGACAATTAAGCAGTTGACTGACGAGTGATGTACAAGGCCTCGGCTGTTTCCACTGCTATGCTAGTTATTTGGGAACTCAATGAGCATATCGCATATACACCTCCAATTGCAATGCATACCAATTCAACAACAACAAAAGGAACTACTAGCTACCACCACCAATTGTTTAAACAGACTAATTGGATACCCGTTACAGGTAACGTATGGCTTCATGGGTGTGGCTTATAGAGCAAGAAGAATGGAGCTTTTAAATTTTATTTAATCTGGAAAGGTAGGCAGTGTTTATAAAAATATAAAATTATGTTACAAAATGGGAACAAAACAGTACAGTATAAACAATCACAAACAATAAAAGGGATAACAAAAGAAAAAGTAATAAACCTGTGTCACGGAAATGGCTCTGCAGAGGGAGGTACTCCTTTTTAAGGAAAATGGACATAACCACAGCAAGCTGTAACTTCCAGGATTGATAAATGATCAAAACCCAAATTCTGATTTTTATTATAGCAAGGTTACGCCCATATACCTCTCATTGGTGAGCTTATATGTTGGGCTGGATGTGGGATGTGCTAGGTCTTTTCGAAATTTATGAGATCCCCAACTTTCAGGATATATTTGCCCTTGGAAGTTCCAGATGGGAAATATTGTTGTCATGTTTCCTATCACAATTCTACCCTTCTATAGAGATGAAACGTGGCATGGATAGCATCATCCATTTGTTAAGTTGGAGGTGTTCGATCGGCTTTATTGTCATGTGACTGAATGTTCAACCCTTTGCTACGATGCAGAAAGTATATCTCCCATAGATATTGGATCAATGCAAACCTCAGTATTCATCACTGATCTCTGGCATTTGTTAGGTGATTGGCACCCTGTCTACCTCACACTATCAGGAAATTTGTGTTCCTGGGAAAACTTGATTTCCAGGTCACCACCTAACAGCACACTTGGAGGACATCCTTCTCATCCGCAGTGGGACAGGAAACCACAAGAGTTTAAAAGGACCCTCCCCCTACCATCCCACAGTGTTTTTCCTGTCCCACTGCGGATAGGAACGACGAGAGGAAGATCCAGCCATTCCGCGCAGAGGGTCAGGATCGGGGGGCCCAGCCTTTCCCTTCCTACCTGGGAGACTCTGCAAGCTGAAACCCGGCACAGGGTCCCTCAGCCCCTCCAGTGTAGCGTTGCTCCTGGAGAAGGGGTCGCTTCCTCCCGACGGAGGCTCTCGACCCCGGACGCCACTGCCACCACCGATGTTGGTACCGGGGCCGCCTCTACGGACTCCACGTGCCCCGCAAGCGGACCCCGGCAGAGGATCGCCGCACCTCTCCCCCTTCCCGCTGTAAGGAGCTGTAGCAGTGCCATGCCTGGGACCTAAGCGCGCTACTTCCGCCCATACCAGCAGGGCGCGCGCGCGTCATCCAGGACAGGCGGGACTTCCGACCCGGACGTCACTTCCGGTCGCGTCACCGGGCCCGGACGTCACTTCCGGTCGCATCATTAAAGGCGACAGCCCAGCATTCAGGAAGTGCCGGCACCATCTCTGAGAGGGGACAGACTCTGGGTGGTGGAGCGGATCGGCAGCGCGGCAGGAGAGAGAGACAGACAGCTGTATGCAGGGCCCTGCGGTGTAAGAACCAGATACCACCTCCCGGCCACTTACACGTTTTGGTGTCTCTGCAGCAGACAAGGAACCTTATCTATCAAGGATGGAGGACCAGGCGAAGAAGGAGACAGGAACGGAGAGGCAGGGTCACGTGAGTAGCCTCATATGAGGTCATGGCAGGGCCCCAGTAAAACAGACCCCACAGAACACGTACTTTATGTGTTCCAGGGGGGAACCTCCACCTCAGAAAGAAAGAAGGATAAGAAGTGTCCAGTCTGCTCTAAGAAGCTAAAGGACACATGGCAAAAAACCCTCTGCGACGCATGTACAAAGCGCATAATGGGGGAAGAACAGGCTACGCTCATGTCGAACATGAGGGCAATAATTAGAGAGGAAGTACAGGCCTCGGTATCCAGAGCCATGTCCCAAGCCCCGCAGGTGAACCCTCAGGCATCCAGAAAGAGGCAGAGGGAGTCGGGCACGTCTTCTGAGGACATCCTATCCGAATCAGACGCAGAGGAGGAGATCAGAGAACACCCGGAAAGGGGAAGAAGTATCTCTTTGCATCTGGTGATACGGATGAGCTATTAGGGGCAGTCCGGCAGACTATGCAGATAGAGGAACCCCCGACTACCCTCTCAATACAAGATGAGATGTTCGGGGGGCTGCGCTCCCAGACCTCAATGGTCTTCCCAGTAAATACCCATATACGGGCCATGATATTGGATGAATGGGAGGAAGCAGAGAAAAAATTGACTATCCCCCGAGAATTCAGGCTTCGCCTGCCATTTGACCCAGAAGAGGTCAAGGTCTGGGAAGAGGTCCCTAAAATCGATATCCTAGTAGCGAGGGTATCAAAAAAGACAGCCATTCCATTCGAAGACTCCTCAAGTTTAAAGGAGCCCCTAGATCGGAAGGCAGACATGCTCTTGAAGAGAGCCTGGGAAAGTTCAGCGGCAGTCATAAAGACAAATATAGCTGCGACATCAGTGGCACGTTCCATGCATCTATGGATAGATGATTTAGAGGAGCATTTGTCAGATAGAACTCCGGGGGAAACTATTCTAAAATCCCTTCACTTGCTAAAATTAGCCACGGGGTTTTTGGCTGATGCCTTAGCAGAGTCCGTAAGATTTACGGCCAGAACCCAATCATTGTCCAACACAGCCAGAAGAGCTATCTGGCTTAAAAGTTGGTCGGGTGACATGCAGTCAAAGAATAAACTGTGCTCAATTCCCTTCTCGGGAGGTAGAGTCTTCGGATCTGTGCTTGACAATATCTTAGAGAAGGCGTCAGATGAAAAAAAGGGGTTCCCTGAAGAGAAACGTAAGAGGTATCAGCCCTTTCGTAGACCCCGTTACAACCAGAGAACGGACTACAGAGGGAAGGGGAAGTCAGGTCGATGGAGCTACCCCAAAGGGGGTGAGGGTAGAAATAGGAGCAGAGATACCATCTTCTCCGGCCCAGGGTCTAGCTCCTGGAAGAAATGACGCCACCAGGGTGGGGGGGTGACTGCTCAGGTTCACGGAAGAATGGCGAGAGGTTACCACCAGCCCCTGGGTACTGCAAGTAATTTCTCAAGGATACAAGATAGAATTCAAATCCCTACCCTCGAACAGGTTCCTAGTGACCAGCTCTCGACTCTGTCCGACCTCCCCCATGTGGTTAGATATCCACATGGAGGCAATCATACCAGTTCCCACGCAATAAGAGGGAAGGGGACACTACTCAAGCCTCTTCGCGATAAAAAAACCATCGGGGGAGACCAGGACCATAATAAATCTCAAGCCCTTAAACAAGTGGGTATCATACAAACGCTTCAAGATGGAATGAATAAGATCCACGATTCCGCTCCTGGGAGAAGCGGTGGTAATGTGCACTTTAGATCTAAAGAGTGAATATTACCATGTCCCCATCCACCCAGACCACCAAAAGTATCTCAGGTTTGCGGTAGAAAAGGAGGGCAGGGTTCACCACTACCAGTTTCGCTGTCTCCCCTTCGGCCTAGCATCAGCCCCAAGAGTTTTCACAAAGGTAATGGTAGAGGTTGTGGCCTACCTAAGAGCCCAAAACATCATGGTGGTCCCGTACTTAGACGACTTCTTGATCATAGCAGATTCAGCAGCCCAGCTCAGAGTCGACTGTCAGTCCTCAATTGCCACACTGCAAAGGTTGGGTTGGATAATAAATTGGTCAAAATCAGATCTTATACCCAAGCCCAGAATAAAATTTTTAGGGGTCATGCTGGATTCGGAAAGAAGAATGTCCTATCTTCCAGAAGAAAAGCAGACCAGCATACCAAAGAAGATCCGCCAGTTCTCAAAGAACCGGGTGTCGATCAGAGACGCAATGAGGATTCTGGCGCTGATGACTTCGTGTATCTCCTGTGTCAGATGGAGTCAGTTCCACTCCCGCAGACTACAACAGGCAGTCCTAGCGTCCTGGGACAGAAGGCAAGGCTCACTAGACAAGAAGATACAATTAATTCCCCAGGTCAGAAGGTCGCTGCTGTTGTGGACCGTCCCAAGAAACCGAAAAACCAGTGTAATATGCGTTCAGTCCCCAGAGATCGTAGTAACCACGGACGCAAGTCTGTATGGCTGTGGGGGACACATCGGAGGAGAGTACTATCAGGGGCGATGGAGTCGGGAGGACAGCAACAGGTCCTCCAACTTCAGAGAGCTACTTGCGGTCTGGAAGGTACTACTCGTTGCCTGGCCTCGGGTGAAGAACAAGCATGTCAAGATATTTTCGGACAATACAACGACAGTAGCCTTTCTCTGCCATCAGGGCGGACCGAAACACCCGGCACTACAGGGCTTAGCAGAGCAGATCTTCAGATGGGCAGAAAGAGAGGTCCTCTCAATCTCAGCAGTACATCTGGAGGGCACCAGCAACCAGGTGGCGGACTTTCTCAGCAGAAGAAGAATAACCGCAACGGACTGGGAACTCAATGAAGAAGTGTTCAGCAGCCTGTGCGATTGCTGGGGACAACCAGAAATAGACCTGTTTGCAGACAAGGGGAATACAAAGGTCAAAGCCTTCTACTCCCTAAACCCGGCAGGAAACCCGACAGGGATAGATGCTCTATTGCAGTCCTGGAACAGGGGCCTACTGTACGCCTTCCCGCATCTAGCTCTCATCCCAAGGGTTCTCAGGAAGATCTACGAGGACAGAGCCAGGGTCATATTAGTGGTTCCCTATTGGCCAAGAAGAAGCTGGTTTCCTCTGCTCAGGAAGATATCATGGGAAGATCCCATTCTTCTGCCAAAAAGAGAAGACCTTCTTCACCAGGGTCCGGTCTTCCACAAAAGGCCAGAAGCCCTCAAGCTATCAGCCTGGATCCTGAGCGGCAGATCCTAAGAACAAAGGGTCTTTCAGATGACGTTATAACCACTCTACAAGCAAGTAGGAAGCCCGTAACAGCAGCAATATATAACAAAATTTGGAAAAAGTTTTGCAGCTTTTGTGGAGAAGCGACAGTCAAAACTGACCAACCCCAGATCCCGAAGATCCTTGACTTCTTACAGGCAGGGTTCAAAAAGGGCCTCAGACCCAGCACCCTGAGAGTGCAGATTGCGGCCTTAAGCGTGTTCTATGACACAACCCTATCGTCTCACCCCTGGATAGCCCGGTTTTCAAGGGCTGTGCAGAGACTTAAGCCCTTGATAAGAAGGACCGTTCCTCCTTGGGACCTTAACCTAGTCCTTAACGCGCTATGTAGACAGCCATACCAGCTAGGGGTAGAAATAACTATCGGTAACCTCTCTCTGAAGACAGCATTCTTAGTGGCTGTTACATCAGCCAAAAGATTAGGGGAACTTCAGGCCCTATCGGTTCAGGATCCCTACTTACAAATATTCGACGACCAGTTAGTCCTAAAACTTGACCTGGCTTTTCTCCCCAAGGTGGTCTCAGACTCGAACATGAATCAGAAGGTAGTGCTCCCCTCATTTTGTCAGTTTCCTAAAAATAGCAAGGAGGAAGCTTACCATAACCTGGATGTCAGGGAAACAGTGCTCAGGTACCTGGACGCAACCAGGCCCTGGAGGCAGGATAATAATCTCTTTGTCCAGTTCAGAGGCCCTAATAAGGGGAAAAAGGCATCGAAATCCACAATAGCAAGGTGGATTAAATCCGTTATTAGCACAACGTATAGAGCACAGGGTCAGAGCCCCCCGGGGAGCCATAGAGCCCACTCAACTAGGGCCATGGCCACATCATGGGCAGAGAGGGGCGGAGCCTCGGCAGAACAAATCTGCAGAGCCGCATCTTGGACCAGTCTCAGTACGTTCTCTAAACACTATAAATTAGACGTGACCTCTGCACAGGTGGCTTTTGGGAGAATGGTACTCCACGCGGTAGTCCCACCCTAGGACCAATATTCTTTGGTACTACTCCAAGTGTGCTGTCAGGTGGTGACCTGGAAAACGGTAATTAGACCTACTGGTAATTGTGTTTCCAGGAATCCATCCTGACAGCACTATTAGTTCCCTCCCGACAAACGCATCCATGCAATTGTGATGTAACATGTGTATGGAAAATGTTGGTTTAAATAAAAATTTTTGTTGAATCCATGCAGAGGTGTAACTTCGTGAAATCACTGTGGGATGGTAGGAGGAGGGTCCTTTTAAACTCTCGTGGTTTCCTGTCCCACTGCGGATGAGAAGGACGTCCTCCAAGTGTGCTGTCAGGATGGATTACTGGAAACACAATTACCGGTAGGTCTAATTACCGTTTTCCTATAATTGGGCAATTTAAATGCAGTTTGTGATGATCAGGCAGTGTAAAAGCGAGATGGCTATTAGCCAAATGAGCTATCCCATGTGTATGGCTAGTTTGATGGCTAGTATATTACAGCCGACACAAGATAATGGGAAATTACATTATAATTTTTACACAAAGCGATTGCTTTTCTTATCTCCATTCTAACAATGTTTCCTTTGACTGTAGGAAAATCGCTTTAATCTGTCATGCATGGTATACCGTAAGATAACCACACGGCTGCTCATTCCATATCTTTGAAATGGTTTTCAACCAGGCAAAGTCAGTGTTTGAATCCTAGTATATAATTAAGCAGATCTGCACATAGAGGGGAATGATGAATAGATAATTACTTTATATTAAAGAAAATAGCTTTAGATTCTACAAAATGCCTTAGAATTCAAAGCTTTTCAAATCATAATTGTGAGCTATAATGATAGTGCTTTTTTTTCTTAACAAAATGCACTATTCTATTTGGATTCCAGTGAGATCAAAGCGGTCCTATGTTGTACTTATCTAGATTATATAGCAGATACTATGTTGGGGCTCTGTAAAATATAAGCAGACTGCCACCACTAGATAGAGCAAACTGCATATAGATATCTGTGATCCTCAATGAATTCACATGCCAATGCCAGCTGTGTATTTTCAAAACTACAGCACAATCTACCCCAAGCCTAACACAGGTCCTGCTCTGCCGCCCCCTCTATTTTAACCCCTTCACCCCCAAGGGTGGTTTGCACGTTCATGACCGGGCCAATTTCTGACCACTGTACCTTTATGAGGTCATAACTCTGGAACGCTTCCATGGATCCCGGTGATTCTGACAATGTTTTCTCGTGACATATTGTACTTCATGTTAGTGGTAAAATTTCATTCAAATAACTTGCGTTTATTTGTGAGAAAAACGGAAATTTGGTGGAAATTTTGAAAATTTCGCAATTTTCCAACTTTGAATTTTTATGCCCTTAAATCACAGAGATACTGCACACAAAAAACTTGATAACTAACATTTCCCACATGTTTACTTTACATCAGCACAATTTTGGAACCAAAATTTTTTTTTGTTAGGAAGTTATAAGGGTTAAAAGTTGACCGGCAATTTCTCATTTTTACAACACCATTTTATTTTTAGGACCACATCACATTTGAAGCCACTTTGAGGGGTCTATATGATAAAAAATACCCAAAAGTGACACCATTCTAAAAACTGCACCCCTTAAGGTGCTCAAAACCACATTCAAGAAGTTTATTAACCCTTTAGGTGCGTCACAGGAATTTTTTTGAATATTTAAAAAAAAATGAACATCTAACTTTTTTTCACCAAAAAAATACTTCAGGTTCAATTTTTTTTATTTTACCAAGGGTAACAGGAGAAATTGGACTGCAAAAGTTATTGTGCAATTTGTCCTGAGTATGCTGATACATGATATGTGGGGGGGAACGACTGTTTCGGCGCATGGCAGAGCTCAGAATGGAAGGAGCACCGTTTGACTTTTTCAATGCAAAATTGGCTGGAATTCAGATCGGACGCCATGTCACGTTTGGAGAGTCCCTGATGTACCTAAACAGTGGAAACCCCCTACAAGTGACCCCATTTTGGAAACTAGACCCCCCAAGGAACTTATCTAGATATGTGGTGAGAACTTTGAACCCACAAGGGCTTTACAGAAGTTTATAACGTACAGCGGTACAATTAAAAAATCATATTTTTTCCACAAAAATGATCTTTTCACCCCAATTTTTATTTTCCCAAGGGTAACAGGACCCTAAAAGTTATTGTGCAATTTGTCCTGAGTACTCTGATACCCCACATGTGGGGGTAAACCACTATTTGGGCGCATGGCAGAGCTCGGAAGGAAAGCAGCGCCATTTGACGTTTTTGGCTGGAATTGAGATCGGACATCATGTCGCGATTGGAAAACCCCTGATGTACCAAAACAGTGGAAACCCCCCCACAAATGACACCATTTTGGAAACTAGACCCTCTAAGAAACTTAGGCTGGTTTCACACTTGCTTTTTTTTGCAGTGCGTTTTTCCCGCAAAAAAACGCATTGAAAAAATGCATACAAAAGCATACAACTGCTGCGTTTTTAACAAGCATTTTTATGAGCATGCATGAAAAAAACGCAGCGTTTTTATGCGTTTGTATGCGTTTTTAGTGCGTTTTTACCGCGTTTGCGTTTTTTCCAAACATTAGGTGGCCCCTCACACTAACCCAAACCATGACTTTACTAACCCTAACCCTGACCCTAACCCTAACCCTGACCCTAACCCTAGCCCTAACCCTAATGGAAAAATGGAAATAAATACATTTTTTTTATTTTATTATTTTTCCCTAACTAAGGGGGTGATAACGGGGGTTTGATTTGCTATTTATGGCGCTTTTTATGTTTGGCAGCTGTCGCACGCTAAAAGACGCTTTTTATTGTAAAAATAGTTTTTGCATCACCACATATTGAGAGCTATAATTTTTCCGTATTTTGACCCACCGAGTCATGTGAGGTCTTATTTTTTGCGGGACGAGTTGATGTTTTTACTGGTACCATTTTCGGGCACGTGACATTTTTTGATCGCTTTTTATTCCGATTTTTGGAGTGCAGAATGAACAAAAACCAGCGTTTCATGAATTTCTTTTGGGGGGGTGCGTTTACACCGTTCCGCGTGCAGTAAAATTGATAAAGCGGTTTTATTCTTCGGGTCAGTACAGTTACAGCGATACCTCATTTAGGTCTTTTTTTATGTTTTGTCGGTTTTATGCAATGAAAACTATTTTATATAAAAAATAATTATTTTTGCATCGCTTTATTCTGCGAGCTATAACTTTTTTATTTTTTCGCTGATGATGCTATGTGGTGGCTCGTTTTTTGCGGGACAAGATGACGTTTTCAGTGGTAACATGGATATTTATATGCGTCTTTTTGATCGCGCGTTATTACACTTTTTGTTTGGCGGTATGATAATAAATCATTATTTTTTGCTTTGTTTTTTATTTTTATTTTTTAAGGGGTTCGCTAAAGGGGTTAACTAATGGGACAGTTTTATAGGGCGGGTCGTTACGGACGCGGTGATACCTAATATGTGTACTTTTATTGTTTTGTTTTTTTTATTTCCAAAAAATGGATTTATTTGGGGGAATATTTTTTTTTTTTTTCTAATTTATTTGGCGATTTTTTTAAATTTATTTTTACACTTTTTTAAATTTTTTTTAACTTTATTAAATAGTCCCAGATGGGACATCACTGTCCTGTGACAGATCGCTGATCTGTCACATCACAGATCACTGTGACAGATCAGCGATCTGTCACAGGCAGTGCAGAAGGCTTCCTCATGCCTGCGCTTTGCAGGCACTGAGGAAGCCAGCTTCCTGCAGGCCCCCGATGGCCCCCGTCGCCATCTTGGATTCGGGGGCCTGCAGGAAAGGAGCCCCCTGCAGCAGCGCTGCACATTGCGCTGCCGTGGGGGGCTCGGGGAAGCACGGAGGGAGCCCCCTCCCTGCCGATGCTTCCCTTTAACCCCCGGTACACCGCGATCATGTTTGATCGCGGTGTGCAAGGGGTTAACGTGTTGGGGGCGGTCCGTGACCGCCCCTGACACATTATCACAGCTGACACCCGGCACAATCAGCTGACACCCGGCCGCGATCAGCGGCGCTCACCACGTGGGCGCCGCTGATCGCGGTAGACGTACTATCCCGTCCATGGGCATAGGGGCCCGGGTCCCATGGACGGGATAGTACGTCTGATGTCAGGAAGGGGTTAAGCACTGCTGGCACATAGGGATGTGAGTAGCATTACGGTCCATCCTGATTGGGTACACCTTGTCGCAGAGGAATGGCTTTTATGCTGTTTTGATCAAAATAGTGTCAACTAAGTACTCTTTGTTTTTTCTTTACATGTACTACTTGTATTTATTTACTGCAGGGTTTCTTATTCATCTAGGTTTTGCATTTATCTTCATAAGGTATACATATCTTTGGAAACCCACTGTAGAGATTCGCTCTGGTAGGTAATGGCAGGGCAGCAGAAACGAGGCAACACACAGGCTTAAAGTCCAATTTGAGTGGTTTAATCCCTTTACCCCCAAGGGTGGTTTGCACGTTCATGACCGGGCCAATTTTTACAATTCTGACCACTCACCCTTTATGAGATAATAACTCTGAAACGCTTCCATGGATCCCACTGAATATGACATTGTTTTCTCATGACATATTGTACTTCATGTTACTGGTAAAATTTCATTCATATAACTTGCGTTTATTTGTGAAAAAAACGGAAATTTGGCGAAAATTTTGAAAATTTCACAATTTTCCAACTGAATTTTTATGCCCTTAAATCACAGAGAAATGGCACACAAAAAACTTAATAAGTAACATTTCCCACATGTTTACTTTACATCAGCACAATTTTGGAACCAAAATTTTTTGGAAGTTATAAGGGTTAAAAGTTGACCAGCGATTTCTCATGTTTGCAACACCATTTTATTTTTACGGAGCACATCACATTTGAAGCCACTATGAGGGGTCTATATGATAGAAAATACCCAAAAGTGACACCATTCTAAAAACTGCACCCCTCAAGGTGCTCAAAACCACATTCAAGAAGTTTATTAGCCCTTCAGGTGCTTCACAGGAATTTTTTGAACGTTTAAAAAAAAAGAACACAACTTTTTTTCACAAAAAAATTACTTCAGGTCCAATTTGTTTTATTTTACCAAGGGTAACAGGAGAAATTGGACTGCAAAAGTTATTGTGCAATTTGTCCTCGGTACACTGATATCTGATATGTGGGGGGAACCACTGTTTCGGCACATGGCAGAGCTCAGAAGGGAAGGAGCGCCGTTTGACTTTTTCAATGCAAAATTGGCTGGAATTCAGATCGGACGCGATGTCGCGTTTGGAAAGAACCTGATGTGCCAAAACAGTGGAAACCCCCCACAAATGACACCATTTTGGAAACTAGACCCCCCAAGGAACTTATCTAGATGTGTGGTGAGAACTTTGAACCCCCAAGGGCTTCACAGAAGTTTATAACGTACGGCCGTACAATTAAAAAATCATATTTTTTCCACAAAAATGATCTTTTCACCCTCAATTTTTATTTTTCCAAGGGTAACAGGACCCCAAAAGTTATTGTGCAATTTGTCGTGAGTACGCTGATACCCCATATGTGGGGGTAAACCACTATTTGGGCGC
The DNA here is from genome assembly GCF_039654945.1 of Dendrobates tinctorius. Taxonomy (NCBI): domain Eukaryota; kingdom Metazoa; phylum Chordata; class Amphibia; order Anura; family Dendrobatidae; genus Dendrobates; species Dendrobates tinctorius. The sequence continues at coordinate 85,182 of NW_027361821.1, forward strand.
ATGGCAGAGCTCGGAAGGGAAGCAGCACCATTTGACTTTTATGGCTGGAATTGAGATCGAACGCCATGTCGCGTTTGGAAAGCCCCTGATGTGCCAAAACAGTGGAAACCCCCCACAAATGACACCAATTTGGAAACTAGATTGTTATGATTGGCTCACCGAGGAGGAGAGCAAGCCCAAGCTAAGCAGAAAACCAGAGAGGTTGGTAACTAAGCGGATTGCAGACCCCTGATCCTATCCACACAACTAGCAGTAACCGTGGAGCGTGCCTACGATGATCCTAGATGCCTCGGCAACAACCGGAGAGCTAACTAAGCCTAAAGCAAGAAAGGGGAAATCTAAACTGCCCCAGAGAAGACCCCAAAGGAATAGATAGCCCCAAACATATATTGTCGGTGAGACAAGATGAAAACACAAAAGCAGGTAGGAAAATAGACTGAGCAAATGATGTACCCCACACTGACTAGACAGGACAGGAAAAGAAAGACACTGTCTGCAATCACGCAAAAAACCCTGCAAAAAAGTCCAACACGTCTGATGCAAAAAATACTGAAGTCGCACGACTTCGCCCACTATATCAGCACTCTGTGTGGTGTGAAGGGTGGTCGCGTGGTTAAAGGGAGGTATATGTCACATGGATGGATGCTCCCTGCGATGCAACCTGGAGTATTTTGTCTATAGTGTTCATGAGCACTAAAGGTGTCATTTAGTGCACTGGGTCCAGGTTGCGGGTAGCTATGAGAGATGGGAGGGTCTGGTGTTGTGAGCTCATTTTTGGGTTTGCCTCTGGCTTCTGGTGAGGGTTATGGAGCTGGCTGTGCTGACAGAGGAGTAGTGAGTTCTCTATCTGGACTCCCTCTGTTGGTGAAGGGAGGCAATGAAGCTGATCTAAATGGCAGAGACTGGCCACCTGAGGAAGAGGACTGCGATTGGACATCAGGAGTTTCTGATTGGATTTAAGGCAGCCAACTCCTTAGTTTCTTGCTGGTGATTTTTCCTGACTGTGGCTTCTGGTTTCCAGTTTGGTTCCTGCCTTCCTAAAGCTAAGTTTTCTCTGCTATTGTTCATAAGAGTTTTTGTCTGGTTTACTTAGTTTTTGTGTTCAGCCAGCCTTGGCTGGGACTGGGCTGAATACCCATTTTGTCTCTGATCAGTTGATCTCTTTTGCTCTGTCTTCAGAATATACCCGAGTGCTGATATAGTGAATTGAAGTCTAGCGACTTCAGGGCCTTTTTCTATCAGACGTGTTGGACATTTTTTTTGGCAGGGTTTTTTGCGTGACTGCAGACAGCAGCTTTTCTTTCCTGTCCTTTCTAGCTAGTGAGGGCCCCATCGTTTGCTCAGCCTATCTTTCTATCTGTGTCTGTGTTTTCATCTTGTTTCACCGACAATACATGTTGGGGGCTGTCTTTTGCTTTGGTGTCTGCTCTGGGGCAGTTTAGATTTTCCCTTTCTTTCTTTAGGCTTATTTAGTTCTCCGGCCGTGATGAGGTGTCTAGGACCACCGTAGGCACACTCCACGGCTACTGCTAGTTGTTGTGGATAGAATCAGGGGTCTGCAATCCGCTAGTTACCAACCTCTCCGGTTTTCTGGGCTTAGCTTGATTTTTGTTTTTTCCTCCTCGGTGACTCATACATAACAGAATCACCAGCCATACTGCAGATTCTAGGGTACTCAAAAGCAGGAGAGAATTGTAGAAAAAAAAGTGTCAGAATTTTTTTTTTTTTTTTATATGTATATTTTCTCCTCTTTTTCTCTGGGGCCGTAGGAGGATTCATTTTTTTTTTTTTTCTCCTTGATGGAGATTAAGCAATTGTCTGATCATGTGGAGCAGCTCGCTGCTGAAGTGCGGGGAATTTCCGCCTATTTCACTAATTCACATGCTGTTGAACCAAGGATCCCTGCTCCTGATGTGTTTTCTGGGGATCAGTCTAAATTTTTGAATTTTAAGAATAATTGTAAATTATTTCTTGCCTTGAAGCCTAACTCATCGGGGAGCTCTGCGCAGCAGGTTAAAATTGTCATCTCCTTGCTGCGTGGCGATCCCCAGGATTGGGCGTTTTCTTTGACACCTGAAGATCCTGTTTTGACTAATGTGGATGCATTTTTTCAAGCCTTGGGGTTGTTATATTATGAACCTAATGCTATTAATCAAGCTGAGAGAGCCCTATTGGCATTGAACCAGGGTCAGGATCCTGCAGAGTTATATTGTCAGAAATTCTGAAAGTGGGCGGTCCTTACTACATGGAATGATAGTGCATTGGCAGCTCTCTTTCGGAAGAGTTTGTCTGAGACTTTAAAAGATACTATGGTGGGATTACCTGTTCCCTCTGGTCTTGACGATTCTATGTCATTAGCCATTGAAGTTGATCGGCGTTTACATGAACGCAAGACTACACGGGAGGCGCTGCCACATTTTGAACAAATGTCTGAACCTATGCATTGTGATGGAGTTTTGTCTAGGGCGCAGCGTCAGGAGTTTAGAAGGCGTAATAAGCTGTGTTTTTTCTGTGGAGATGCCTCTCATGTTATTTCTGTCTGCCCTAAATGAGAGAAATGTTTTGCACACACATTTGCTGTGGGTGGTGTGCAACCTAAGTTTCTTTTGGCAATTACTCTGATCTGCTCCTTATCCACATTTTCCGCAAAAGCTTTTGTGGATTCAGGAGCGGTCTTAAATCTAATGGACTTGGATTTTGCTAAACGCTGTGGTTTTCCTATGACACCTCTGCGGACGCCTATTCCTTTGAGGGGTATTGATGCTACTCTTTTGGCGAAGAATAAACCTCAGTTTTGGACCCAGATGATAATGCGGGTTGCCCCAGACCACCAAGAAAATTGCAGATTTTTGGTGTTGCATAATTTACATGATACCATTGTTCTGGGTTTTCCCTGGTTGCAAATCCATAATCTGGTTTTGGATTGGAAATCTGTGTCTGTAGTGAGTTGGGGTTGTCGGTGTGCTCTTGGCGACACTCCTGTTTTCTCCACCTCTCCCCAGTCGCATGATGTTCCTGAGTATTTGGCTGATTTTTTATGATGTATTTAGTGAGAGCAAGTCTGCGTCTTTGCCTCCTCATAGGAGATATGACTGTGCAATTGAGTTGAGACCTGGGTGTAAATTTCCCAAGGGTCGACTTTTCAATTTATCTGTACCCGAACACGAGGCTATGCGATCTTATATTAAGGAGTCGTTGGAGAAGGGTCATATTAGACCATCCTCTTCGCCCTTAGGTGCTGGGCTTTTTTTTGTGGCCAAGAAAGATGGTTCATTAAGGCCTTGTATTGACTATCGTTCCCTCAACAAAATTACGGTTAAATTTCAGTATCCGTTACCCCTGATTTCTGATTTATTCTCCAGAGTTAAAGGTGCTTGCTGGTTTACTAAGCTTGACCTCAGGGGGCGTATAATCTTATTCACATCAAGCAAGGGGATGAATGGAAGATGGCGTTTAATACTCCGGAGGGACATTTTGAGTACCTGGTGATGCCTTTTGGGTTCACTAATGCCCCTTCTGTCTTCCAATCCTTCATGAATGATATTTTCTGGGACTTTGTGGATAAGTTTTTGATCATCTATCTGGATGATATTTTGATCTTTTCCAGGGATTGAGATTCTCATGTGGAACATGTTCGGACTGTGTTCCGGATTTTGAGGGAGAATTCCTTGTATGTTAAGGGATCGAAATGTCTTTTTGGTGTACAGAGGATTTCATTTTTGGGATTTATTTTGTCTCCGTCAACTATTGAAATGGACCCGGCCAAGGTACAGGCCATTTATGATTGGGTTCAACCCACTTCTTTGAAGGCTCTCCAGTTTTTCGGTTTTGCTAATTTTTATCGTAAATTTATAGCTAATTTTTCTGGTATTGCTAAACCACTGACTGATTTAACTAAGAAGGGTGCTGATGTGCTGAATTGGTCTTCAGAGGCTGTTTCGGCCTTTCAGGAGCTGAAGCGGAGGTTCACTTCTGCTCCGGTTTTGCGGCAACCTGATGTCTCACTTCCTTTTCAGGTGGAGGTAGACGCTTCAGAGATTGGTGCAGGAGCTGTTTTGTCCCAAAAAGATCCGGTGACGTCTAAAATGAATCCCTGTGCCTTCTTTTCCCGAAAGTTCTCCCCATCTGAACGCAACTATGATGTGGGGAATCGGGAATTGTTAGCCATGAAATGGGCATTTGAGGAGTGGAGACATTGGTTGGAGGGAGCTAGACATCAAGTTGTGGTCCTCACTGACCACAAGAATTTGATTTACCTGGAGTCGGCCAAACGCTTGAATCCTAGACAGGCTAGGTGGGCCTTGTTTTTTACGCGTTTTGATTTTGTGGTCTCCTTTCTTCCAGGCACTAAGAATGTTAAGGCAGATGCCCTTTCAAGGAGTTTCTTTGCTGATTCTCCTATTGTGACCAAGCCTACTACCATCCTAGGTGAGGGGGTAGTTCTTTCTGCCATTTCGCCCGATTTGAGACGTGCTCTGGAGGAATTCCAGGAGGACAAACCTGAGCGTTGTCCTATGGGAAAATTGTATGTTCCTGACGAGTGGAGGAAGAGAGTGATGTCTGAAGTTCATTGCTCCACATTGGCTGGTCATCCAGGTATTCTTGGTACCAGAGATTTGGTGAGTCGGTCTTTTTGGTGGTCCGCCTTATCTCGTGATGTCAGGAATTTTGTGCAGTCCTGTGGGACTTGTTCCCGGGTCTAAACCCTGTTCTCGCTCTAGTGGGTTGTTGATGCACTTGCCGGTGCCTAAGAGGCCATGGACCCATATTTCAATGGATTTTATTTCTGATCTTCCTGTCTCTCAGAGAATGACTGTTATCTGGGTGATTTGTGATAGATTCTCTAAGATGGTCCATCTTGTACCACTCCCAAAGTTGCCATCTTCCTCAGAGTTGGTACCCTTGTTTTTACAACAGGTGGTTCGGTTGCATGGGATTCCTGAGAACATTGTATCGGACAGAGGAGTTAAGTTTGTTTCCAGATTCTGGAAAGCCTTTTGTTCCAAACTGGGAATTCAGTTGTTCTTCTCCTCTGCGTTTCACCCTCAGACCAATGGGCAGACGGAGAGAATAAACCAGACTTTGGAGTCCTATTTGAGATGTTTTATATCTGCTGATCAGGATGATTGGGTTTCATTTTTGCCCTTGGCCGAATTCGCTTTAAGTAATAGAGCTAGTTCTGCCACCTTGATGTCGCCCTTTTTCTGTAACTTTGGGTTTCATCCTCGATTTTCTTCAGAGCAAGTGGAATCTTCAGCCTGCCCAGGTGTTGACACTGTGGTAGAGAGAATGCAGCAGATTTGGGACCAAGTAGTGGATAAGTTGTCTCTCTCCCAGGAAAAGGCCCAGCGGTTTTCTAACCGGCATAGGACCATTGGTCCCCGGTTTAAAGTGGGTGATATGGTTTGTTTGTCATCAAAGAATATCTCTATGAAGGTGGCTTCTCCAAAGTTCAAGCCAAGATTTATTGGACCTTACAAGATTTTGGAGATTCTTAATCCGGTTTCTTTTCGATTGGCTCTTCCTGTTACATTTAAGATCCATAACGTGTTTCATAAGTCGCTGTTGAAGAGATATGTTGAGCAAGTAGTTCCTATGGCTGCACCTCCTGACCCTGTATTGGTTAAAAGTAATGTGGAATATGAGGTAGAGAAAATACTGGATTCTCGTCTGGCTAGACGGAGACTCCAGTATTTGGTCAAGTGGAAGGGTTATGGCCAGGAGGACAATTCTTGGGTCTCTGCCTCTGATATTCATGCCGATAGATTGGTTCGTGCTTTTCATCGGGCCCATCCTTATCGGCCCGGTGGCATGGATGAGGGTTCGGTGACCCCTCCTTAAGGGGGGGTACTGTTGTGAGCTCATTTTCGGGTTTGCCTCTGGCTTCTGGTGAAGGTTATGGAGCTGGCTGTGCTGACAGAGGAGTAGTGAGTTCTCTATCTGGACTCCCTCTGTTGGTGAACGGAGGTAATGAAGCTGATCTAAATGGCAGAGACTGGCCACCTGAGAAAGAGGACTGCGATTGGACATCAGGAGTTTCTGATTGGATTTAAGGCAGCCGACTCCTTAGTTTCTTGCTGGTGATTTTTCCTGACTGTGGCTTCTGGTTTCCTGTTTGGTTCCTGCCTTCCTAAAGCTAAGTTTTCTCTGCTATTGTTCATATGAGTTTTTGTCTGGTTTACTTAGTTTTTGTGTTCAGCCAGCCCTGGCTGGGACTGGGCTGAATACCCATTTTGTCTCTGATCAGTTGATCTCTTTTGCTCTGTCTTCAGAATATACCTGAGTGCTGATATAGTGAATAGAAGTCTAGCGACTTCAGGGCCTTTTTCTATCAGACGTGTTGGACATTTTTTTTGGCAGGGTTTTTTGCATGATTGCAGACAGCAGCTTTTCTTTCCTGTCCTTTCTAGTTAGTGAGGGCCCCATCGTTTGCTCAGCCTATCTTTCTATCTGTGTCTGTGTTTTCATCTTGTTTCACCGACAATACATGTTGGGGGCTGTCTTTTGCTTTGGGGTCTGCTCTTGGGCAATTTAGATTTTCCCTCTCTTTCTTTAGGCTTATTTAGTTCTCCGGCCGTGACGAGGTGTCTAGGACCACCGTTGGCACGCTCCACGGCTACTGCGAGTTGTTGTGGATAGGATCAGGGGTCTGCAATCCGCTAGTTACCAACCTCTCCGGTTTTCTGGGCTTAGCTTGCTTTTTGTTTTTTCCTCCTCGGTGACTCATTCATAACAGTCTGGCTACCCACATTGCCTCACCTTTGGGTGAGGGTGCGGACTGTACCCCATTTTGCCTGAAGATATGTTTATGTTCAGGACCTGTGGTGAGGTCCTGACCATGTGACCAGCTCATGTGATCCATACCTCACCTATGGATGTGGTTACACAGCTATGTAATTGAGTTGTTTAGCACATGTGAGTGAGTGTGAAGGAGTCTGTCAGAGTGTGGACAGACTTCCATGTGTCCAGGTGGGACACTACAGAGTGGTCTGTGTTCTAAGGAAGGAGAAGCCTTCCTGAGTCTGCGGCTGCAGATAGAGCTCTGCTACGGACATTGCCCTGGCCTGTGTGCACAGGACCTGAGGGAAAACTGCCCAGCTAAGGACTGTTTATGTTGCTTTTGACTGCTGTGAAGGCTGGAAACCGTGTTTTGTTACTGTGAGGTTTATGGAGCAAATAAACCGAAAGGAATCGTTTTAACTCTGAATGTGCCAGTGTTTACCTCCAAGACCTGCAAAGTGGGTAATCCCCGTCCACTCACATGGTGGAATGCTACAATTGGTGGAGAATGCGGGCAGCGGTTCCAAGAAGCACATGTAGCAGTGCTGGCGACTCTGAGCCAGGAGAGCAAACGGTCTGGAAAATCGTGAGTAATACTGACTGAGGTCAGAGCAAGTGACTGTTGTGATAGTTGTGGGATACCTCTGAGGAGAAGAGACGTCCAGGAACCTGTGTGGCCGTCACCAACAGGTAACAGACCGGAGTCTGTGGTATGCTGACCTGGGTCAGGGAAAGACTATTTGAGAAGTCGCCATAGGATGCCTCTGTGGATGAGAGGTACCCGAGAACCTGTGTGGCTGACACCAGCAGGTAATGGACAGGAATCCGTGTTGCACTGACCAGGGTCAGTGAGAGACTGTGCATGTGTTTTTTTTTCTTTTTTTTTTCTCTTTCTCTCTTTATAAGAGCTGAAGGTGTTGCTGTGACTCGGCAGGGTCACAAAGTTTTCAAGGTAGCTTGCTGTGGCTCAGTGGGGTCATGAAGGTGACAAGCGTCTGGCTGTAACTCGGCGGGGTTACGAAGCTTGCGGTCGATCGGTGGGTCCACAAAGTCTGTGGTAGCAGGAGTTGCAGTTGCAAATTGCAGCAAGAGGTTCTGCAGCAGCAGGAGCTGCAGTGGCAGCAGCAACAGCTTGTGAGCGGCATCCGGAGGTGCCAGTGGTTTGTGACTGCAATAGGAGCGGTGACGTATCATAGGAAGACAGTGTGAACCACGTCACACAAACTCTTAAAGGGCCAGTACAAGCCCAGAAAGTCCTAAAGGTAATGTGGTACTGTTGAGGCAGATATTCTGCTGTGTACAGGCCTCTAGAGGGGACATGGGGAAATCCCGAAAAGGGGTGCTGGCCCAAAAAGGGGTGGAGTCCCAGAGGGAGGCAGAGTCCCAAAAGGGGAAAATGGCCCAAAAAGAGGCGGAGATTTCAAATGGGGCGGCACTGGTTACCTCAGTGGACATGTCTGGGGAACAGCGGTGTTTATGTCTTACCTATTCTGAGTGCGGCATAGACTTTCCGACTGATGACAAGCCACAGGTGTGTACCATGATGCTACAGCGGGAAGGAGTCTCTGGACGGCTGGACTCAAAGAGTCAGGTGACTCTGACAGGAACTCCTCTCGTTTTCTGTCTGACCGAGAAAAAGGTCAAGGTTCGCTGCAAACATGGTGTCACTGTGGACTATACTGTGGACAGAGTAATGATTGAGGGGTCCAAAAGCGTTGAGTGCCAAGGTTTCAGTATACCACCAAACTTAGTGTATCCCTTTGAGAGGGGCCGGGACTTTGTCTTGTTTGATGATGCATGGGAAGTTGATGAAGTGTGGGGTGGCTCAAAGGAGGAGGTAGCACCACCTAAGGTCGATAGTCCAGAGTTCCGGATGACTGAGAGAAAGTGTGGGTCTGAGCAATTCGGGGATTTGGCTGGGGTGACCAAACGTGTGACCATGGGAAACGGGGTACCTCCAGGAAAGGTGTCCGACACCTGTGTGAGTAGGGACTTGCTCTTCCAGGATGACAGGGTGAGTGGGGGTGACTCCAATTCAGACTGTGACTCGAACACAAGGGAAAGAGAGTGTAGTAAGGAGGTCACTTTGTCTCGGACAAACTCCAGCTCAGAGGGAGTTAGCGATGGGCTGGAATTAAAACAGACCTGTAGTAGGCTCGTTGAGACCATAGAGGAGGATGCTGGAACAGGTGGAGCTCTGAAGAGGCAGAGTGTAGGTGGGCAAGAGAGCCCATGTGAAAGTCAAATTAAAGAGCTGATGGTGCGACACGTGCTGGCCAAAAGAGAGCAGGACCGTGAGGTAGAGCTGCTTAAAGAGACAGTCGAGCGAGAAAGGGTCCTGAGACAAGTGACTGAGCACAGAGTGGATGAGCTGGAGAAGGAAGTCTCTGAACTCAGAGGTCACCTATCAGCGTGTAAAAGCATGAACAAGACCTTGTTGAAAGATATAGAAGTGCTCAGAGAGACCAAAGAGAAGGATCAACAGGAGATTCTCTGTAGAGAGGATAAGCGTCGCTGCTTGGCAGAGGAGCGAGATGGAGTTCTTTAAGAGCTCAAGATAAAGGAGACTAAGGCTCAGCTTGAGAAATCCACGGATGAAAGGGAAAACAAACTGTTGCGCTCTCCCGAGCTGGTCACAATGAAGGAGAGTGAGCTGGAGAGGCTGACCAAAGAAGAGGCCTCCATGGAGGAAGAAATCCAGCTGGGGAAGTGCCACGCAGATGGCCATACAAGGGATGCCGAAGTCTTGGAAAACTGCGCTGAAGCTCAGGACGAGGAGGTCCAACAGTATGTCCAAGAAGGGGAGACTTTGCTTTTCAAGTGTATAATAGAGGTACCCGAAGACATGCGAGAAGCGTGTGCCATTGAGGATGTGCATGAGGCCTTTAGGAAGGCTATAGAAGCATGTAGTGTGATCTGGGCACCAGAGACGAAGCAGTTGGTCATACTGTCAACTAAGGAAGTCACAAGGAAGCGGGTTGCTATCCTGAGGGATATGCATCTACAATGCCTCCGCACAAAGCAGATGATCCTGTTGAAAAACCAAAGAAGCCGCTCGATGTCTAGAGTGTGCGAGGAAAGTTCAAAGTCAGTGGGGCATTGCAGAAGACATCATTCAAGTGCCCGGAGGTCTGGTGAGGAAAGTCATCGGAAGGTTTGGGAAAGTGATGCAGGAGATGGTGCACAGGTCTGGCGTGATGAGAGTGAGAATTCCGGCTGATGACGAAGCTCAGGACATGGGTGAAGATGGGATAGTTCCATTCCTCATTGTCGTGTCCATGGAGAGCCTTGGGAATATCCGGATGCTCCTGGAGTATCGCGTGTCATACCTGAAAGAAGTAGAGCAGCTAAGACTTGAGAGGGAGCAGATCAACAGAGATCTGCAGGAAATGGAAAGAAGATGGCCACCACCTTCAACTCGCGGTATAGAAAGGCGAAGAGGTTCACTTAAAACTGGAAGTTCTCAAGCTGGAGATAAGAGAGTACATAGAGATAAATGGAAGGGCTGCTCTTGGGACCATATAGACCTTCGGAGAAATGGCCAGCAGAGAGATGACAGTAGGTGGCCTGATGGAAGAGGAAGTAGTGATGCCTCAGATAGCTCAGAGCTGAGTGACCTAGGCGGGAGACCCCGTAGAAGACGTGGTGACAAAGAGTCAGTCTATACAAGAGGTATTGGGGCAAAGAAGTCGCAACACCATACTGACCGCCGGGGATGCGGGTGGTCTGACATGGGCCCATCTTTATCAAAGAACGAGACAGAATCGGATAATGGACGCCTACTGATGGGTTCAGTAGCAGGGCCTGACTTTGATAGACGATTTGACTGGCAGAGACGACCAAGAAGGATATCTGGTCGAGTAATAGAAAGTGCCAAGCCCCGCGGCTTTAGGCAGAGGGGGGAATATGTGGTGTGACGGGTGGTCTCGTGGTTAATGGGAGGTATATGTCACATGGATGGATGCTCCCTGTGATGCAACCTGGAGTATTTTGTCTATAGTGTACATGAGCACTAAAGGTGTCATTTAGTGCACTGGGTCCGGGTTGCGGGTAGCTATGAGAGATGGGAGGGTCTGGCTACCCATATTGCCTCACCTTTGGGTGAGAGTGCAGACTGTACCCCATTTTGCCTGAAGATATGTGTATGTTCGGACCTGTGGTGAGGTCCTGACCATGTGCCCAGCTCATGTGATCCATACCTCACCTATGGGTGTGGTTACACGGCTATGTAATTGAGGTGTTTAGCATATGTGAGTGAGTGTGAGGGAGTCTGTCAGAGTGTGGACAGACTTCCATGTGTCCAGGTGGGACACTACAGAGTGGTCTGTGTTCTAAGGAAGGAGAAGCCTTCCTGTGTCTGCGGCTGCAGATAGAGCTCTGCTACGGACATTGCCCTGGCCTGTGTGCACAGGACCTGAGGGAACACTGCCCAGCTAAGGACTGTTTATGTTCCTTTTGACTGCTGTGAAGGCTGGAAACCGTGTTTTGTTACTGTGAGGTTTATGGAGCAAAGAAACCGAAAGTAATCGTTTTAACTCTGAATGTGCCAGTGTTTACCTCCATGACCTGCAAAGTGGGTAATCCCCGTCCACTCACATGGTGGAACGCTACATCTGGTAAATTCTGAAAGCAGAGCAAAAAGAGGCCAATCTAATAAGGGACAAAAACAAACTGGCACAAGCTGTAACATATGGATGGTGATTCAGCATAGCCCCAGCCAGAGCTGGCTGACCCACACAAAACTGAAATAGACAAAACCAAATCAAATGTAAACAGAATAGAAAATGAACACTTAGCTGAACATGCAGGGACTGAGCTGGAAACTAAGACCTCAGGAGGCAGGAAGAAAATCACCAGCAGGGATAGAGGGAGTCGGCTGTCTTAAATCCCAGTCTGAAACCCCAGATCTCCAATCGTCATCCTCATTATCAGGTGGCAAGCCTCTGTTAATCAGATCAGCTCCATTACCTCAAGTAACCACCAAGACCCCCCAAGGAACTTATCTAGATGTATGGTGAGAACTTTGAACCCACAAGGGCTTCACAGAAGTTTTAACGTACAGCCGTAAAATTAAAAAATCACATTTTTTCCACAAAAATGATCTTTTCACCCCCAATTTTTATTTTCGCAAGGGTAACAGGACCCTAAAAGTTATTGTGCAATTTGACCTGAGTACGCTGAAACCACTATTTGGGCGCATGGCATAGCTCGGAAGGGAAGCAGCGCCATTTGACTTTTTTGGCTGGAATTGGGATTGGACGCCATGCTGCGTTTGGAAAGCCCCTGATGTGCCTAAACAGTGAAAACCCCCCCACAAATGACACCATTTTGGAAACTAGACCCCCCCAAGGAACTTATCTAGATGTGTGGTGAGCACTTTGAACCCCCAAGGGCTTCACAGAAGTTTATAACGCCCCCGGGCGTGAAAATAAAAAAATCATATTTTTTCCACAAACATGATCTTTTAGTCCCCAATTATTTTATTTTCCCAAGGGTAGCAGGAGAAATTGGACCCCACATGTTGTTGTCCAATTTGTCCTGAGTATGCTGATACCCCATATGTGAGAGATGGGCACACGTCGGGGCTTGGAAGGGAAGTAGTGACGTTTTGGAATGCAGACTTTGATGGAATGATCTGCAGGTGTCATGTTGCCTTTGGAGGACCCCTGATGTACCTAAACAGTGGAAACCCCCCACAAGTGAACCCATTTTGGAAACTAGACCCCCTAAGGAACTTATGTAGATGGGTAGTGAGCACTTTGAACCCCCCAGTGCTTCACAGAAGTTTATAACGCCCGGGCGTGAAAATAAAAAAATCATATTTTTTTTCCACAAAAATGATATTTTCCTAAGGGTAACAGGAGAAATTGGACCCAAAAGTTGTTGTACAATTTGTCCTGAGTAGGCTGATACCCCATATGTGGGGGTAAAACACTGTTTGGGGCGCATGGCAGATCTTGGAAGGGAAGGAGCACCATTTAACTTTTTCAACGCAAAATTGGCTGGAATTGAGATCAGACGCCATGTTGCATTTGGAGAGCACCTGATGTGCTCAAACAGTGGAAACCCCCGAATTCTAACTCCAACCCTAACCCCAACACACCCCTAACCCTAATGTCAGCCCTAACCCTATCCCTAGCCCTAACCCTAACGGGAAAATGGAAATAAATACTTTTTTTTAATTTTATTATTTTTCCCTAACTAAGCGGGTGATAAAGGGGGGTTTGATTTACTATTTATGGTGGGTTTTTATGTTTGGCAGCTGTCACACGCTAAAAGACGCTTTTTATTGTAAAAATAGTTTTTGCATCACCACATTTTGAGAGCTATAATTTCCCCATATTTTGACCCACCGAGTCATGTGAGGTCTTATTTTTTGTGGGATGAGGTGACCTTTTTATTGGTACCATTTTTCGGCACTTGACATTTTTTGATCGCTTTTATTCCGATTTTTGGGACGCAGAATGAACAAAAACCAGCATTTATTTTTGCTTTTTTTTTAATTTCCACATTTTTTTTATTTCCAAATTTTGTTTCATGAAACCAGATCCGACCAAAGTCACTCAACTCTAGTCCTGAGTATGCTGATACCCCATATGTGGGGGGGAACCACTGTTTGGGTGCATGGGAGAGCTTGGAATGGAAGGAGCGCCATTTTGGAATGCAGACTTTGATGGATTGTTCTGCGGGCGTCATGTTGCGTTTGCAGACTCCTTGATGTGCCTAAACACTAGAAACCCCCCACAAGTGACCCCATTTTGGAAACTAGACCCCCCCATGGAGCTTATCTAGACTTTGAACCCCAAAGTGCTTCACAGAAGTTTATAACGCAGAGCCCTGAAAATAAAAAATCATTTTTTTTCCACAAAAATGATTTTTTAGCCCCCATTTTTTAATTTTTCCAAGAGTAACAGGTGAAATTAGACCCCCAAAGTTGGTGTGCAATTTGTCCTGAGTACGCTGATGCCCCATATGTTGGGGTAAACCACTGTTTGGGCACACGTCAGGGCTCAGAAGGGAGGGAGCACCATTTGACTTTTTGAACGCAAAATTGGCTGGAAGAATGGTGGCGCCATGTCGTGTTTGGAGACCCCCTGCTGTGCCTAAATAGTGGAAACCCCACAATTCTAGCTCCAACCCTAACCATAACACACCCCTAACCCTCATCTCAACCCTAACCCTAATCCCAACCCTAACCCTAATCCTCACCTTAATCCTAACCCTTATTCTAACCCTAACACTAATTCCAACCCTAACCCAAATTCCAATCCTAACCCTAATTCTAACCCTAACCCTAATGGAAAAATGAAAATAAATATATTTTCTTTATTTCATTCTGTTAGGAGTCAGATTTCTGCGTTTACTCAGCAGGGATCCAGATCCTCACATTCTGCACTCTCCTCCTATTTATCCACTGCAGAGGAGATTGCAGAGGAAATTGCCTTGCAGCAAATCTCTCCTGAGGCTAAGTCCTTCTGTCCTCTTACTGGGCATGCTCATGGGATGATCTCCCATTGGAGATTGGGAGTCGTGCTCAGGTCCCACTCCAGTTCTCATTGGTCCATCTCAGAGATCTGGAAGCGTGCAGAAGGTCCCGGCTGCTATAAAAGGCGCGCATGGCTGTTCCGCCATGCGCTAGTATAGACTTACTTGCTGCTGTGTGTGTGAAGACGGATGCATGATTCTGGTGACTGACTCATTTGAAACCCCTTCCCTCTGATATTACGCATGTGGATAGGGACTGAGTTAGAATCAGCGCCAGCGCTCCTCTGCTTCCACAGCTGCTAGCGTCCGACATTGCGCTTGCGCCTTGCCTTTGTCGTTTAGCGGCAGTGTCCAGCGGCCGTCTTGGGCTACTCCTGTGACCTTATACCGTGTGTGCGTTTTTTACTGTGTACTGTGACTACAACAGTCATTTGTGTTTGTACCTTTTGGGCATCTCTGTGAGTTACTGAGATTGCGCTGCGCACCTGGGTGAAGTTTAACCCTGTGCGCATTTCCACCATATTGCTCCTGCCACCACTTAGCAGCGGTTATATCACCTACTGCACGGTGGACCCCGAGCGGCGAACGCACTTCATTATTATTTTTATTTAGTGCGTTCCGCCGTTCCTAACACATTCTTTTTCCCTCCCTATGGGGGTGATAAAGGGGGGGTTTATTTACTAATTTTTTTATTTTGATCACTGTGATAGGGTCTATCACAGTGACCAAAATGAACCAATAGGAAAAATCGTCTGTGCATGTGCCCGCCATTTTCTTCCCGGAAGAAGATGGCAGCGCCCATGAAGGGGAAGAACGCGGGCTGAGGACCACCGGAAGGTACCGGGGGGGGGGATCAGGGACCCTATTTCTCTCTCCTCTGATGGGCGATCACATCAGAGGAGAGAGATATTAAATGGCACATAAGACTTTTTTTTTTGCGGTCGCCGTTATACGGTTAATAACGGCGATCGCAAAAGTAGGGTTGGTAAAAACCGACCCGAATCATGTTCTCGGAGGTCTTGGCTACCCCCAGCAGCTGAGGCCCGGAGGAAATCCGACTCTGGGGGGAGCTATACACTTTTTCCACAGCGCCGTTAATTAACGGCGCTGTAGTTTAAGCACCCTTAACTACCGCTGTTAAATGGCGTATCGGCGGTCGTTAAGGGGTTAATTAACTGTTTTTCACACATTGATTATTTTGTTCCCCTTATTATTTCTATATTTTACTGTAATTAATAAACATTATTTTTTGCCATATTTCCTGTGGACTTTATGGTCAGCTCTTTTCATCCTTCTTCCTTCCTCTTAAATAATAACAACCCTTGCTTAAATTTTTACAAGTATCTAAATAAAACTGCAGGAGTTAAAGGTCCCAAGTCTCATAGTCATGTCCTCCTTTGCTAGGTTCTTTGGGGGAGTTATAAATGTTGTTCCAAGCTTCCATATTTTATAAATAAATATGCTTGCTAAAAGGGCAGGATATTTAATGGGGTGCACTGTACTCTGACAATTTAGATGTTACCGCCAGTCAAGTACACACAAATCATTGGGCCCCATAATGAAAACAGAAAAAGGGTAATTCCAGCTTATGGTTCAAGTGCGTAGAAGTCCAGCGTGCATGGAACCACAAGCCAACCACTCGTGTTGGCAAATGCAATTAAAGAAAAGTTCCAGCTTCTGGTAAAATTTCAAATATGATCTTTACTCCCTCAGGATCAGTTAAAAAGTTGTGGACAGGAAGGTCAGCAAGCAACACTTGATAAAGAACAACCGTGTTAGAAAAAAACGCGTTGCTTGCTGACCATCCTGTCCACAACTTTTTAATTGATAAAAAACAAATCTGAACTGAGAAAGTAAGTTAATGTGTATGCACAATGTAAGTGCATATTAACACATGACCATTAACCAGAGAAAACAAAAAGCAAAAAACAAATATCCTGAACTAAAAAGTAAAAAATATACTGCAAATAATGCATAAAGGTAGAAATAATAATAAGGGTATTTAGTAAACATAATTTTGATCAAAATAATGCACAAGCCATCCCGCCACGTCACGGCAACCCTTGTGGGACAGTCCCTACTCTAGTATTTAAAACCTTTTCACTTGCCAAGTGACGTGAATGTGAATAAGGATCGAGCGGCTGAACCACTAGTAACAGCTTAGGCCAGACTGGATGGCTTCCCAGCTCAGAAAAAGGGCGGTCACACCCATATATGCACTGAATGCACAATGAAATGAATAAAAAACAAATCTGAACTGAGAAAGTAAGTTAATGTGTATGCACAATGTAAGTGCATATTAACACATGACCATTAACCAGAGAAAACAAAAAGCAAAAAACAAATATCCTGAACTAAAAAGTAGAAAATATACTGCAAATAATGCATAAAGGTAGTAATAATAATAAGGGTATTTAGTAAACATAATTTTCAAAATTATGTTTACTAAATACCCTTATTATTATTACTACCTTTATGCATTATTTGCAGTATATTTTCTACTTTTTAGTTCAGGATGTTTACTAAATACCCTTATTATTATTATTACTACCTTTATGCATTATTTGCAGTATATTTTCTACTTTTTAGTTCAGGATATTTGTTTTTTGCTTTTTGTTTTCTCTGGTTAATGGTCATGTGTTAATATGCACTTACATTGTGCATACACATTAACTTACTTTCTCAGTTCAGATTTGTTTTTTATTCATTTCATTGTGCATTCAGTGCATATATGGGTGTGACCGCCCTTTTTCTGAGCTGGGAAAGCCATCCAGTCTGGCCTAAGCTGTTACTAGTGGTTCAGCCACTCGATCCTTATTCACATTCACGTCACTTGGCAAGTGAAAAGGTTTTAAATACTAGAGTAGGGACTGTCCCACAAGGGTTGCTGTGACGTGGCGGGATGGCTTGTGCATTATTTTGATCAAAATTATGTTTACTAAATACCCTTATTATTATTACTACCTTTATGCATTATTTGCAGTATATTTTTTACTTTTTAGTTCAGGATATTTGTTTTTTGCTTTTTGTTTTCTCTGGTTAATGGTCATGTGTTAATATGCACTTACATTGTGCATACACATTAACTTACTTTCTCAGTTCAGATTTGTTTTTTATTCATTTCATTGTGCATTCAGTGCATATATGGGTGTGACCGCCCTTTTTCTGAGCTGGGAAAGCCATCCAGTCTGGCCTAAGCTGTTACTAGTGGTTCAGCCACTCGATCCTTATTCACATTCACGTCACTTGGCAAGTGAAAAGGTTTTAAATACTAGAGTAGGGACTGTCCCACAAGGGTTGCTGTGACGTGGCGGGATGGCTTATGCATTATTTTGATCAAAATTATGTTTACTAAATACCCTTATTATTATTACTACCTTTATGCATTATTTGCAGTATATTTTTTACTTTTTAGTTCAGGATATTTGTTTTTTGCTTTCTCTGGTTAATGGTCATGTGTTAATATGCACTTACATTGTGCATACACATTAACTTACTTTCTCAGTTCAGATTTGTTTTTTATTCATTTCACTGTGCATTCAGTGCATATATGGGTGTGACCGCCCTTTTTCTGAGCTGGGAAAGCCATCCAGTCTGGCCTAAGCTGTTACTAGTGGTTCAGCCACTCGATCCTTATTCACATTCACGTCACTTGGCAAGTGAAAAGGTTTTAAATACTAGAGTAGGGACTGTCCCACAAGGGTTGCTGTGACGTGGCGGGATGGCTTATGCATTATTTTGATCAAAATTATGTTTACTAAATACCCTTATTATTATTACTACCTTTATGCATTATTTGCAGTATATTTTTTACTTTTTAGTTCAGGATATTTGTTTTTTGCTTTCTCTGGTTAATGGTCATGTGTTAATATGCACTTACATTGTGCATACACATTAACTTACTTTCTCAGTTCAGATTTGTTTTTTATTCATTTCATTGTGCATTCAGTGCATATATGGGTGTGACCGCCCTTTTTCTGAGCTGGGAAAGCCATCCAGTCTGGCCTAAGCTGTTACTAGTGGTTCAGCCACTCGATCCTTATTCACATTCACGTCACTTGGCAAGTGAAAAGGTTTTAAATACTAGAGTAGGGACTGTCCCACAAGGGTTGCTGTGACGTGGCGGGATGGCTTGTGCATTATTTTGATCAAAATTATGTTTACTAAATACCCTTATTATTATTACTACCTTTATGCATTATTTGCAGTATATTTTTTACTTTTTAGTTCAGGATATTTGTTCTTTTGCTTTTGGTTTAACTTTTTAATTGATCCTGATGGAATAAAGATCATATTTGAAATTTTACCAGAAGCTCGACTTTTCTTCTTTTATTTTGCATTGGCCCAATAATGAAGTTATAATTGTGATGACCCTCACTATCCCTCCACATAGTCCCCCCACTCAATGTAATGGCCCCCACTGCCCTCTACACAGTATGATTCTTCCACATCTTCTGACACAGTATGATGGCCCCATACATCCTACCCATACAGTATGATGGCACCCACAAGGCATGATAGCCCCCACAGCCCACTACACAGTATGATGGCCACAAATTGTGCCCAAACAGTCTGATCACCTCCTCAGCCTTTCACACATTATAATCGCCTTCACAGTCCTCCACACAGTATGATGGGCCCCCTCAGCCCCACACACACTTCGAAGTTCCCCAAAGTTCCCTCATATATTACAATGGCCCTCACTATCCCTCCTCACAGTATATTGGCTCCCATAGCCCTTCATACTGTATGATGCTCCCACAGTTCCAGGCAAAGTATGATGGCTTTCCACAGCAGTATCAAGTTTATCTGCATTCAGGATGCAGATACAGTTGAAAGTGGGACTACGGGCCCCCTCCCTGACACACGGGCCCTATAGTAGCCATGTGGTCTGCCACTATTAGCAGTACGCTACTGCTTATCACTCTTTTGCAGAAGAGGCTCACAGACTGCTCTTACAACATTAATATTGAGCTTAAAGAGGACCTTTCTCTGGATTTTTCTCATTTAATCTGAGTATCACCTCCAATTGGTGCTGCTCGACTGATTATGATACAGATCTTCTTTTTCTTATGTGCTACGCTGTTTCAAAATTATACTCTCTGGAAACAAAGAAGAAAATTTTCTCTTTAATCATTTGGGTCTATACAACAAAACTTCTTCCATGAGAGCATTTACGTTATCTCCTCTGATGCTGGCCAATCACAACATGACCGCTCCCATAGTTTTCTGGTATACACCCAATTGTTAAAGGGAACTTTTGCACCATTATTACCAGGGGGATAGCTTTGGAATGGAGGAGCACAGAGAAAAAGAAAAACTGTTCCAATATCAGTGAAGCATTACCAGTTGGAGGAGGTACTAAGTTTAAATTAGTAAATCCAGTGAAATATCTATTTTAATTCTGGGCAGTTACTTAGTCCTGTAAGTTTTGGGAAACACTTGTTCAAATAAAAGAGATCCAGTGATATATCATATCTGATACAAAAGGTGACATGGCAATCATTACATTGTCTAGGTCGAGGGGAGCTCGGTGGTGAAGAAGGATTAGGTCACCCTAGCTGACTGCTCCAACAGCTGCCTCAACCAGTAAGCAACTACGGATTACTCAATGCAGTCATTCACTTTTAGTACTCTTCCTTCCCCTCATGTTCATGCAGTTCATGCTAACCACTCCATGTAATATCCATAAAGAGATGACTGAGCACATAGGAACATTTTTATCAATTACTTGCCTTCAAATTGCCTTTCAATACAAATGCCCCAACTTCTCCCCTTCATTACTCAGAGTGGTATGCTTGGAGGTAAAGAAGAAGCTTTTTCTTTAATTAATTCTTTATTTAAGAATGCTGTTACAAATATATTATAAAAATACAAGTCAGTATAATCAACATTCAGGTTTTCTTTAATAAAGGAATTCAGGAAAGGAATGAGAGAAGTGGTGGGAAGGGAAAACACATGGATTCAGGTAAAGTTGAGGAAGAATGGGAGGGGTGGGGGTGGTAGTCCCATTGGGTGAGAACCTCTGTCTCTTTTCACACAATTATTGAAAACGAAGTATATATAATCATATAAAGCATAAATAGTATGCTGAATTAGAATTCATTAGAGCTTAATATTGTTTTGATATATAAACCATTGGTGCCGTCTTCTATTTAAATTGTCTTGTTTACGGTGAGCTAGTCGAATTTTTT
The DNA here is from genome assembly GCF_039654945.1 of Dendrobates tinctorius. Taxonomy (NCBI): domain Eukaryota; kingdom Metazoa; phylum Chordata; class Amphibia; order Anura; family Dendrobatidae; genus Dendrobates; species Dendrobates tinctorius. The sequence continues at coordinate 105,641 of NW_027361821.1, forward strand.
CAAGAGAATATATATTGTTAGCTTCGTTTACCCATTCTGATAAGGAATGTGGATCAGTATCCTTCCAATGTCTAGCGATGAGAATTTTAGCTGCGTTAAGTAAATTAGGGCTTTCAATATAATCACTTACACATTTGAGCTCAGGACGAACATTCAAGAGGATTTGTTTGGGTGTCAGAGAGGGTATTTTTCGAAAGACTTTCTTTATGTGCCTATATATCATTTTCCAGAAGGGTATAATTTTAGTGCATTCATACCATATATGGGCAGGTGTCCCTGGAAGTAAGTTGCATCTCCAACAATAAGAAGAGTGAGATTTGTCGATCCTAGCGAGAGTATCTGGGGTTTTATACCATCGAGAAAGAATCTTGTAGTTTAGTTCCTTGTATCTCGTTGAAGGAGAAATGGAGTGAATCTCTTTCCAAAGTCTATAAATTTCCTCTGGTGATAATGATATATTTAATTCTTTCTCCCATTTTCTAATGAAATTAGGAAGTTCTCCCGTATCACAAAGTAATTTGTAGATTGTAGATTTATTTGTTTTAAAGTCAAAAAAGATATCTTGAGTATGTTTATCGGTGAAATTATTGGAGATATTGGGAATCTGAATTCTGATTGTTTCTTTAATAATTTCAAATTCTGTCTCTACATTATAACACCTCTAAGTATGGTCTTGAGCTCACTTGTAGAAATGATATTATTTTTCTGAACAAAATGGCCAATGTGTATATAAGGAAAAATCCCTAGATTTTTTATTTTATTTTTAATGGCTCTATATCTATTCGGGATCAAGTGTAATAATGGCGTATGTGCGCAAATACTAGGAACAAAGTTATATTTTTTATTAGTTCTGTTCCAAATAGATATTGAAAGTTTAGTTAAAGGGTTCTCGATCTCACAATATTTAAATTTATTATATGGTGTTGACCAAAGATAATGATTAATATTCTTATTTAAAAGATTAAGTTCGATGTCGACCCACAATTTCCTAGGGGGAGAAATTATTGCTTCCCTTATTCTGGCCATATGTGAGGCATGTCTATATTTCTCAAAGTCAGGTAAACCCAGTCTTCCTTTGCATTTCCTTTTTGTTAGCGTTGAGTGTTTGATCCTACTACTTTTGTTCTGCCAAATAAATTTGGAGATCGGGGTTTTAATTTTTTGAAAAAAGGATTGTGGGATGTCAATAGGTAACACCTGAAGGAAGTAAAGTATTTTGGGTAGAGTAATCATTTTCACGATATTAATTCTGCCAAACCAGGAAATGGGTAACTCCCTCCATGTGGAAACGTCTCGCTCCAGGTTACGGATTAGAAGTATAAAATTAAGATTATATAAGGAGGCGATGGAGATGTTTATCCTGGTCCCTAAATATGTGATATGAGAGCAGTTATTTCTAAATGGAGATTTCTTAGATAAGAGGGTCCAATCTTCCTGGTTGACATTAATGTTTAACATTTCTGACTTAGAAAGATTTATCTTAAAGTTTGATACTAGCCCAAATTCCTGTATTTCTACAGTTAGTGGTTTGATAGATTGCCAGGGGTCTTTTAAATAAAAAAGAACATCGTCTGCAAATGCGGCTATTTTATGTTCTTTGTCACCACACCTTACACCTTGGATTTTGGGGTTTTGTCTAATTTTTTGTAGAAAAGTTTCCATAACCAATATAAATAGGAGTGGGGATAGAGGGCAACCTTGTCTTGTCCCATTCTTTATCCCAAAGCTAGGAGAAACATCATTATTGATTTTCAGTTGAGCTGTTGGATGAGAGTATAGAGCAAGGATTTTCCCTATGAAGGAGTCAGGAAAGCCAAACTTCGTTAATGTTTTTTCCGAAGAAGATGCTTTTAACTAATTTAGGCAAAAAAAAAAATTAAAGATTTTTATATAAAAATTCTCCTATTGTACCAAACAAAATGTACATTTACTCTAACTAAAAATGAGCGAAACATGACGAAAATCGAATTTGGCCTATCCTATTCACTTATATTCGGCTACGAAATTCAATTCAATTTACTGTTCATAAAAATGGGGAATAACTTATTGATCAGTTAGTGTCTGACCGCTGGGACAGGCATAATTTAGCAGAACTGGACATTTTTATCCTTGAATAGAGTGGCAGTACTCATGGCTGACCGCTGCTTTAGTCATTCTCTATGTAGTGGACAGAAAAAGCGATCAGAAGCCACAAAAGAAATGAATGGCATGGCGGATGATGATCTGACCTGTTGCTCCATTTTGTAACTGAAATAAAAGCACTATCAGGGATAAAAGTGCCCCCTTTCTGCAGATCGGTGCAAGTCCCGGCAGATGGACCCCCACGAATCAATATTATCACCAATCCAACTTGCTTTCACCGGAGAAGACTTTAAGTAGATAACAGTAACTCACTCTAGAGCAGATGTATACTAAAGATGAAAGTAGGTGAAGGAGTAAAAATTGGGCAGAATATAACTCATATGGGCTGCAGACGTTCTTTTGTATTTTATTAGGTCATATATCATAAGAAGAGTAATGTTAATGATATACAGTAGTGAGGCCTCGCAGTTCTTCAGAACCTACTATTGAGTGTTACCTTCTAGATGACTGACATTTTCTTAGGATTTACACATCCTAACAGCTGTTTTGTTATGCCTTTTTGCAAAAATATTATGTCATTTATTTTAGAATGCTATATAATTTCTATTTAAAATATATATAAGCTTTCCTTCACTTAGAGAACTGCCCTAGCCATCTATCTAGATACCATGGCCAAGATAATGAGGATGCCCCAGTTTTTTCTGCAGCTATAACCCCAGAATTTTGGGCTATGTTGTTAGTTTTGAATTAGCTTTATATATAGTAAGCCTATATTTTACTGTAGCCTTTGTGGCAATATGGAAGAATGCATAGTAATATAACCATGCAGAATTGATAAAAAAAAATACAAAATTTGCATCATATTTACATTATAATTTCATACAGACAGGGTTCCCTACTTGATTTTTTACTTTTTCTGAACAGTTTATAAAAAAATCACCAACCTTCAATATATTTTAAGGACACACTGAAACCACTGTAAATCATTGCAAGTGCTACATGTCAGTGAAGTTGCATTCACTGTGAAGTGTTAAATTCTGACAATTACAGTCACAATAGTCTGTAGAAGTTTCTACATCTTTAAAAAAAAAAAAAAAAAAAATCACAAAACACATCAAATTTTTCCTACGAATGGGAAAAAAAGTGTCCTATTTTTATGGACTGTCCAGAAATTTCTGAATGAATAAACTTTATTTGCTTCAACTGGAAAAGAAAACTTTCACACCTTCCCAACATGTGACATACATACGGTACACATCCTTCATCAGGTGTTGGTCATGAATATCCCAAAATGATATCAGTAAAAAATATCAGCCCTCCCTAGAAAATAGCAACATAAAACTATTTTCATTTTGCTTTACAAACTTTTATATTTTTTTCACCCTTTAAAAAAAAAACTATACAAGTGTGGCATTGCCGTAATTGTTCTGACCTAGAGAATCATGTTTGCAGGTCGTTTGTACCACACACAAACCTAAAAGTAATGGTGAAATTGCTTTTTTTCACAATTTCATCGCAATTGGAATTTTTTTTCTGTTTTTCAGTACATTTTGTGGTAAAATGGATGGTGTCATTTAAAACGACTACAACTCATCTTGAAAAAGAGCAAGCCCAGATAAGTCTATGCTGATGGAAAAGTATAAAAATGTGTCTCTTGAAAGGAAGGGAGGAAAAAGTTAAAATGCAAAAATAAAAGCTGCGTGTTTGGGAAAGTGATAAAGGAGTTGCCCCATCATCATAAATCCTATCTTTGTGACTGTCAAAGATCGCAGCTTGGGAGGTCATGCAGATCCACGCACTGTTATTTTTGGCACAAACAGCTCTCTCTACCCTCTATTGTTCGGGCAATTATGCAATTGACCAACAATTCACTTTAAAGGCCCTTTTACATTTAGCGATGCACCAGAGATCCGACGAGCGATCCGACCCCGTCAGGATCGCTGGTGCATCACTAAATGATCGCTAGTGAGCTTTCATACAGAAAGATCTCACAGCGATGCTGCAGCGATGCAGCGCACGATACTCACCTTTCACACACAGCGATCCTGACGTCCTCCCGCCCGCGTCCAGCATCGCTCGTCTCACACAGCAGGAAGCCCAGCAGGAAGCAGACGACAAGAAATGGAGCCGCCCAATCTCGCGCGATCAGCGATGGACAGCGGGGGAGCCGGTCAGAGGTAAGTATCACACGTAGCGATATCGCTAGCAATATTGCTATAACGTCATAAAATCAGTGACGTTTTAGCGATATTGCTAGCGATATTGCTATGTGTAAAACCCCCTTAATTAGGATTGTCACTGTCATGATCCCAATGCAGGTTTTTGAGCTGCACATCGGGGGTTAATGTCTGGAGCTCTGTGCAGGTTTTGACCTGCACACTTGGGGTTAATGATTGTGGCCTCTTTCTGGTTCTGGGAGAGCTTCATAAACCTCTGGGTAGCTTCAATCCCTGCCAGTTATACTTTTGCCTTTGGCCTAGTGTGCTGACCCCTGTGTGCCTGTTTGTTGCTATAGCTTGTTTTTATGGTTCTGACCCGATTCTGTTTCCCGTTGTGAGTTTGCCTGTTGATTTTGTACTGCGTTATTATCTGTGTATGACCCATTGCCTGTGACCTGATTACTCTCTGCTCGCCCCTCTTGTACCTTGCAGCTATCTGTGTATGACTCATTGGCTACGTCCTGACTATTCTCTCTGTCTATGCCCCTTGGTAACTTTGTCTCACAGTTACTCTGCTAGGAGTTATCTTGCAGCTCCTAGCTCTGTGGAGTTTAGGCCACGCCTCTAGCAGTCATGTGCTTCAGGCCCTGCAGCTCTGAAGTACGCATCTATTCGGTTGCTGCCCGCTCCACAGGTAGCTTTGAGCACGCTTTCGCTTACTCGGGGCACGCGCACTGGCTCAGTGAGCAAGTTCAGTGCGGTGTCTCTGACATTATAACTGGCCTGCAATTTTTTTTTCTCTCCTCACTTCTGCAGCATGGACCCAATGTGTGCTTTATCTGAGTAGGTGAGAAGCTTGACTCAGTCACTGCAGAAGCTTAGTTTGGAACACCAAGCTCTGGCCCAGTCCCAACGGCGGGTTGAGGACTCAGTTCAGGGGGTACTTTCCGCAGGCTTCCAGCAGGTGGGGAATAGAGATGTAATTTTAATCCCACCTGAATCCCCGGTTAAATTGCCAGATATATTTTCTGGTAACAAGGATGATTTCAGGGCATTTAAGGAGGGCTGTAAGCTTTTTTTTTCTTTGAGACCCCGCTCCTCTGGGGATGAGAAACAGAGGGTGGGGGTGGTGATGTCCCTGCTTAGGGGGTCCCCACAAGCCTGGGGATTCTCGCTTTCCTCTTCTGCCCCTGAGAGAATGTCTGTGGATGCATTTTTTGAAGCCTTAGGGCTTATTTATGATGAGCCTGATAGAGTGCGGTTGGCTGAGGACAAAGTGATGAGTGTCTGTCAGGGGGAGCACTCGGCCGAATGGTTCTGTACTGAATTCAGACGTTGGGCAGCGGAGATTTCCTGGAGTGACGCCGCCCTGCGGGGGCTGTTCCACAGAGGCCTGTGTGAACGTCTGAAGGATGCTTTGGCACTTCATCCTCCGCCTGACTCCCTGGAGGATGCCATGGTCCAAGCGGTTCGCATGGATCGCAGGCTGCGGGCTAGAGGCATTATGCAACGGGAAACGCCCTTATTCTTCAGTGGAGATGAGACCCAGACTCTTCCTATGGCTATGGAGGTGAACGCTGTCACCTGTGAGGGAAAGGAAAGAAGACGCCGCCGGGAAAAGCAGTTGTGCTTCTATTGTGGGAAATCTGGACATTGGAAGAAGGACTGCCCCTCCTGTCCGTCATCCTCCAAGATGGCGGGAAACGACTAGGTCTGGGTAGTAATCGAGGAGGCTACCCAGACCTTCAGGTACAATTTTCCTCATGTACAAAAATGGTGCTGCAGGTGGAACTGGAACTTGGTTATGGTCCTGTTCAGACTACTGCTTTTATTGACTGCGGTTCGGCTGTGAACCTGATTGATACCAAGGTTATGACTATAAGATAGGGACAGTCAGGCTTCACGATCCTGTTAAACTTGTGGCAATTGACTCATCTCTTACCCAAGACGGTATCTGTTGCAGGTCTGAACTTTTTTCTCTTAAAGTGGGTTCCACTCATGTGGAGAAACTAAGTTGTCTGGTGGTAGATAACTTGCCTGCAGGACTGGTACTGGGGATGCCTTGGCTTCAACGCCATAATCCTACCATTGATTGGGTTACAGGGGAAATCACTCAATGGGGATGCAATAGTAAATGTGGTAACAGGGGACATCTTGTTAACGCTGTTAAATCAGTGTCTGTGTCATCTGTCGATCTGGAAGGTATTCCGGAGTACCTGAAAGATTTCAAAGATGTTTTTTCCGAAAGTGAGGCTGAGGCGCTGCCACCACATAGACCCTATGATTGTGCCATTGATTTAGTACCCGGAGCCAAGTTACCTAAGGCTCGATTGTTCAATTTGTCTGGGCCTGAGCGCCAAGCCATGAAGGAGTACATAGCTGAGAGTCTCCGCAAAGGGCATATCAGGCCTTCTGTGTCACCTGTGGCAGCAGGGTTCTTCTTTGTGAAGAAAAAAGATGGTGGTTTGCGGCCGTGCCTCGACTTTCGGGAACTGAACAAGATAACGGTTAGGAACTCTTACCCACTTCCCCTCATCCCAGACTTATGTAACCAGTTAGCTGGGGCCCAATGGTTCTCCAAGTTGGATCTGCGGGGGGCCTACAATCTGATAAGGGTTTGGGAAGGGGACGAGTGGAAAACGGCATTCCTCACATCAGAGGGACTCTTCGAGAACCTGGTAATGCCATTTGGGTTAACTAATGCACCCGCTATTTTCCAAAATTTCATCAATGTTGTGTTTTCTGATCTGATAGGCCGTTTTGTTATTATTTATTTGGATGATATTTTGGTGTATTCCCCGGACAGTCAATCTCACTTGCAACATCTAAAGACTGTTCTCCAGAGACTCAGGGAGAACCAATTGTTCGCCAAACTGGAAAAATGTTCGTTTTTTGTACAGGAGTTGTCTTTTTTGGGGTTGATTGTGTCCTGTGAGGGGTTTCGTATGGATCCTAAGAAGGTGCTGGCTATCGCTGACTGGGTTCAGCCTCGAGATCTCAAGGGGCTCCAGCGCTTCTCAGGATTTGCGAACTATTACCGGAGATTCATTAAAGGTTTCTCACAAGTGGTTAAACCACTCACGGATCTTACCCAGAAGGGAGCTGATGTAAAAAATCTGTACTCGCTAAGGAATCCTTCTCAGCAATTAAGAAATGTTTTATGTCTGCCCCGGTGTTGGTGCAACCTGACCCGTCCAAACCATTCATTGTGGAGGTGGATGCTTCTGAAGTGGGGGTGGGGGCTGTGCTGTCCCAGGGTCCGGCCACCCTTACCAATCTCAAACCCTGTGCCTTCTTCTCCAAGAAGTTCTCTTCAGCTGAGAAAAACTATGATGTAGGCAATAGAGAACTTCTTGCGGTCAAGCTGGCATTTGAGGAATGGAGGCACTTTTTGGAAGGGGTGGCTCACCCTATCACGGTTGTCACGGATCACAAAAATTTGGCATACCTTGAATCTGCTAAGAGGCTTACTCCTAGACAGGCCCGTTGGTCACTTTTTTTTTCACGATTTCAGTTCTCAATTACTTTTCGACCAGGATCCAAAAATGTTAAAGCGGATGCCCTGTCCAGAAGTTTTGATCCAGTGTCTCCCCCTGAGCCGCCGTCCTCCATTCTTCCCCCAGGGGTGGTAGTGGCGGGGGTCTCAACTGAGTTGGAACAAGAAATCCTAAGGGCTCAGGCCCTAGCTCCGGCAACCAGGCCAAGCGATAAACTGTTTGTTCCAGATTCATTGCGGCCTGGACTTCTGCAGGAGTTTCATGATTCTAGGCTGAGTGCTCATCCAGGTATCACGGCCACTAGAGAGGCAGTAACCAGGGGTTTTTGGTGGCCTTCATTAAGGGCCGATGTCAAGGAATTTGTTTCTGCTTGTGGCATGTGTGCCCGTTCCAAAAGCTCGCATAACCGACCGGCTGGGGAACTCATACCTTTACCGGTTCCTGATAGGCCATGGACTTATCTTTCCATGGAATTTATTACCGGTCTTCCACCTTCCAGGGGCAATACCGTGATCTGGGTGGTGGTGGACAGGTTTTCTAAACAGGCCCATTTCATTCCCTTGGCAGCATTACCTTCAGCAGAAACATTGTCAAGGTTGTTTGTGCAGCATGTGGTCCGATTGCATGGGGTACCCCTGAATGTTGTGTCTGACAGAGGTGTGCAGTTTGTGGCCAAATTTTGGAGGGCGTTCTGTATGAAATTGGGCATCTCACTCTCCTTATCGTCGGCATATCACCCGGAGAGCAATGGTCAGACGGAACGCACCAATCAATCCCTGGAACAAATTCTCAGGTGTCTGACCTCCGCCAGACAGGAGGATTGGTGTGATGCGTTACCGTTGGCTGAATTTGCTTTTAACAACCGGGTGAGTCAGTCCACCAACATGTCCCCATTCCTGATTAACTATGGCTTCAATCCGCATTTTGGGGAGTTTTCTCGGGTGGATTCCAGTTGTCCAGGAGCAGAGGGGTCTGTTCAACGGTTAAAAAACCTCTGGGCTGAAGTCCGGCGTAATATCTCTCGGGCCCAGGGGAGATACAAATATTTTGCGGACAAAAGAGAGCCTCGGGAGACATGTTTCAGGTGGGAGAGAAGGTTTGGCTCTCCACGCGTAACATCAACTTGAAGGTACCATCAGTTAAGTTGGGACCAAAGTTCATTGGTCCGTACGAGATTATGGAGATAGTCAACCCTGTGGCATATAGGTTGCGTCTCCCCGCCTCCTTAAAAATATCTAATGTGTTCCATAAGTCTCTGTTGAAACCAGCAGGATCTGTCAAAGAGAACTCTGAGACTGTTGTTCCTCCAGTGCTGGTGGAGGGTCAATTGGAGTATGAGGTCGGACATATTGTGGACTCTCGGCGGGTGCGCCGCTCTTTGCAGTACCTGGTCCACTGGAAGGGATATGGACCAGAAGAGCGCTCATGGGTCCCTGCTCATTCGGTACATGCGGATCGCCTGGTTCGGGCGTTCCATGCCAAGTACCCAGGGAAGCCTGGGGGTCCAGAGGCCCCCCGTTGAGAGGGGTTACTGTCATGATCCCAATGCAGGTTTTTGAGCTGCACACCGGGAGTTAATGTCTGGAGCTCTGTGCAGGTTTTGACCTGAACACTTGGGGTTAATGATTGTGGCCTCTTTCTGGTTCTGGGAGAGCTTCATAAACCTCTGGGTAGCTTCCATCCCTGCCAGTTATACTTTTGCCTTTGGTCTAGTGTGCTGACCCCTGTGTGCCTGTTTGTTGCTATAGCTTGTTTTTATGGTTCTGACTAGAGTTGAGCGATGCCAGCCGATACTTGAAAATATCGGATCGGAATGGATCGGCCGATCTTAAAAAAAAGTATCGGTATCGCCGATTCCGATACCGGGAACCAATGCAAGTCAATGGGGCCAAAATATCGGAATTAAAAAAAACCCTTTCTTTCCTTGTAGGTTAATTCTACATGAAGAAAAACAACTAAGAATAATGTAGAATGTATTGTGGGAGGTGGAGGAGACATTAAAGCCATAGAGGTTTAGCCCAATCAAATGGAATAGCAGGAATTAAACTTTTTTTTTAAAGATGTTAGGAGTTACAAAGATATTGACTATGTTAGCCTCATTTATATTTTGCCAGACATGTATGTCTTCTTCTTCTTTCTTCTTCTTTCTTATTCTTCTTCCTTTTTTTACCTTCTTCTTCTTCTTCTTATTCCTTTTTTTACATTCTTCTTCTTCTTCTTCCTTTTTTTACATTCTTCTACTTCCTTTTTTTACATTCTTCTTCTTCCTTTTTTTACATTCTTCTTCTTATTCCTTTTTTTACATTCTTCTTCTTCTTCCTTTTTTAAATTCTTCTACTTCCTTTTTTTACATTCTTCTTCTTCTTCTTCTTCTTCTTCCTTTTCTTACATTCTTCATATTCTTCTTATTCAACAATTATTATTCTACATATTCAGCTTCTTCATCTTCTTCCTATTCTTCTTCATCATATTCTTGTTTGTGTCAGGCATTCCTGTAGTTGTTATCTAGAAAAGTTAGAAGTTTACACCTTCCGTTCTGCCTGTCACAAAAGATTTACAACAGGATTTGTCCGCGTTCAGTTTGGCCTGCAGCAGCAGGCCTTTTCCAGGGGCACCACGAGGAGGAACGGACTCACCCCCATACACTGCTTAGTCTTCTTCTGCTTATAAATAAGATAATATCATTTGCTCATAGTATTAGTCTTATGCTTAATGTTCTTCTGCTTTGTTTTTTTTATGCTTCTTTGTCTTCTCTCTCTTGTTGTTCTGCATCTTGGTGGTTGTCTTCCTGTTCTTTGTCCTCTTGAACCATCTGACGGTACTGGCACCCGGAGGGGCAGCAGAAGGAACAAGAGCCAATGGCACTACCGAGGACCAGCTGACGGTGCTGGAACCCGGTTACTAAGCAGGAGGTACCTGTGCTACAAAGCACTACCAAGGACCAGCAGACGTTGCCGGAACTCGGATACCGAGATGGAGGCACCTAGGCCAAAGGCACTGACGAGAACCAGCTGACGGTGCTGGAACCCGGAGGGGTAGCATAAGCTGCAAGAGCAAATGGAAATAGCGAGGACCAGCTGACAGTGCTGGCACCCGGAGGGGCAGCAGAAGGAATAAGAGCCAATGGCACAACCGAGGACCAGCTGACGGTGCTGGAACCCGGTTACTAAGCAGGAGGTACCTGTGCTACAAAGCACTACCAAGGACCAGCAGACGTTGCCGGAACTCGGATACCGAGATGGAGGCACCTAGGCCAAAGGCTCTGACGAGAACCAGCTGACGGTGCTGGAACCCAGAGGGGTAGCAGAAGCTGCAAGAGCAAATGGAAATAGCGAGGACCAGCTGACAGTGCTGGCACCCGGAGGGGCAGCAGAAGGAATAAGAGCCAATGGCACAACCGAGGACCAGCTGACGGTGCTGGAACCCGGTTACTAAGCAGGAGGTACCTGTGCTACAAAGCACTACCAAGGACAAGCAGACATTGCCGGAACTCGGATACCGAGATGGAGGCACCTAGGCCAAAGGCTCTGACGAGAACCAGCTGACGGTGCTGGAACCCGGAGGGGTATCAGAAGTTACCCCTGAAAAGCAAAGTTGGCATGCCGCAAGCTGGCCGCAGTTACCGAATCACACAGTCCTACAGGGGGTGCTTGTCCTACTGGCACTATGGAACAAGCCTTTCTTACCAGAACCCGCAGTCCACATAGGAAGCACCTAAACTGCTGGCACCCTTGCCTCGGCTAACCCAACCGCAACACGACATGGCAACTTGGGGTGGCAAACTGACATTGACACTTCCCGGAAACAGCAGGCAGGGCTGGAACCAAGCTGGGCAGGAGGGAGTACCCGTGCCAAAGTCAGTTATGAGCAGCAACTGGCGATGTTGGAGCCCAGGACAAGCACTTAGCAGGCTGAGGCCTGATGTGCTGTCAATTGGGATGCAGCAGGACAGATTGCCATCAAAACAGCAGGGGAACAGCTGACGTTACTGAACCCCACAAACACAGGAGCTAGTGTTTTACTCTGTGAAGACGGCACTTCCGAGCAACAACTGGCTGTGTTGAAGCCCAGGGACAAGCACGGAGCAGGCTGAGGCTGCATTGAAGAAATTTTAAGATCGGTTGTAGACTACTAATTTGAACCAAGCTCCACTTAGGCCTGTGGCTTCACTGATTTTCGTATTTCCCCTGTCCTCCAATCCCGCCAGTTACAGCTCCGAAGTGGCGTCTGCACAATCCACACTTGTTCCTGTGTTACAGGTGTTCAGTCGGGTCAGTTAATCCCCTGATGTGTGTCCGGCAATGTCGCCTGCTCTGTCCACATTCCCATAATGGGAATGTGGACAGAGCAGGCGACATTGCCGGACACACATCAGGGGATTAACTGACCGGACTGAACACCTGTAACACAGGAACAAGTGTGGATTGTGCAGACGCCACTTCGGAGCTGTAACTGGCAGGGTTGGAGGACAGGGGAAATACGAGAGACAGTGGAGCCACAGGCCTAATTGGAGCACGGTTAAAAATCAGTAGTGGTACGACTGTGTAGGCAGCAGGAGACTTTGCCATCCACACAGCAGGGGATCAGCTGACATTACTGAACCCCACTGAGACACGGGAGCAAGTATCTCTTTCCGTGTGGACGGCACTTCCGAACTACAACTGGCTGTGTTGAAGCCCAGGAAATAGGAGGGTGTAGGCAGAGGCCTACTGTATTTTGAATGAGTTTACAGCAGGAGAGACTGCCATCCACACAGCAGGGGATCAGCTGACATTACTGAACCCCACTGAGACACGGGAGCAAGTATCTCTTTCCGTGTGGACGGCACTTCCGAACTACAACTGGCTGTGTTGAAGCCCAGGAAATAGGAGGGTGTAGGCAGAGGCCTACTGTATTTTGAATGAGTTTACAGCAGGAGAGACTGCCATCCACACAGCAGGGGATCAGCTGACATTACTGAACCCCACTGAGACACGGGAGCAAGTATCTCTTTCCGTGTGGACGGCACTTCCGAACTACAACTGGCTGTGTTGAAGCCCAGGAAATAGGAGGGTGTAGGCAGAGGCCTACTGTATTTTGAATGAGGTGACAGCAGGAGAGACTGCCATCCACACAGCAGGGGATCAGCTGACGTTACTGAACCCCACTGAGACACGGGAGCAAGTATCTCTTTCCGTGTGGACGGCACTTCCGAACTACAACTGGCTGTGTTGAAGCCCAGGAAATAGGAGGGTGTAGGCAGAGGCCTACTGTATTTTGAATGAGGTGACAGCAGGAGAGACTGCCATCCACACAGCAGGGGATCAGCTGACATTACTGAACCCCACTGAGACACGGGAGCAAGTATCTCTTTCCGTGTGGACGGCACTTCCGAACTACAACTGGCTGTGTTGAAGCCCAGGAAATAGGAGGGTGTAGGCAGAGGCCTACTGTATTTTGAATGAGGTGACAGCAGGAGAGACTGCCATCCACACAGCAGGGGATCAGCTGACATTACTGAACCCCACTGAGACACGGGAGCAAGTATCTCTTTCCGTGTGGACGGCACTTCCGAACTACAACTGGCTGTGTTGAAGCCCAGGAAATAGGAGGGTGTAGGCAGAGGCCTACTGTATTTTGAATGAGGTGACAGCAGGAGAGACTGCCATCCACACAGCAGGGGATCAGCTGACATTACTGAACCCCACTGAGACACGGGAGCAAGTATCTCTTTCCGTGTGGACGGCACTTCCGAACTACAACTGGCTGTGTTGAAGCCCAGGAAATAGGAGGGTGTAGGCAGAGGCCTACTGTATTTTGAATGAGGTGACAGCAGGAGAGACTGCCATCCACACAGCAGGGGATCAGCTGACATTACTGAACCCCACTGAGACACGGGAGCAAGTATCTCTTTCCGTGTGGACGGCACTTCCGAACTACAACTGGCTGTGTTGAAGCCCAGGAAATAGGAGGGTGTAGGCAGAGGCCTACTGTATTTTGAATGAGGTTACAGCAGGAGAGACTGCCATCCACACAGCAGGGGATCAGCTGACGTTACTGAACCCCACTGAGACACGGGAGCAAGTATCTCTTTCCGTGTGGACGGCACTTCCGAACTACAACTGGCTGTGTTGAAGCCCAGGAAATAGGAGGGTGTAGGCAGAGGCCTACTGTATTTTGAATGAGGTGACAGCAGGAGAGACTGCCATCCACACAGCAGGGGATCAGCTGACATTACTGAACCCCACTGAGACACGGGAGCAAGTATCTCTTTCCGTGTGGACGGCACTTCCGAACTACAACTGGCTGTGTTGAAGCCCAGGAAATAGGAGGGTGTAGGCAGAGGCCTACTGTATTTTGAATGAGTTTACAGCAGGAGAGACTGCCATCCACACAGCAGGGGATCAGCTGACGTTACTGAACCCCACTGAGACACGGGAGCAAGTATCTCTTTCCGTGTGGACGGCACTTCCGAACTACAACTGGCTGTGTTGAAGCCCAGGAAATAGGAGGGTGTAGGCAGAGGCCTACTGTATTTTGAATGAGGTTACAGCAGGAGAGACTGCCATCCACACAGCAGGGGATCAGCTGACGTTACTGAACCCCACTGAGACACGGGAGCAAGTATCTCTTTCCGTGTGGACGGCACTTCCGAACTACAACTGGCTGTGTTGAAGCCCAGGAAATAGGAGGGTGTAGGCAGAGGCCTACTGTATTTTGAATGAGGTGACAGCAGGAGAGACTGCCATCCACACAGCAGGGGATCAGCTGACATTACTGAACCCCACTGAGACACGGGAGCAAGTATCTCTTTCCGTGTGGACGACACTTCCGAACTACAACTGGCTGTGTTGAAGCCCAGGAAATAGGAGGGTGTAGGCAGAGGCCTACTGTATTTTGAATGAGGTGACAGCAGGAGAGACTGCCATCCACACAGCAGGGGATCAGCTGACATTACTGAACCCCACTGAGACACGGGAGCAAGTATCTCTTTCCGTGTGGACGGCACTTCCGAACTACAACTGGCTGTGTTGAAGCCCAGGAAATAGGAGGGTGTAGGCAGAGGCCTACTGTATTTTGAATGAGGTTACAGCAGGAGAGACTGCCATCCACACAGCAGGGGATCAGCTGACGTTACTGAACCCCACTGAGACACGGGAGCAAGTATCTCTTTCCGTGTGGACGGCACTTCCGAACTACAACTGGCTGTGTTGAAGCCCAGGAAATAGGAGGGTGTAGGCAGAGGCCTACTGTATTTTGAATGAGGTGACAGCAGGAGAGACTGCCATCCACACAGCAGGGGATCAGCTGACGTTACTGAACCCCACTGAGACACGGGAGCAAGTATCTCTTTCCGTGTGGACGGCACTTCCGAACTACAACTGGCTGTGTTGAAGCCCAGGAAATAGGAGGGTGTAGGCAGAGGCCTACTGTATTTTGAATGAGGTGACAGCAGGAGAGACTGCCATCCACACAGCAGGGGATCAGCTGACGTTACTGAACCCCACTGAGACACGGGAGCAAGTATCTCTTTCCGTGTGGACGGCACTTCCGAACTACAACTGGCTGTGTTGAAGCCCAGGAAATAGGAGGGTATAGGCAGAGGCCTACTGTATTTTGAATGAGGTGACAGCAGAAGAGACTGCCATCCACACAGCAGGGGATCAGCTGACATTACTGAACCCCACTGAGACACGGGAGCAAGTATCTCTTTCCGTGTGGACGGCACTTCCGAACTACAACTGGCTGTGTTGAAGCCCAGGAAATAGGAGGGTGTAGGCAGAGGCCTACTGTCTTTGTAATGCGGAGACAGCAGGAGAGACTGCCATCTCCACAGCAGGGGATCAGCTGGCAATGATGAACCCCACTAACACTTGAACGAATGTGTTTGGCTCTGTGGAGACGACACTTCTGAACACCAACTGACGCTGTTGGAGCCCAGGATTAGGCGAGGAGCAGGCTGTGGCCTACTGGATTTTGGCAGGTGAAGGCAGCAGGAGACTTGTCATCTCCACAGCAGGGGAACAGCTGGCAGTGCTGAACCCCACTAACACTCTAACGAAGGTGTTTGGCTCTGTGGAGACGACACTTCTGAACACCAACTGACGCTGTTGGAGCCCAGGATTAGGCGAGGAGCAGGCTGGGGCCTACTGGATTTTGGCAGGTGAAGGCAGCAGGAGACTTGCCATCTCCACAGCAGGGGAACAGCTGGCAGTGCTGAACCCCACTAACACTCTAATGAAGGTGTTTGGCTCTGTGGAGACGACACTTCTGAACACCAACTGACGCTGTTGGAGCCCAGGATTAGGCGAGGAGCAGGCTGGGGCCTACTGGATTTTGGCAGGTGAAGGCAGCAGGAGACTTGCCATCTCCACAGCAGGGGAACAGCTGGCAGTGCTGAACCCCACTAACACTCGAACGAATGTGTTTGGCTCTGTGGAGACGACACTTCTGAACACCAACTGACGCTGTTGGAGCCCAGGATTAGGCGAGGAGCAGGCTGGGGCCTACTGGATTTTGGCAGGTGAAGGCAGCAGGAGACTTGCCATCTCCACAGCAGGGGAACAGCTGGCAGTGCTGAACCCCACTAACACTCTAACGAAGGTGTTTGGCTCTGTGGAGACGACACTTCTGAACACCAACTGACGCTGTTGGAGCCCAGGATTAGGCGAGGAGCAGGCTGGGGCCTACTGGATTTTGGCAGGTGAAGGCAGCAGGAGACTTGCCATCTCCACAGCAGGGGAACAGCTGGCAGTGCTGAACCCCACTAACACTCTAACGAAGGTGTTTGGCTCTGTGGAGACGACACTTCTGAACACCAACTGACGCTGTTGGAGCCCAGGATTAGGCGAGGAGCAGGCTGGGGCCTACTGGATTTTGGCAGGTGAAGGCAGCAGGAGACTTGCCATCTCCACAGCAGGGGAACAGCTGGCAGTGCTGAACCCCACTAACACTCTAACGAATGTGTTTGGCTCTGTGGAGACGACACTTCTGAACACCAACTGACGCTGTTGGAGCCCAGGATTAGGCGAGGAGCAGGCTGTGGCCTACTGGATTTTGGCAGGTGAAGGCAGCAGGAGACTTGCCATCTCCACAGCAGGGGAACAGCTGGCAGTGCTGAACCCCACTAACACTCTAACGAATGTGTTTGGCTCTGTGGAGACGACACTTCTGAACACCAACTGACGCTGTTGGAGCCCAGGATTACGCATGTCGCATGCAGAGGCCAATGGGCAGCGGTTTTTATGGAGGTTGTGGACTACTACTGATTCTAACCATGCTCCACTTAGGCCTCTGGCTCCACTGTCTCTACTATTTACCCTGGCCTCCAACCCCGCCAGCTACATCTCTGAAGTGGCGTCAGCACAATCTACACTTGTTCCTGTGTTACTGGTGCTCAGTCCCGTCAGTTGATCCCCTGATGTTTGTCCGGCAAGTTCGCCAGCTCTGTCCTCATTCCCACTACTGGTTATGGGAATGTGGACAGAGCAGGAGACCTTGCCGGACACACATCAGGGGATAAACTGATGGGACTGAGCCACAGGAACACAGGAACAAGTGTAGATTGTGCTGACGCCACTTCAGAGATGTAGATGGCGGGGTTGGAGGTCAGGGGAAATAGTAGAGACAGTGGAGCCAGAGACCTAAGTTGGGCACGGTTAAAAATCAGTAGTGGTTTGAATGTTGATGGAGCTGGTGACTTTGCCGTCCACACAGCAGGGGATCAGCTGGCATTACTGAACCCCACTAACACAGGAGCTAGTGTGTTTCTCTGTGCAGACGACACATCTGAGCGACAACTGGCTGTGTTGAAGCAAAGGGATTATAGTTCAGGTGGTAGAAAAATGAACACACCAGCAGACCTGGATACAGTTGCCAACCACTAATTTAGTCTGTAAGAGGAATGGCAAAGTCTTTGGAGATCCAGGCCTTGTTCATTTTCAGAAAAGTCAGCCGGTCAACATTATCGGAAGATAGTCGCGTGCGACGGTCTGTTAGTACACCACCTGCGGCACTAAAGACACGTTCCGATAATACACTGGCAGCAGGGCAAGCCAGCACCTCCAATGCATACTGGCTAAGCTCTGGCCATGTATCCAGCTTAGAGACCCAAAACTTGAAGGGGGAAGAGCCATCTGGGAGTACAGCGACAGGGCAAGACATGTAGTCTGACACCATCTGACGGAAGCGTTGCCTCCTGCTGACTCGAGGCGTCGCTGATGGTGTAGACAATTGTGGTGGACACACAAAACTTTGCCACATTTGGGCCATAGTGGTCTTGCCTTGTGCTGCGGCGCTGCCTCTGCTCCCTCTTTGTGCAGAGTTTCCTCCACTGCCTCGACGCACAGAGCTGCTTTGTAAAGCACTAGCAACAATGCTGTCGGGTGGAATGGAAAACATTATGGACTGCACCAGTGACTCTTCGTACTCCCGCATTTTACGCTCCCGGTTCAACGTTGGTATGAGCCTTTGTACGCTGTCCCGGTAGCGAGGATCTAGGAGGGTGTACACCCAATAATCAGCCGAGACGAGAATGTGGGCGATGCGGCGGTCGTTTCTCAGGCACTGCAGCATGAAATCAACCATGTGCTGCAGACTCCCAACTGCCAAAGAACCGCTGTCCCCTGTTTGAGGCGTGACCTCGGCCTGCTCTGCATCACCCCACCCTCGCTGTACATACTGAGTAGAGGTTTGTGTACCTCCCTCCTCTGGAGAGATGTCTTCCTCCTCCATCGACTCCTCCTCATCCTCCTCACAAAGTGTCCCCTGCCTAGGCCTTTGTGAGGAAACACGTAGCGCAGACTGTCCAGAAGCAGATGGCATTTGGGACTCCTCATCCTCCACCTCTTCTGAAACCTCATCCCTTAGTGCTTGCAGTGTTTGTTGAAGCAGGCAGATAAGGGGGACAGTCATGCTGACTAGTGCATCATCTGCACTCGCCATCCGCGTGGATTCATCGAAGGCACGCAAAACGAGGCAGATGTCCTTCATAGAGGCCCACTCAATGGTGCTGAAGTGTGAACGGCGCACAGTGCGACTTGTTTGCGCCTGATGCAGCTGGTACTCCATGACTGCTGCCTGCTGCTCACACAACCGCTGCAACATATGTAACGTTGAATTCCACCGGGTGGGTAGGTCACATATGATGCGATGTTCCGGAAGGCCAAATCGTCGCTGCAGAGCAGCGAGGCGCGATCTTGCCGTGCTGGAACGTCGCAAGTGAGCGCACTCTATGCGGACCTTGTGCAACAGTGCAGCAAGATCCGGATAGTCCCTCAGAAAGCTCTGCACGACCAAGTTAAGAACATGTGCCAGACATGGGATGTGTGTGAGGTTGCCTAGGCCAAGAGCTGCCACCAGATTTCGGCCATTGTCACACACTACCAAGCCCGGCTGGAGATTCGCTGGCCCAAACCACACATCGCTCTCCAGCTTGATAGCATTCCAGAGCTCCTGCGCTGTGTGGCTTCGATTCCCCAAAGAAATAAATTTGAGTACAGCCTGTTGACGTTTGGCCACGGCTGTGCTCATATCGGTCGTAACAGGCTCCTGCTCTGCTGTTTCTGAGGAACTTGAGTAGGAGGAGGAGTCTATGTGTACAGACTGGAGTCCTGCAATCCGTGGCGTTGGAAGAACACGTACAGCGCCACTCTCCAGATCCGTACCCGGCTCCACAACATTGACCCAGTGGGCAGTGAGGGAAAGGTATCGTCCCTGTCCATGGTTACTGGTCCACGCATCGGTGGTCAGGTGGACCTTGCTACTAACGGCGTTTAGTAGCGCATGTTTTATTTTGCCCTCAACATGTTTCTGCAGGGCAGGGACGGCTCGCCTGCTGAAATAAAAGCGGCTGGGCACGTTGTATTGGGGGACTGCCAATGCCATTAAGTCCCGGAAGGTGTCAGTGTCCACCAGCCTGAATGACAGCATTTCAACTGCCAGAAGTTTGGCAATGCCAGTATTCAGAGACTGTGCTCGGGGATGGTTTGCCGAGTAAGGGCGCCTTTTATCCCATGCCTGTGCTACCGATGGCTGTGATGGATGGGAACGTGCTGCTATGGGTGTAATCTGACAGGGTCTCTGGACAACAGTGGCAGAGGTTCTTCCTTGGCGATCCTGTGAGGAAGCCGAACCAGCAGTGTGTGAGCTGGAGGAAGAGGGCCCAACACGAACTGAAGAGGTGGTAGGTGGTGCTGTACGTTGGCCTACGTCTTCAGGGTGTCTCTGCAACTCCAACTCGTGCTTGGTGCGCACATGTTTCCACATATTTGTGGTATTGAGGTTGCTGACATTTCTCCCTCTTTTGACTCTCTGATGACACAGCTTGCATTTGACAAAGCAAATGTCATCTGCAACTGTGTCAAAAAAGGACCACGCACTGCAACTCTTGTGAGCGCCCGGTTTGCCTTTGGAAGGAGGAATGCTCCTAACGGGTGCCGAAGTGGAGGGTACAGGCAACCAAGTCTTCCCCCTCCCTCTGCCTCCTGTTTTGGCCGGTAGGGGAATCTCTTCCTCCGAGCTGCTCCCACCACCTTCCTGTTGCTCACGCCATGATGGGTCAAGGACCTCATCATCTTCCCTCCCCTCTTCAAACAGCTGCTTCTCCGGAGTTGTCTCGCCAGCACCGTACGCACCAGAAAGTGGCAACTGAGTCTCGTCATCATCTGATGCGTACTGAGGTGTGCTGACCATAGGCACTGGCCCACTCGCCTCTTCAGATTCAGAGGGACAAAGAAGTTGCGCATCACTGCATACTCCCTCTTCTTCACATTCAGGAATGCTGCTTGGCTGGCCCCCTCTTTCCAAGCCAACAGATTCCGAGAACAGAAGTAGAGACTGTGATGGCTCCTGTCCATGTCTCTCTGACTGCCTGGGCACTTTGGCAGGTGGTGAAGAGACAGATGGTTGCTCTTCGGTGCTCTGACCCTGAGAGGATGCGGAAGTAATTGAAGTCGATGCGTTAGCTGCCATCCATCCGACAACGGCTTCAATTTGTTCCTCCCGCAGCAGTGGGGTACGTTGAGGTCCTACAAAGCTGCGCATAAAGGACTGTTGCCTGCTAAAACTGGGGGATGCTGATCCACTGGTGCCCGCAGCAGGCCCAGAATCCCCACGTCCTCTACCTGTAGAATCCCCACGTCCTCTCCCTGCAGAATCCCCACGTCCTCTCCCTGCTGAAACTCCACGCCCACGCCCACGCCCACGCGCCTTACTCCCTGCCTTCTTCATCTTGCAAGACTGCTTAAGATAGGCAAAAAAGTACAAAGGGGGGCCTTAGTGTGCTTATTCCTGAACAGCTGGTTACAGGTACAAGAAACACTAATTTTATGAAGTGTGTGTGTGTGTGGACTAGACTTTAATAGGAGCTGATGTGGCCTACACAAGTTCAAAATGTAGTGTTTGGTGAACTTTTTTTGTGGTTTCTTTGTTGGAAACAAACTCAAAGTATGTGAACGAAGAATTGAAACTGATAGTATCACCAACTTTTTGGCGCTATTACAATGCAGGCAGGTAACCTACAATGCAAAAGATGAGGCTCCAAAAAAATTGGGTAATACTAATCTGGCTGCGCCGGCAGGGCACAAGCCAGAAAAAAAGGCTCCTCTATCTACTCCTATATAGTGTTTGCAACCAACCAATGTTGATGGATACGGATGGATGCACACTAATAGGAGAAGAAAAAATGAGCTGCACTCAAAGACAAATATGTGTGAGGCAGTGACGCACGTTGAGCGTCCTACAACCAGACGTAGCTGCAGGACACTCTACTCAGCGTGAGCTGCACTCACACACAGTCAGAGGCCTCTCAGACAGCCATCAACAGTGCAGCTAAGTGGGCACTGGCACTGACAGGCTGCAGAAAGGCTCTGCTGTGTACTCCTTTATAGTGTTTGCAACCACCGTAGATGGAGACGGATGGATGCACACTAATAGAAGAAAAAATGAGCTGCACTCAAATAAAAATATGTGTGAGGCACTGACGCACGCTGAGCGTCCTACAGCCAGACGTAGCTGCAGGACACACTACTCAGCGTGAGCTGCACTCACACACAGTCAGAGACCTCTCAGACAGCCGTGAACAGTGCAGCAAAGTGGACACTAGCACTGAAAGGCTGCAGAAAGGCTCCGCTGTCTACTACTAGTGTTTGCAACCAACGTATATGGATACGGATGGAAGCACACTAGATTGAAATTATGTAAAAAATGCAGCTCAAAAAATAAAAGATGTATGAGGCAGCAGTGATCACACTGGGTGGCCTACAGCCTGACGTGGCTGCAGGACCCACTCCACAGCGTGAGCTGCACTCACACAGCCCTTGCAGACAGCTGTGAACACTGCTGCTAGGGCAAAGAAGGCTACAGTGGTGGTTTATGTAGCCTGGGTAAAGCACTAGATGTTTGGTGGAATCGCTATTTCTAACTGTCCCTCACAGTCTTCTACAGCAGCCTGTCCCTAACTGAATTCACAGCAGAGTGACCAGAAATGGCGGCTGCGGTGGCTTTTATAGTGCATCATGACATCATTTCGGCAGCCAATCACAGCCATGCCAATAGTTAACATGCCTACATGCCTAACAGGATGTGCCCACACTTCGGAGGATTCCCATTGGCTTAATCAAAGCAAGCAGGCTCATAGCATGATGGGAACTTCCTATTCCGATTCCGATTCCGGAATCCGATATGACAAAAGTATCGGAACTAAGTATCGGAATTCCGATACCGCTAATATCGGCCGATACCCGATACTTGCGGTATCGGAATGCTCAACACTAGTTCTGACCCGATTCTGTTTCCCGTTGTGAGTTTGCCTGTTGATTTTGTACTGCGTTATTATCTGTGTATGACCCATTGCCTGTGACCTGATTACTCTCTGCTCGCCCCTCTTGTACCTTGCAGCTATCTGTGTATGACTCATTGGCTACGTCCTGACTATTCTCTCTGTCTATGCCCCTTGGTAACTTTGTCTCACAGTTACTCTGCTAGGAATTGTCTTGCAGCTCCTAGCTCTGTGGAGTTTAAGCCACACCTCTAGCAGTCACGTGCTTCAGGCCCTGCAGCTCTGAAGTACGCATCTATTCGGTTGCTGCCCGCTCCACAGGTAGCTTTGAGCACGCTTTCGCTTACTCGGGGCACGCGCACTGGCTCAGTGAGCAAGTTCAGTGCGGTGTCTCTGACAGTCACTATCCATCTATACCCAATTTCCTCCTTCTTGATGTCCATTTTACCAGTCTAAGGGCCCCGTCACACATAGCGACGCACCAGCGAACCCGACGATATGACCTTGTCAGGATCGCTGGTGTGTCACTACATGATCGCTGGTGAGCTGCCAAACAGGCAGCTTCACCAGCGATCAGCACCAGCGACACGTGGGTAGCAAGCGACGCACGTCGCTTAGTTACCCACTGTGTACCTTAGTTACCAGCGCGCTAGTGCAGGGAGCTGGTAACCAAGGTACACATCGGGTTTCTAAGTGGTGCGTGGCACTTAGAAACCCGATGTGTACCTTGGTTACCAGCACCCTGCACCAGCGCGCTGGTAACTAAGGTACACATCGGGTTTCTAAGTGCTGCGCGCCGCTTAGAAACCCGATGTTTACCTTAGTTACCAGCGCCAGCTCGCTGATCACTGGTCTCCCGCCTGCCACACGCAGCGATGCGTGCTGGCCAGCGGGAGACCAGCGATCAAAAAAATGTCCTGGCCATTCCAGGACGATCAGTGATACCCGGCAGGGGGGCCGGTCGCTGGTAAGTGTCACACAGCGATCTCGCTGGTGAGATCGCTGTTGCGTCACAAAACTTGTGACCCAGCAGCGATCTCGCTAGCAAGATCGCTGTGAGTGACGGGGGCTTAAGAGACTCTGTATGTTACCTATTGTTTCCTTAAGGTAAATATATGTGAGAGGGGAGGAGGAGGGGGGGTGAATGCCCCCTTCACTAGGGACTTCAACGATTTTAATATTTTATATGACAGTGACCTATTCGGTTATGCAGCTATCAGTGAGGAGGGACCTCTCATTATCGACCTCTATGAGCCAGAGATGTAAGTCACTAACAAGCAGCAGCTCTCACTCTTCCATGCCTGGCCTGTCCAGGTATTTAATTGAGAACCATTCACCAGGATGTCCACCATGTATTACTTCTATACCCCTAGAAACATGCCTGGTTGGTTACAGCTCATTTGTCAAGAGGCTGGTCCTGAGACGATTATGGTGGCTGTTCCATATTTGAGGGGTCATTTATGAGGCCACAAGAGCTCCATATATTTATACTGCTGACAGACTACACAAATTATTACAATATGCGTGTATTTGTTGTCACGTCTCCATGCATCGATTCTGTCATTTCGTGCTTTCTTGTACTATGCATATGTGGGTTTAATATGTAACTGTGATAAATTAAGCAGATGTCAGCTTATCTCTAGTTACTCCAAGAGTCATGAAGACTGAGGGAACAAAAGTTTATGCACTGGCAGAAGAGATCTTGCAATACAGAAGTGTCTGTGACACTGCGGGCAATAACCCTTAATTGGGGAGTTTTTCCTTACGTCATCTGTGTGAGAATGAAAACATTATGTTCTCACGATTGACTCCATGAACCGTCCCAGGCTGACAAGAACAGATGCTGGTAGTCTGTAGCTATCTAGATCGCTTCCTGTTTAAATGCAGGAAAGGAAATGGACAAATTAGGGCAAGAAGACTTGGACTGTCAGATCATAATACTTAAGTTTCCATGATCGTCTTCTAATGTGATTCCTATTCTCAAGGTCAATTTATAGGACACGGACATGATGATGTCATCAGGGAGAAGTCGTAATCGCATCATTCTCTAACTAATCACTGACAAATCCTACATTGATGCTAATGCTGACACAGATCTTAAATCTTCTGTTTTGTAAGACTTTTTTATGATGATGTGCTGGTCAGTTCTATTTCTATTTTATTGAACATATGTTCAAGCATGCTGCCTTCATCCTTCATGTAGTGTAAGGTTTCGCACATGCTTTGTTGTTTCCTTGTCAACATGCATCTGTGTTTAATTTGCCACAGTCAGCCTTATGTGATGTTCCAGCTAATATGAAAATCAGAATTTTTAGAAAATTACATGCAGATTCATGAGCCTTTTACATCTAAGGTGGTAAATAGATACAGTGCTTTGAAAAAGTATATCCCGTGGACTTTTCCACAATTTTTCAGGTTACACACACAAACATAAATGTATTTTATTGGGATTTTATCTGATATATCAACACAAAATAGCAAATATTTGTGAATGGTAATGAAAATGATACATGCTTTTTTGAAATATTTTAAAAATATAAATCTGAAAATTGCAACGTGCATTTGTATTCAGCCCGCCATGTTAATACTTTGCATTCTTCTTTGTTAACTAGCTCTACCTCACTGAGATTGGATGGAAATTGTCTGTGAACAGCAATTTTCAAGTCTTGCCATAGGTTCTCAAAGAGATTTAGTTTTGGAATGTGACTGGGCCATTGAAGTACATGAATATGCTTTGATCTGAACCACTCTACCTATGCTCTCTGTTCTGCAACTGAGACTAACATTCCCCACGATCCAAACCTGCCACTTCCATTTCCAGTATCTACAGTTTTAAGTGGCTTTTTAACCTTTCACGACCTTGATATAGGCTTGTAAATGTTTCCAAATTTTTTAGATTTTTTGTTGCTGGCCTCTAGTCGTATTGGACTTGCCATAAATTTCCATGGAAAACTTGTCTGTTGTTTGGCTGTTGTTTTTTTTAAGCAAAATCTAAAATAGCAAGTTTCAGGCAAGTTGCAAATGTTTTTGGTAGCATGGCTAGTCTGAGAATTGACATCAGATTGCAGTGTAGCCCTTCTCTCTGTTAGAAACCTCAAGAAAGAGCTAAATTACAGACAAGGTGACACAGGAGTTGCAAGTTATCAAATTCACATTTGACTTTCTGCCAAAAATCCAATAGTGGAAGGCTAGGGATACATGGCAATACTGTATGTGTCATGAGACAGTTTGGTTGTAAAAACAGTTGTATTACAGACAGATAACATGAGAGCCGCAGTTACACACAACCTACATTGCAGTCTGTGTTGGATTGTTTTGTGACAGTTTTGCTAAGGCCTCAATTGGTTTCAGGTTGCTACTTGACCAAACTGACATGTTAATTTTCATGTCATCTAGCTATAGACTGAGATTTACTAAATTTAAATTAATACATTGCTGAATTTATGACAGCCTGCAGTCTTTTTGGGTAGGAGTCTGTCAGCATGGCACATCTAGAATTAGCAATCTTTGACCACTGTAGGTGACCAACAGGGAGGATACTGGATGGAGTGAATATCTATCTCCCAGAAATTTTAGGTAGTACTGGTTGGTGCAGCAGCTTAAGTGTTTTATTAATGGTCGCTCTGGGTCGGGTTTTATTGTAGTGATAAGGAGGTTTTAATGGTGGGACTCACAATTCCTACTCCTGCTCCAGTATGGGTAGTACTGGAGGCATAGGCAGCTCAACTGAGAGAGGCCGTCTCATTACAGACCCAGAAAAGGCTGAAGAAAGCTTTAGAGAGAGACACAGACTGATATGGTGTATTTCTGAGAAGGATATGCACGGCGGTTTAATGTGCTAAACGCTGAGTTGTTGGAGGGCCAAGCCCAGAACACATCCCTGATAGCTTGAGTCAGAGGTATCAGAGGTATGATGTGTTAGTTAGCACCTAGCCGGGCAAGTCTTTGTGTTTTTTTGGTTGCTTTACTGTTTGCTACATTACGGCTGAAAATAAAAGCCCCATGTTTTCCTTATATGGACTGTGTCTGCCTATGTCACTGCCACACTGCACTACAACGCCCCTCGTGTGTTACACCACTCATACTTGCAGTAGTGCTCTAAATCTGTCAGATCGCAAGGGCATTATCTGTGTACAGTGCCCTCTTCAGGTCAACACACAGATTTTCAGTTGGATTCAGGTCTTGGTTCTGGCTTGGCCAGTCCAAGCTTTCAACTTATTTGTTGAATTGAAATATTCTTAGGGTTGTTGCCATTCTGAAAGGTAAAATTCTCTTCATCTTCAGATTTTTACTAAAGGCCTTAAGATTTTGATGCAAAATTCATGGATGTTTGGAACTGCTTATAATTTCCTCCACCATGACTAAAGACCCAGTTTCAGCTACTGAAAAGCAGCCCAACAGCATAATGCTGTCTCCACCATTCTTCTCTGGGGGTATGGCATTCTTTTGGTGATCTGTAGTATTGACTTTGTACCAAACATACCTTTTGAAATTATGGCCAAAAAGTTCAACCTTGCTCTCATCAGACTATAGCACTTTTTTACACAAGCTTTTGGCAGACTAGATGAAGATTTTGGCCAAATATTGCCATGCTTGAATATTTTTGTTTGAAATAACAGGCATCCTTGCTGCCACCCTAACCCACAGACCACACATATCATGAAAATGGTAGATTATTGATACATGCTATATACAAACAGTGCTTGTTCTAAATTCCTGCAGCTCCTTTAATGTTGCCGTGTCCTCTTGGCAGCTTCTTGGATCGTTTTTTCTTCTGTTCTTTTCATTCGTTTATGAGGGACATCCAATTCTAGATAATATCATTTTTATGACAAAGCTAAGCCGCTCATTGAAATCCATGTGCATATGGTTTTTGCTGTAAAAAGCAACTAAGAAAATGTCAAGAAAATCCTACTAAAACAGCGAAACTTTAAATGGAGTTAAGCAGAATCCCTGTAAATTATGTGACTGGCTAATTTTGAAAACAACCATATCCCCAGTTATATCAGGGTGTTCACAGTTATACAGTACAACCATATTATTATAGTGTTGGTATTCTTTTCTTCATGAAATGATTTCAGTTTGTTTCTCAATTGATTTGTACAAATTATGTGTGACATTGAGGCTAAGTGCACACGTAGCGGAACTCTCGCGGAAATTACCGCGAGAATTCCGGAATTCCATTCCGCGGGAAAATCGCATTTTAAATTCCCGCAATTTTCCCGCGGAAAAACTAGCATTTTGCAAGAGTATTTAGCTTGCAAAATGCTAGCATTTTCCAAGCGATCTGTAGCATCGCTTGGAGAACTGATTGACAGGTTGTCACACTCATCAAACATAGTGTTTGACGAGTGTGACCAACTTTTTACTACTGAGGCCGCCTATGCGGCATCAGTAGTAAAAGATAGAATGTAAAAAAAAATAAAAAATAGTGTTATTCTCACCTTCCGGCGTCCCACGCATCCGTTCCCAGTAATCCTTTGCGAAAATGCCCGCGATGACGTCAGTTCTCGCGGGATCGCGATGTCTCGCGGTAATTCGCGATGACGTCGCGCGAATGACCGCGAGACTTCGCGATCCCGCGAGAACGGACGCCATCGCAGGCATTTTCGCAAAGGATTACTGGGAACGGATGCGTGGAGAGAGGCGGGAATGCTGCGAGGGACGCCAGAAGGTAAGAATAACAATATTTTTTATTTTAAATTCTATTTTCTACAGGGATATGGTACCCAAAGCCTGGAGGACAGTCTCCTCTCCTCCGGACCGTGGATACCATCCGCAATTGTTCTGCTTACTTTCCGCATGGTGTGCACAGCCACATGCGGGAAGTAAGCGGAACAATGCATTCCTATGGTTGCGATTCCGCAAATTAATGAGCATGCTGCGTTTTTTACCGCGAAGCGATTCCGCCGCGGTAAAAACCGCAGCATTAGCACAGCATTGCGGAATCCCATAGGAATGCATGGGATGCTTATTTTTCGCGTTTTCGCGGCAAAATCGCGCGGTTAAAACCGCCGCGGAAACGCGAAAAAAACGCCACATGTGAACTCAGCCTAAAGGTGGAAAAAGTTGTGAAATAATTCTTAGCATTTTTTATGATTTATATACTTTTGTCATTATTTTAAAGGAATTTGTATTGTAGCTACAATATTCCTCTAAATGCGGGCGCTCTCATGGGCATGTATTTTCCAAGCACTGGATAGAAGTAAAATATCCAGATCGGAGAAAGAAATGGCAGTAGTTAAAATAAATTGATTTTCCATATTAGCACATCAAATGTGCAAAAAGTGTAAGTTAATGAAAATTAATTGCAAAATAGATGGGCATTTCCTGAAGGAAATACATGGTGCTTGAATAGCGCTGCCAGCTTTACAGCAGTGTATCAGGTGTCTACTGTAAGAAAGTAAAGTTAGAATATGAATGTTGTGTATAGCCACTTTGGCACATTCGGCACCTCTGTAGCCACTTTGGCCACTTGGTAGCCATTTTGGCACATTCGGCACCTCTGTTGCCACTTTGGCCACTTGGTAGCCACTTTGGCCACTTCGTAGCCACTTTGGTACATTTGGCACCTCGGTAACCACTTTGTCCACTTGGTAGCCACTTTGGCACATTCGTCACCTCAGTAGCCACTTTGGCCACTTGGTAGCCACTTTGGCCACATGGTAGTCACTGTGGGGTCATGTAAAGTTCGTAGGCGTTGACATAGTAACAGGGTCTGCCTGCGCACATCAATGAGCTTAACTGCCGCAACTGGTCCTCAAATTTGAATCGCCTCACGACTGCCCAATGTATTCCTATGGCAAAATTTTCCCATTGAAATGCATTGAGACAATGCATTCCAATGACGGGAAAAATAAATTTCAAACGCAAATTGCGCAAAAACTACATATCCGATCGACACAAAAAATACTTAGCACACCACTCATGGACGCTGGCTTTGAAACGATGCCTCAACGATAGTGTGTGCGCGTAGTGGTTCGGGCCGCATTAATTGCGGAAATCAACCTGAATAATAATAATAAGAACTAGATGTATACTGTATTTCCTGAAGGAAGTACAGATAGTGCTTTGAAATGGTGCCTGAGCTGCCCCTTTAAGAGAGACTTGCCTGCTGCCCCTGCAAGACTTTCAACTCAGGATCCATTTTAACTGTGGGTGCCTCTCTGGGGCCACTTTGGCCTGTGATTTGGAGGCCGGGGTGGCTCAGCCTCCGATTTGGAGGCCGGGGTGGCTCAGCCTCCGATTTGGAGGCCGGGGTGGCTCAGCCTCCGATTTGGAGGCCGCGGTCCCTCAGGGTCTGATTTTGTGGGCGGGGCCACTCTGGGTCCGATTTGGAGGGCGGGGGTTCCTCAGGGGCTGATTTGGTGGGTGGGGCCCCTCAGGGTCCAATTTGGTGGGCGGGGCCACTCTGGGTCCGATTTGGTGAGCGGGGCCACTCTGGGTCCGATTTGGTGGGCGGGGCCACTCTG
The DNA here is from genome assembly GCF_039654945.1 of Dendrobates tinctorius. NCBI lineage: Eukaryota > Metazoa > Chordata > Amphibia > Anura > Dendrobatidae > Dendrobates > Dendrobates tinctorius. The sequence continues at coordinate 135,609 of NW_027361821.1, forward strand.
GGTCCGATTTGGTGGGCGGGGTCACTCTGGGTCCGATTTGGAGGCCAGGGTCGCTCAGCCTCCGATTTGTAGGCCAGGGTCGATCAGCCTCCGATTTGGAGGCCTGGGTGGCTTAGCCTCCGATTTGGAGGTCGGAGTTTATCAGCCTCCGATTTGGAGCCTGGGGTCACTCAGCTTTCGATTTGGCGCGCTGGCCCTTTAAGACTCATTTTGGTGCGCCGGCCCTTTAAGAATCACTTAGGCGCGTCGGCCTTTTAAGAGCTAGTTTGGCTCACTGGGCTTCTAAATCCACTTTGGCACACAATCTTTCTCAGGGGCGTTCGTCATGTGATGAAGCTAGATTTGCATTTGTGCTGTGGGTTTCGCTTTAAGAGCTGATATTATGTGCCAGAATCTGTGTCCTGGAGAGGTCATGTATAGTTTGTAGGCGTTGGCATAGTAACTGGGTGTGCCTGCGCATATCAATGAGCTTAACTGCCATTTCAATCGCCTCAGGCCATGTTTTGTCTGTGGCAACATTTCCCCATTGAAAAGCATTGAGACAATGCATTCCAATGACGGGAAAAAATGTTTTCTAACGCAAATTGCGCAAAAACTACAAATCCGATCCACACGAAAAATACTTAGCTCACCACTCATGGACGCTGGCTTCGAAACGACACCTCAACGGAGTCTGTGCTTGTTGCGGTTCGGGCCGCAATAATTGCGGAAATCAACTGAATAATAATAAGAAGAATAAGTTAGCAGCGTTCGGATTACAAGATAGTGCTTTCTTCAAAGCACTATAATAATAATAATAATAATAATAATAATAAAATATGAGAAATCGGATTACCATATGTTGCTTGAACCTAGAGATTCAAGTACCATAATTATATTCAAATGAACTGAGATCCCAAATGCGCACATTTTTGTATCTTCTGAAAGAAACTAAATGCCTAGTCCATTTAGTACATCTGGTACATTTTCTTAGCATCTAAAAGACCAAATAGGTTTACAGAATACCAGCATATTTTTATATGCATTTCAAAGCATCTTTTTATTGAATTTCTTGATATCCTCGCCTACTGTATCCTCACCCATCCCGTTGTAGATTGTGAGCCCTCGCGGGCAGGGTCCTCTCTCCTCCTGTACCAGTCGTGACTTGTATTGTTTAAGATTACTGTACTTGTATGTATTATGTATACCCTCCTGACATGTAAAGCGCCATGGAATAAATGGCGCTATAATAGTAATAAATAATAATAATAATATCCTAAATGTAGTATGTCAAGGATCACTGCCAGGGTAATCGCTCTGAACAACCCTGCTGTTACCTTTTTGCCACAAACAGCTCTCCTCGGCCCCCTATTCAGGACAATTACACAACTGGCTGATGATTAACATATGAGGCTGCAGCTGTTACCATTAATAGGCTGGTTATTGGAGAGCTAACAGTGAGTGTATGATATAGTACACCTCCGATTCCAATGCCTGGAATATATATACCACACTAAGGTCACTGCTAACTCCAAGATAACCAAAGAACTACTCACTGCCACTATCAATTGTTTTTTAGAGGCTGATCGGGACACCTGGTTTCTGGTAGTGTATGGCTTTCAGGAGTGTGTCCTTTTCAGAACAAAAGGAACAGAACTATTAAATGTTCTATTTAATCCAGAAGGATAGGCAGTGTTTATAAAAAAATACACAAAAGATTGTACAAAAGGAACAAAACAATGCAGCATATACAATTACAATAAATAAAATGGATTAACAGAAAAACTTACAGAAATGGCTCATTTTAAAGGAAGGAAGCAATCAGATTGAAAACATCTGGTTAATGTGGATCAAGGCTATACTGATATGTATCTTAACATTGATCACAGATCATAATTCGCATTGTCCTTTATCAGTACCTAAGTTACACCCACACACCTCCCTCGATGACTCACAACAGTGGGATGTGGCTTCAGTTTTTGAAAATTATTATTTAATGTCCATAAAAATAAAACACTTTTTCCCCACTGTCTACTGATCGCTGAAACAAAAGGGCAGAGGTACTGGGCAGACCTCTGAGTCCCTTCACCTCCTCTGAGACCCATAGGCCGCTATTCCATACATCACAAACCTTATTTACTTGAAGAAGCAAAATGAATGGATATATTTATCTTTAACTTGCAAAATAAGATTTGAAATTCTGATGACTTGATTATCAAAGACACCATGTTCTTATTGCACTTTTAGGCCAATTTCTCACATCCATCCATTGGGTAGTCATCTAGAATGACTTCCACTGAACAGGTATGCCTCGTCAAGAATTGGTTTGTGGAATCACTGGCCTTCAGAATCTGTTCATGGCCATCAGGTGTGTTTCACAGTGGCAGTTTTATAGCTCCATATGTTGAGACATTTTACACACCTGTTTTAAGCCAGAATATGATATGAACCACTCAACTAAGCAAAAAAAAAAAAAATTAAGGTAAGTGAATCCAGAAAGTTGCTAGAGCCTTGAAGGAATCCGCAAGTGCAGTCATAAAAACCGCTATGATAAAACAAGCTCTCATGAGAAGACCAGCCCAGGAAAGCATGACCAAGAGTTTCCTCTGCTGCAGTCATCAGAGTTGCCAGCCTTACAAACTCAAAATTGGCAGCATCTCACATAATAGCCATCATAAATGATGCACAGAAATCAAGTAGGAGACATATCTCAACATCAGTTATCCAAAGGAGACTGTCTTTAAGGTTACATTGATGCAAAGAAGCCACTTTTGATGTCCCCAAACTAGAAGACGAGATTTTCTTGGTTCAAGTGTCACAAGGACTGGACATTAGATCAGTGATAATCTGTACTGTGGCCTAATTAGTCAAAATTTTTAGTACCAACTGCATTGTCTTTGTGAAACTCAGAAAAGGTTACTGGATGGTTTCTGCATGTTTGGTACCCACTATGAAGCATGGGGTGAAAGTTGTGATGGCATGGGGGTGCTTTGCTGGTGACATTATTGTGGATTTATACCAAATTAAAGACACACTTACCCAGCATAGCTTCCACAGCATTCTCTAGCGACATGCCATCCCATCTGGTTTGTACTTAGTGGAACCTGTAGTGCCGGCATCTCTGCCTTCTGCTTCTCTCCCCCCAGTAGAGACACCAGCTTTCACACCACCGTGGTCCCCATCCCCCACTGTCTACTCCCTCTGGGTTGGCAGCTGCCCAGGGAGCCCGCACTGCACGCAGATTCCCAGGCATTGTGCTTGCGTCACGCACACTTTCTCTCTCTTAAAGGGGCCGTGTGCATCCTGTTAAAGTGCCTCAGCCAAGTTCTGGAGGACATTTACTATTTAGGGCACCTCCTCCAGCATGCAGGTACCTGAGCAATGCTGTTTGTTTATCTAACATGCTTGCTAGTTCTCAGGTCCCAGTACTCATATCCATTATTCCAGTCCTCTACTACCATCCCGCCTGCCTGTCTATCATCCGTGTCCACCTGCACTTGCCTACCAGGACATCTGTTGTGTCCGCCAGTACCAGCCTGTGTGTCTGTCGTGCCAGCCACTGTACCAGCTGTGCCTGTCAGTACTTGCCTAGTCCGCCATCCATGCCACCAGTCCCTTGGGGGTCAGCTGCCATCTGCTCGAGGTCAGCTCTGGTGTAGCACTTGGTCCCACCTTCTTGGTCTCTACTCGGATTGCGGTATCATCCGTCACCATGTATCCAAGGTCGTACTTGGTGAGGCACCTAGTTACGCTCCTCCAGGCTTTCCTTGGGTCATGGCACAGTGGTTCCACCACCCATCCCATTCGAGAACCATTGTTTGTGTTGCAACACGACAATGAATCAAAATAACCTCAAGGCTGTGTAAAGGCATGTGACCAAGAAGGAGAGTGATCAAGAGTGAGAGGAACAAAGTTCTACATCAGATAGCATAGTCTCCACAATCACTCAAAATATTTGAGATTTTGGGATGGTTTTATTGAACCACAAAGTGAAGACAAAGAAGCTAAAAAGACTGAAAGCAATTCCAGGTGACTATGTGACAGAGCTGCTTTAGAGATTGCACAGGGAGGGAGTAAAATGTTCATCACAGTAAAAGAAGGGAACTTTGAGGAATATAAGAATTAAACACACCTTAGCTTGTCTCACACATGTTTCTTTTCTCCTTGTTTTCATATGTGTTTGTTTGCGTTTTCCTGCCTTCAGTCTGAATTTACAATGTGCACATTCAAATAGAAACATGGAAAACCATTGCATGAGCAGGTGTGGTCCCAACATTTCACTGGTACTGTATGAAGCAGCTAGCTCAGGTTGGGAGACCCAGCACTTTGGCCAGCTTTTCTGATCTTTGCATCATCCGTGTTCCACAGATGTGTGAAGCCGGTCTTGTCCTTAAATTCTATTGTGTTGTTATTCTCGTATGTGTATCCAGCTATATCAGATGCAAATATTAGTTCAGTAGTTATGCAGGGTAATGTTAGAGGATTGTGAGCGTATGACTGTGTATAAACACTAAAGGAACAATTACAAATCCCCCTGATGACTCTGCATTACATGATATAGCCATTTTAATTCACAACACATGATCTGCTTCCAAGACTTGACTTGGTTAACAAACATTGAGTCATAACGTCCAAGCTCATATATCACTACTTAATTTATGTTGCTTGCACAGGGCTTCAGGCCTTTTTCTACTGGATCTGAGGTTTAAAATGTAATCCCCAATCAAAACAAGGAGTTTCCCATCTTCCTGAGGCTCATTCCTGATAAAAGGAAACCGTCAAACAGCTCATCCATCAATGTATTACTCAAAACCTCATGTATATTAATTGCACATTATTTAAACAGGAGAAGATGCAGCTGGACAGAAGAATCACTGCTGACCCTACGGCTGTGCTTTACTGCTGTCCTGGTAGATGGGATTTATAGAAATCTCCTGCCCACTGTTCTTTTTTAATTAGTGTAAACTGACCTGCGATGCGTGTTTCAAATCCGCCACATGTCAATTTTCCTTGCAGGTATGCTGAGTTTTATGTGAGAGTTTTACTGATTGAATTACATTACATGTGGAATTACATTACATGTGGACACGGAGTGCGTCATTCCACGGTCACATTGGCGCTCCTGTGACGTGATCGCGGAGGTGCTGATGGGTTGTTATGATGGCCAGGGATCTGCTGATGATCTCCATGCCTGTCATTATAATACTCCTGTGAACGCCAACTCGTGGCAAGTGATCAGACAATTGAAGATTCAAGGCCCCTAAGTGGACTATTAAATCCAATTAAAAGTAAAAAAGTTTTTAAAAATATGAAAAAATTAAAAAAACACCAAAGTTAAAAAAAACAACTTTTTGCCTAGTTGAAAATAAAACAATTTAAAAACAATACACATATTTGGTATTTCTGAAGATCTATAAAACTATTAAATAAATAAATCCGATCGCTAAACGGCATAACGAAAAAACCCCAACAGAATTATGTTTTTTTAGCAGCCACAACATTGCATTAAGAGACGATCAAAGCATTGTATCTACCCCAAAATGTTATCAATGAATACATCATTTCAAGGCACAAAAAATAAGCTTACAAACAGATCCATATCCATAAAAATGAAAAGGTTATGAGTTTCAGAAAATGGCGACAAAAGCAAAAAAATGTTTTTCTTTGAAATTTCCCGTATATTTTTTCCCCACTTGACAAGAAAAACTATACATTTATTTTGGTATTTGCGTATTCATGCATGCCTGGGGAATCATATTGTCAGGTCAGTTTTATAGTGAACAAGGTAAATTAAAAAAAAACAATTGTGCAATTGCAGTTTTTTTTGCAATTTCGCCACACTACACTGTGTTGTAGAATGAATGGTTTCATTCGAAAATACCACTCATCCCGCAAAAAAACAAGCCCTCATGTGGCTAAATTGACAGAAAAATAAAAAGTTATAGCTCTTGGAAGAGGGAGAGAAAAAAAACGAAAATGAAAACAAAAAAAAACAAAAAACGGAAAGTCGCCCTGGGGTTAAAGGGTTAAAACATGACATACAAAAAGGAGACAAAAACTGCAGTATCAAAAATGTGGTAAAACACAATGAAAAAAATGCACTCAAAAAGACGGTAGAAAAACACAAGCTAAATTAGGTAATATGTGCTAAACTAGAAAATCTGAATAGAATATTTGCAGCATCAAAAACTCTTCAAATACTCATTGAGGGAATGTAGCCTTAAATTCTGCTGTCAAACTCTGACGGTAAAGAAAAATATTAACATTTTAGAGTCCTCAGTGGTTGATAGCTTTTAATAGCTAACTGAAAAGGAGGTAACCAATAGCAAGCTTTCGAGACTACTCAGGTCTCTTCATCAGGCATAATATTATCCCCTAATGAAGGGACCTGAGTAGTCTCGAAAGCTTGCTATTGGTTACCTCCTTTTCAGTTAGCCATTAATAGGTATCAACCACTGAAGACTTTCAAATTTTAATATTTTTCAATCTACTGGGTAACACAGTACAAAGATATATATTTTCTAATCTCTGACATTTAATTAATTAGTATTTAATGTGCGCAAACCATGGCGCATGTTATTTGAGCAAACCGTGGCGCATGCGTTGCCCCCACCATGATGTGATAGTGGAGGGCACTTGAGTTTCGAAGGGAACTAAAAGGTAGACAAGAAAAAAAGTTTTTAAAAATATGGAAAAAAATAAATAAATGTAAAAAATGAAATGTAAAAAAATGTAAAAGTTCAATTACCCCTCCCCTTCCCCCCCAAAAAAAAAATTAGGTATCACTGCTTCCATAAAATTATAAAAGTCTGATCTATCAAAATCTATAATTACAAAAAAAGTCTGTAAAAACAAAAGCCAAAAAATTGAGGAATTGCATTTTTTGCGCAGTTTCACCCCAATTTTTTTTCCTGTTTTCCAATACACTGAATGGTAAAATGAATGGTGTAATTCAAAACTAAAACTGGTCCCAGAAAAAACAAGTGCTTTCTGTGGACACACAAAAAACAGTTATGGCTCTTGGAAAAGGGGGAAAAAAAAACAAAAGTGCAAAAACGTAAATTGTCATGTTGGGAAGTGGTCAAGACAGTTTTTACCTGCAGATTACCACTGTAGCTTCGGGAAAATACTGTGTCCTTTAAGACAAAAAGAATATTATATATGGAAATGGGAAGGAAAAAAAATACTTGAGAAAATTAGGATGAGAAAGTTGAACAAGCATGGTAGTCACCTAAAGAGGCCCCAAGGCCGGCAAAGCAAAGTGTGCACGGACCAGTAGCAAACCACACATTGTGTATGGAGGATAGTGCCCCATTTCTTCGCTTGCTAAATGTATTTCCCTTTTGTTTTCACAGGAAGACGCAGACAGTATTTGTTGCCAGGAGCAGATCAACCGATCCATTTACTGGGCAGATGGCTTTGTTTTTGTGTTTTCAATCACAGATTACAATAGCTACCAAGTGATTAGACCCCTATATCAGCACTTACGGAAAATCCACCCAAACACCAAAATCCCTCTGCTTTTAGTAGGAAATAAAGCTGATCTCTTAAGGGCCCGGCAGGTAGAATCTGATGAAGGGGTCCAACTAGCCAATGAACTGACTGGCACATATGCTGAAGTATCTGCCAGAGAAAATTATGAAGGGGTATATGGAGCATTTTACCAGCTTTGCCAAGAGGTTGGTAAGATGATTTTCAGTTGTAATGGAGAAAAACGAAGAGGACTCCATCTTGTGCGCCCAAGGTCTCCCAACATGCAAGACCTGAAAAGACGTTTTAAGCAAGTATTATCCTCTAAGGTTAAGTCTACCACTACTGTCTGACCACTGACAGGATTGTATCATGAACTATCACATATCGGATGGATTCATCAATTCAACTTCTTCACCTGAAAGATTATCTCTGCAAATCGTGTTGGATAGAATTTATGTCATTTTGCATTTATGGTTTACTAAAAAATTACTCATAGTATTTGTGGAATGATAAAAGTAACATGGTTTAGGTTAATTATGTGGCTATACTTAGAAAAGTTGTCCACTAATTGAACAACATCTTGTCATACCCCTCGCTTGGACCCCATAAAATAATAAAGTCTATACTCACCTCCAGTGATGGCGCCAATCCTGCAGTGTTAACAGTCGCTCTCCCTGGGGCTCTCATGCGGTGTTGTAACACGTGACGTGGGCACCCAATCAGCACCTGCCTCACTGTCCCCATCTTTGGATAAAACGCTCTTGAAGAGGAAGTGAGGACAGCTGCAGCCCGGACTTAATGATCAATTTTTCTGAAGGCTACAACAGTAATGCCAGCGCTGATTGGGTGCTGGCACACATGTCACATGAGAGCCCCGGGGAGAGTGACTGCTGACATCACGGGAACAGTGCCAACACGGGAAGTGAGTATAAGTGTTATTATTTTATGTGGGCCAAACATTTTGATCAAGAAGAGGTTGTCCAAGTAGTGGATAACCCCTTAAAAGGGATTTTCTCATCCTGTTAAACAGGAGCACACTACTCCTATGCCTCCTTGTCGTCCTGCTTACCAGGGGCTGTCTGCTCCTGATTCATTTACTGTAAGGAATAAGCGGCATCATTGTGTTGCTGACCTGACCTATATGCCTGCAATGCAGCAAACAGAGGTAGATTTGCCTCACCAGCAGCGGAGGATTGTAGTTGCCCTGAAGCTGGCTGGATCCAGTGATCTGATCACCTTCACAGCAGTGCTGACAAGCTCTATAGGTTTTACAGAAGCCTTCCACCTCCTCCCATCAAAGTTGTTATCCTCTTAATATATTGCAGTCATCATGTTATATAGCACTGTGTACTTACAAGTGCTAATTTTCCCTTTCTACCCAGATAATTCTTCTCTTTTCCATTAGGTTTATGACATCATGTGATTAAAAACTGACTTGGTGAATCCTTCTAAGCTCTATGTAGAAACAGGGGTCAATTTTCCTTGTATGAGTCATAAGTCACTGCAAAAGTCCCTTGCTTTGGAAGGAAGCAGCTGGGTCATGAGTTGAAGAGGGGGATGATAAATGCAGGGACAAGTCTTCCTGTTTCTACATAGAGCAGAGAAAAGCAAATAATCAACTGGGTAGAAAGGCAAAATGAGCAATTGTAAGTACACAGTGCTGTATAATATGATGATTGCAATGTATTAAGAGGATGTTTGTTGGAAGTGCTTCTTTAAGTGCTGCACTCCTTGCTTAGGACATTGGCCACCACTGATACACTGCAGCTGTAGCCGGTAACCTAGGCAAAGACCAGTAAACAATCATCCTTATGAAAGGAGAAGATTTTCATTAACAAGTAAATTTCAAACTTGATTGTTTTTACAAGCACTTTACAATTTTATCTTGTGTAAGATTAAAAGACAACCCCTTAAATATACAGTAACTATTATATACACCTTGTTGAAGCAGCCATTTTTGTAAACTCCTATTTATTACATCAAGTCACTTCTTGACTATGACATCACTAGAGCAGATCATGTACTGACCAGTTGTCACCTATGGATGACCTGATTCATTGATAGGAATGAGAATTGAGTTGTATATGACACCGGAAAATAGTTTAATAAGCAAGTTCTGTAAAATGTTTGCTAATTGCTGGAAAAATCGTAAAACACGAGAAGCAATGGAATGAAACTGAAAGGGAGGAGATACAGATTAGATACTGGAAAAATCTTTTTGACAGTGAGGGTGATCAATGAGTGGAAAAGGCTGCCACGAGAGGTTGTGAGTTCTCCTTCAATGGAGGTTTTCAAACAGAGGCTGGACAGACATCTGTCTGAGATGGTTTAGTGCATCCTGCATTGAGCATGGAGGTTGGACACTATGACCTTGGAGGTCCCTTTCAACTCTAACATGCTATGAATCAGTAGTCCCAACAGATTCAAACATAGGCAGACATCGCAGTGCCCTTCTGTGATATAACAGCCCATATTTGGCCAGCAGATGACAGAAGCGACTCTACTCCTTATTAAAAATGGCCATCTCCACTTCGTAAGGCTCCACTTCTTAGCTTCACAGCGTAATATCAATTCAATGCAACTATGGCAAAAAGCCATATTTACAAGTAGCATATTACTTTGTAAGGATTATTGATTCTTAGATTGTAATGCGTAAGATTTAGCTAAAGAAATTACATTTAGAAATCTTTTTTTCTTATAGTACATAGTTACAAGTCTGGTGGTAAATAAGAGCTGCCACAGACATTACCGATCAAAAGAAATTGTATCAGTCACCAACTATTCTTACATATAGCTATTGCTAAATCACAATGTGTTACTTTCATACTTTATTCACAAATGTTGTGTCACTGTCATACTCTATTCACTTTTTGATCACCGACTATGCTGGTAATTATCAAGGTCTACTCTGTAATCCTTACATAAACTTCTATGGGGTAGACGTATGCCAGAATGTGTCCATACGTCATACGTCTCCAGTATTCATATTTTGTCAATTCAAATATACTGCAGTTGCCTAACTGAATCAGCAACTGGGATATGACTAAAATGGAATAGTCAGAATTTCTCATGCCCTTTATATTAATTTTATTTGGAAAAATTCTTTACTTTTCGATTTTGTGATATTAACTATTGCTTTTAGGTTAGAATAGCTCTGTATTTAGGGCACTTTAAGGAGCATGGTAAAGCTGTGTGCAGCTCTCAGAAAAAACAACCTCCTAACTATAATAGGAGTCCACACAACTTCCAAATGGGCCACAGATATAATAGGGCACCCATAAACTTTTAAGGGATCTTTACTGTACCCTTATATTTCTCCAGTTTTATGGAGGGAGGCATCTGGAAACTTCTTCAATTTGTGGCATTTTTGATCAGATGCCATATTATGGGGCCATTCTTCCCTAGAAGCAGTGCTATATGTTGGGAATATCTATGAAATATGGTGGCATAATGAGCAACATCAGTTTAACGGCGAAATTATGGTACGTGAACTGGGCTTGTAGTAATGAAGAATCCTCTCTGGTATAAAGTTAAGGTTTTTTATTAACACTAACGCATTTCGGTACCGGACTGGCACCCTTTTCAAGGTAAAAAAACAACTGCTTTTGTTTTTTACCTTGAAATAAGCACCAGTCCAGCGGTGAAGTTTGTCAGTGTGAATAAAAACTGTAATTTTATGCCACTGAGGATTCTTATTTCCCACAAGCACAGCCCTGGTACTGTGATATCCCTGCTAAAATGAATTGCTATCTGGAAAAATTTGCATTTGAAACATCTAGATAAGCACAATTGTTGAAGAAAAATAATAAAATAATAAAATAATAAAAACTTAAAAAAAAAAAAAAGACAATTTAAAAATTGTCACAAAGTGTATAGAGAATAAGGCATAAACACCACAGCCACTAAAAAGGGGCAAATTACTCCAGAAAACTGGAAAAACAGCAATGATGAATTGGGGCCATTGTTTTTACAAGAAGCAACATTTCCATTGTGTTGTTTCCATCTGAATTTTCAGACTGTGTATTTCTGAATATATTTTGTCTACGATGCCTTGAAGACATCCCTTATACAATCATGAGAAAACCTAACTACACCCTCTTTGAATTCTATGGTTTCACATATCAGGACATAATTAAAAAAAATCTGGTCCTTAGAAAGCCATAAAAATAGGTACAACCTCAGTTGAACAACACAAGACAAATTACATTGTATCTTTATTTAACAAAATGAGGCAAACATGCAGAAACAGAATGTGAAAGCTGGGGCTGTCTATGTGACAGCTCACCAGCGATCAGCCTAACGATGTCCCAGCGATCCCATCATGTCGGATCGTTGGTGGGATTGCTGGGACATCGTTATGTGTAATGGGGCCTTAAGTTCCTTGAGGTTTGTAACAATTCATTTGTACACAGCACGCATAAGATTTATTTATTTATTTTACTCACTTATATAGCGCCATTAATTCCACAGCACTTTACAGACATTATAATCACCGTCCCCATTGGGGCTCACAATCTAGAATCCCTATTAGTATGTCTTTGGACTGTGGGAGAAAACCTGAGAACCCAGAGAAAACCCACACAAACACGGGGAGAACATACAAACTCCTTGCAGATGTTGCCCTTGGTGGCATTTGAACCCAGGACCCCAGCGCTGCAAGGCTGCAGTGCTAATCACTCCCACTACATCACTACCAGTGGGTTAAAATCTGGGCTTTAAAGGGGTTGTTCAGTCCAAATTGATGAGTCTGCAGTCACTCTGAATGACTGCAGACTTATGAATACCCCCAGCACACGCACTGTGCCCTGTGGGGATTCGCCGGTTACTGAGCCAGGACCGGAGGATATGTATGTATTATACATATACCTGGCCAGAGGCAGTGCCCTTTAGTCAGACATGCCCACTAGATGGCCGTGTCACTAGTCAGAGCGTTGCCTTGGCTCAATACAAGTGTATGGTTGAGGCCACTCCCACTGGCCAGGGGTATGTATATCTCATATAACATACTCTGTGCTCCCGGCTCAGAAACCGGTGGATCACCGCAGCACACAGTGTGTGAATTGGGGGATTCATAAATCAGAGTGCCTGCAGACTTATCAATTTGGACTGGTCAACCCTTTTAACTGGGCCAGTGGAACACCTTAATTATTTTCTTTTTCAGCCATTCTGATGTAGATTTGCTGGTTTCAGTGGGATCATCGTCCTGGAGCATGATCCAGTTTCGGCCAAGTTTTGGCTTTTGGATAGATGGTGTCACATTTTGTGCTACAATGTTTTGGTATAGACAGGAGTTGTTGATCTACTCAGTAACTGCAAGGCCCTGTGGCCAGGGGCGGGCAGGTGCTTTGGGTCAGGAGGACTTGTATCACCCGGGCTGGTCCCCAGGTAGATGTCTGCTGCCTGAGAAAATTGGCTACCATCTAAACTGCTTTAATTATCTAAAAGTGTCTCAAAGTTGCCACAATACTCCAGGTTGACCGTTGCCTGCTTTGGCTAAGTACTTGAGGTTCTGATGCAAACAAGTGTCAGGATGTTCGGTTCTCCAGCCGCAGCACGTAGGATGTTGTGACTCTAGCTTATCTTGGAACATCCTGTGCAATGCTCTCTGCTGTTTGCTTGGATACCTGAGAAGCACTGGCTTGGCTTGCACCTTGGTACCAAAGCCCTCCATATCTCTCATATTGCTCCTAGTTTCTCCCCGATGCACACTCTTTTGCCTTAGTTGCCATAGTGCCACTCCTCTATGATCTGTAAGAATGAAAAGTATGAATTGGTGCCTATGTATGAGTATATATATATATAAATATATGTATGTTTTTATGTATGTGCAATACATATGGGCAGCACGGTGGCTCAGTGGTTAGCATTGCAGCACTGGGGTCCTGGGTTCGAATCCCACCAAGGACAACATCTGCAAGGAGTTTGCATGTTCTCCCCGTGTTTGCGTGGGTTTCCTCCGGGTACTCCGGTTTCCTCCCACATTCCAAAGAAATACTGATAGGGAATTTAGATTGTGAGCCCCATTGGGGACAGTGATGAAAATGTGTGCAAACTGTAAAGCGCTGCGGAATATGTTAGCGCTATATAAAAATAAAGATTATTATTATTATGTGGAAAAGCTGCCTTTGTGTGCATGTACAGTATGTTCAGAATTCTGCCTTTGTGTAATAGTCTGTATACTTGTGTAAATGGAAATACGCCTATGTCTGTGTGTATGTAAGTATAACTACAGGTCTGGCAAAACTTAAGAGATCACCACATCAAAACCCTGTCTTGGGCAGCCCATTCTCCAGACCTGAACCCCATTGAAAACCTCTGGAATGTAATCAAGAGGATGATGGATAGTCACAAGCCATCAAAGAAGAACTGCTTAAATTTTTGCGCCAGAAGCAGTGTGAAAGACTGGTGGAAAGCATGCCAAGACGCATGAAAGCTGTGATTAAAAATCATGGTTATTCCACAAAATATTGATTTCTGAACTCTTCCTGAGTTGAAACATTAGTATTGTTGTTTCTAAATAATTTTGAACGTCTTTTCTTTGCATTATTTGAGGTCTAAAAGCACTGTTTTGTTTTTTGTTTTTTAATTTTGACCATTGTTCTTTGTCAGAAAAAAAAATACAAAATTTATTGCTTGGAAATTTGGAGACATGTTTTCAGAAGTTTATAGGCTATAAGAAAAATTTACATTTTACTCAAAATATATCTATAAAGAGAAAAATCAGAGAAACTGAACATTTCAAAGTGGTCTCTTAGTTTTTACTAGAGTGTATGTGTGCAAATATAAGTATTCTTTATGTATCTCTATATATAAAAATGTATGTGTTTAAATACGTTGATATATGCAAATATGTAAATAGGGAATATTTGTTACATGTAAATTTACTGTATAAAGACACCTAAGCATGACCTATGTATGTGTGTTTGTGTAAATTCCGCCTATGTATGTGTGTGTATAGACACGTATGTATGACCTATGTATATACTGTATGTGTGTGTAAATTCACCTATGTACAGTATGTGTGTATGTGAATACGCCTCTATGTGTATATATGTAGATCTGCCTATGTATCTGTGTGTAAATACATCTATGTACTCTATAAATCTGTAGCTGAAACTAGATTTGCATCATGCTTTCAAATATATTGAAGGTTACAGGAAAATAGTGGATATATTGTAATTGTTAATTATAAAATATTTTTATGGATTTTTTAAAGTTATTTTTATTTTTTTACAATTAGAATGGTCCTGTTTTCCCTCTAACAGAAGCAAAAGTAGAATGTATAGTCGATATGTTCACAATTTTATTGAAAGCAATGTTGTTAGAGCAGTTTGCAAGTATCTTTACAATGGGTTTATTTCCAGGAATGTTTTGTTGTGAGATCTGCTATGTTGTCTATGTGTGGTAAGCTTGGTTCTGTTACTGTGTATAAGCTTGGTTCTGTTACAGTATCTAAGCTTAGTTCTGTTATGGTATCCAATAGATATGTTTGGTTCTTGGTTCCGCTGCGATGTCTAAACTTACTTTTCTGTTCTCTAATGGTATCTACAAGTATGTAGTAATCTAGGTTCTTGGTTCTATTATGTTATCTAAGCTTGGTTCTGTAGCAATATTTGTGTGGTAAGCTTGGTTATGTAATGGTATCTATGGAGTAAGCTTGGTTTTTCACCCATATCTATTCTATTATTTCTAAACACTGTTTTTCGGTGATTCCTTTGTATCCCCGTTCATACTGCACCCACACACACAAATGATACACTATTTGAAAGGTAAACTTGCCCCTTCAGCAAGAAAATAGCCAAACAAACTACACATCCACGATTTGATCACAAAACACAGTTTAAACATTAATTTTCATAAACCTGCAGTAAGGAAAAATGACCTGCAGGTGGCACCACAGTACCCCAAAGCACACTACCAACACATTTGTAAACATGCACTGCTTTTTCGCTGATGACTTCTTCCCACACGCACACATGATACACCATTTTAAAGGTAAACTTGCTCCCTTCAGCAAGAAAACAGCCAAACGAACCACACATTCACGATTTTATCACTAAATACAGTTTAAACATTCATTTTCATAAACCTGCAGAAAGAAACAATGACCTGCAGGTGGCACCTCAACCTTGCATTTTCTTTTGCAATTCCTCTGAACAATGCAGTCTAACCTTGATGTGTATTTGCTGCGATGTTCACACTTGGGACGATTGTCAAGTGTCTTGAATGTTTGACATGTGAATAATTATTCTCATTGAAGAATGTTTGACCTCAGATTGTATGCTCAGAGCAGCAAACTGATTTTCTGCTTTTATAGAGGTGGTCCCACTTGCTGAGATACAATTAATCAAGGGCGATTGACTATTATCCCCTGGCTGCAAATTTCCCTCTTAATTCTTATGGAAACAGTTTAGGTGTACTTAATATTTCACAAACTGCTTCAGCACTTTGGCCTCAAATTGTTAAATAATGACATGGTGTAATTTGTCATGTATGAATGTTTATTTGACCTCATATTTTACCTAATTTTAGCACCTTCTTACTACCAGATGCTTTTCCCTATTATGTCCTGATGCATTAAACCATAGATTTCAAAGAGGATGTCCTTAGCTTTTGTCATCATTATATATGAAGGCATTTTACAAGCCTTGGGGTATAGGCTGCCAATTCATATGGTTTCCTATAGACCTGATTAATTTGCTGGCTCCTCATCCACATCATATGGTGCCTTCTTGTAAATGTGTGATATGTGCCTCTAATGTGTGAAAGTGTTGAATGTATATTAAGAGGCACTGATTTCATATTAAATTGGTGAATTCTGGTACTCTACTTTATAAGTAGTAGACTCAAGCCTCCTGGCAGAGGTTAAAAAAGTCGATCATAAAATGGAACTCTGTTTCACCTTTTGCAATATGCTAATGTATAGATCGCTTTAATAGTGGGAATCTTTCTTAGAACTTAAAGTATTGTATGGTAGAGTCATCCTACAGAAATTAACAGAGATGTGATGTCTCTTTCTATTTGTGATTGTTATTAGTCATTTCCTTTATAATAAAAATATATATATATATATATATATATATATACTTTAAATAGTCAGTACATTTTGTTATTTTATTGTAAACCAGAGTGCTGTGTGATCAATGATAAATCATTATTAGTCAAGTGTAAAGAACACTAAACATAGAACATTTAAAGTGAATCAATCACCTCCTGCAAAACTTCATTAGGGGAAAAGGGGATGAAAAACATTTTTCATATATTTAGACATAGGAACAGTACACAACATAGTAAGCTATGCTTGCTGCCAAGTCCCATGCTATCCCACCAGTGCTACAAAAAAGGCCATCATTGCAGATAATGTGCTCATACACAGGTATTCATTACCTGGGTAGCAGTGCTAAGGTGGACCGTGTGATTAGCCGTACTATGCCGGTTGTGGAATAGGACTCAGGTGGCCGGGCGGTGCTTCACTCACACCCGACGGGTGCTGTTTCACTGCTCGCTTCTTCCGGAGGCGTGTGCAGATAATGAATACCTGTGCATGAGCACATTATCGGCAATAATGGCCCTTTTTGCAGCACTGGTGGGATAGCATGGGACTTGAAAGCCAGCGTAGCTTATTATGTTATGGATGCAATATTACAACACTAGCGGGTTTTCTTTTTTCTATTTGCATATCCTAAGCCCCTACATCAGATAAAGATATTCCTGTGTGTACACCACTGCTTCACTTTTTATCGTACAGTATGTTCCTACTGGTCTGATTTAATTATCTGCACAAACAATTGGTACTATTTTGTAATCTAACCTGTGGAATAAGATATATATATATATATATATATATATCTTGTTTATAGTAGGTGTTACCGCAGCTTCCACATATGCTGTGGGATGCAAATATCGCTTGATGATAACGTGGTGCTTTCTCTCCCCTTTGGTGAGGTTTTGTTGCCCTGTCCTTTTAGCAATATTTTATACTAGCTGAAGAGCCCAGCGTTCCCCAGGCATAGTAACTATATAACAAATTATAATGATTATATTGCACATAAAAACATTTCACGTCATATATTCAACACTACAGATTTGCAGCACAAATTAACTAAACGATTACCTTATTGATAGTATTTTATTTTCAACTCATTCAAGAGCCTTTTGATAAACAACATTTTTGGTTTTTCCTTTCGGTGCAAAGATGAACAGATTTTTGGCATTTCCAACTCTTGAACAGACCACATAAAGTTGACCATGAGAAAAGCATGGAGATTGCAAATCAATCCCTACTACTTTCAAGAACTGTCCCTGAGCATTGTTAATGGACATTGTAAATGCCAGTTGAACTGGAAACTGGAGACGTTTAAAATAAAAAGGCAATTCAGATGGAATGAGTCGAATTCTTGGAAAGAAAATGTCCTCTCCTTTGGTACATCCTGTTGCTGACCTGTGTATCTAATCCTACCCTGTGTGATACTGTCTGCTGAGCTGTGAATCTAATTCTATCCTGTGTGATAGTCTGCTGAGCTGTGTATCTAATCCTATCCTGTGTGATACTGTCTGCTCAGCCGTGTATCTAATCTTATCCTGTGTGATACTGTCTGCTGAGCCGTGTATCTAATCCTATCCTTTGAGATACTGGTCTCCCCCCGGGCACCCTCTGCAGTCTGTGTCAGAGGGTGGTCTGTGTTGGCACGGTAATAAATTGTGTTATTTCCAGCTTTAGAGAAGGACGATAACACCATAGAAATTATAAGAATAATAGGCCTCAGTTACAACTGTCTATAAGGAAAACTGTTGCTCATAGCAACCAATCACAGCTCAGCTTTCATTTTTTAAACAGCTCAGGGGAAATGAAAGATGTTTAGTGATTGGTTGCTATGGGCAACACAGGCAGTGCACCTGTTGTGGGCAAGAAGATGTGCCTATGGGACTATGGGATGGAGGATGTGATGGGTATATGGGCACGGGAGGGGGTGATTTATTTCTGTCATGTGCTCTCTGCTCCTTTCTGTGGGGCAGATAATGGCTGGGAGCTTATGTTCCTGGGGATGCTAGATGTCTCCAAGGGGGTCAGTGTCTGCTGAGGTGTTGTGGAGTGGGAAAACTGTTTCTCATAGCAACCAATCACAGCTCAGCTTCTTTTAATCAGCTCTGATGAAATGAAAGATGTTTAGTGAATGGTTGCTATGTGGAGTGGGCGTGGCTGATACACACACATATACATACATAGACTCATTTTTATATATATAGATTTTATTCTTTATCAATAAATAAAAATTTATTTTTATTTTATATTTTGGAGTTGGAATCACTTTTTAGTCTGGTGGTATACAACCACAACAGACCTTTTGGATACATTGATTTGGAAGTGTCTAACAGCTACTAATCTTTTCTTGGACATATAGAAATAAAAGTAACAAGAATGGCTGCAAATTTAAATAAGCAGTAAATAGCAAACACTCTTGTATGAAGATGTGAATAATTCTTTAAATGGAAATTTCAACATTCCATCATTAGGCTATTCCTTTCCTTTGATCCCACCCTATCTTGTAGAGAAATCTTCTCAGTGTATCTTGGGAGCTTAGCCATGTCCCGCTCTCCTCCTCATTGTCTTGTGTCTGATTGTAAGGGCTCGTGTGCATGACCGATTTTCTCCTATCCGTGGTTTTATTATATTCTATGGGGCTATGTACATGTCTTATTTTTTTTCTTTGGACTGTGGTCCTCAAAAAAATTGCAGAAACGTCCGATTTTCATCCGACTGTTGGATCAAAATCAGCAATGCAAGTACTGTATATGATGCTGTGAAAAAATTGGACATCAATAGGATGTCATCTGCGTGCAGTCCGATTTTCACAGACTGACAGAAAGGAGATGGTGGAGAAACTTATTTTTTTTCTCCACACCTGAGAAAAACTGATGTTACTCTGATCAAAGCCTGTTTACACTGAAAGATTATTATGAATGCTTCTTCATGAGAAGCTTTCAGTGTAATTACAGTTTGAGATTTGACAGCGCTTATTAACATGTATATATGAGTATACAACAAATGTGCTTTCTTAAAAGGGTCTTTCGGGCATACAGGATTGAGGAGTGCTCTGCATGGTAGGTCATCAATAGCAGATCAGTGGGGTCTGACACCAAGGGGGACACCCAACAATCAGCTGTTTTTCCTCTTATGATGGCCAGATGTGAACACATTAAACTGAACTGCTGATGAGCACAGCTCCGATCAAAGTGTAGCAACAATGCCTGTCAGCTGTTGCATACTACTGCAAAGCAGCTCCTATTATTTTGCATAAAAACTTTACTGCAGTAGCAGGCAATGTCTGGCAGCAGCCACTACACATTGACTGGAGCTCAGCAGCCACTTTCTTGGGGGTGCCGAGTGTTGGACCCCGGCGATCTGCTATTGATGAACTATTCCGTAGATATTCTGTATTCTGTAGATGGGTCATCCATTCCATTTGCCTGTATAACCCCTTTAATAACAGAATATATTGCTACATTTTTAAGACACATTTGCATTTTAGAATATGAAGAAAATATTATCCAATTTATTAGATGAAAATTTTTTAAAAAAATCCAAGATCGATATGCTCTGACAGGAAGAAAGGAGACACCTGTGAAGGTGTGCACATCAGGTATGCGTTTTATATATACAACTCCAGCTACTTTTCACTCTACAGACACACAACTATATGACTCAGTCACCAAACATCTGGGTAATTTGATCAAGATCTGAGATCTCAGAAGCTGGGCACATAAATATCTGAGGCCTCTTGGTAGCTAGGAAAGTGTCATCCCCAGCACTGAATCATCTTTGTTACTCATCAAGCAATAGCATTTTATCTGAAATAGCTTCTTTCCTCGGAACTAATCTGGGGTTAAATCAAGTCTTAATATTAAACATACAGTTGAGCGAAACAGGTCGGTCAGATTCAAAAATTGCCGACTTTCGCCAAAGTCGGGTTTCGCCGATCGAAACCCGACCCTAGCGTGAGGTCGGCCATGAGGTCGCCGATCAGCGCGCCAAAGTCGCGTTTCAAATGATGCTTTCAGCGCCTTTTCTCACCCAGTGATGGAGGACGCACACTGTGGGCAACGCAATGACATGCGCAGCGGCCAGCACCATCTTAGAAAAGGGCATTGAAGTGATTGGCTGGCTTTGTGTTGCGTCACAGTGGGTATAAAAGGCTGTGAACGCCGACCACCATCTTACTTCTGCCGATCTTACAATAGGGAGAGGTGCTGCTGCTGATTCTGAACAGGGAGCGCGCTAGGCAAAGAAGAAAAAAAACTGCTTCTGCTGATAACGCTTTTCACTGTACAGTTAGGGGAGGATTTTTGTTGTGTGCAACAGCGCTGGTGGTGATTAGGCTGCCTTTTAAGGCTACCTGCTAGCTGCATTGCTGTGTGCACACTACTGTTCAAACTGCTTTTTTCAAAGCACTCCAAATTGTATTATTTTGTCCTGGTGAGTTACTGAGCGTTCATGTACCGGCTGGTATCACGGACAAATAGAAGCTATCTGGGTGTGACTCTGGAAGAAAAAGCCGAGGAGTTTGTCCGTTTTTCCAGACCTACACCTTAGAGTTGTGTCCGTTTTTCAAACAGTTTCGTATATCTGCTGTTTGATTACAGTCAAAACTAGACAGAGACAGCGTGAGTCAGTCCGTATACAAATTCACGGAGATTGACAATTTTCCATACAGACACCGTCTAGCGGTATATGCTGCTCACACACTACCATGTACCGGCTGGTATCACGGACAAATAGAAGCTATCTGGGTGTGACTCTGGAAGAAAAACCTGAGGAGTTTGTCCATTTTTCCAGACCTACACCTTAGAGTTGTGTCCGTTTTTCAAACAGTTTCGTATATCTGCTGTTTGATTACAGTAAAAACTAGACAGAGACAGCGTGTGTCAGTCCGTATACAAATAGACGGAGCTTGACAATTTTACATACAGAAACCATCTAGCGGTGTACGCTCCTCACACACTACCATGTACCGGCTGGTATCACGGACAAATAGAAGCTATCTGGGTGTGACTCTGGAAGAAAAACCTGAGGAGTTTGTCCATTTTTCCAGACCTACACCTTAGAGTTGTGTCCGTTTTTCAAACAGTTTCGTATATCTGCTGTTTGATTACAGTAAAAACTAGACAGAGACAGCGTGTGTCAGTCCGTATACAAATAGACGGAGCTTGACAATTTTACATACAGAAACCATCTAGCGGTGTACGCTCCTCACACACTATCGTGTACCAGCTGGTATCATGGACAAATAGAAGCTATCTGGGTGTGACTCTGGAAGAAAAAGCCGAGGATTTTGTCCGTTTTTCCAGACCTACACCTTAGAGTTGTGTCAGTTTTTCAAACAGTTTCGTATATCTGCTGTTTGATTACAGTCAAAACCTAGTCAGTGTGTGTGTGTGACACTCCGTAAATACATATACGGAGATTGTTAGTTGCACAAAAATCGTATACAGCTGTACACTTCTGATACAGTTCCGTATATCTGCTTGTTGGATTACGGTCCAATACATACTGTGAGAGCATCTATGACTAACATAATATATACGTTGATTTAATTTGTTTAATACACCTTACACAGCTGGACGTTCCTCATACAGTACCATCTCTCTGCTGGTATTTTTGGTACATTTTCCCAAACATGAGGAAGTATGGTGGAAGAGGCAGCGGACGTGGTCAGGGGGGCGCAGCTGGTACTGTTGGTGGTGGTGCATCGGCTGGTTCTGGCAAAAGCACAATAGCAGCTAAGGCAGGAGGTGTTGAGCCTGCGTCATCCTCTGGCCCAAGAAGGCCTGTAAGGTTGCCTTTACTTGGAGTAGGAAAACCGCTTTTAAAGCCGGAGCATCAGGAACATGTTTTGGCGTACATTGCCAAAACAGCCACCAACTCTATTGCCTCCTCTTCTGAACGGTCGAAACCTGCAAGCACGGAGTCGTCAGTGCAGGGTTCTGGTCATAAAAAACCCCTTTCCTTGTGTCCTTCACCCCCACCAAAAGTTAAGGATGCGGCAGCCCACACTTCAGATTTTCTATGGAGCTCTTTTCACATACCATGCCTGGGTTATCCAGTCAAATCCTGAATTGATTACAGTACCTTGTTTAAAAAATTTGTATTAAGGTATCATCTGTAGGATAATCAACTGTGGGGGGGGATCCTCTTCTTGCCACAGACAAACACGAGACTGAGACAGAGTTTGTATTGAACAGGTCCATTTTTAGTGCCCATCCTTCTGTCGACAACAGCAATTCACCACAGCCGTTTCACATTTCTCTGTACACAGGCCCCGGCACCTTCACTTCCTTTGTAACTATAATCATGGCATCCACTGTGGCTCTTCCACTGTGGCTGGCTTAGGCCCAACCACCACAGCGCTGCACCAGTCTGAGCACACCGTCTTCGTCTGCGGCTACCGTCCTCTGGGCCACCCCCCCGTGACCGCCTCAACTGTCCGTCCTCTATGGAGCCTTTCCACTGTCTCTATTTCCTCTGCAGAACTTCATCTTTACTGTGCTCCCTTCGCTGACTGACTCTTCCAGAACCTTCCCTCAGCCTTTTTTACTTCCAGTTCTGGTAACTCCGCCCACCATCACCTAACAGTTTCTCTGACCAATGGCAGTTATTCAGTCCCACTCCTACACTCTCCACTGCCCTCCAATGGGCAAGCTAAAACACTGCACCCTTTCTCTTTATCTTAGCGGTTTCACACCTACTCTGCGCTACACCTCTGATTCTCACTACAGGCTGGTTTGTCTATCAGTCCACCTTCCCTACATCATCCATAGTGAGTGAGCGTGTGTGGGTTACGCCTTCTATATATACGGTGAATTGGAGAAACAAATTTTTACACTATACTCAATACAGCTTGTATCTTGCTATACAGTACCTTTGTTCGACATTTAGTATTACGGTCAAATCCGTACTGTGTAAGCGTCTGAGAGTGACTACAGGACTATTTATAATGTAGGGATTCAACTCGCTCAGGAGTCAATCAGGAGGCACATTCCTTTTAAAAGTTCACATGGCTTATTGCTTCATAACCCATAAAGCAGCACATAACATAAGGAATAGCCTTTAGCTCAGGCGAAAACAAGCATAAGTGTCCATGATTTCAGGCTCAGTCCTGGAGCCTCAGCAAACACAGGAGGCTTATCTGTCCTCACATACAGCCAATATCCACAGGCCTCACCGGGTCAGCAGCCTCAGCATGTGGTCTTCAGGAAGGTAGCACACCTTCCTCCACATAGGCCTGCCGGGACCTTCCACATGGCTTAATCAGTTCCATGTGCTCTCTCTCATGTGACCGGACCTCAGGTACCTTATATGGTCCATAACCACACCCACAGGTGATCACAGGGCTATGACCTCACTAAAGGTCCTATTACACACAGCCACACATATACTTTGCTATGACACTCTTAAACACACCCCTGGGTGGGTTTGTAGGTAACCAGGTCTGCCCATCTCTCTAGTTACATGGAGACTTCTCCCTTATACATTGAAGCAACACCTCAGCAATATCATTGCTGAACAACACATAAGTCTCCATCCCAAAGCCACTCACTTTGGGATACATAACGGCCATTCCGTATTCTGCCATTCATCCTTTCTCCTGGGACATCCACACAGCGCCCCCTAGCTGACTCAGTGGTTACTACACCACATACCTCCCCCCTCTGTTCAAACTTGTGGGGTTGAACACACAACATTACACCAGGGTCTCGCGACCGGGCACCCATGTCACCTTGCCCTACAAGTCGAGAAGACCATCTCTGTCTGTTTCGGTAGTCATACTGCATCATATTTACATTAGGCCTCCCCCCTCTCCAGCGGTCAGTATCTCGGCCTTGGGCTTTGGCCTTCCCGTCAACGTCCGTCAGCATGACCAGACACTCTTTAGTCTCCACCTGTATGCAGTGCGCTCCGTCACCCGACCTTTCTCTCACTGGCCAGCTCTCCAGGTTCGTACGATCATGAGTCCCACATCCAGTTGGGCTAACTGGCTGGTCTGAGTCTGACCCTCTGTCGCTACGTCCACCACCGGGTCTCTTGCCTATGCTACTAAGATTAGAACTGCCACTTGCGGACTCTCGACGTTCTTGCCTTCGACCACCTGTCCTTTCATTTTTTGGAGGATCCCTTTGGGTCCTTACACCTTGGGTGGGAGATGGATGCCACCTGATGTTCTGTATCTGCTTATTCAACTGCAGTCGGTCCTGTCTTAGCTGCTCTATCTCCTTCAGGTACGCTACCCGATATTCCAGGAGCATGCAAAGCTTCCCAATGCTTTCCACCGAGCCAACCACAATGACTGGAACCATGTCATCTTCAACAGCAGCTTGGATTTCCCCAGCAGGTGGGATCCTCACTCTCTTCACACTGGATCGATTTACCATCTCCTGCATCACCTTTCCAAGTCTGCCAACGACTTTCCCCATCAGATTTCTGGGTAACGGAATTATGACTTCCACAAAGCCCAGCCGACTTTGAGTCTCCCTCGCAAGCTCCAGACGTCGAGCGGCTTTCCTATTACGCACCACGAGCATCTGTTTCATGCGGAGACATTGTAGGTGCATCTCCTTCAGGACATCCACCCTTCTCTCTGTCTTCCGTTTCTGCCAGTATCACCAACTGTTCTGTCTCTGGTGCCCAGTTCACACTATAGGCCTTAACTGCCTTTTTAAAGGTCTCATGCACACCCTCGCTGGCACATGCTTCTCGCACGTCTTCAAGTACCTCCATCACGCACTTGAAGGTCGTGGACTTGCTCTCATCCTGGACAGACGGCTCTGGGTTCCTCACGGACACTTCCATTAATACAGTTGTCCCGACCGGGGGAATATCTTGTTCAGCTCTTAGCTCCCCAACCTCACAAGGTCTCATCTCTTCACGACCCTCTGAAAAGACGGGCACTGGCAGCTCCATTCCACCACCAGTCGGACCCGGCTGCTGTACATCTCTGTCCAAGCTCTTCTCCCGCAGAAGACCTTTTACTACTCCTCTGAGTTCGTGGAGAAGTTTATCCCGCTCCTCTGCCAGGTAGCGACGCTCATCCTCTCTCTGGAGAATCTCCTGTTGATGCTTCTCTTGGGCCTCTCTGAGCACCTCCATATCCTTCACTATAGCTTTGTTCATAGTTTGACACGCTGACAGGTGACCTCTGAGCTCAGAGACTTCCTTCTCCAGCTCATCCACTCTGTGCTCAGCTGCTTGCCTTAGGACCCTTTCTTGGTCGACATGTTCTTTTACAGTCTCTTTAAGCATCTCTATTGTGTAGTCCTGCTCTCTTTTGGCCAACACGTGTTGCACCACTACCTCTTTGATTATATCTTCAAGGGGTACAACTGGGTCAGTCCCATCCGCTGAGTGAACCGTCCCGTTACCATTTAACCGTGTTTTTACCCCAGTCGTCTCCTCTCCCAGCCCACCATCTGTCATGTCACGAGACGTCAGGTCCGTAAGTTGGGCAGATGTACCTTTTTCTTCCGGTCGGTTCTAACTCTGACCTATCCACTTTAGGAGGCGTCACCGTCTCAGTGTCTGCTGGCCCCACAGTTGAAACATCTTCCTGGTCCGACCATACGTCATCAAACACGACATAGTCTCGGCCCCTCTCAAAGGTATGCACTAAGTTTGGTGGCATACTACCACCTTGACACTTCCCCTTTGTCATCTTAATCATAACTCTGTCCACTGTATAATTTACAATGACCCCGTGGTCGCAGCGAACCCTGACGTTTTTCTCGGTCAGAGATAAAACGAGAGGGGTTCCTGTCAGTCTCACCTGACTCTTTGAGTCCAGCCTACCAGGGACTCCTTCCCAGTGCAGCATCACGGTACACACCTGTGGCCCATCGTTATCAGGAAAATACATGCCTCACTCCTCAAAACTCATACACACACACTGCGGTTCCCCAGACATACCCACTGAGGCAACCAGTGCTGTCATTTCCTGAACCACCGTAATGTGGGCTGCCACCCCCTCCTGGGACTCCACCCCCTTTTGGGTTACCACCCCAATTTGGGTCACCGCCCCCTTTTGGGACTCCACCCCTTTTGGGTTACCACCCCAATTTGGGTCACAGCCCCCTTTTGGGACTCCACCCCCTTTGGGCTACCACCCCGATTTGGGTCACCTTCCCCTTCTGGGACTCCACCACTTTCTGGTCCAACCCCCGAATTGGGCCACCGCCCCCTTTCGGGATTTCCCCTTGTCCATTCTGCAGAACTTCTTATGCCACAGTTCACACAGTACAGTTTATGTCTTTTTGGGCTGGTACTGGCCCTTTAAGCACAACACCACACCAGTTCCTTCTGGCGCTGCCACAGCTCCTGCTGTCACAAATCACTGAAACCACCGGCTGCTGTTCACACACAGCGGCTGGTGTCCTCTTCGTAACCCCGCCGAGTTACAGGAAGCCGCTTGTCCCCTTCACAACCCCGCCGAGTTACTGGAAGCCGCTAGTCCCCTTCGTAACCCCGCCGAGTTACAGGAAGCCGCTTGTCACCTTCTTGACTCCCACTGAGCCAACGCAGGCTGAGTCAAGAACAGAAGAGAAAAAAAAACACACCGCAAAAAAACTTACATGTCCTGACTGTGTGCTATTCAGGACGTACCAACTCCACCTGAGACCGTCCAACACACAGGGCATACCGGGTGCTATTTAGGGAGCAGCCCTCCTCTGTTGTGAGTTCATTTTCTGGTCCACCAGTTGTGAGTTCTCCTTCCAGGCTCCCTCTGGTGGTAACAGGAAGTAGCAAGGCTGATTTAATCAGTAGAGATCTGCCACCTGATAATGAGGATGACGATTGGACCTCAGGAATCTCAGACTGGATTTAAGACAGCCGATGCCCTATTCTGGTGCTGGTGCTTCCTTCTGGCTTTTCAGGTCTTGGTTTTCAGCTGTGTTCCAGTCATCTCAAGCTAAGTTTTTCTGCTAATGTTCACACTTGATTTTGTTGGTCTATTCAGTTTTTTGTGTGGTCAGCCAGCCCCGGCTGGGGCTGTGCTGAATTTCCACTCATATTTATCTGTATTTGCCAATTTGCTTTTTGTCCCTCATTAGATTGGCCTCTTTTTGCTCTGTCTCAGAATATTTCAGAGTGCTGATATAGTGGGAGAAGTCTAGTGACTTCAGGGTTAATTTTGCTATCAGAAGTGTTGGACTTTATTTTTGTAGGGTTTTTGGCAGATTGCAGACAGTCTTTCCTTTCCTATTTTTTCCAGTTAGTTTGGGCCAAATCGTTTGCTCAGCCTATTTTCCTGCCTGTGTTTGTGCTTTCATCTTGTTTCACCGTCAATACTTGTGTGGGGGCTGTCTTTCCTTTGGGGTCTGCTCTGGGGCAGTTAGTTCTCCCCTTTTCTTGCATTAGGCTTATTTAGTCCTCCGGCTGTGACGAAGCATCTAGATTCATCGAAGGTACGCTCCACGGCTGCTGCTAGTTGTGTGGTTAGGATCAGGGATCTGCAATCTGCATAGTTACCAACCTATCTGGTTTTCTGTGACTTACCTTGTTTAGTTTTTTCTCCTCGGTGACCGATTCATAACACTCCTCCCAGGGTTTCCCAACACACCGGCCTCACCAGGTCCAGGGGCTTAGCGGGTGCTCTTCAGGACATCCGTCTCCACCTGAGACTGCCCAACACTCACGCCTCACCAGGTCCAAGGTCATACCACGTGCTCCAGGGATCCGATTCTTCTACTAGAACCTCCCAACACTGACCCTCCAGGACCTTGCTCACTGAACCCTCTAGGTACACTGTCTTTCCCACTGATCCAGGTCAGCATACCACAGTCTCCTGTCTGTTACCTGTTCGTGATGGCCACACAGGTTCCTGGACGCCTCTTCTCCTCAGAGGTATCCCACAAATATCAATACAGTCACTTTCTCTGACCCCGGTCAGTATTACTCACAATTTTCCAGACCGTCTGCTCTCCTGGCTCAGAGCCACCAATACGGCAACATGTGCTTCTTGGAACCGCTGCCCGAAGTCTGTCACCAATTGTAGGGATTCAACTCGCTCAGGAGCAATGGGAGTCAATCAGGAGGCACGTTCCTTTTAAAAGTTCACAGGGTTTATTGCTTCATAACCCATAAAGCAGCACATAACACAAGGAATAGCCTTTAGCTCAGGCGAAAACAAGCATAAATGTCCATGATTTCAAGCTCAGTCCTGGAGCCTCAGCAAACACAGGAGGCTTATCCGTCCTCACATACAGCCAATATCCACAGGCCTCACCGGGTCAGCAGCCTCAGCACGTGGTCTTCAGGAAGGTAGCACACCTTCCTCCACATAGGCCTGCCAGACCTTCCACATGGCTCAGTCAGATCCATGTGCTCTCTCTCATGTGACCAGACTTCAGGTACCTTATATGGTCCATAACCACACCCACAGGTGATCACATGGCTATGACCTCACTAAAGGTCCTATTACACACAGCCACACATATACTTTGTTATGACACTCTTAAACACACCCCTGGGTGGGTTTGTAGGTAACCAGGTCCGCTCATCTCTCTAGTTACTTGGAGACTTCTCCCTTATACATTGAAGCAACACCTCAGCAATATCATTGCTGAACAACACATAAGTCGCCATCCACTTTGGGATACATAACGGCCATTCCGTATTCTGCCATTCATCCTTTCTCCTGGGACATCCACACAGCGCCCCCTAGCGGACTCAGTGGTTACTACACCACAATACGGAGATTTCAATTGTACCCTAAAAAATATATACTTGTTATGCTGTTATCCAGGACCTTTTTTACAACATTTTTTATTATGGTCATAGCCAAACTGAGTGAGCGTCTGAGGGTGACTACGGAATTATATACCGATATTTTCAATTTGGCCAACACTGTATACAGCAGAACGCTTCTGATACAGTAACCTTTTTAGCTATTTAGATTCTGGTGTAATCCATAATGAGCCTGTAAACATCTGTCTGTTACTCCGGCAATATATTTGGAACTTTAAGATTACCCCAACACTGTATACAGCTGTACACTTGTGTTACATAACACATTTACAGCTTTTCATATTCTTGTGTAATCCATACTGGGCCTGAGTGCGTTTGTGTCTGCCTCCTGAAATGTATACGGAGAATCAGAATGTTTACACTATACTATATATACCTTGTATCTGGTGATACTCTACCCTTTTTCAACTTGTTATTTTATTGGGTAATCCATACTGAGCCTGTGAGTGTCTGTGTATGCCTCATGAAATATATGCAGAGATTTACTGTTATCCATAGACTGTATAGAGCTATACGCTTCTGATACAGTACCATATATCTGCTGGTATTTTGGGTCCATTTTCAAAAACATGAAGAAGTATGGTGGAAGAGGATGCGGATGTGGGCATGGAGGGCCACCTGGTACTGATGGTGGTGGTGGTGGTGCATCTGCTGGTAGTGCCAAAACACAATAGCAGCTAAGGCAGGAGGTGTTGAGCCAGCGTCATGGTGCAGCTCTGGAAGCCCTGTAAGGCTCCCTTTTCTGGGAGAAGGTAGACTGCTTTTAAAGCCGGAGTATCAGGAACTGTTTGTGGCTTACATTGCTGAAACAGCCTCCAGCTCTATCGCCTCCTCTTCTGAAGTTGTAAAAAATGCAAGCACTGAGTCGTAACTGCAGACTTCTGGTCAGGAGCAACCACTTTCCTTGTGTCCTTCACCCACACCAAAAGTGAAGGATGTGGAAGCACACACCTCAGATTACTCCATGGAGCTCTTTTCACATGCCATGACTGGGTTAATTAAAAATAGGGCCCATCATGTACTGGAACAATGTAAATGGGGCAGATCAGACACCGGAGCAGCATCTAAGGGGCTCATTATACACTGGAGCATTACAAATGGGGCCCATTATATATGGAGCATTATTGGAGCCCATCATACACTGGAGCATCATCCATGAGGCCCATCATGTACTGGAGCAATGTAAATGGGCAGATCAGACACTGGAGCAGGATCTAAGGGGCACATTATACACTGGAGCATTACAAATGGGGCCCATTATATATGGAGCATTATGTGGAGCTCATCAGAATACTGTATGTAACATTATATGTGACTAATTATTTGGTATGGAGAAATATATGGGGCTCATTATTCTGGCGCACAATGTGGTGGCCATAACACTTTATGGAGTAATATACTGTCCTGTTTTTGAGCTATTGTACAATTTAAAATAGATCAGTCATGTCATGTAAGCAGTGAAGTATGTGTCATTGTACTATACATATATTTCTGTGGCGTATCGGAGTATCGGAGCATCATGAGTTGTAGTATGTGTTAAAGGGGCGCACTGACACTCTTTGGCCCAGGGCACACGAAAACCTGGAGCCAGCCCAACCCCCTCACAACTTTAGCCAAATAACCCCCAGTTTTCAATGCGTAACTATTATTAGGAAGTAAATTAAGGTTGACAAGCTTCAGTAATAAGAATTGATGATTTTTGGCATTGAAATGGGCACTGTAGGTGTGTTTACTGTCTTCCACTCCCTGCCGACTTTGCTTCCCCATTGACTTGCATTGGGTTTCGTGTTTCAGTCGGCCTCTGACTTTTCCCTATAGTCGGCCGATTTCGTTCGACCCGACTTTTGCGAAAGTCGGGTTTCATGAAACCTGACTCGACCCGAAAAAAGGCAAAGTCGCTCATCTCTATTAAACATGCTTATTAGTAGTTGTTTTTTTTATTTTCCATGTCACTATCTACTGTATTACAAGCGGATAGGATCAAGCTCAACCACTGTTAGGTGCTCAGGGGTAAAAACAATAAGACAATACAAAAGATCAAACCCTGGCACGCTCCAAAAAAGTGAAGAGAGAACTTGTTGCTTTCAAAATTTTAATTAGTTTATCTTGTACAAAAAAGTAGTTTCCAAACAACGTTTTGGCTCAGGCATGAGCCTTCATCAGGAGGATAATCTGTTCATACTGTAATGTTTGTACTCACTTAGCAGCGTAGGAGGACGCCGGAGGCGCATTCTCTTTTTCGTCCGTGTGGGTTTATTTGCTTCATAAACCATAAAATCCACAACAGAAAGGTAAACAGTCTTTAAGCAACACAAAACAGTCCTTAGCTGGGCTTTGTTCCCTCAGGCCCTGTGCTCACACAGGCCATGACAATGTCCATAGCAGAGCTCTATCTGCAGCCACGGGAATTCTTCTCCCTCCTGAGAACACTGACCATTCTGTAATATCTGACTTGGACACATGGAAGTCTGTCCACACTCTCAGACTCCCAAACACTTACTCTCATGTGACCTACCCTGGTCACCTTATATGGTCCATAGCCACGCCCACCGGATCACATGGCTATAACCTCATCGCAGGTCCTAACCCAGCCATATTCACACATATACATGCTTACTATGGGCATTTAGCCACACGCCCCTGGGTGAGTTTATAGGTGACTGGTCCCACCCATCTCACCAGCCACCTGGAAGCTCTCCCTGATACACTGTAACAAAAACCTCAGCAGTACCTCTGCTGATTAGCACATGTTCAAGCTTCCATCCCAGGGCCACCTACCCTGGGTTACATAATGGTCATTTGCCATCCTATCTCCATTACCACAACGGATATCCCTGTGTGCATGACCCATACAGCGCACCCTGTTGTGAATTCTCTCTCTGGCTTCCCTCTGGTGATTACTGAAGGTAGTGGAGCTGGTCAGATTGACAGAGGGGTTGCGAGTTCTCTTTCTGGGCTCCCTCTGGTGGTTACTGGAGGTAGTGGAACTGATCTGATTGACAGAGTCTTGCCACATGATAATGAGGAAGGCGACTGGAGATCTGGGGTTTTAGATTGGGATTTAAGACAGCCGACTCCCTCTATCCCTGCTGGTGATTTTCTTCCTGTGCCTCCTGAGGTCTGCTGTCTCCTGCTCTGTCCCTGCATGTTCAGCTAAGTGGTTAATTTGCTACTCTGTTTGCATTTGATCTGGTTTTGTTTATCTCTGCTTTGTGCGGGTCAGCCAGCTCCGGCTGGGGCTGTGCTGAATCACCGCCCATATGTCACTGCTTGTGCCAGTTTGTTTTGTCCCCTGTTATTTTGGTCTTTTTTTGCTTTGCTTTCAGAATATACCAGAGTGCGACTTCAGTGTTTTTTGTGCATCAGACGTGTTGGACTTTTGCAGGGTTTCTTGCGTGATTGCAGAGTGTCTTTCCTTTCCTGTCTAGTCAGTGTGGGCCCCATCATTTGCTCAGTCTATTTTTCTGCCTGCGTTTGTGTTTACATCTTATCTCACCGACAATATATGTTTGGGGGCTATCTATTCCTTTGGGGTCTGCTCTGGGGCAGTTTAGATTTCCCCTTTCTTGCTTTAGGCTTAGTTAGCTCTTCGGCTGTGCGGAGGCGTCTAGGATCATCATAGGTACGCTCTACGGCTACTGCTAGTTGTGTGGACAGGATCAGGGGTCTGCAATCCGCTTAGTTACCAACCTCTATGGTTTTCTGTGGCTTAGCCTGGGCCTGCTATCCTCCTCGGTGACCCATTCATATCAGAATCACCAGCCTAACTGTAGACTCTAGGGTACTCGAAAGAAGGAAAGAATTTTTTTTTAAAAAGTGTCAGAATTATTTTATATATATTTTTTCCTCTTTTTTCTCTCTAGGGCTGTAGGAGGATATTTTTTGTTTAACTGGAGACTAAGCAATTGTCTGATTGTGTTGAGCAACTCACTGCTGAAGTGCGGGGAATTTCTATCTAGCTCAATCATCTGCTGTTGAACCAAAAATCCCTACTCCTGATGTGTTTTTTGGGGATCGGTCTAAATTTTTAAATTTTAAGAATAATTGTAAACTATTTTTTGCTTTGAAACCTAACTCATCGGGGAGCTCTGTGCAGCAGATTAAATTGTTATCTCCTTGCTGCGTGGCGATCCCCAGGATTGGGCCTTTTCTTTGTCACCCGGAGATCCTATTCTGGCTAATGTGGACATGTTTTTCAATCCTTGGGGGGGTTGTTGTATGATGAACCTAATGCTATTGATCAAGCTGAGAAAACCTTACTGGCATTGAACCAGGGTCAGGATTCTGCAGAGTTATATTGTCAAAAATTCCAAAAGTGGGCAGTCCTTACTAAATGGAATGACGATGCCCTAGCAGCTCTCTTTCGGAAGGGTTTGGCAGAAACCGTAAAAGATGTTATGGTGGGATTTCCTGTTCCCTCTGGTCTTGACGACTCTATGTCATTGGCCATTCAAATTGATCGGCGTTTATGTGAACGTAAAACTACTCGAGAAGCGTTGCCGCCTTTCGAACAAACTTCTGAACCCATGCATTGCGATAGGGTTTTGTCTAGGGCACAACGTCAGGAGTTTAGAAGGCGTAATAAGTTGTATTTTTTCTGTGGGGACGCCTCTCATACTATTGATGTCTGCCCTAAGCGAGAAAAGTGTTTTGCTCACACATTTCCGGTGGGCAGTGTACAGCTTAAGTTCCTTTTGGCGATTACCCTGATCTGCTCCTTGTCTACATTTTCCGCTAAGGCTTTTGTTGATTCAGGAGCAGCTTTGAATCTGATGGAGTTGGACTTTGCTAAACGTTGTGGTTTTCCCATGATACCCCTGTGGAATCCTATCCCTTTGAGGGGTATTGATGCTACTCCTTTGGCAGAGAATAAACCCCAGTTTTGGACCCAGGTGATAATGCGGGTCGTCCCGGACCACCAAGAAAATTGTAAATTTTTGGTGTTGCATAATTTGCATGATACTATTGTTCTTGGTTTCCCTTGGTTGCAAACTCATAATCCAGTTTTAGATTGGAAATCTGTGTCTGTGGTGTGTTGGGGTTGTCAATGTGTTCTTAGTGACACTCCTGTTTTCTCCACCTCTCCCCAGTCTCATGACATTCCTGACTATTTGGCTGATTTTTCTGATGTATTCAGTGAGAGTAAGTCTGCATCTTTGCCTCCTCATAGGAGTTATGACTGTGCAATTGAGTTAATGTCCGGGTGTAAATTTCCCAAGTGTAGGCTTTTCAGCTTATCGGTACCCAAACATGATGCTATGCAATCTTATATCAAGGAGTCATTGGAGAAGGGTCATATTAGACCATCCTCTTCACCTTTAGGTGCTGGGGTTTTTTTGTGGCCAAGAAAGATGGTTCATTAAGGCCATTATTGACTATCGTTCCCTTAACAAAATCACTGTTAAATATCAGTACCCGTTGCCCCTGATTTCTGATTTATTTTCCAGAGTTAAAAGTGCCTGTTGGTTTACCAAGTTTGACCTCAGGGGGGCGTATAATCTTATTCACATCAAGCACGGGGATGAATGGAAGACGGTGTTTAATACTCCGGAGGGACATTTTGAGTACCTGGTGATGCCTTTTGGGCTCACCAATGCCTCTTTTGTCTTCCAGTCTTTTATGAACGATATTTTCCGGGACTTTGTGGATAAGTTTTTGATCATTTATCTGGATGATATTTTGATCTTTTCCAGTGACTGGGATTCTCATGTGGAACATGTCCGGACTGTGTTCTGGATTTTGAGAGAAAATTCTCTGTATGTTAAGGGATCGAAGTGCCTCTTTGGTGTACAGAGGATTTCATTTTTGGGATTCATTTTGTCCCCATCTGCTATTGAAATGGACCCGGCCAAGATACAGGCCATTTATGATTGGGTTCAGCCCACTTCTTTGAAGGCTCTCCAAAAAGAAGTTTTTGGATTTTGCTAATTTCTACCATAAATTTATAAGTAATTTTTCTGGTATTGTTAAACCACTGACTGATTTGATGAAGAAGGGCGCTGATTTGTGAATTGGTCTACAGAGGCAGTCTCGGTATTTCAGGAGCTTAAGCGGAGATTCACTTCTGCTCCGGTTCTACGGCAACCTGATGTCTCACTCCCATTTCAGGTGGAGATAGATGCTTCTGAGATTGGTGCAGGAGCCGTTTTGTCCCAAAGAGATCCGGTAACTTCTAAGATGAATCCCTGTGCCTTCTTTTCTCGAAAATGTTCCCCATCTGAACGTAACTATGACGTGGGGAATTGGGAATTGTTGGCCATGAAATGGGCATTTGAAGATTGGAGACATTGGTTGGAGGGAGCTAGACATCAAGTTGTGGTCCTCACTGACCACAAGAATTTGATTTATCTTGAATCAGCCAAGCGCTTGAATCCTAGACAGGCTAGGTGGGCCTTGTTTTTTACGCGTTTTAATTTTGTGGTCTCTTTTCTTCTGGGCACTGTGGTGTAATGACCATTGTGTCCACTAGGGGGCGATGTGTGGATGTCCCAAGAGAACGGATGAGTGGCAGAATCCTGAAGGATGGTTATGTATCTCAAAGTGGGTGGCTTTGAGATGGAGACTTGTGTAAACTGGACTCCTCTGTCGGACACAATGTTCTCAGGAATCCCATGTAACCGAGCCACCTGTTGTAAAAACAAGGGCACCAACTCAGCGGAAGATGGCAACTTTGGGAGTTGCACAAGATGGACTATCTTCGAAAATCTATCACAAATCACCCAGATAACAGTCATTCTCTGAGAGACAGGAAGATCAGAAATAAAATCCATTGAGATATGGGTCCATGGCCTCTTGGGCACCGGCAAGGGCATCAGCAACCCACTAGAACGAGAACAGGGTTTAGGTATAACAAATAGTGCACTGCGCTAAAGCTGCTGCTGTATAGATAAAGGAATGTCAATGATTGAAAAAAAGGAAAAAGAGCGGCATACAAATGATGTCCTGCCTACCTTCAATCAGAGCGGTGCTTCGATAACAGAGAGTCCTGAGCGCTGGAGCAGGAATACGTGATCTAACTGGACACCAGTGATCACACAGGATCGTGCCGACACGTGGAAAGAATTAAGTGTACCAGATGGAGGGAGGCTGGGGACCGGAGAGCGTCCTCCCCTGGATGGCACCCACCTACCCTCCCCAGAATCTGAGTTCACGTGGCGTGCGCCGGCCGCAGAACGCCGCTGAGAGTGTCGGAGAATGGAGGGGGCGTGGAAGCTGAATTCAGGTGTCGAGCTTCAGGGGTGAAGCTGAACTTGGTGTCATACTCTGTTGCTTGGAGCAATAGCAACAGAGCAAAGCTAAGTGGTGTTTTCCCGGTTTGTGACTTCCCTTATGTGTGTTTTTAGTGCAGTGGTGGGATTAGTTTCTGCACCGTCCAATTCACTAGAAAGGGCTAGGTGCAGGGCGAGCTAGGGATTTTTAGGTATCCTCCTCGTCGCCGGGTGCGGAACCCGCCTAGGGACCGTCAGGAGTGTAGAGACACTGACTCAGGGGAGTGCAGGAGGTCTCCACATCCCCGTTCCCTATCACAGGGCCCTCCATTGTATTAGTTTCCTTGGTGTTTCCCTTTATTATTTAAATTCAGGCGGCGTATCCAGGGTCACGTGTGTCAGAGAAATTCGCCCTGCTGGAGGCGGTGTGTCCAGTTGTGGGGAAGGTGACTTGATGGACAGACGTGACTGGTAGAAGGAGGGGACGGTTTGTGCACTAGTGACTGAGATTGACAGGTTAGAAAGGTAACAGCAGGGAAAGACAGAAAAGGGAGTGCAGTACCGTGAAATGACCACAAGATGGCAGGAGAGAGTAGTACAGGACTTAACATCAGCTTAGGGCTTAGGAATCCGCTTAGTCATGGGGGGCGGGGAGATAGGAGCCCGGGTGGGAAATTCCCCTGTGAGAGAGAGGATAAAAAGAAGAAGGCGGGGCTCCAGGAGAGTTTAGTCCCGGGAGGAGCTCAGAAGAAGACGGAGAAAGTGAGAAGATCTCGACCAGGGGGACGGACCAAGGAGAGACAGTCAGGGGGGGTGGCCCTGACCCGACGGACTGCAGGACAGGCAAGGAGAAGAGGCAGCCAGGGGGGAGACCCTGACTCGACGTACCACAAGACAGACGAGGCCCCGGGGGTACCGATTGGAAGATGACTTCGGGCAGGTGAAGCGCTGGGGGTAGATTGGTCTAGGACAGCCCCCAGTGAAAGATCCACGAGGTGCGTTACTGCGACTGGAGCTGAATAATAGTTACCCAGGCCTGGCGATACAGTGGTGTAAAGAAGCTGCGGTGCGTGTTTGGTGGTCGTCAGGAGGACGACAAATAAATCCGGAACTGTTACAAGTGGAAGCTGTCTCCGTCTCATCTTTGCCTCGTCTGGTAAGCAGTGGTCCACCCCCCAATCCGGCCCCCTACCACACAGTCACACGTAACTATCACATGGTCACCAACCCCAACATTTTTTTTTCTCTGGTGAGCCATGGGCCAAGTGCAGACCGGTGAGCAGTTGCTGCTGGCCCTCACTGAGATTAGTGAGGAGCTGAATGGTGTGTTTCAGCAGCACCTGCAGCGGAATTATGGGTCTGAGGCCTATCCTCTGCCTCAACTAGAAGGTCCATATACGACTTTGGCGAGGATGTGCTGTGGACTCCCTGCTGGGGAGCAGGACTTTCTTATACAGGCAGACGTACCCAGGCAGGTGGGTGGAGTCGGTGTCCCCATGGTGCTGCCTGGTGTTCCCCAAGGTGAAGGGGTACGTCCCTGTAGTGAGCAGACTAATGATTTAGTCCTTAGCACTGACGCTGAAACTTCTGTACTGTCAGAGAAGCCGTGCCCCTCTGGTCGTGTGGAGGAAGACGACCTGGGAGTGTATATTTCCTCCTCGCCCTCAGAATATACTATGTCAGCGGAGGTGATGATTGGCGAGGTACCTGAGGGCATACCGGTGCTTGTTAACAGTGGAGCAGAAGTCAGTCTGGTGGATGCTCAGTTTGTCTAGACTCATGGTCAGAGTAGTGAGACGCCGGACAAACCCATAAGCGTCCAGGCCATTAACTCTGTCCCACTGAGCCAGGGGGGTTAAACCAAGTAGTAGAAGACATTGTGCTGTATAGTGAACATCATGATGAGTCCCAGTCATACTACGTCTTGGAGGGAAATCCAGCACCTAATGTTGTGGGCCCCCCTTGATCTAAAAAACACAACCCGGTTTCAGATTGGCGGACTAGGGAAGTAGTCAGCTGGGAGCAGTCGTGTGAGGGCTGCTGCCTAGGGGCTACTGTCTCTCTACAAACGTCCCCTTCCTCTCCATTGAGAGCAGCGGAGGTGCTGCAGGAGAGTAGGGGCAAGGCTCAACCCTCGCCATTAGCCTACCCTGAGAGGTGCAGACCTCGTAGTAGGAGGGGTTGGAGGGCGGTGCACCCCTTGGTGAATTGCGGGGGTGTGAGTGTGGTGACACAGGGGGACGCCTCTGTTGTCAGTTCCAGAAAGAGTTCACTGTATTGTGACAAACGAATGTGTGGCAATAAACGTTCAGGTCCGGACCTGTGTGTGAACGAGCATGTATGGGTGGCCACCAAAAACATCCAGTGGAAGTGTGTTACGGGGGTCTGGAATTCTCAGGTGATCGGGCCGTATCTGGTGTCGGCTATCCAGGCCCCGGAGACTTACCAGCTGGAGATACCTCCAAACATGCACATACACAACTCGTTCCCCAGGTCGGCGCTTTGGAGATGTGTGGTGCCTCCAGAACATACTTTGCCAAAACCAGCGGTGCTTGTTTGTCATAAACCTGAAGTGCAGGTAGTTGCTGGGGTGAACTCTGGACTGGGGCATCCCTGCTGTTGGTGGTTCCCTGATGAGGAGCGGTCTTGAGGGTCCAGAGGCCCCTCATTGAGGGAGGGTACTGTCATGATCCAGGCTGGATTATGACAGATAAATGCACAAGTAACCTTTTTTTTTCCTTAAGCTGTGTGCTTAAAGTTAGTTTTGCCCCCGGTGGCCATTAGGGCATTGCACTGTGGTGGTTTCAGTACTAGTTTTGCCCCCGGTGGCCATTAGGGTCATTGCACTCTGCTTACTTTAGTTTAGTGCACGTGATTATAAAGCAGGTGTGATTACTCTGGCTCTGTCCTATAAAAGAGTGTCAGGTGTTGCAATCACTGTTGGTGACATTGCTCATTTCCAACCAAGTCTGGTGGAGGAAGGAACTACAGAGAGGAGTTCTTGGCAGCTCACGGGAGCTCTGGTGTTATAGCTTCAGGTGGAAGTGAATTCAGGTGTCGAGCTTCAGGGGTGAAGCTGAACTTTGGTGTCGTGCTTTGCTGCTTGGAGCAATAGCAACAGAGCAAAGCTAAGTGGTGTTTTCCCTCTTTGTGACTTTCCTTATGTGTGTTTTAGTGCAGTGGTGGGATTAGTTTCTGCACCGTCCAATTCACTAGAAAGGGCTAGGTGCAGGGCGAGCTATGGATTTTTAGGTATCCTGCTCATCGCCGGGTGCGGAACCCGCCTAGGGACCGTCAGGAGTGTAGAGACACTGACTCAGGGGAGTGCAGGAGGTCTCCACGTCCCCCGTTCCCTATCGCAGGGCCCCGCATTGTATCGGTTTCCCTGGTGTTTCTCTTTATTATTTAAATTCGCCCTGCTGGAGGCGGTGTATCCAGATACATGTGTAATTCTGAACTTCGCCCTACTGGAGGCGGCTTATCTAGGGTCACGTGTGTCAGAGAAATTTGCCCTGCTGGAGGCAGTGTGTCCAGTCACACATAACCATCACAAGTATATTGGCCTTGGGCTTTGGCCTTCCAGTCAAAGTCCGTCTGTGTGACTAGACACTCTTTAGCCTCCACCTTTCTGAAGTGCGCTCCGTTACTCGACCTTTCTCTCACTGGCCGGCGCTCCTGGTGGGTACAGTCAGAAGTCTCACTTACAGTCGCATCAACTATCTGACCTGAGTGTGACCCATTTAATGTCCCACAGAAGCTAAGGTTTCTCAGCCTCGTACTGCCAGTCAAACCACCACTTGCAGATTTTTGATGTCCTTGCCTTGCTGACAGTCTTCAGCCACCTGCCATTTCACTACTTGGAGGAACCCTTCGGGTCCATACATCTTGGTTTGAAGGCGGCCGCCACCTGATGTTCCGCACCTCTTTATTAATCCGCAGTCGGTCCAGTCTCATATGCTCCATCTCCTGGAGGTATGCCACTCGATACTCCAAGAGCATCCGAAAGTTCCTAAGGCTTTCCATGGAGCCAACCACAATGATGGGAATCATGCCCTCTTCACCAGATACCTGGACTTCACCATCAGGAGGGATCCTGACCCTCGCCACACCAAAGATATCCACAAGATTTTGCATCACTTTACCTAGCCTTCCAACGACTCTCTCCACCAGATACCGGAATTACATCTTCCCCGAAGCCCAGCCGATTCTTAGCATCCCTTGCCAGCTCTAGACGTCGAGCAGCTTTCACATTACTCCGCCTGAACATCTGTTTAGCGTGGAGACATTGCAGATGCATATCTGTCAGGACAGCTACCCGCTTTGCTGTGTCTTCCCTGGGTGATAGTACCACCAACTGTCGAGTCTCAGTTGCCCAGTGCACCCTACACGCTTTGACCGCCTTTTTAAAAGCCTCATGCACACCTTCACCAGCACAGGCTTCTTGCATGTCTTCGGGTACCACGATCACGCACTTGAGGACCGTGGGCTCGCTCTCTTCCCGGACAGATGGCTCCGGGTTTACAGTTGTCCCGACCGGGGGACTATCTTGTTCAGCTTTTAGCTCCAAATTTTCATGAGATTTCACCTCTTCGAGACCCCTTGCCAAGATGGGTACTGGCAGTTCCGTCTTGTTATCACTTGGGCCCGGCCACTGTAAGGCTGAGTTCACACGTAGCTTTTTTTTGCACTTCCGCGGCGGTTTTAAACGCGCGATTTTGCCGCGAAAAATAAGCATCCCATGCATTCCT
Organism: Dendrobates tinctorius; assembly: GCF_039654945.1. Lineage (NCBI taxonomy): Eukaryota > Metazoa > Chordata > Amphibia > Anura > Dendrobatidae > Dendrobates > Dendrobates tinctorius. The sequence goes on from NW_027361821.1 coordinate 176,810, forward strand.
ATGGGATTCCGCAATGCTGTGCTAATGCTGCGTTTTTTTCCACGGCGGAATCGCTTTGCGGTAAAAAACGCAGCATGCTCATTAATTTAGCGGAATTGTGGCGATCCCGCACCCATAGGGATGCATTGTTCTGCTTACTTTCCGCATGTGGCTGTGCACACCATGCGAAAAGTAAGCAGAACATTTGCGGATGGTACCCACGGTCCGGAGGAGAGGAGACTGTCCTCCGGGCTCTGGGCACCATATCCCTGTAAAAAATAGAATTTAAAATAAAAAATATTGTTATTCTTACTTTAAGGCGTCCCGCGCAGCCTTCCCGCCGTTCTCCACGCTCCCGATCCCAGTAATCCTTTGCGAGAATGACCGCGATGGCATCCATTCTCGCGGGATCGCGATGTCTCGCGGTCATTCTCGCAAAGGATTACTGGGACCAGGAGCATGGACAGAGGCGGGAAGGCTGCGCGGGACGCTGGAAGGTAAGAATAACAATATTTATTTTTTTTTATTATTTTTTACATCCTATCTTTTACTACTGGTGCTGCATAGGCAGCATCAGTAGTAAAAAGTTGGTCACACTCGTCAAACACTATGCTTGACGAGTGTGACCAACCTGTCAATCAGTTCTCCAAGCGATGCTACAGATCGTTTGGAAAACGCTAGCATTCTGCAAGCTAATTACGCTTGCAAAATGCTAGTTTTTCCGCAGGAAAATCGCGGGAATTTAAAAATGCGATTTTCACGCGGAATGGAATCCGGAATTCTCGCCGGAATTTCCGCGAGAGTTCCGCTACGTGTGAACGTAGCCTAAGTCTTCAACCACCAACTTCTCCCGCAGAAGACCTCTTACTGCTTCTTTGAGCATTTCCACATCTTCTCTGAGGGTCTTATTCATACTTTGCCACATTGACAGGTGACCTCTGAGCTCAGAGACTTCCTTCTCCAGCTCATTCACTCTGTGCTCCCTTTCTGTCTTAGAGCCACAGTCACCCCCAGAGTCTGAGTCACCCCCATCAGCCGAATGAACCCTCCGGTTACCCTCTAACCGTGTGTCTGCTCCTGTTGTCTTATCTACCAGCTCACCATCAGTCATGTCACGAGACAACAGGTCCGTCAGTTGGGCAGACGCACCCCTTCCTCCGGTCACTCCTACATCTGACCTGTCCACTTTAGGAGGCGTCACCGTCTCACTGTCTGCCAGCCCAAGAGTAGAGAGGTCTCCATCCCCCTGCTGTAGAGGAACTCCCCTCTCCCACAAGCCGGAGAACAGTCTAGAGTCCCGGCCCATAACCACTGGACAGGACAAATTTGAGACTATCGTGACATCCTGTCGCACAATGTCCCAGCCTGTCTCAAAGACTACCCTGGCCACTGGACAATCCTTAGTGCCCCGTGGTTGCACGTGACCCCAACCTTTCTGCCGGGTATCTCAGGAGCAACCCTCACTAGAGTCACCGGGCTCTCAGGGTCGACGAGAACAACCACATCTTTGTTATTTATCTGGAGGTCACATTCCCGTAGCATCGTGCCTGGCGGGTAGTTCACCAGGCAGACTGGACACATATAGGACATTTGCCCCTGGCAACAGTTCATCTGTCCCACCCCTTTTTCGTCGGGATGCCCCTCCTGCTTTTGGGCCACTATCCGCTTTTTGGACTCTGCCTCCCCCTGGGACTCCACCCCTTTTTGGGTTACCACCCCAGTTTGGGTCACTGCCCCCTTTCGGGATTTCCTCATGTCCTTCTTAGGCACGAATTCACACAATCGAGTTTATGTCTTTTTGGGCTTGAACTGGTGCTTTAAACACGACACCACACTAGCTTCTGCTGGCACTGCCACAGCTCCTGCTGTCACCAATCACTGCCACCTCTGGCTGCTGCTCACAAGCAGCTGCTGGTGTCACTGCAGCTCCTGCTGCGCTGTCTTCGTGGATCCGCCGATCCACAGCAATCTTCGCAACCCTGCCTAGTTACGCTGGACGCTTGTCACCTTCATGACCCCACTGAGCCACCACAAGCTGCCTTGAGAAAACTTCGTGACCCCACTGAGTCACAGCAACACCTTCAGCTTTAGAGAAAAAAAAAACACATACACAGTCTCTCACTGACCCCGATCATTACAACACGGACTCCTGTCCGTTACCTGCTGGTGTCGACCACACAGGTTCCCAGGTACCTCTTATCCACAGAGGCACCCTATAGCGACTTCTCAAACAGTCTTTCCTTTATCCTGGTCAGCATACCACAGAATCCTGTCTGTTACCTGTTGGCCACACAGGTTCTCGGATGCCTCTTCTCCTCAGAGGTATCCCACAATTTATCAACAGTCTCTTTCTCTGACCCGGTCAGCAACACACGCTTTTCACGACCGTTACCTGATGGTCACGCAGGTTCTCAGATCCCTCTACCTCAGAGGTATCCTGGACACATTGCTCTCACTGACCCCGCTCAGCATAACTCATGGTTTTCAAGACCGTCTGCTTTCCTGGCTCAGAGTCGCCAGCACTGCAACATGTGCTTCTTAGAACCATTGCTCCTAGCAACCGAATTTGTAGACCTCGTCCGTTGCCCCTAGCAACAAGGCTACAACAGTGCCCTTAGCATTCTCCACCAATTGTAATGTTTGTACTCACTTAGCAGCGTAGGAGGATGCAGGCGGCGCATTCTCTTTCTCGTCCGTGTGGGTTTATTTGCTTCATAAACCATAAAATCCACAACAGAAAGGTAAACAGTCTTTAAGCAACACAAAACAGTCCTTAGCTGAGCTTTGTTCCCTCAGGCCCTGTGCACACACAGGCCATGGCCATGTCCATAGCAGAGCTCTATCTGCAGCCACGGGAAGGCTTCTCCCTCCTGAGAACACAGACCATTCTGTAATGTCCAACATGGACACATGGAAGTCTGTCCACACTCTCAGACTCCCAAACACTCACTCATGTGACCTACCCTGGTCACATTATATGGTCCGTAGCCACGCCCACCGGATCACATGGCTATGACCTCATCGCAGGTCCTAACCCAGCCATATTCACACATATACATGCTTACTATGGGCGTTTAGCCACACGCCCCTGGGTGGGTTTGTAGGTGACTGGTCCCACCCATCTCACCAGCCACCTGGAAGCTCTCCCTGATACACTGTAACAAAAACCTCAGCAGTACCTCTGCTGATTAACACATGTTCAAGCTTCCATCCCAGGGCCACCCACCCTGGGATACATAACGGTCATTTACCATCCTATCTCCATTACCACAACGGATATGCCTGTGTGCATGCCCCATACAGCACCCCTTAGCTGTCACATCGGTCACTGCACCATAATACATAAAAAAAACAAAGTATATTATAACCAAAAGACTAAAAAAATACATGGAAAAAACACATAAGTACATGTTTACAGTATATCACATATTCTACATTGAATAATATTATATAGCGCTATCTGGTGTACACACCGAAACCGCTTGTGATAGTGCAATGGTGTTGTGGTGATAGGGTGGGGAAACAAGAGAACAGAAAAAATGAAAAAAAGAAAGGAGTTGTAGATTATTAGAAATGGTATTGAAATGGAGCGGATAGAAAAGCACAACTGAAGAGGTGAGGGAATATAGAGTGCAGTACACCTACTAGTAGTTATAACGTTTGAGCCTGAATTTTCAGATTATCCTATAGATACTGTCAGAAATGGTCTATTAGAAATAAAGAAGGTTACTTATCCATATGTTTGTTCTGAATGTTTCCATTGATGTCATAGAGCTGTTCATACTCATATGCACTACCCTGTTAAATAAAGGGGGAGTGGATGATCTGATTTCTAGGTTTTTTTTTTCAGGGTGTCTACATATGAGAACCTGATAATTACCTTTTTACCAATTTCCTAGGAATACATATGTATTAACGTGGACATAGCCTTTGTATCTAGAGATTAAAGGAAATATCATGTAAATATAGCAGTCTATAGATATAGGGTATATAGTTGGTATACTATGGGTTAGCAAAATCCTGGCCCGCATGCTGATACATGGGCAATCCAGCTGAAGTCTGCAGCTTCAGGTGACTCTTATCTTGATCTTTGGATGATTTTAAATAATCCTTAAACACTGTTGCATTGAGAAAGCAGGAGAAATAAGATAGTTAATATTAATCCAGTTAACATTTTCACTCTTCCATTGATTTCTATACAGCAGTTATCTACTCACCTCACTTCCCTTCCCTTACCTCACCAGCCCTAAGCTCTCAGAGCAAATCTCCTAATCAGCTCTCAGAGCAAATCTCCTAATCACGGCTCTCTATTCTTGTTGTGGGACCTGTTTGATTGTTCAAGTCTTGTTAACTCTATAGGTACTGTCACACCAAAGGGCCTGTCACACTAAGCGATATCGCTATAACTTTTATTACCTCCGACCCGCTCCCCCCGCTGGTTATCGCTGATCACACGAGAACGTCCTGGACCGTTTCTCATCGTCAGCTTCCTGCGGCGCTTCCTGTGGAGAGACGAGCGACGAGCGTGGAGCCGGGCGGGAGGACGTCAGGATCGCCTAGTGTGACAGGTATGTAGTGACCCCCATCCCCAGCGATGTCGATGGTGAGATCTGCCTGTGTGGCAGCTCACTAGCGACCACTTAGCGATGCACCAGCGATCCTGACTGCGTCATATCGCTGGTCGGGATCGCTGGTGCATCGCTAAGTGTGACAGTACCTTTAGCAATGCACCAGCGATCCCGACCAGCGATATGACGTGGTCAGGATCGCTGGTGCATCGCTAAGTGGTCGCTAGTGAGCTGCCACACAGGCAGATCTCATCAGCGACATCGCAGGGGTCGGAGTTCACTACTTACCTGTCAGACGAGGCGATCCTGATGTCCTCCCGCCAGCGTTCACGCATCGCTCGTCTCCACAGCAGGAAGCTAACGACGAGAAACGGTCCAGGACGTTCTCGCGCGATCAGCGATAACCAGCGGGGGAGCGGTCGGAGGTAAGTATCAGACATAGCGATATCGCTGGCAATATCGCTATAACGTCACAAAAACCAGTGACGTTATAGCGATATTGCTAGTGATATCGCTTAATGTGACAGGCCCTTATGTGTAACTACAGTGATAGCAATGTAGAGGTCAGAACAACAACTGATAGCCAAATGTATTACAGCAGACCTTGCACTGAGCTTTGTAGTTCTACCAGTACTATAGTACTACTATTCACCAGAGCTGTCACTCAAGGATGAGCACCCGCCCACCAAAAACCAGGAAGTAAGGAAACTGTATGGAGACTGCATAGCTCTGAGCAGCTCAAGAGAAAACTTGGAAATGCTCCTTTAACTAAAGTTAACTCATTAGGTTTCAAAAATCTGATTGCTAATATCTACGCAAGGGAGAACGGATTATTTTTATAAGAAAAAAGCATTTTATGACAATCTGCAGCTACTTTACATGGTGTATCCATTTGAACATAAAAAATTGGTGAAAGGTCCTCTGTGAATTGTGGATGTGGCGTCTTTGCTGTAGGACCAACAGGGATCATCGAAGCAGCATAGCTGGATGCAGTGGCGGAGCTAGAGTGTGATGGGCCCTGGTGAAAGATTTGGACCGGAGCCCTATTGTGATTATATATATATATATATATATATATATATACACACACACATACACACACACACACACACTGCTCAAAAAAATAAAGGGAACACAAACAATAGAATATAACTACAAACAAATCAAACTTCTGTTAAATCAATCTGTCCACTTAGGAAGCAACACTGATTGACAATCAATTTCACATGCTGTTGTGCAAATGGAATAGACAACAGATGGAAATTATTGGCAATTATCAAGACACACTCAATAAACAGTGGTTCTGCAGGTGGGGACCACAGACCACAACTCAGTACCATTGCTTTCTGGCTGATGTTTTGGTCACTTTTGAATGTTAGTTCTGCTTTCACACTCATGGTAGCATGAGATCGACTCTACAATCCAAACAAGTGGTTCAGGTAGTGCAGTTCATCCAGGCTGGCACATCAATGCGAGCTGTGGCAAGAAGGTTTGCTGTGTCTGTCAGCGTAGTGTCCAGAGGCTGGAGGTGCTACCAGGAGACAGGCCAGTACACCAGGAGACATGGAGGGGGCCGTAGGAGGGCAGCAACCCATAAGTAGGACTGCTACCTCCACCTTTATGTAAGGAGGAACACTGCCAGAGCACTGCAAAATGACCTCCAGCAGGCCACAAATGTACATGTGTCTGCACAAACGGTTAGAAACCGACAGCATGAGGATGGTCTGAGGGCCTGACGTCCACAGATGGGGGTTGTGCTCACAGCCCAACACCGTTTAGGACGCTTGGCATTTGCCACAAAACACCAGGATTGGCAAATTCACCACTGGCGCCCTGTGCTCTTTACAGATGAAAGCAGGTTCACACTGAGCACATGTGACAGACGTGACAGAGTCTGGAGATGCCATGGAGAGTGATCTTCTGCCTGCAACATCCCTCAGCATGATCGGTTTGGCAGTGGGTCAGTAATGGTGTGGGGTGGCATTTCTTTGGAGGGCCGCACAGCCCTCCATGTGCTCGCCAGAGGTAGTCTGACTGCCATTAGGTACCGAGATGAGATCCTCAGACCCCTTGTGAGACCATATGCTGGTACGGTTGGCCCTGGGTTCCACCTAATGCAGGACAATGCCAGACCTCATGTGGCTGGAGTGTGTCAGCAGTTCCTGCAAGATGAAGGCATTGAAGCTATGGACTGGCCCACCTGTTCCCCAGTCCTGAATCCGATTGAGCACATCTGGGACATCATGTCTTGCTCCATCCAACCATCGTCACGTTGCACCATAGACTGTCCAGGAGTTGGCAGATGCTTTAGTCCAGGTCTGGGAGGAGATCCCTCAGAAGACCATCCGCCGCTTCATCAGGAGCATGCCCAGGCATTGTACAGTAGGGAGCTCATACAGGCACGTGGAGGCCACACACAATACTGAGCCTCATTTTGACTTGTTTTAAGGACATTACATTCCACTTTAATTTTGGGTGTGAATCCAAATCCAGGCCTCTATTGGTTAATAAATTTGATTTCCATTGATGATTTTTGTGTGATATTGTTGTCAGCATATTCAACTTTGTACATAACAAAGTATTCAATGAGAATATTTCATTCATTCAGATCTAGGATATGTTATTTGAGTGTTCCCTTTATTTTTTTGAGCAGTGTATATATACCGTATAAGAAAAACAATACTTCCTTCTCACCCCTCAATGGGGGTGGTCTTTGTTGTCCTTTCTCATTCTCGGGTCCTCTACCAGAGGCCTGGGAGTCTGAGGGTTCTGCGCGGGATCTTAGTTAGTCCCAGGATTGCGCTTTTCTGCACAGAGAGCTCAGATGTTGCTCCTGGGATCTGTTGTAGCCATTCTTCCAACTTAAGGGTCACTGCTCCAAGTGCTCCTATCACCACTGGAATCACTATTGCCTTAACCTTCCACATCTTCTCCAGTTCTCCTTTGAGGCCCTGGTATTTCTCCAGCTTCTCATATTCTTTCTTCCTGATGTTGCTGTCACTTGGCACTGCCACATCTATTATTATTGCTGTCTTCTGATCCTTGTCTACTATGACAATGTCTGGTTGGTTAGCCAACACCTGCTTATCTGTCTGTAACTTGAAGTCCCACAGGATTTTAGCCCTTTCATTTTCCACCACTTTTTCTGTGGTCTCCCACCTGGAGTTAGGGGGGCTTAGCCCATATGCTGCACAAATGTTCCTGTATATAATTCCCGCTACTTGGTTGGGGTGTTCAGTATACGCTGTTCGTGCTTGCATTTTGCATCCTGCCACTATATGTTGGACTGTTTCTGAGGTTTCTTTGCATAGTCTGCACCTTGGGTATTGTCTTGTGTGGTAGATTCCTGCTTCTATGGATCTTGTACTTAGTGCTTGCTCTTGTGCCACTATAATTAGTGCCTCTGTGCTGTCTTGGAGTCCAGCTTTCTCCAGCCATTGGTAGGATTTCTCCATGTCAGCGACTTCCATTATCTGTCGGTGGTACATCCCATGCAGTGGCTTGTCTTGCCATGGCGCTTCATGTTCCTGTTCTTCCTTCCAGATCTGTTGTTGTTGCTGCCTTAGACTTTGTCTCAGCATCTCATCTTCTGGCGCCATTCTTCTGATGTATTCCTGGATACTCCTTGTTTCATCCATGATGGTGGCTTGGATGCTTATCAAGCCTCGATCACCCTCCTTTCTGTTGGTATACAATCTTTGGGTGCTAGATGTTACGGTGTGGCGGAAAAATAAAGGCGTACCTGGAAGTGGACCCTCTGGGTCACGGCTCCAGAGCCCCCAGAGGCGAGTGCCCAGGTGAGGACCACCCCCTATATAGGGAGTGTTAGGGACAGACCTCCCGGGGATAGAGCCGTGACAGCCGGAACCAAAGGGACGACTGAGGTACGAGGACAGAAGGCAGCGTACAGGGTGAGGCGATAGCCATAGGGTGCGGAATCGGGAGCCCAGGGAGGCACAGGAACGGAGGCTGTAGATGTAAAGAAGCAAGACAATATGTTGAGGAAACCCATGAAGGCAAAAATGTGAAGCACGAAGATCTTTGCCAACTCGGAAGCGGTAGGTAGGCCAGGTAGAGCGATGAAGTGGGCCATCTTGGAGAACCGATCCACGACCACCAATATCACCGTACATCTGGACGAAGGAGGCAAATCAGTGACGAAGTCCATGGCAATGTGAGTCCATGGGTTTGCAGGTATTGGCAACGGCTGCAGGAGTCCCGCAGGAGCATGCCAGGGAACCTTGTTCCGGGCGCAAGAAGGACAGGAGGCGATGAAATCTTGAACATCCCTACGAAGCGAAGGCCACCAGTAATGGCGGGAGACCAGCGAGAGAGTCTTGCTAATTCCGGCATGTCCAGAGAATTTTGAAGAGTGACTCCAACGTAGAACCTTTAATCTATCTCCACTCCGAACAAAGGTCTTACCAGAAGGTGGGGAGACCAGCCTTACTGGGGCCACGGTAAGGATCTTGGCAGGGTCAATGATATGGTTTGGACCCTCCTCCTTGACTACCGACTGGAAGGACCGTGAAAGAGCGTCCGCCTTGATGTTTTTCTCCCCGGGTCGGAAGTGGAGTTCAATGTCAAATCTTTCAAAAAATAATGACCATCTGGCTTGTCGAGGGTTGAGCCTTTGGGCGGACTGAAGATAGGCCAAATTTTTGTGGTCCGTAAAAATGATGAACGGATGGAGGGCACCCTCGAGAAGATGGCGCCATTCCTCAAGAGCCATCTTAGTGGCCAAGAGTTCTCTATCGCCAACGGCATAGTTACGTTCGGGAGCGGAGAAAGCCTTAGAGTAGAATCCGCAGGTAAGAGTGCGGCCCGAGGAAGACTTCTGCAGAAGAACTGCTCCAGCTCCCACCGAGGATGCGTCCACCTCGAGGACAAATGGCCTGTTGGCATCCGGGTGATGAAGTACTGGAGACTTGGCGAATTCTAACTTCAGGGCCGCAAAGGCCGCCTCTGCTTCAGAGGGCCAGTGGTTGGGATCGGCCCCCTTGCGGACAAGAGCCGAGATGGGTTTGGCCAAAGACGAGAAATGAGGGATAAATTGCCTATAATAATTTGCGAAACCCAAAAACCGCTGAATTGCCTTGACTCCAGTAGGACGTGGCCAATTGAGAACTGCCGAGACTTACTCGGGATCCATCTCCAGACCCGAGTCCGAAACGATAAAACCAAGTAAAGGCAAGGACTTTTGCTCAAAGAGACATTTCTCTAACTTGGCAAAGAGATGATTCTCTCTGAGACGTAGAAGGACTTGACGGACGTCTCGGCGATGTGTGGCCAGATCAGAAGAGAAGACCAAGATGTCGTCTAGATAGACTACGACACAGGTGTAGAGAAGATCTCTGAAGACATCATTTACGAGTTCTTGGAATACTGCAGGTGCGTTGCAAAGTCCAAAGGGCATAACCAAATACTCGTAGTGCCCGTCTCGCGTGTTGAACGCCATATTCCACTCGTCCCCAGAGCGTATCTGAACCAGGTTATAAGCCCCACGAAGATCAAGCTTGGTAAACACTCGCGTCCCCTTCAAGCGATCAAAAAGTTCAGAGATGAGAGGTAGTGGATACTTATTCTTCACTGAAATATGATTCAAGCCACGATAATCGATGCATGGCCGCAGGGATCCATCCTTCTTTACGAAAAAGAAGCCTGCTCCAGCAGGTGATTAGGATTTCCGAATGAAGCCCCTGGCCAAATTGTCCTGGATGTATTCAGACATGGCCTGGGTCTCAGCTGGAGAGAGGGGATAAATTCTCCCATGAGGTGGACTGGTACCTGGGACGAGCTCGATGGGGCAGTCGTAGGGACGGTGAGGAGGGAGAGTCTCCGCCTCCTTCTTGTCAAAAACATCCAAAAAATCATGGTATACCGAAGGCAATCCTGGGGGAACAGGCAAAGGACGAGGGTCACCTACGGGATGCACTGACAACAGACACCGAGCCCGACAGCACTCCCCCCAGCCCGAGACGTTACCAGTATGCCAATCTAAGATGGGCTCGTGGAGCCGCAACCAAGGAAGACCAAGCAGGATAGGGTGAGAAATGCCTGCTAGGACGTAAAACGTGATCTTCTCCTTGTGCAGCGCCCCTACCTGCAATACCACTTCATGAGTAACTAGCGAAACCGTCTCTAGCAAGGGCCAACCATCTACGGAGGCGAGAATTTGTGGTCTTTTCATGGCCCTGACGGGAACAGCGAGCTTATTAACCTCTGCTAGCCTGATGAAATTCCCGGTGGCACCCGAGTCCACGTAGGCCACCAGAGAAGCCCGCTGCCCACCAACATTCAAGAGGACAGACAAAGTGAGAGGTAGAGAGGTATCATGTGCACCTAGGGAGGCCTCTCTTACCTGGCCTAGGCGAAGAAGTTTTCCGGACGCTCGGGACAGGTTCGGATGAGGTGGGAACCGCTACCGCAGTAGAAGCACTGACCGTGGAGGCTCCTCTCCCTGCGACGCTGATCTGACAGCTTCAGGTGATCCACCTGCATAGGCTCGGGTGTCGGAGGTGACGGGAGACTCTTAGGTCGAGGACTGGGTGGCCTGCGGACAAAAGAAGGTGGACGAGAAGCCCTTCACTCCCTGGCACGCTCCTGAAAGCGGAGGTCAATTCGCGTCGCAAGAGAGATCAAATCCTCGAGAGCTGTGGGGGTGTCACGACCCGCGAGCTCATCTTTTATCCGACTTGAGAGGCCTCGCCAAAAAGCGCCCACCAAGGCCTCATTATTCCAACCCAAGTCAGAAGAAAGAGTCCTAAACTGGATGGCATACTGGTCCACAGTTAAAGAACCTTGACATAGGTTAAATAAAGCCTCAGTGGCAGAGGCTAAACGGCCCGGTTCGTCAAAAACTCGACGGAATGTATCCAAAAACACGGAAAGCTGAGTAACTACCGGGTCATCTCGCTCCCAGAGTGGATTGACCCAAGCCAAAGCGTCCCCCTCAAGATGGGAAACGATGAAGGCCACCTTGGCTCGGTCAGAGGGGTACTGCTGGGGCAGCAACTCAAAATGGAGACGGCACTGATTTAAAAAACCCCGGCATAGCTTGGCGTCTCCGTTATATCGAGGTTTGGCTAACCGCGGAGGAGGATGGGAACCCATGGCTGGGGGAGCAGATGTGGCCGCCTGCAAGGCGAGCAACCGACCATCCACCGAGGCCATATAGCTGAGGATATGCGACTGGGTATCTCGCTGCTGCGCCAACTCCTGTTGTAGGCCAGCCAACTGGGCGGCGTTACCAGGGTCAGAGGTTTGGAGAGCGGACAGACGTGAGTCCATGGTTTTCATGAAGGACATCATGCGCGTCTGATTCTCCCGAAGGAAGACTAACTCCTTCTGAGCGGCCGTGGCTCCGGCGGGGTCCATGGCCTGATTATGCTGTTACGGTGTGGCGGAAAAATAAAGGAGTACCTGGAAGTGGACCCTCTGGGTCACGGCTCCAGAGCCCCCAGAGGCGAGTGCCCAGGTGAGGACCACCCCCTATACAGGGAGTGTTAGGGACAGACCTCCCGGGGATAGAGCTGTGACAGCCGGAACCAAAGGGATGACTGAGGTACGAGGACAGAAGGCAGCGTACAGGGTGAGGCGGTAGCCAGTGGGTGCGGAATCGGGGGCCCAGGGAGGCACAGGAACGGAGGCTGTAGATGTAAAGAAGCAAGCAAATGAACACAGGCTGTACAGCAAATCTTGTACTGAGACGCGGAGAGGAAGTAGGAGGCAGGACAGAGGAGGGAAAGCACCAGGGAGACAGGGAGGGCAGAGCACAGGAAAGGTAGACCGAGGTTAGGCAGGCAGAACCACGGTACTAAACGCAGCACAGACAGAGGACAAGAGGGCCTGAGGACACAGAGAGCGAAGCTGCGGACAGCGTCACCGCATGAGATAATCAGGCGTCTTACCAGAGCTGACGCCGGACATATGTAGCGGTGGGCGCCGCCATATTGGGGGCGGGGCCTAACGTGTCAGCTTACCCAGGAGGCTGAGCGCCGTGGGCGGGAGCCCGGCGCCGAGGGAGCCAGAGGCCGGGTGCGGGGACTCGCCGGGAGGCAGGAGCGCGCCGGACAGCGCGCGCAAGAAGACCCTGCGCTGTGACACTAGACTTTGGGTGGAGACCTCCATGCATTGTGAGGAGCTTTCGTGTCTTCACATCTGCAGATTCCATCTCTTCTTTTGGCCAGCACACTATACCAGCAGGGTATCTGTTAACTGGCAGGGTATATATACTGATGGCGTGGATTTTATTCTTCCCATTGAGTTGGCTCTTCAGGACCTGTCTTACCCTTTCATGGTATTTGGATGTTGCTGCTTTCCTTGCCTCATCATGTTTACCGTATCCCTGTGGGATGCCAAGGTACTTGTAGCATGTCTGTCATCTGCTATATGCCCTGCTGATAATTCCACTCCATCGGTCTTGACTACCTTGCCTCTCTTTATTACCAACTGACTGCACTTCTCCAGTCCGAAGGACAGCCGAATATCTTCACTGTAGATCCTTGTCAGGTGGATCAGTGAATCAATGTCTTGTTTGCTTTTTGCATACAGATTGATATCATCCATGTAGAGGAGGTGGCTAATAGTGCTTCCATCCTTGAACTTGTATCCATAGCCATACTCTGTAATTACCTGACTGAGGGGGTTTATGCCTATGCAGAACAGCAATGGGGACAGTGCATCACCTTGGTATATGCCGTATTTGATGGTCACTTGTGCTAGTTGTCTTGAGTTGACTTCCAATGTTGTTCTCCATAGCCCCATTGAGTTTCGGAGGAAGGTTCTTATTTTCCTGTTGACATTGTAGATAGCCAAGCAGTCACAGATACATGTGTGCGGCATTGAGTCATAGGCTTCCTGTAGTCAATCCAGGCTGTGCTGAGTTTGGTCTGTCTGGATCTTGAGTCTTGAGCGACTGCTCTATCTACTATGAGCTGGTGCTTAGAGCCTCTGGTGTCAATCCCGATGCCTTTCTGAGCTGGATTCATGTGCTGGTTCATATGGTTCTGTAGCTTGGAGGCTATGATGCCTGACAGGAGTTTCCATGTTGTTGTAAGTCAGGTTATTGGGCGGTAGTTGGATGGAACTGTTCCTTTATGAGGATCCTTCAAGATCAGCACTGTTCTACCTTGTGTTAGCCAAGCTGCATGATGGCCTTCTTCTAGCAGTTGGTTCATCTGCTTTGCCATGCGTTCATGCACCGCTGTTAATTTCTTTAGCAAGTAGGTGTGGATCATGTCTGGGTCAGGTGCTGTCCAGCTCTTCATGTTATTGACCCAATGTTGGATGTCTGCTTCTGTAATGGTATCTGGTTCTTGCTCTAAGTGGTTGCTCTGTTTCATTCTCATATCTTGCAGCCACATTGCACTGGTTTTGTGTTTTTTTCCTTCTCCCATATGTCCCTCGAGTATTGTTCAGTCTCTGCTATTGGTGGAGTTGCTGCCTTTGTGCTGTTGTTCTGTAGTTTGGAGAACAGGGCATTTATCTTCTTGGCCTCAGCTTCTCTAGTGTATCTCCCTGGTCTTGCAGCGAGTGCTGTGAGCCTTTGCTTAGCATTCTCTAGGGCTTTAGTTGTGGTCATGTCTTTGTACTTGTCCAGCTTGGTCTTAAGGTACTGTCACACTTAGCGATGTACCAGCGATCCCGACCAGCGATATGATGCGGTCAGGATCGCTGGTACATCGCTAAGTGGTCGCTAGTGAGCTTCCACACAGGCAGATCTCACTACCAACATCGCTGGGGACGGGGGTCGCTACTTACCTGTCACACCAGGCGATCCTGCGTCCTCCCGCCCGCCTCCACACGTCGCTCGTTGTCACAGCAGGAAGCGCCGCAGGAAGCTGACGACGAGAAACAGTCCTGGACGTTCTCGCGCGATCAGCGATAAGCAGCGGGGGAGCGGGTTGTAGGTAAGTATCACACACAGCGATATCGCTAGCAATATCGCTGTAACGTCACAAGTTATAGCGATATTGCTAGCGATATCGCTTAGTGTGACAGTACCTTTATTCTTGATCTTTACACCTTTCTGTATTTCTGTTAGTTGGCTGACTTCCCTTCACGTCACTTTTATTTTTGTCTCCAGCCTTCTTTTCCAAGAGGGGCACATACTTCTGTTGTTCTTCCTGGTTGTATAGTCAAGCATTTCCATGATTGCTGTGGCAGTAGCATAGATCAGTTTATTAGTTTGAGGTATAGTGGAGGTAGGTATTGATGCAAGTGCTCTACTGGCACCTTCTAGCATACTGTTTGGTGGTGTTTCTTTGCTGGGCCTTGGCAGTCACTCTCTGGTATTGATGGTATTCAGTTTATCTAAGATCTTCTGTTTCAGACCAGCTGCAGTGCTCTCTAGTTGCAGGATTGGATCAGGATCTTCAAGGGGTTGCACATGTTGTTCTACCAGGTCTTCATGTGAGGTGGTTCTGCACTGCACTTGATCCATCTCAAGTTGTGATAATAGCTTTCTCTTTAAGATATTGAAACATTTGATGACTAGTTGTTTCTCAGTCAGTGGACATGCAGGTCTTATATCCATCCAGAGTTTCCTCATATACTTCATATCCTCTCTCATTTGGTCTGCTGTTATAGTAGCATTTCATCAGATCCACATTCTCTTGCCGTGTGCATGAATGGTTTGTTCCAGTAGCCCATATGCATATGCCCTCAATCCTGATATGTCCCTCATCATGGTATATATATTCTATATCCTGGTATATGTCCCTTATCCTGGGCAACATCCTGGTATATATATCCCCCATCCTGGGATATGTGCCCCATTCGCCCGCTGTTTTTTGCTGTATAGAAAAAAATAAACCATTATACTCCCCAGGGGCAAACATAGAAGTCAAGGGGCCCCATAACAAAAGTATAATGCACTCCTCATAGTCCTCCCTATAGTATAATACACAGCCCAAAGTCCTCCCTATAGTAAAATGCACCCACATTGTCCTCCATACAGTATAATACACCCCCAGAGTCCTTCACATAGTATAATACCTCTTCTTGTCCTCCATATAGTATAATGCCCCCATAGTCCTCCATATAATATAATGTGCCAGAGTTCTCTATATAGTATATTGCATCCAATAGTCCTCCATATATTATAAAGCACCCCATAGGTCTCCATATAGTATAATGTACCCTTCATAGTCCTCCATACATAATGGACAGCCCATAGTCCTCCATATATTATGCACAGCTATAGTCCTCCATATAGTATAATGTGCATCCCATAGTCCTCCATATAGTATAATGTGATTGCCATAGTCTTCCATATAGTATAATGCATCCAATAGTACTCCATATAGTATAAAGCACCCAATAGTCCTCCATATAGTATAATGCACCCTCCGTAGTCCTCCGTATATTATGGACAGCCCATAGTTCTCCATATATAATGCAAAGCCCATAGTCCTCCATATAGTATAATGCACCCCATAGTCCTCCGTATAATATAATGCACCCTCCATAGTCCTCCATATATAATGCACCCCCATATTCTGCTATATAGTATAATGCACCTCCATTTATAATGCACAAGGCATAGCCTTTCATATAGTATAATGCACAACCCATATCCTTCATATAATATAATGCACCCTATAGTCCGCCATATAGTATAATGCACAGCTCATAGTCATCCACTGTGTACTCATTAATTGAAAAATAAATCTTCCCTACGCTCCTTTGCTGTGTGGCGACCTCTTCAGAAGCTGGCAGCTGACATCAGTCTGCGCCCCCAGTTATGTGCACATTGACATCAGTTGCTGGCCTCTGATTGGTCGGCAGCATGTATTTTCGAGCACGGACCCAAATGAAGTATTTACTGGTGTTGCAGGGCCCCTCACACTCAGGGCCCAGTTGTTGTGGCGAGAACTGTGACTGTGGTAGTTATGCCTTTGGTTGGAAGTGCACAGGATTGAATAGATGAATAATGCTATTTTTCATGATTTACTGCCCTTTGTTCAATTTAAAAAAATACACAACCCCTTTAAAATTTGTCGTTTTTTTTTTTTTACAGTTGCTCAATACTATTATGACTTTTTGCTGCACAACAACACTACGTGTGAACCTTTCCGGACAGCACAAAAGAGCTTTTGTAATCAAAGTACAAAGGGCAGCACGAACTTTTCAAAACGCTCTGACCTGTGTAAAACATTAAATGCAACCCCATATCCCTTACACACATTTTTTTTTTAAAGGGAACAGTATAGTTAATTAGTAACACATCTTCAAAAAAACT
Source organism: Dendrobates tinctorius (assembly GCF_039654945.1). Lineage (NCBI taxonomy): Eukaryota > Metazoa > Chordata > Amphibia > Anura > Dendrobatidae > Dendrobates > Dendrobates tinctorius. Next base: position 193,601 of record NW_027361821.1, read on the forward strand.
ATTCATGTCATAATGTATTATAATATTTTATTTCTAACGCCGTACATAGCCCGGTATATGACACTGCTAACATGCTACAGTCAGTGCAGAAGTGCAAATCTTGCAGATGTTTCACATTCTCACATATATCTGCACACATCAGACCTGTCCTGCGAAGAATCATAACTTTGCCAGAACATCTTGTACTCTCCCATCTGTATCAGAATGGAGAATTGCTTGGGATGCTGTATACTTGATACTTACTAAGAGTTTTAACTGTTAAGTCACTGTTGACTTCTTTCCAGGTCTCCAAATCTGCCCATTTTAAAGTAATTAAGGAAAAAAGTACTCATAATTAGTGTTGAGCGATACCTTCCGATATCGGGAAATATTGGATCGGTTTGGATTGGACCGATACCCAAAAAGTATCGGGTATCGCCGATTCCGATACCGGAAACCAATGCAAGTCAATGGGACAGAAATATCGGAATTAAAATAAACCCTTTCTTTCCTTGTAGGTTAATTCTACATGAAGGAAAACAACTAAGAATAATGTAGAATGTATTGGGGGAGGTGGAGGAGACATTAAAGGGATAGAGGTTTAGCCCAATCAAATGGAATAGCAGGAATTAATTTTTTTTTAAGACGTTCGGAGTTACAAAGATATTGACTATGTTAAAGGGGTTGTGTAGCAATAGAGGGAGACGTTCAGAAAAGGCACATGTTGGCAGAGTGTTGGAACGGAGTGCTTCATCTAGCTTGGAGGTTGACTGAGCCCCTGACCCGGAGGACACGGCACGGATGCGGGCACCTGTATGCACAACAGACTGTGAGTAAAGCTTTGGAACTACATGCCCTGGTGTCCTCCAGTTATTCCTGCGCCAACACACTCAGCACTGCTACATCACTGTGCCTGACACCGCACCATCTATGTCTCTTCACTACCTCTCCATCTACACTGCCCTGGGACTACAGCCCTACCTGTGGAGGGCCACAACATCATTGCTGCACCACACCATCTGTCCCAGAGGATCTGTCTGCAGCGTTGGCTTAATATCTTCATTGCCGAACACCACAGGTGGCATCACGAATCATTCACTCATAAACTTTAATCATCATCCACACGTTCAACATTTCCCTTTTACAATGGACACCCAGGGCAACGGACCGGGTCACAGCTACCGTGACATCTCCCATTGAAACCAATGGCCCGGTACCGAGTACCCCACCTGCCCTGGCGGGCGATCCAACTTGATGGAAATACATAACAGAACAGGTTGTCCGGGCTTTTCACATAATCTCAGTGTATATCTAGGCTGCAGAATGCTGACAATAAGTAATTTACCTTCTGTGGCTAGTCTGCACGGTTTCCAAGATATCATCTCTTGCTTCTAAGATAAACGTCCAGGGGGGGTGTTCTGGCATTGAAATGAGAACTTGTCATTTCCTCCTCCCTCACTAGCTTCACTTTCCATAGATCACTGTTCAACGTGTGTCTGGGGGAGGAGCAGCTGGGTGGTCTGCTCGCAGCCAATCACAGCCATGCCATTAGTTAACATGCCTACATGCCTAACAGGATGTGCCCACACTTCTTAGGATTCCTCATTGGCTGAATCAAATCAAACTGACTCATAGCATTATGGGAACTTCCGATTCCGGTATTCGATATGCAAAAAGTATCGGAACTCAGTATCGGTATTCCAATACCGCGAATATCGGCTGATACCCGATATTTGCAGTATCGGAATTTTCAACACTACTCATAGTGTTTCAGTAACATTTGCTCTTTCTGGGCATTCACCCACCGAGTGTTGTGACACCTAAGCATTGATACAGTGATGTCACAATATGGGAAAATATGGATGCAGAAAAGTATTAGTATAGGGATAATGCATAAAGCAATGTCATAATACAGGGACAAACCACACAGTAGTGTCACAGTATGGGGATAATGAATAAAGCAATGTCATAGCACTATAATAACAATACCGCTGTTACAACATAGGTCAAGGATAAGACACATAATGATGTCTCTTCACAGAAAGGACATACAAAATGAGCTCACAGAATTATGAAATAATGTATACAGAGAAAAAGCAGAGTAATGATTCAGTCCCTACAATGCAGACTAGGCAATTAGCTAATCAGATCCTTCCCTTCTATCAATAACATCTGATGATTCTAACACCAGGGAACTTCTGTAACTCAAAACTAGAAAGAAGAAAAATCTATGGTATGCAGTGGCTGGTTTTTGATGTTTCTTAACGGGCAGAATACCTGCCATCAGGGGCATACATAGAAATCATGGGGCCTCATAGCAGAAATCCTAATTTAGCCCCCCCACTCCAAAAAAATAGTCGCTGGATTAGGTGTGGTCGCGATGCATAGGTATAATCATGGAAGGGTGTAAATGGCAACAGCGAGAGGGATATATGTGGCTACACTAACAAAGTAACTTTGCCCATATTGAATCCCCTGAGGGTATGTTTCCATGGGCCGGGCCGGATTACATCAGGAATTTTTGCGGATTGGACGCTGCGTTCAGCTGCAGCATCCATTCCGCAGCGTCCAGATGTTACAGCATAGTGGAGGGGATTTTATGAAATCCCGTCTCCACTATGCATGCAAGGCCACATCCGGCAGCCCTGCGTATCCGGACATGCGGCGCATCTTTATAGACTGCAGCATGTCTATTTATCTTGTGGAGACGCTAAGTCTTCGCAAGATAAATAGCCCAGTCTATGGAAACGATGCGGTGATACCGCATGTGTTCAATGAACACATGCGGTATCACCGCGTGTACAAAAGGGGGCAGCGCTTTGGGCGGAACGGGGTTTCCCTAGTGTCCAAAGCGCCGGCAATCTGACCCTTGGAAACATACCCTAAGTGTTATCACCCACTACGATACCTGTCTCATGGCCCACATAAAGAATGATGCGAACAATAATGCCCCCCAAACACAGTATGATACTCCCATAGTGAATTCCTCCACAGTTCCCTCCACACGCAGTGTGAAGCTACCATACTGCTCCCAACACAGTGGTGCCCCCACACACTTTATAATGTCCCTCAAAGTCCCATCACACACATTATGATGGCCTCATAGTCCTGCAGCACATTATCATGGCCCCCCATAACACAGTATGATGGTTCTCCACAGTTTCACAACACAGTATAACAGCTGCCACAGTCCCACAGCCCAGTATGATGGCGCCCACAGTCCTTTGACATAGCATGATGACTCCCACAGTCTTCCACACAGTATTATGGCCCTCACAGCCCCACACACAGTACAATGGTCCCCATACAGCCCCCCACACACAGTATAATGGCCCCGACAGCTCCACACACACCTTACAATGGTCCTCACACAGCCCTCCACACAGTATAATGACCCCCCACACGCAGAATATCATGGTCCCCACACAGCCCTAATCACAGTACTATGGTCTCTACACAGCCCTCCACACATTATAATGGCCCCTACACTGCTCTTACACAAAATTATGACAAACACAGCACCCATCCACACACAGTTTGAAGGGCCCCTAAAGACCCACATACAATTTACACCAAAGTTCCCCCCCTTCACGCATAGCGAGATCGCTAGCGATGTCGCTAAAGTGTCACCGATTTTGTGACGCAACAGCGATATCGCTAGCGATCTCGCTACATGTGACACGCACCTGCGACCCGGCCCCTGCTGGATATCGCTGATCACGCGAGAACGTCCAGGCCAATTTTCTTCTCGCTGGCTTCCCACTGGTATCCTACTGGTGCCGACGAGCGACGCATGGACGCAGGTGGAAGACGTCATCATCGCTGCGTCTGACAGGTAAGTAACGACCGCCGACCTCTGCTGCGTCGCTGGCGAGATCTGCCTATTTAGCAGCTCACTAGCGACCATTTAGCGATGCACCAGCGATCCTGACCGGGTCGTATCATTGTCGGGATCGCTGTTGCATCGCTAAAGGTAAAGGGGCCTATAAAGTTAATGGTCCCAAAGCTCCCCACACTTTATGATGGCCCCATATTTCCTTACACATAGTAGGGCACAGGTAATTCCCACCAGCTGTCAAAGTTCAACAAAGGCCTCCTGAGTAGGAGTTAGAGCCTGTTTGGGGTGAAGTGGTAGTCGTTAGAAAAGCATCAACTACAACTTTAAAAATATATATATTATCAATATATTATTATTATTATATAATTAATGTAGTGACTTTCATAAGACTTTTGAAGTTATTTTTTTTCACCAAAAACACAGCGAAAAATGCAGTTGCATTTTTTTTGCACTAATTTTCACTTTCTCATTACTTACTATGGGTGACCAAATGCTCCAAAGACACTGAAAGAATTGATGTACTACAGATTCAAAAAAATGCTGCACTTCTCAAATTCAGTCAGGAAAAAGAAGCAAGCGTGTGCATGAGATTTCTGAAATCATAGCTTTTGCTGTTTTCAGCTCTTTTGCGGTAGTGCCAAGATGCATTATGTCAATTCTAGCAGCATTTACTGCCTACATCATCTTCCTTATATCTATTACGTAGCTGTGACATATCTGTGATTAATACCACTGTACTTTTTGCTGGTACTGTGAAAAGCAGCTTTTACTTAGCATAAAAAACGCTGCAAAAATACTGCATGTGAACAGAACCCTAAGGTGTTGAAAGTGATAACCAGGCCGTTCTAGTGGTGATCAGTTAACACCTCCAATGTGTTCTCTCACTAGGAATCTTTATGCTGCTCCTAGGTCTTTAGTTGAAATATTTGTGATTAATATTTCAAGAATTATCATAAACTTCGGCACTCAAATTTTTTTTTTAATTATAATGCTTAATCACATAAAAAGAATTTGATCCAAAAAGAATACAGATATATAATATAATAACTCCTCAACATTTCGGCCTTTATTATGGCCTTCCTTAGGAGTATTCTGCGTATAGAAAACAATAGTACTATAAATGAATCACATAGTATAAACATACCACAGAAATACATTAACAATAACATACATAAATATACAAATGAATGAGATAACAGTATCACACCTGACAAGACAAAGTGTCCAAAGTCCATTACATTTGTATCTACATTTGCATGGTTAGTGGAACGGAAGTCCATGAGAAATCTGCACTGAAAAGATTTATGAAATAGTATTTGAAAGCAACAGAAAAATGAAAATGTGACCATAAATATACAGCAGTATTGCGTATCAGATTGTAAAAAAATAAGATGCTTATATAATAAAAAATAGCAAACAGTGGACAGTAAATACATGCCCAATAAGCAATGAGTACAGTGGGGAAAAAAGTATTTAGTCAGCCACCAATTGTGCAAGTTCTCCCACTTAAAAAGATGAGAGAGGCCTGTAACTAACATGATAGGTAGACCACAATTATGAGAGTCAAAATGAGGAAACAAATCCATGAAAATCACCTTGTCTGATTTGGCAAGATTTATTTTGCAAATTATGGTGGAAAATAAGTATTTGGTCATTAACAAAAGTTCATCTCACTAGTTTGTTATATATTCTTTGTTGGCAATGACAGAGGTCAAACGTTTTCTGTTAAAATTCAAACAGAAAAGGAAGCACACTGTAGCGCCACAACATGCAAACATAAAATATGAAAAATGAATTGCATTACTGCATTAGAAGTATGAAAAAATTGAGAAAGTTTAGCGCATAAAATGGCTAATTTATGTGTACATGGAAGCCATGATAAGGCATTTCTCGTTTTCCAGGACCCTAACTAAATGCCAATCCTCACTTAGACTGAAGTTTTCATCTGAATGGGAACCTTTGTGAATCCTCTCCTTAGACTGAAGTCTATATCTCTGTGGAGGGGAAGTGGCCCTGCTTTGATTAAAAACGCCTGTAGCTAACAGGTGGAGTGCTCAGTCAGAAGGTTAATGAATACAAATTTCAAAAACTGACCGTCACATCCAAGCATAAGCATAGTGTCAACAGGTGCTTAACCTAGAGTTACCAACTCATGTACATTCAAACAAAAAAGGAAGCACACTGTAGCGCCATAACATGAAAACATGCAGTAATGCAATTCATATTTCATGTTTGCATGTTATGCTTGGATGTAACGGTCAGTTTTTGAAATGTTATCTGTTAGTCATCACAAGGTTGGCGCACACTGTTGGTGGTATGGTGGTATGTTGGCCTAATCCTCCATGCAGATCTCCTCTAGAGCAAGTTTTAGGCTTGTCGCTGGGCAACAAGGACTTTCAAATACCTCCAAAGGTTTTCTATGGGGTTGAGATCTGGAGACTGGCTAGGCCACTCTAGGACATTCATATGCTTCTTACGAAGCCTCTACTTCGTTGCCCTGGCGGTGTGCTTGGTATCATTTTCATGCTGAAAGACCAGTTCACGTTTCATCTTCAATGCCCTTGCTGATGGAAGAAGATTTGCACTCAAAATCTCACGATACATGGCCCCAAAAGCTAAAAAAAGAAGTTCGGATTCGGGTACCAGAACAGTACCCGAACTGAGACCCCATTCACATTAATGGGGGACCCAAACATCCAGTATGATAGCGCAGCAAACACTGCCTCTGATTGGTGGTAAAATCATTAATGCTGGTCAGACAGCCGCAGTTCCCACTCTGTCAAATAATAGTGTGAGTCCACAACTATGATTGGAGGTATAAAGTTTACCTCCAGTCACTGGCATTGGCTGATGGGACTACAACTCCCATCAGCCTATGCCTGCTGCCGCTAATAGCTTTGCAGGTGTAGCAGAATCATGAACAATTTTGCTTAGTAATTCTCCCCTGCTGTGTGTTTTCCACTCTCTGTGTTCATCTAGTCCGGCCCAAATTAGGTTTCATTCACATTTGCATTTATTAATTCCATCATTCTTCTCCATCATGGGAACAGAACAATGAAATTATGAGCAGTGCCTATGTCTCATGATGGAGACGAGTGGCACCCAGCTGACCCCATTAACTGTGTTTTGGTTTCTGAGATTTCTATTATCGGATCTACTATTTTACCATACAAAATTGTTAGAGTATTCTATTGGCTAGATCTGAGCCAGACGCTGAAAATAAAGTCTCCAGATGAGAACATAGCCTTAAATTGTATTTAGACTGACTAATTGAGTAATGTGAATGCTTTGAGCGAATGAACATTGTGTACAAAAATGCTTGTTCATCATCCATGAAATCGTTTATTTGAGTGAAAAAATTCTCATTCTATTTGCGAAAATTGTATAATGTAAATGCAGATTTTTTTGCTTGTTTAACGATTAAATGAGAAAGAACAAGAAGTTGAAATTTAAGTCTTAGGCTGAGTTCACACGTGGCGTTTTTTTCGCGTTTCCGCGGCGGTTTTAACCGCGCGATTTTGCCGCAAAAACGCGAAAAATAAGCATCCCATGCATTCCTATGGGATTCCGCAATGCTGAGCTAATGCTGCGGTTTTTACCGCGGCGGAATCGCTTTGCGGTAAAAACCGCAGCATGCTCATTATTTTGCAGAATCGCGGCGATCCCGCACCCATAGGAATGCATTGTTCCGCTTACTTCCCGCATGTGGCTGTGCACACCATGCGGAAAGTGAGCAGAACAATTGCGGATGGTACCCACAGTCCGGAGGAGAGGAGACTGTCCTCCGGGCTTTGGGTACCATATCCCTGTAAAAAAAAGAATTATAAAATAAAAAATATTGTTATTCTCACCCTCTGACGTCCCGCGCAGCCTTCCCGCTTCTCTCCACGCTCCGGTCCCAGTAATCCTTTGCGAAAATGCCCGCGATGGCGTCCGTTCTCGCGGGATCGCGAAGTCTCGCGGTAATTCGCACGACATCATCGCGAATTACCGCGAGACATCGCGATCCCGCGAGTACTGACGTCATCGCGGGCATTTTCGCAAAGGATTACTGGGACCGGAGCATGGAGAGAAGCGGGAAGGCTGCGCGGGACGTCGGAGGGTGAGAATAACAGTATTTTTTATTTTTTTTTACATTCTATCTTTTACTATTGATGCCGCATAGGCAGCCTCAGTAGTAAAAAGTTGGTCACACTCGTCAAACAGTATGTTTGATGAGTGTGACCAACCTGTCAATCAGTTCTCCAGGCGATGCTACAGATCGCTTGGAAAACGCTAGCATTTTGCAAGCTAAATACGCTTGCAAAATGCTAGTTTTTCCACGGGAAAATCGCGGGAATTTAAAATGCGATTTTCCTGCGGACTGGAATTCCGGAATTCTCGCGGTAATTTCCGCGAGAGTTCCGGTACGTGTGCACTTAGCCTTAAGATTGGTGGTTTTCCAAGGCAGTAGGTCATTAGCAGTTGGAGCATTGGAACGAATAAATATTTTCCCTTTCCAATTACGGTACATTTTCTTTTTACAGAATCAACAGGAAATATTTGCACAATACTTCATGAATTCATGTATCTCTATATATAAAAATGAATGTGTGTGTGTGTGTGTGTATCACCAACCAATCACGAAGCATCTTTCATTTCACCAAAGCTGTTCAAAAGAAGCTCAGCTGTGATTGGTTGCTATGATCAACAGTTTTCCTTGCAACCACTCACTAAGCATCTCTCATTTCATGAGAGCTGGTTAAAAGTAGCTGAGCTGTGATTGGTTGCTATGAGTAAGCTTTCCCACTTGACAACACCTCAGCAGACACTGACATGGTGGGAGAAATATAGCATCTTCGGGAACATAAGCTCCCAGCCATTGTCTGTGCCCCAGAAAGGAGCACAGAGCACATGACAGAAATGAATCCCCCCTCCCGTGTGGTATCATTAAGTGACACACATGAATGTAGGAAAGTGCACATATTAAATGTCATGTGGATTTAATATTTTCTCACAGACACTTTTATGCATTATTGATGTGTTACTGTGCTCTGATGCTGTGAGTTTTTTTAAAGTGCTACTTTCCCCATAATTCACCTGAATATACCCATATAACACTTAATGCTTTTCCCATAACAACCCATTAAATATGATACTATACTGCATACAGATGCTGTACATCCATGAGCAACTTAGCCGGACAAATTACAAGTTGACGGTGCATGAAAATGTGTGTGAAAGTTTCTCTACTGTACTAATATATTAGGTTTGTGCCTGTCCATTGATGAAAAGCATGACTGTGATATTTATGGTGGCAGATAAGTGATAATATCATCCTGATCAGTAGAAAACCTGGGATCTTAGTGAACTATGTTTCTGTGCAATTTCACTATTCTACTTTTACTGGCTTTGACGGGACGATGTGTGATATTAGGGGTAGTAGTCCGGTATCTCTGGCTGACGGGATGATGTGGGATATTATAGTGAATGTGGCTATGCGGAGTGGGCGGGGCTCTACACTCAGCTTGTTTGATGTCATGTTGTACCAATCACTATTTAAACATTTAATTCATGGTTCCCGTCCTGTATAACCACTAATCTGACATTGTTTGCTCATCGTGAGTTATGATCACATCGTTCTTTGTTTATACGATTCTCTATTTGTGTAATTGAACCCTTAAGGCCACCATATACATAAGGGCCCCGTCACACAAGTTTTGTGACACAACAGCGATCTCACCAGCGAGATCGCTGTGTGTGACAGCGATCAGCAACCGGCCCCCCTGCCGGTATCGCTGATCGCTGTAGGAAACCGCTGGACATTTCTTTTGTCGCTGGTCTCCCGCTGGCCAGCATGCATCACTGCGTGTGACAGGCGGGAGACCAGCGATCTGCTGGTAACTAACGTACACATCGGGTATCCAAGGGACGTGTGTCCCTTAGATACCCGATGTGTACGTTAGTTACCAGCTCCCTGCATCGGCGCGCTGGTAACTAACGAACACAGCGACGCCGCACGCTCGGCGACGCTGTGCTGATCGCTGGTGAAGCTGTGTGACAGCTCACCAGCGATCACATAGCGACTCAACAGCGATCCTGACACGTTGATATCGTTGTCGGGGTCGCTGGTGAGTCGCTATGTGACTCCAGCTTTAGATAGCTGTCGGCTGTACAACCATTCTGACAATGGCCATCTCTCAAAACTCAGCCATACATAGAAACACCCAGCTAAGCATTCATGTGTTCTTTATGAGTGAGCCTCTGCCAAACACATCTAGCAGAGGTTTATCTCAACACAGACCAAAGGAATGGCCGTTGAAATTCAAAAAGGTGGATGCTTCTCTCCCCTGACATTATCTCTTGGGGAAAAGTGGGACAACCCTCATACACATTAAATTATCAGCCAATTCTTGCAATATTGGAAGGCTTGGCTGACTTTAGTCTAATGTGTATGAGATCCTTCATAGAAAGAACAAAAGAAGCAAATAACCTCGGGCACTCCACTGCACAGTATGCCCCAGCATTATAGATGAGTGGATTTTATAAAATTCAAATTTGTCAAATTTGCCAATTTTTAAAAAAAATTGATTAAGGCTGTGTGCCCACGATGCGATTTTTAAGCGTTTTTGCCACGATTTTCTGCGCAAAAACGTTTAAAAATCTTGTACATGATGCACCCCATGCATTCCTATGGCATTCCGCACATGCTGTGCTAATGCTGCGCTTTTTTCCGAGGCAGAATCGCATCGCGGAAAAAATCGCAGCATGATCATTCTTTTGTGCGGAATCGCAAAGAATTGCCGCGATTCCGCACCCATAGGAATGCATAAGAACCGCTTACTTCCCGTATGTGGCTATGCCCACCATGCGGGAAGTTAAGCGTCTCATGTGCGGTTGGTACCCACGGTGTGGAGGAGAGGAGACTGTCCTCCAGGCCCTGGGTACCATACCCCTGTAAAAAAAAAGAATAAAAAATCGGGGTATATTTACCTTCCGACGTCCATTCTCGGCTGCGCTGCATTCCCAGCCTAAGCATTCCCAGTAATGCCTTGCGGCAAGGTCCTGTGATGACGTGGTCTCGCGAGATCGCTATAGTAACGCGAGAAAAACGTCATCACAGGTCTCGCAAGGCATCGCTGGGAACGCTGAGGCCCGGGATGGCAGCGCGGGAGGTCGGAAGGTAAATATACCCCGATTTTTTATTTTTTTATCATTTTTAACATTCTATCTTTTACTATTGAGGCCGCATAGGCGGCCTCAATAGTAAAAAGCTGGTCACACTTGTCAAACCCTATGTTTGACGAGTGTGACCAACCTGTCAATCACTTTCCAAGCGATGCTTCAAATCGCTTGGAATGTGCTTGAGAAAATCGCGGCAAAATCGTGAACAGAATCGCGGTAAAATCGCGGTGACATCGCGCAGAAAAAAAACACGCGTTTTCTGGGAAGGAGTCCGGTTTTCATTGTGTGTTTTAAAACGCTACGTGGGCCCATAGCCTTATGGTGAATAAATTTGCGCAAATCACAAAACAGACATGTCCGTAATTGCATGCAATATATATACAGTGCTGTGAAAATTAATTGGGACAAAGCATTTTTTTAAGTAAAATCGTAAGTCGGTTACCTGTCAGTGATTCAAACCAGTTTTAACTGCTTTGAACAGGTGTGAGTGCCAGTTAAAACTGGTTTGAATCACTGACTGGTAACCAACTTACGATTTTACTTAAAGAAATGCTTTGTCCCAATTAATTTGCCCAGCGCTCTGTGTATGTATATATATATATATATATATATATATATATATATACAGGGTGGTCCAAAAGGAGGTGGACAGAAAATGACATTTATTTTGATTTATACATAAAATTATATTTACTAGCACAAGCATAACATTGACAATTAAATTTTATTCTGAACAATATTACAAAAGCCCTTAAATTTTATCAACGCAGGTGCTCAAACTGTTTTCCATCACAATTTGCACAGCTTTGAAGTCTGTCTCTTAGGCTATGTGCACACGCTGCGGTTTTGGCCGCTGCGGATCCGCAGCAGTTCTGCAGACAGTGTACAGTAGCATGTTATCCTATGGGATTTACATTCTGCTGTGCACATGCTGCGGATTTTTAACTGCGGAAAAGCTGCGGTTTTGAATCCGCAGAAAGAAATGACATGTCACTTCTTTTCTGCGGATTCTGCTGCGGTTTACCATCTCCTCCATTGTAGAGGTGATAAACCGCAGGCCAATCTGCAGGTAAAACCGCAGGTCATTTTACCTGCAGTTTTACCTGCGGTTCCGCAGATACAAATCTGCAGACCAATCCGCAGCGTGTGCACATAGCCTTACGCTTCGACAAACATTTTTGCACAAGTCTCTTTGGGTATTAATTTCTTGAAATGCATCTCTTATGTAATTTTTCAAATCACTGACACTTTTTGGTTTTCGAGTATAAACTTTGTCCTTGAGTGCTCCCCAAAAGAACAAATCCATTGGGGTTAAGTCTGGTGAACATGCCAGCCAGTCAAGTGGGCCTCTTCAGCCAATCCATTTATTAGGAAATGTTTCATCAAGATATTCGCGGACTACTCTTAAATAATGTGGAGGGGCCCCATCTTGTTGGAAATAAAGGTCATTTGGGTGTTAGGGTGAATTAGGCTGTTGCTGTAACTGGGGAGCAACTTGATTCATTAGAATTTTGAGATACTTATCTCCTCACTTTACACCATGTTTGATAAATCTCCCCCTTCATAACCCTATTACACATACTGTCCACCTACTTTTGGACCACCCTGTGTATATATATATATATATATATATATATATATATATATAAAGTCAGAGAAAAAACAGCTCACCTGCAGTGACATGTGGCATGCAGAAGCACATGAACTCGTGCAGGTAATTGAGAAAATTCCAGCTTCTGATATTCTGATAAAGTCCAAAATGTATTCAAATATAAAATATAAAAAACTTACCGATCCGGTATTGCCGCTGGATCTCGCCATGATGTCAGGAGAGGGCGGGTTGAGGCACCGGAATCAGCGCCTGCGCAGTCCACACTTTCCGGCGCCATTTTCTTGAAAACACTGCATTTTGGCGGCACAATCTCGCCCACTCCTGACATCACAGCATTTCCGCCCACCAAAAAAATGGCACTGGACAGTGCGGTCTGCGCAGGCACTGATTCCGGCGCCACAGTGTCCCCATGTCCCCATGCCCCCTCTGCTCACATCACTGATTTATTTAAATATGTAACTGACGCCCACAATTCGCCCCCATTTTAATTGATGGGAGCAGCACATTACATACAGTCATATGTAAAAGTTTGGGCACCCCTATTAATGTTAACCTTTTTTCTTTATAACAATTTTGGTTCTTGCAACAGGTAATTCAGTTTCATATATCTAATAACTGATGGACTCAGTTATATTTCTGGATTCAAATGAGGATTATTGTACTAACAGAAAATGTGCAATCTGCATTTAAACAAAATTTGACCGGTGCAAAAGTATGGGCACCCTTATCATTTTCTTGATTTGAACACTCCTAACTACTTTTTACTGACTTCCTGAAGCACTAAATTGGTTTTGTAACCTCATTGAGCTTTGAACTTCATAGCCAGGTGTATCAAATCATGAGAAAAGGTATTTAAAGTGGCCACTTGCAAGTAGTTCTCCTATTTGATTCTCCTATGAAGAGTGGCATCATGGGATCCTCAAAACAACTCTCAAATGATCGGAAAACAAAGATTATTCAACATAGCTTTTCAGGGGAAGGATACAAAAAGTTGTCTCAGAGATTTAACCAGTCAGTTTCCACTGTGAGGAACATAGTAAGGAAGTGGAAGAACACAGGTACAGTTCTTGTTAAGCCCAGAAGTGGCAGGCCAAGAAAAATATCAGAAAGGCAGAGAAGAAGAATGGTGAGAACAGTCAAGGACAATCCACAGACCACCTCCAAAGACCTGCAGCATCATCTTGCTGCAGATGGAGTCACTGTGCATCGGTCAACAATACAGCGCACTTTGCACAAGGAGAAGCTGTATGGGAGAGTGATGCGAAAGAAGCCGTTTCTGCAAGCACGCCACAAACAGAGTCGCCTGAGGTATGCAAAAGCACATTTGGACAAGCCAGTTACATTTTGGAAGAAGGTCCTGTGGACTGATGAAACAAAGATTGAGTTGTTTGGTCATACAAAAAGGCGTTATGCATGCGCTGTATTGTTGACCGATGCACAGTGACACCATCTGCAGCAAGATGATGCTGCAGGTCTTTGGAGGTGGTCTGTGGATTGTCCTTGACTGTTCTCACCATTCTTCTTCTCTGCCTTTCTGATATTTTTCTTGGCCTGCCACTTCTGGGCTTAACAAGAACTGTACCTGTGTTCTTCCATTTCCTTACTATGTTCCTCACAGTGGAAACTGACTGGTTAAATCTCTGAGACAACTTTTTGTATCCTTCCCCTGAAAAGCTATGTTGAATAATCTTTGTTTTCCGATCATTTGAGAGTTGTTTTGAGGAGCCCATGATGCCACTATTCATAGGAGAATCAAATAGGAGAACTACTTGCAAGTCGCCACTTTAAATACCTTTTCTTATGATTTGATACACCTGGCTATGAAGTTCAAAGCTCAATGAGGTTACAAAACCAATTTAGTGCTTCAGGAAGTCAGTAAAAAGTAGTTAGGAGTGTTCAAATCAAGAAAATGATAAGGGTGCCCATACTTTTGCACCGGTCAAATTTTGTTTAAATGCAGATTGCACATTTTCTGTTAGCACAATAAACCTCATTTGAATCCAGAAATATAACTGAGTCCATTCGTTATTAGATATATGAAACTGAAATACCTGTTGCAAAAACCAAAATTGTTATAAAGAAAAAAGGTTAACATTAATAGGGGTGCCCAAACTTTTACATATGACTGTAAGAGGAGCACAGGATGGGAGCAGCGCATGACAAAATGGGGGCGCAGGATGGGAGCAGCACATGACAGAATGGGGGCACAGGATGGGAGCAGCACATGACAGAATGAGGGTGCAGGATGAGAGCAGCACATGACAGAATGGGGGTGCAGGATGGGAGCAGCACATGACAGAATGGGGGCGCAGGATGGGAGCAGCACATGACAGAATGGGGCGCAGGATGGGAGCAGCACATGACAGAATGAGGGTGCAGGATGAGAGCAGCACATGACAGAATGGGGGTGCAGAATGGGAGCAGCACATGACAGGATGGGGGTGCAGGATGGGAGCAACACATGACAGAATGGGGGCGCAGGAAGGGAGCAGCACATGACAGAATGTCGGTGCAGGATGGGAGCAGCACATGACAGGATGGGGACGCAGGATGAGAGCAGCACATGACAAGATGGGGACGCAGGATGGGAGCAGCACATGACAGAATGAGGGTGCAGGATGAGAGCAGCACATGACAGAATGGGGGCGCAGAATAGGTGCAGCACATTACAGAATGGTGGTGCAGGATGGGAGCAGCACATTACAGAATGGGGGGCGCAGGATGAGAGCAGCACATGACAGAATGGGGGTGCATGATCGGAGCAGCACATTTCAGAATGGGGGCACAGGATTGGAGCAGCACATGACCGAATGGGGGCGCAGGATGGGAGCAGTATATGACAGAATGGGGCGCAGGATGGGAGCAGCACATGACAGAATGGGGGAGCAGGATGGGAGGAGCAAATGACAGAATGGGGGTGTAGGATGGGAGCAGCACATGACAGAATGGGGCGCAGGATGGGAGCAGCACATGACAGAATGAGGGTGCAGGATGAGAGCAGCACATGACAGAATGGGGGTGCAGAATGGGAGCAGCACATGACAGGTTGGGGTGCAGGATGGGAGCAACACATGACAGAATGGGGGCGCAGGAAGGGAGCAGCACATGACAGAATGGGGGTGCAGGATGGGAGCAGCACATGACAGGATGGGGACGCAGGATGAGAGCAGCACATGACAGGATGGGGACGCAGGATGGGAGCAGCACATGACAGAATGAGGGTGCAGGATGAGAGCAGCACATGACAGAATGGGGGCGCAGAATAGGTGCAGCACATTACAGAATGGTGGTGCAGGATGGGAGCAGCACATTACAGAATGGGGGGCGCAGGATGAGAGCAGCACATGACAGAATGGGGGTGCATGATCGGAGCAGCACATTTCAGAATGGGGGCACAGGATTGGAGCAGCACATGACCGAATGGGGGCGCAGGATGGGAGCAGTATATGACAGAAGGGGGCGCAGGATGGGAGCAGCACATGACAGAATGGGGGAGCAGGATGGGAGGAGCAAATGACAGAATGGGGGTGTAGGATGGGAGCAGCACATGACAGAAAGGGGGCGCAGGATGGGAGCAGCACATGAAAGAATGGGGGTGCATGATGGGAGCAGCACATGACAGGATGGGGGCGCAGAATAGGTGCAGCACATTACAGAATGGGGGTGCAGGATGGGAGCAGCACATTACAGAATGGGGGCGCAGGATGGGAGCAGCACATTACAGAATGGGGGCACAGGATGGAAGTAGCACATGACAGAATGGGGGTGCAGGATGGGAGAAGCAAATACAGGATGGGGCGCAGGATGGGAGCAGTATATGACAGAATGGGGCGCAGGATGGGAGCAGCACATGACAGAATGGGGGAGCAGGATGGGAGGAGCAAATGACAGAATGGGGGTGTAGGATGGGAGCAGCACATGACAGAAAGGGGGCGCAGGATGGGAGCAGCACATGAAAGAATGGGGGTGCATGATGGGAGCAGCACATGACAGGATGGGGGCGCAGAATAGGTGCAGCACATTACAGAATGGGGGTGCAGGATGGGAGCAGCACATTACAGAATGGGGGCGCAGGATGGGAGCAGCATATTACAGAATGGGGGCACAGGATGGAAGTAGCACATGACAGAATGGGGGTGCAGGATGGGAGAAGCAAATACAGGATGGGGCGCAGGATGGGAGCAGCGCATGTCAGAATGGGGGTGCAGAATGGGACCAGCACATGACAGGATGGGGGTGCAGGATGGGAGCAGCACATAACAGGATCTCAGCACCTTATGATAGGATGACAAGATGGAGGCGCACAAAACAAGATGAGGCAGGGGTGAACCTAGCCTCTCTGCTGCCTGAAGCGAACAGCAAAATGACGCCCCCACCCACACACACACACATACACAAAGTAAATTTTCATATCTATCCTGTAAAACTGAGTACAATAGTGGACATTTTGATTTAGATAAATAGAAAAAAGGTGTCCAAACACAAGGATGTTAGTGCCATCAAACGCACATACAAGAGCAACACAGAAGTATCCAGAACAAGGGTCATTAATGGCAATGGTAGGCCTGGCACAGGGCCAGACTGGAACAAAAATGCAGCCCTGCCACACAAAACCCACCAGCCCACAAACTTTAACACTCATCAGCCCCTATCAGTGAATTTTTGCTATACTTTGTCATCCCCTCATCACTCTCTTTAAGTAGTTATTTGAAGAGCCACATGTGAATGGCACCACAGTGCGTATGATTGACCACAGCTCCATTTACATGGTGCTCTTCAAAGCTACGTTTCCTAGGATCATGGGGGTCCCAGCGGTCAGATCCACAACAAACAGAAAGTCACCCCCTATCCCCACATAATGCTCCATACAGTATTATGTGCCCCATATATTACTGCATACAGTATAATGGACACCATATATTACTTCATACAGTATAATGGGCCCCAAATATTATTTCATACAGCATAATGGGCCCCATATATTACTTCATACAGCATAATGGGCCCCATATAATGCTCCATACAGTATATTGGGCCCCATATATTACTTCATACAGCATAATGGTCACCATATATTACTTCATACAGTATAATGGGCACCATATATTACTTCATACAGTATAATGGGCCCCATATAATTCTTTTCCCCAAACCCCGCTGTTCTGTTCTCCTCAGTGTATTCTTATCCTCCGCACTGCTTGGCACAGGGACATCCTTAACTTTACGTATATAATTGTTCACTTGGCCTGATAGTAATAGTGATTTGTTTGTACCCTGTTGTCTGGGGCTGGCTCACTTTATGGGGGTGCTCAGGGCATATGATTATACACCAGTAAAAAGTATGAGAGGCTCAATGTGACCAGTGACACCTAATTTCCTACCCTTCTTATTCTACTGGTACTGTGGGAACACTGACTGGTACTGAGGAAAAGAAAGAAAGAACAGAGAGAAGAAAGAAAGAAAGAACAGAGAGAGAAATAATAATAAAAATAATAATAAATTTTATTTCTATAGTGCCGACATATTCCGCAGCACTTTACATTTCAGAGGGGACTTGTACAGACGATAGACATTACAGCATAACAATAATCACATAGATCATAACAGATACCAAGAGGTATGAGGGCCCTGCTCGCAAGCTTACAATCTATGAGGGAAAAAGGGAGACACGAAAGGTGGGTGGTAACAAATGCCCTGATTGTTTGGACCAGCCATAATGTTAAGTGTGTAACAGTACGGACACAGAGGGCTAATAGATGCATAAAGCATGTGGGAACATGATACGGGGAACCTGGTTATGGTAAAACTTTTGACTGTGCCACAAAGGGATAGTTAGGTTAATGTGTTGAGGCGGTAGGCCAGTCTGAATAAATGGGTTTTCAGGGCACGCTTAAAATTGTAGGGATTGGGGACTACTCGTATTGACCTGGGAAGTGCATTCCAAAGAACTGGCGCAGCACGTGTATAGTCTTGGAGACGGGAGTAGGAGGTTCTGATTATCGAGGATGCTAACCTCAGGTCATCAGCAGAATGGAGGGCACGGGTAGGGTGGTACACTGAAACAAGGGAGGAGATGTAGGGTGGTGCTGAGCCATGGAGTGCTTTGTGGGTGAGGGCAAAAAGTTTGTACTGGATCCTGGAGTGGATGGGTAGCCAGTGTAAGGACTGGCACAAGGTAGAGGCATCGGTGTAATGATTGGCGAGGAATATGATCCTGGTTGCAGCATTCCAGACAGATTGGAGGGGGGAAAGTTTGGTAAGAGGGAGACCGATTGGAAGAGAGTTACAGTAGTCCAGATGAGAATGAATGAGAGAAACAGTAAGAATTTTTGCAGAGTCAAAGGTAAGAAAAGGTCGAATTCTAGAAATATTTTTGAGATGCAGATAACAAGAGCGAGCCAGTGATTGGATGTGGGGGGTGAATGAAAGCTCGGAGTCAAGTTGACCCCAAGACAGCGGGCATGTTGCTCGGGAGTAATAGTGGAACCACACACGGAAATGGCAGTGTCGGGTATAGGTGCATTAGTTGAGGGAGGAAACACAAGGAGTTCAGTCTTTGACAGGTTCAGTTTCAGATATAGTGAGGACATGATGTAAGACACAGTGTTTAGACAATCGCTGGTGTTTTCTAGAAAGGCTGGCGTGATGTCAGGAGAAGAAGCGTATAATTGGGTGTCATCAGTATAGAGATGGTACTGGAAACCAAATCTACTGATTGTTTTACCAATAGGGGCAGTGTACAAGGAGAAGAGGAGGGGGCCTAGAACCGATCCTTGAGGAACCCCAACAGTAAGGGGAAGATGAGAGGAGGAGGAGCCAGCAAAAGATACAGTAAAGGAGCGGTCAGAGAGATAGGACGAAAACCAGGAGAGAACGGTGTCCTTGATGCCGATGGAGCGGATCATAGTGAGGAGGAGCTGATGATCCACCATGTCGAATGCTGCAGAGAGATCCAAGAGAATTAGCATGGAGTAGTGACCATTAGATTTAGCTGTTAGTAGATCATTAGAGACTTTAGTGAGGGCAGTTTCAGTAGAGTGTAGAGAGCGGAAACCGGATTGAAGAGGGTCGAGAAGAGAGTTATCAGAGAGATAGCGGATCAGACGGGAGTGGACCAGGCGTTCCAGGAGTTTAGAGATGAAGGGAAGATTAGAGACAGGTCTATAGTTAGCGGCACAGTTTTGATCGAGGGATGTTTTTTTAAGTAGTGGATGTATGATGGCATGCTTAAATAAGGAGGGAAAGATACCAGAAGTGAGAGAGAGGTTAAATATTTTAGTTAGGTGAGGGGTGACAGCAGGGGAAAGGGACTGGAGCAGATGTGACAGAAATGGGTCACTGGTGCAAGTGGTTGGGCGAGAAGATGCAAGGAGCCTGCTTACTTGTTCTTCAGAGAGTGAGCTAGATGCAGTGGGGGAGGGAGGACAGTGCATGGTATGAGATGATTGGGAGATAATTTCCTGTCAGATATGATCAATTTTTTCTTTGAAGTAATTGGCCAGATCGTCAGCTCGAAGCTCTGTGGTTGGGGCCTGCACTCTTGGGTTGAGCAGGGAATGAAAAATGTCAAAGAGATGTTTCGGGTTATTGGACAGTGAGGTGATGAGGTTGTTGAAATAGGTTTGTATGGAGAGGTGAAGGGCAGTGTTGTATGTTCTAAGCATGAACTTATAATGGATGAAATCTTCGTGTAGATTGGATTTTCTCCATAGATGTTCAGCACACCTGGAGCACCGCTGCAGGAAACGTGTTTGCAGGGTGTGCCAGGGTTGTCGCTATCTTTGTCGTGTTGTTCTATGTATAGGAGGTACAAAATCATCCAGGGCAGTTTGAAGTGTTTCATTGTAATGCTTCAGTGCAGAATCAGGACATGAGAGGGAGGAGATAGGGGCCAATGAAGACTGCAAGTTCATCGTAGGTTTCTAGGTGTTAATGGCCTGTATGTTTCTATGGACAGTGGGGGTGACCTGAGCGGCCTGGCAGTTCTTGATAGAGAATGAAAGAAGGTTGTGATCAGAGAGTGGGAGAGGGGAGTTTGTGAAATCATCCACTGCACAAAGCCGAGAGAAGACCAAATCGAGGGAGTTTCCGTCTTCATGCGTTGGAGAATTAGTAAGCTGCGAAAGGCCAAATGAGGAGGTTAGAGATAAAAGGTGAGTAGCAGATGGGGAGAGGGGAAGAGCAATAGGGATGTTGAAATCGCCCATGATGAGGGTAGGGATGTCACAGGAGAGAAAATGTGGAAGCCAAGTGGCAAAATGATCCAGGAACTAATGGGAGGGGCCGGGGGGATGATACACTACCGCCACTCGCATGGAGAAGGGGGTGTAGAGTCTGACAGCATGGACCTCAAAAGAAGGGAAGACTAGTGAGGATACTTGAGGGATAACCTGAAAGGTACATTTTTGTGATAGAAGCAGACCAACGCCTCCACCTGCTCTTTTGTCTGATCTTGGGGTATGAGAGAAGTGTAATCCCCCATATGAAAGAGCAGCAGCAGCAGTAGTGTCTGACTGCTGGATCCAGGTTTCAGTAAGAGCCAGGAGGTTAAGAGAATTAGAAAGGAAGAAGTCATGGATGAAGGAGAGTTTATTACACACTGAGCGAGAATTCCAAAGGGCACAATTAAGAGAGACAGATGGCATGCAGGGAATATTAATAAGATTAGAGGGGTTTCTGAGTGTAGCAGTTGGGGGGTTTGACTTTCTATAACATGGACTTTCTATAACATGGGGGACCAGGGTTAGGAGCAATGTCTCCTGCGACTAGGAGAAGGAGGATAGAAAGAGTGAGCAGATGGTTGAGTGATTTGTGGGAGCGTCTCTTATGTTGAATGGTGGGACTGAATGGATCTGTGCAATTTAACAATGTGAAAAGAGTGTGAGTGCTATACATAGGAGAGGAAAGGAGTGAGGGGCCGATATGGATGGAGTGTGGAGAGTTAATGCCAGGGCGGTGGATGTGTGTGAATGCAGCGGCCAGGATATAAATTACACAAATGCATATGGCATATATTTGGTGTACTCCAAGTGTACAGGGAGTAGATGTATATAAATGTCTTACCGGTCTCCTGCCCTGTCTAACTGCCATGTTATAACTGCCAGTACCTTGATAAACTGTACTTCGATAAAGTGTACTTCGATAAAGTGTGCATAAATGCCCCTTGCATAAATGCTCCCCCAAGCTAGGTCTGAATATATAGGAATCTAAGGCTTAGATTTTTTTTTTTTTCTCTCTCTCTTCTTGTTAATCAATCAAACTAAACTAAGACAGCAGGGCACAATAAAGGTAATTATCAGACAAACCAATGTCCAGGCCTACATGCATCATAAACCACTTTGAAAAGTTTCTTGACCTCAGAGCAAAAGGGGACAAGCAGAGTAAGTTGAAATAAATATATACCAGATATAAGCTTGCAGAGTTGAAAAGACATATATAGCATTCAGGATTAACTGCTTGCTGACATTGAACGGTGGAGTTGATTCAGAGCAGAGATTGAAAGAGGTGGTTACCAGATATAAGCTTGCAGAGTTGAAAAGACATATATAGCATTCAGGATTAACTGCTTGCTGACATTGAATGGAGGAGTTGATTCAGAGCAGAGATTGAAAGAGGTGGTTACCTGTATGAAGAGAATAGAGATGCGTGTCACATTTCTTCCATGTTATAACTGCCAGTACTTTGATAAACTGTACTTCGATAAAGTGTGCATAAATGCCCCCTGCATGAAAGAAAGAACAGAGAGAAAGAAAGAGGGGAAAGAAAGAAAGAAAGAAATAAGAGAAAGAGAGAAAGAAAGAGGGGAAAGAAAGAAAGAACAGAGAAAGAAAGAAAGAAAGAAGAAAGAAACAGAGAGAGAAAGAAAGAACAGAGGGAGAGAAAGAAAAAAAGAAAAATTAGAGAGATAAAGAAACAGAGAGAGAAAGAAAGATTCTATAAAGATACTATAGCAGCCTGGCTCCCACTGTAGTGCCCACCTGAGCCCCCCGATGCAGGACATATCATGATCCGCTCACATGGCTGGCATCCCCAAGTCCAAGGCAGTCCTGCTGTCCACGCTGTTGGAGGAGGACACTGTGATGGATCTGAAGAATTCCCTGACGTGCCTCCATGGTTCCATCACAATCTCCTCCCGAAATTACCTAATTTACAGTCAGTTTCTAGCACGTCACTTCTGGTGGAAAGTCACATTCGAAGTTTAAAGTGCTCCTCGGGGCTCTGCCGTGTACTCCTGTGTCCTCGGGAAAAGTAAGCTCCCAGCCGGGGCAGTGGGGCAGAATCTCTCAAATCGGGACTGTCCCGCTGGGTGGTATGAACGCTCCCCACCATACACCTTGTACACGTATGGCTCCGCACACATCATACACACATGGTTCTGCTTTTTATGCCTCGTACTGTTATGATGAGTCACCGAAGGAGGAAAAAACAAAATACCAGCTAAGTCCAGAAAAACCAGAGAGGTTGGCAGCTATCGGATTGCAGACCCCTGAACCTATCCACAACAACTAGCAGTAGCCGTGGGGGGCTCCTACGGTGCCCTAGACCCCTCGATCACAGCCAGAGAACTATATAGCCTAAAGACAGAAAGGGAAAAAACTAAACTGCCCCAGAGCAGACCCCAAAGCAATAGGCAGCCCCCAACATATAATGACGGTGAAGCAAGATGAAAACACTAACACAGATAGAAAGATAGGTTGAGCAAATGATGGGGCCCAAGCTAACTACATAGGACAGGATAGGAAAGCTGCTGTCTGCCATCCGCAAAAAACCTATCAAAATGAGCCAACCGACTGATAGGAAAAACAGGCCCTGAAGTCGCTAGGCTTCAAAAGACTATATCAGCACTCAGGTATATTCTGAAGACAGAGCAAAATATTAACAGATCAGAGACAAAAATGGAGTTGGAGTTCAGCTCACCCCCGGCCGGGGATGGCAGAACTCCCAAAAAACAAGGCAAAACAAAAACAAAACTGAAGAGTACAAAGAAGAGCAGAAAAACTTAGCTTTGAGATGCAGGAATCAGACTGGTCTCCAAGAATCCAGCAGGAAAATCACCAGCCAGGAAGAAGGGCGTCGGCAGCCTTATATCCAGTCCTCAATTCCAGCCACCCAGTCATCATCTAGCTGCCCAGGTGTTTGGTAATCAGCCTCACTACCTTCCTTCACCAGAGGAGGGAGTTCATCAGACCTCAATGGTGAAGGGAAAAAAGAACTCACAGCAGTACCTCCCCCTTGAGGAGGGGTCACCGAACCCTCATCCATGCCACCAGGGCGATCCGGGTGAGCCCGATGAAAGGCACGCACCAATCTTTCGGCATGAATATCAGAGGCAGAGACCCAGGAATTATCCTCCTGACCATAACCCTTCCACTTAACCAAATACTGGAGTCTCCGTCTAGCCAGACGGGAATCCAGTATCTTCTCTACCTCATATTCCATGTTACCTTCAACCAATACAGGGTCCGGAGGTGCCACCCCAGGAACTACTGGTTCAACAAACCTCTTCAACAAGGACTTATGAAACACATTATGAATTTTAAATGTGACAGGAAGAGCCAACCGAAAAGAGACCGGATTAATAATCTCCAAAATCTTGTAAGGTCCAATAAATCTAGGCTTAAACTTAGGAGAAGCCACCTTCATAGCGATATTTTTTGATGACAACCAAACCATATCACCCACCTTAAACTGGGGACCAACGGTCCTACGCCGGTTGGAAAACTGCTGGGCCTTTTCCCGGGAGAGAGACAACTTATCCACTACTTGGTCCCAGATCTGGTGCATTCTCTCCACCACAGTGTCAACACCTGGGCAGGCAGAAGGCTCCACCTGCCCTGAAGAAAATCGAGGGTGAAAACCAAAGTTACAAAAAAAAGGTGACATCAAAGTGGCAGAACTAGCTCTATTATTTAAAGCAAATTCGGCCAAGGGCAAAAATAAAACCCAATCATCCTGATCGGCAGAAATAAAACATCTCAAATACGACTCCAAAGTCTGGTTTGTTCTCTACGTCTGCCCATTGGTCTGAGGGTGAAACGCAGAGGAGAAGGACAACTGAATTCCCAGCTTGGAACAGAAAGTCCTCCAAAATCTAGACACAAACTGAACTCCTCTGTCAGATACAATGTTCTCAGGAATCCCGTGCAAGCGAACCACCTGTTGCAAAAACAAGGGCACCAACTCAGAGGAAGATGGCAACTTAGGGAGTGGTACAAGATGGACCATCTTAGAGAATCTATCACAAATCACCCAAATAACAGTCATTCTCTGAGAGACAGGCATATCAGAGATAAAATCCATTGAAATATGGGTCCATGGCCTCCTGGGCACCGGCAAAGGCATCAACAAGCCAATAGAGCGAGAACAAGGTTTAGACCGGGAGCAAGTCCCACAGGACTGCACAAAATTCCTGACATCATGAGATAAGGCGGGCCACCAAAAAGACCGACTCACCAGATCTCTAGTACCAAAAATACCTGGATGACCAGCCAATGCAGAGCAATGAACTTCAGACATCACTCTCTTCCTCCACTGGTCAGGAACATACAACTTTCCACTGGGACAACGCTCAGGTTTGTCCTCCTGAAACTCTTCCAGAGCACGTCTCAAATCGGGCGAGATGGCAGAAAGAACTACCCCCTCGCCTAAGATGGTAGCAGGCTTAGTCACAACAGGAGAATCAGAAAGGAAACTCCTAGAGAGGGCATCTGCCTTGACATTCTTAGTGCCCGGAAGAAAAGAGACCACAAAATCAAAACGTGTGAAAAACAAGGCCCACCTAGCCTGTCTAGGCTTCAAGCGCTTGGCCGACTCCAGATAAATCAAATTCTTGTGGTCAGTAAGGACCACGACTTGGTGTTTGGCTCCCTCCAACCAATGTCTCCACTCCTCAAATGCCCATTTCATGGCCAACAGTTCCCGATTCCCCACATCATAGTTACGTTCGGATGGGGAGAACTTTCGGGAAAAGAAAGCACAAGGATTCATTTTAGATGTCACAGGATCTTTTTGGGACAACACCGCTCCTGCACCAATCTCAGAAGCGTCCACCTCCACCTGAAAAGGGAGTGAGACATCAGGTTGCCGCAAAACCGGAGCAGAAGTGAATCTTCGCTTCAGCTCCTGAAAGGAAGAAACAGCCTCCGGAGACCAATTCAGCACATCAGCACCCTTCCTAGTCAAATCCGTCAATGGCTTGGCAATACCAGAAAAATTAGCTATAAATTTCCGATAAAAATTAGCAAAACCCAAAAACTTCTTGAGGGCCTTCAAAGAAGTGGGCTGAACCCAATCATAAATGGCCTGTACCTTGGCCGGGTCCATTTCAATAGTTGACGGAGACAAAATAAATCCCAAAAATGAAATCCTCTGTACCCCAAAAAGGCATTTCGATCCCTTGACATACAGAGAATTCTCCCTCAAAATCCGGAACACAGTCCGAACATGTTCCACATGAGAGTCCCAATTCTTGGAGAAGATCAAAATATCATCCAGATAGATAATCAAAAATTTATCCACAAAGTCTCGGAATATATCGTTCATGAAGCACTGGAAGACAGAAGGGGCATTAGTGAGCCAAAAAGGCATCACCAGGTACTCAAAATGTCCCTCCGGAGTATTAAACGCCGTCTTCCATTCATCCCCATGCTTAATGCGAATAAGATTATACGCCCCCCTGAGGTCAAGCTTGGTAAACCAGCAAGCACCTTTAACTCTGGAGAATAGATCAGAAATCAGGGGTAACGGATACTGATATTTAACAGTAATTTTGTTGAGGGCACGATAGTCAATACAAGGCCTTAATGAACCATCCTTTTTAGCCACGAAAAAAAAACCAGCACCTAAGGGCGAAGAGGATGGTCTAATATGACCCTTCTCCAATGCCTCCTTAATATAGGATCGCATAGCCTCGTGCTCGGGTACAGATAAATTGAAAAGCCGACCCTTGGGGAATTTACACCCCGGGTTCATCTCAATTGCACAGTCATAACTCCTATGAGGAGGCAAAGATGCAGACTCATTCTCACTAAATACATCATAAAAGTCAGCCAAATAGTCAGGAACATCATGCGACTGGGGAGAGGTGGAGAAAACAGGAGCATCACTAAGGGCACACCGACAACCCCAACTCACCACAGACAAAGATTTCCAATCCAGAACTGGATTATGGATTTGCAACCAGGGAAACCCCAGAACAATGGTATCATGCAAATTATGCAACACCAAAAATCTGCAATTTTCTTGATGGTCTGGGGTGACCCGCATTACCACCTGGGTCCAAAACTGAGGTTTATTCTTCGCCAAAGGAGTAGCATCAATACCCCTCAAAGGGATAGGCGTCCGCAGAGGTGTCATAGGAAATCCACAACGTTTAGCAAAATCCAAGTCCATCAGGTTCAGAGCTGCTCCTGAATCCACAAAAGCCTTGGTGGAAAATGTGGACAGGGAGCAGATCAGAGTAATTGCCAGAAGAAACTTAGGTTGAACACCACCCACAGAAAACGTGTGTGCACAACGTTTCTCTCGTTTAGGGCAGACAGAAATAATATGCGAGGCATCTCCACAAAAAAAACACAGCTTATTACGCCTTCTGAACTCTTGACGTTGCGCCCTAGACAAAACTCTATCACATTGCATAGGTTCAGACATTTGTTCAACAGGTGGCAACATCTCTCGTGTAGTTTTGCGTTCACGTAAACGCCGGTCCACCTGAATGGCTAATGACATAGAATCGTCAAGACCAGAGGGAACAGGAAATCCCACCATAGTATCTTTTACAGTTTCTGACAAACCCTTCCGAAAGAGGGCTGCCAAGGCACCATCATTCCAGGCAGTAAGGACCGCCCACTTTCGGAATTTTTGACAGTACAACTCTGCCGAATCCCGACCCTGGCTTAATGCCAACAGGGTCTTTTCAGCCTGATCAATAGCATTAGGATCATCATACAACAGCCCCAAGGCTTGAAAAAATGCGTTCACATTATTCAGAATAGGATCATCAGGTTTCAAAGAAAACGCCCAATCCTGGGGATCGCCGCGCAGCAAAGAGATGACAATTTTAACCTGCTGCGCGGAGTTCCCTGACGAGTTAGGCTTCAAGGCAAAAAATAATTTACAATTATTCTTGAAATTCAAGAATTTAGACCGATCCCCCAAAAATACATCAGGAGTAGGAATCTTTGGTTCAGCAGCATGTGAATGAGCAAGATAGGCGGAAATTCCCCGCACTTCAGCAGCGAGCTGCTCCACACGATCAGACAATTGCTTCATCTCCATTGAGAGAAAAATTCCCCCTACGGCCCAGAGATATAGAGGAAAAAATATGCACACAAAAAAAAAAAATTCTGACACTTTTTTTTTTTTTTTAACAATTCTCTCCTGCTACTGAGTACCCTAGAATCTGCGGTATGGCTGGTGATTCTGTTATGATGAGTCACCGAAGGAGGAAAAAACAAAATACGGGTTCAATAGCTAGTACATTAATAATGAAACATGATTTCCCTATGGGCATTGAGACCCAGAGTGGCAAGTTCCCACGCAGAAAATCCAAAATGCTTCCCTGGTCATCAGTTGTTAAATATTAATAATCCGTTAATTTCTTATAAGACCCAGTTCTGTAGAATGCTTTAGCTTACATGACATAGGCTATTTTTAAGCTTGGCTCATGGTAGAAAGACAGCTCCATATATGTAGAGACCACGTGCTTTAGGAGACGTATATAATTCATGGCTAACTGTAGAGGTCGCTCCTCTTCTTCCCTCACCATCATGAGAGACAGACGCAAGATGACATGACATAACAGCTGGTATATTACTTGACGGCGATGTGAGAAGCCGAATTGAGACACAGCAGCCATTTGCTATTCAGGATCTCGGAGAGAAGAAGAATACATGTTGTTTTTGCCATGTGGGATCTCAGAGCATGATCTAATGGACAATTTCTCTTTCACCTATTTTTATTCACCTGTTTTTCTGTAATAACCTTTCTTTGATGGAAGAAACCAAATAAACCACTATATTTTTATCTGGTAACTAGTCCTGAGTATTTTACAGGATATGCATTATTTTACATTGGAGAGCCAGCCAGATCTGAATTTTTGTACTTTTTTGCGGATTTCCCTCAACTTGCACACACGGGGGATTGGACTTTGCTAACGTCAAATCATATGTGCAAGTTATCGGGAATTCCACTACTTACAAGAATCACATAGAACCTAGAAGTAAGAAGTACCAGATAGATTGAGAAGTACTACAAGTGCCAAAAGTACCAGACCTAAGCCAGACGTGTGAAGACAGGAACCCAGCGTTGTCCATCAAAGGAGCTGAGACATTTCAAGGTAAGATAAAATGGATGTCATTAATTGTCTTGCTAAGCAGAGTAAATTGAAATTTAAGTCTGTAGACAATTCTAATTCAGAAGTTTTATGGTTAAGTTTATATGCCGAGTGTGAACTCGAGAATCAGAGGTTAGATTCTAAGTTTTTCAATAGAGAAAGAGAGAGATTAAAAAATATTCTACAGATGGTAGATATATTTCATAGATCTGTGTCAGAGAAATCTAAAAATGATTGTGTAGAGGATAGTGATATTCCCGAGATTCACTGTAATGTGGAGAAACAGTTACAAGTAGTAGCAGCTATTGAAGGTGACCTTGCAGACGTGAAACAAGATGGAGAAGTAGGAGGAGACTTCAGAACTGACGTAGAGGACGTACAAGGGAAAGACGTACCACTAAAAATAGAAGACTCACAGGCCCAAATCCGAAGTAGCGTGAGGAAGAATTTGATAAAAATATGCCAAATAATTCCTGCTTATGACAACAAAATAGATGTTTGTAGAAACTCTGAGATCTTTGAAAGTTGTTCTGGTAACTTTGATTTATCTAATGAGGAGAAGAATCAGTTGTTCAAAATGTGGATCCCTGTAAATTTTGCTAGGAGATTGTCTTTAAAGTTATCTGGTGAGACACATGAGAATTTAACTGATAAGGACAGATTAAAAATTCTCATTTTTTGTTCATCAAATGAAAATCATCCAGATATTGATATTCTTCAAAAATTAAGGATTGGTCGGAAGGAATGTATTTTTACGTTCATGTCCATATATGAACGTTTGTATAGAATGCTGAGTGAGAATGTCAAAACACCGTCCCTCATAAGGAGTTTTGTAAGCAAATTTTGGTTTCTAAATCCTGCATCTCGTGTTATTGCGTCACAAAAAGATTCTTTGTTTGAATGTGCGCAATCCCTTGAGTTTGCCAGAAAACACGAGAATCGTGAGAGGAAAGTAAATTGTGCTAATTTTGTAAAGACAGGCAGAGTAAAATCTTATCAGAAGCCTGTATTAGCAAAGCCTTCTAAAATGAGATTTCCCCAAAATCAAATCTACGAAGAGAGAAAAAGAAAATCACATGTTTGTTATAAACCATATGGAATGATGCAAAAGAACACCGAAAAGACACAAATTGAATTAAGAAAAATGATGAGTTCTGATTTTCTTTCTGTAACAAAGATGGCCGAATTTAACAGACAGAAACAGGTGGTGAGTGACATCATGGCCTGTAAACTGAATACTCTGCTCCAAGAATCTATCAGCTTTAAAATGGCAAGAACCTTTCAGGATATTTTTTGCAGAGAAATAAGTATGGGTGTAGGAATTGGTTAGAAAAAGTAATATATATTGTGTAACAGTGTTATACAATTAGTGAGTTATATGTAATTATTTTATAGAGTATAATCCTGTAGTTTTATGGTTTGTGGATATATACATAGTCATACAGTATATATATAGAGTGTTTGTAGAAGTAGAAATAGTAGAACTGTATTTTTTAATGAAAATTAAAATCTACATCAGTAATAATATTTAGAATTATATGATATTAACCTTATTTTTTATGTTTCCTTAGAATTTTCATTTCAAAGCAGGACTTAATCGAGAAAAATTCTCTTCCAAGGATTTATGCCTTTATTTACACAGGATGTTGCAATAATTGCATGATTTTATATATCTAACCCTTAAAAGGAAATAACCAATTGCTTTTTAAAATGTTCTGGGTGTGTGCTTTTTTACTGCATGGTTTGAATGACAACCACAGCAGGGGAACTTGAACCTTGTTCTAATAATACAAGTATACCAGTATACTATGTCCCTGTTCCTTAGGAAAAGAATTTTAAAGGGGGTCTCAACTTTTGCAAAGCAATGGAATTTTTTTTCCAGGCCTAAATGTCAAGTATAGCTATATATATATATATTTATGTCATGTGTATTTGGGGAATATTCAAAGAAATATTAAGAGACTAAATTGAAATAGTTTACAATGCATTGATAATTAGGATAATTTGGGTTAAAATACGTGTATTCATCACACCTTCATATGTGAGGTATTTGGTTTAAAGTTAATATGTGACACAGTCTGAGTGACAGTGACTGAGTGTATGAGCAGCTGCTGAGCGAGTAATGTGATATGTTTGTGAGACCTCAGGATTCTATAAGAGAGAAAAAAAAAAAAAACCCCAAAAGCTTTTATCTTTAGGAGGAAATATGCAGATCAGTTAAATTATTAGAATATTAGGATATATAATGAAATATTATCTATACAAACATATATTTCTATATTTCTATAGTAATTATTATTTCTTGATTTAGTTAATTGTGGATAAGTGCAATCGCACAACAAAATAGAAAATAGTTTAGGAAGAAAATCTATTCTTTCCTTATCAGCTTTAGCTCTTTTAAACAGGCACCAGCACAGAGCCTGGTATTCACCAGCTGCATCTGGGAATAGTGGACCTTCCTTCTCTGTCCAAGTGTGTTAATCTTAAGCTACATTTAAATTAATTTTTCCAAAGGATAATTTTATGATATTCAAATTAATTTTGATGGTTACACATCTTCAGACAAATAATGGTATAAGCAAGTATAAATTCACATAATTTATACATTAATTATTTTTAATTTTGGTTTTGATAAATGAATTATTTCATGAAACAATATTTTTTGGTATTAAGGGGGAAATATGTTTTTTATCCTGACTACATAATCACATTTGATTAATACCTCTTCTTCACACATTTTAATAGGAAAAAAAAATATTAATAAGGTACAATGGTATAAGTATTGGGTATAATAACAAGTATTATAAAGAGTCATTTCTTTACACTAAGAGGAATTACATGCAAAGTTGCATGATTTGAATATTTTGATAACACAAGTTTATGACAATTATGAAATAATCCAGATCATGGAAATATTAAGGGTGTATGTTACTGAAGACATAACTACACTGCATCAACATAAAGGCCTTATTCTTATTTTTATTTTTATTCTTATTTTTCATTATTTTTAATTCTTTCACCAATATTTAGTAAAGTAATATCTACTGAGAATATTGCTTCATTAAATATAGCAATTATATGGTTCTATTACTAAGGAAAATGTTTCACTTCTGAGTTATATGCAACAATTCTTTTATTCATTCATTCGCTCACTCATATATTCTTATTTTGGTTCATGGCTATACATTCCTACATATTATTAGTATAATAAATATATTCCTTATTAATAAAGATGAAAACACTGGTTACATAAAACACAGTGACACCTATGGGTTGAAAAAGGTAATTACACCTATGACATAAAAATGTTCTATCACATGAAAAAAATGGATAATAATGTATTATCACTTATTATTGGTTTATTATTTCAAATATTGAAATCCATATACAGTACAAATTCTGATAATAATTATATGGATATTACTGATTGCTATGGTATGCTGTGATATTATGGGATAGGGAAATTACCAGATTTGGTATAGAATAGGGAATGAAGACTTCAAGCAAGATACTGAAATTATGTTAATAAAGACTTTTCACATTTCTAAACTTCATTGATTTTTATCAGTTGCAAGAAGAAGAATGCCGCGATCCAGAAATCCCAGAAGGTAACAAAGCTATGATTACTGAGTAATAGACTGTGTTAATTACAAATGCAGTATCCACCACTGACAGTCACAAGTGCAGTATCCACCACTGACAGTCACAAGTGCAGTATCCACCACTGACAGTCACAAGTGCAGTATCCACCACCGACAGTCACAATTAAAGTGTCTAACCTGACAACCAGAGGACGATGATCCTATGATGCTGAGATGAACGGTGTTATCACGTTCTTATCAAGTTCCAGAGGTTTTCAATCACCTGAAAAGCTTCGATGAAAGCTGGTGAACAATGAAGGTAATTATCAGGAAGCTACAACCCTGACATATGTCCTGTGCATTAGGACAAGGACTGGTTATGGTGCTATGTTTAGCAAGGAAGAGTCATTTTAACCCTTGCTTTGCTGACCAAAGACGTCACACCTGTTCAAAGACCAGTACCGATGGAGGATTCCAGAATATCCAAGGCGAGCCAATGTAAGCCCAGGTTTTTAAAGATGACACTGCACAGATATTAAAGCTGCATTTCATCTATAGACTTTGTTTCTTATCAACATTTGAATTTATGGACTTTGATTTGATACACCACACAATTCCTACAACATCTATATACTATAAGAAAACTGTATTTTTAAAAGAACCAAGAAGAAGACAGAAGACATCAAAATGAAGACCAGATGACATCAGATGATGATGACTGGACCTGAGATGCTTCAATTTAGACTTAGGGAAGTATAATTATACATATTTTATATGAATATTGTTCACGGCTTACCATAACATGAATTCACATCAATTATGTCATTGAGTACTTATAACGGTAATCTAATATTATTATTATTATTATTATTATTATTATTATTGATATTAAATTATTTTGTCAAAGAAGAAGAAAAGAAGAAAAAAGATCGTTATATTTGAGGGTTCCAATTAATGTCTGTCTCCCTCAAAAGGGGGAATTGTTAAATATTAATAATCCGTTAATTTCTTATAAGACCCAGTTCTGTAGAATGCTTTAGCTTACATGACATAGGCTATTTTTAAGCTTGGCTCATGGTAGAAAGACAGCTCCATATATGTAGAGACCACGTGCTTTAGGAGACGTATATAATTCATGGCTAACTGTAGAGGTCGCTCCTCTTCTTCCCTCACCATCATGAGAGACAGACGCAAGATGACATGACATAACAGCTGGTATATTACTTGACGGCGATGTGAGAAGCCGAATTGAGACACAGCAGCCATTTGCTATTCAGGATCTCGGAGAGAAGAAGAATACATGTTGTTTTTGCCATGTGGGATCTCAGAGCATGATCTAATGGACAATTTCTCTTTCACCTATTTTTATTCACCTGTTTTTCTGTAATAACCTTTCTTTGATGGAAGAAACCAAATAAACCACTATATTTTTATCTGGTAACTAGTCCTGAGTATTTTACAGGATATGCATTATTTTACATCAGTATTCTTTTGATATTCCCGCTTTTTGGTGATTTCATCAGTCTTTCGATATCAGTTACTTTTAGCGAAGCAGTACACCTCTGATGGTAAGTATCAAAATGTTTAGAAGCAAATGACATTGTACAATTATAACTAGAAGAGGAAACAATGTTGGTTATATGCTCAGAAATTCTAATCTTTAAATTCTGTGTTGTACACCCCACATAGATTAAGTTGCATTTGACACATCTAATTATGTACACTACATTTTTTGAGTTGCAATTGATATATTGCTGTACTTTATATTGTTTATATTTTTCCGACCAAATTCGCACTTTTTTCCCCCAAAATTTTTGGGGAAAGTGGGGGGTGCGTCTTATGGTCGCAATACACGGTACTAACCTGGTGGCTGGTGGCAGCGGGCGGGGCTCTGCGGTGCGGTGGTAGCAGCGGGCGGCGCTCTGCGGTGCGGTGGTGGCAGCGGGCTGTGCTCCGGTGCAGGGGCGGCGGCTCCGCCGGCATTTCTTCGCAGCCCGGAGGCCCTCGCACTTCCCTTGCTGGCCGCCGCCATGTTGCGGTGGCCTCCGGGAGCATGGACGCCGGGAATATGGCCGCCGGTCCGGGGACGGCGCATGCGCAGCTTCAGATCTCGTCCCGAGATCTCGGGGGACGAGATCTCGTTGCCGAGATTTGAATCTCGTCCCCCGAGATCTCGGGACGAGATCTGATCCCGCGCATGCGCCGTCCCTGGACCGGCGGCCATCTTTCCGGCGTCCATGCTCCCGGAGGCCACCGCAACATGGTGGCGGCCAGCAAGGGAAGTGCGGGGGCCTCCGGGCTGCGAAGAAATGCCAGCGGAGCTGCCGCCCCTGCACCGGAGCACAGCCCGCTGCCACCACCGCACCGCAGAGCGCCGCCCGCTGCCACCACCGCAGAGCCCACCTGCCCCAGCACAGCTGCCCCTGCCTCAGCACAGCTGCCCCAGCCCCAGCACTGCTGCCCCTGCCCCAGCACTGCTGCCCCTGCCCCAGCACAGCTGCCCCTGCCTCAGCACAGCTGCCCCTGCCTCAGCACAGCTGCCCCAGCCCCAGCACAGCTGCCCCAGCCCCAGCACAGCTGCCCCTGCCCCAGCACTGCTGCCCCTGCCCCGGCACAGCTGCCCCTGCCCCAGCACAGCTGCCCCTACCCCAGCGCAGCTGCCCCAGCACAACCAACCTGCCCCAGCACAGAGCCGCCACCGCACGAGCCTGGACCACTGAATGACCCCTGTGACTACTTCTCCACCTGTGCCGGATGCCTTCCCAAGTAAGCTGAATTCGGACTGTAAGACGAACCCCATTTGACACATTATTTTTTTTTCCTATTTTCCTACTGAAAATTGGGGTGCGTCTTATGGTCCGGTGCGTCTTATAGTCCCAAAATATGGTATGTGTTACTGTGAAGTGTGCACAGGTTCTACATTATGATCTTCCGCATTTAAAGAAACCAGGATGGTTTAGCCAAGTAATGTCTTTTGATGGGATTGAAAAACTGGGGGGAAATTAATATTACCCAAGGTGACAGCTTTTTTGGCTATGATGTGACATACAGCTGCTAATATAGATGGTAAAATGTCATCCTCATAAAAAATGGGAATGTGTCTCTGAATTAAGTATTTGATTTTACTAAACTGGGGGCTGAATTGCATGGAAACGGTAGGTTTTTATCCAAACAATAATTGGTAGTTTATTTCTGAACAATGAGATCTCGACGTTTTTTATTTTGTACAACTTTAGAGGCTCTATCAAGAGTCCACTGGGGATAGCCGCCTCTTTTTAATTTACTGTGTCATATTTTTGTCCCTTGATCCAAAGCAGTGGTGTCACTACAATTTCTAGTGATACACACGTGGTCAAAATTGTTGGTACCCCTCGTTTAATGACTGAAAAACCCACAATGGTCACAGAAATAGCCTGAATCTGACAAAAGTAATAATAAATCAAAAATTTATGAAAGTGAACAAATGAAAGTCAGACATTGCTTTTCAACCATACTTCCACAGAATTTTTTAAATAATAAAACTCATGAAATAGGCCTGGACAGAAATGATGGTACCCCTGAAAATATTGTGACAAAAGGGTCATGTTAAATCAAGGTGTGTCCATTAGTTAGCATCACAGGTGTCTACAATCTTGGAATCAGTGAGTGGGCCTGTAATAGAGGGCTACAGATACTCACTGTGCTGTTTGGTGACATGGTGTGTATCACACTCAGCATGGACCAGAGGAAGCAAAGGAAAGAGTTGTCTCAGGAGATTAGAAAGAAAATTATAGACAAACATGTTAAAGGTAAAAGTTATAAGACCATCTCCAAGCAGCTTGATGTTCCTGTGACTACAGCTGCACATATTATTCAGAAATGTAAGCTCCATGGGACTGTAACCAACCTCCCTGGACGTGGCTGCAGGAGGAAAATTGATGACAAATCAAAACTTCATTCACAAAAATGCCCCAAAACCTTAATATCCCCATAACAATAGTGGGTACTACTTGGGTATTAACTTGTGAAATCTTTTATTGCGGTAAGGTAGTATTGTTTTGTGGTGATTCTATGGCTAGTGTGTCCCTCTTCATTTATTCAGCACCTTGTCTTGATATGTATTTTTAATTATTGTCAATAAAGAATATTTTTATTTTATATATCATTCAGTGGTGCTCGGTGTTTACTACATGGTCATCACAATAGTGTTTCGACAAATCAATACTGTCATTGTCATTCACAATAATGACAGTCTAGTGTGCGCTTGATCCCATAGAGCGGCTAAGCTGTCACTCACAGCGTCCTTAGAGCACAGCGAGTCGAGAAATCATGACAGTATCCTCTTTTCAATGGGGGCCCCAGACCCCAGATTTCTCAGGAAACCTAGAATGAAATCCCTTACCAGACAATCAGCCTTCACAGATTGGGCAGGAACCCAGGATGTCTCCTCTGGTATCCATTCAAATGGTTGAAGTACTGGAGGGAGTTTTAGACCTTCTGAGAATCCACGATTCTCTGTACCTTGTACTCTAAACTGCCATCGACAGAAACATGAGGAGGAGGGGACGAAGTAGATAAAATCGAAGGGACAAACTCCTTTAACAGGGACCTGTGGAAGACGTTAGGAATGCGAAGAGTTGAGGAAAGCTTCAACCTAAGAGCCACTTGTTATGAATGAGTCACCGTAGGAGGCAAAAGCAGAAATACAAGCTAAGTCCAGAAAACCAGAGAAGTTGGCAACTATCAGATTGCAGACCCCTGAACCTATCAACACAACTAGCAGTAGCCGTGGGAGGTTCCTACGATGCCCTAGACCCCTCGATCACAGCCGGAGAATTACATAGGCCTAAAGAAAGAAAGGGAAATCTAAACTGCCCCAGAGCAGACCCCAAAGCAATAGGCAGCCCCCAACATATAATGACGGTGAAGTAAGATGAAAATACTAACACAGACAGAAAGATAGACTGAGCAAAGACGGGGCCCAAAACTACCTATATAGGAATGGACAGGAAGGCTGCTGTCTGCAATCTGCCAAAACCCTATCAAAGACATAAGCCAACAAGCTGATATGAAAAAGGCCCTGAAGCAGCTAGGCTTCAAAAACTAAATCAGCACTCAGGTATTTTCAGAAGACAGAGCTAAATGAATTCAGCACACCCCAGCAGGGAATAGCAGAAATCCAGAAAAAACAAAGCAAAACAAAGTCAAAGCACCAAAGCAAAAGGCCGAGCAGCAAACTTAGGTTTAGAGGAGCAGGAATTCAGACTGGTCTCCAAGGATCCCACAGAGAAATCACCCGCAGGGCAGAAGGGCGTCGGCAGCCTTATATCCAGTCAGTAACTCCACTCAGCCAGTCATCATCATCAGCTTCAGGTGTTTGATAATCAGGCTCACTACCTTTCTTTACCAGAAGAGGGAGTTCCTCGGGCCTCAGTAATGAAGGGGAAAATGAACTCACAACAGCCACCAGATTGACCACTTCCAGATTCTCATAGGGACCAATGAGCTTCAGACCCAACTTCGCTGATGGTACTTTAAGTTTAATGTTTTTGGATGACAAACAAACCTTATCATCAACTTTAAAGACAGGACCCACCGAATGTTTTCTATTTGCCTTCCATTTTTGACAAATCTGAGCAGCCCCAATATTCTTTTGAACCTCCATCCAGATATTCCCAATTTTCTATAAGACAACCTACAGGACATTCAGACCTTATCATACAAAATTCACCAAATGGGGATGAAAACCATAATTTAAAAAAACGGTGAGATTCTAGTATGTTGATTGACCTGTTAGGCCACGTTCACACGTTCAGTATTTGGTCTGTATTTTATATCAGTATTTGTAAGCCAAAATCAGCAGTATAACAATCAGAGGAAAAGGATAATAGAAACACATCACCACTTCTGTATTTATCACCCACTCCTGGTTTTGGCTTATAAATACTGAGGTAAAATACTGATATTAAATATTGACCAAATACTGAATGTTTGAATGTGGCCTTAAAGGCCAACTCAGCAAGCAATAAAAATGAAGACCAGTGCTCCTGCTAAGCCGCAACAAAACACTTTGAAATTTGTTCCAAAGATTGATTTGTCCTTCCTGTCTGACTGTTGGTTTCAGAGTGGTAGGCAGAGGAAAATCACAAGTCAATCTCCAGTTTCTTACAAAAACTCTCCAGCATTTGGAGACAAATTCCTTAGCCAAATCCTGAATAATTTGCTTCAGAATTGCCATCTGATCACAGAGCTTGTGAATTGGATTCATACCAGCGAAAAAGACAAATGTAATGGCCAGTTGTAATGTGACGCTGAGTCACTTTTCACTTATGAAGCGGAGAAGTCAAGGAATCCAAGGTCAAAAGCCAAGAGCGTAAGTAATAGGCAGTGGAATAAAACAAACGGTTAGTCAGAGGCAAAGTCTGGGCTCAGGTAACTAAGTTCATAGTGCGTCAAAGACAAAAGGGGTAATACAAATGAGTAGTCAAATGCAAATCCAAGGTCTGGCCACAAAGATCAGAATATAAGAACTGAGAGCACAGGGAAACCCACCACATGGGCAAGACGATGACTGACCATTATCAGACAGCTAAATAGTCACCCTGAATGGGAGACGCCTGCAGCCCAACATGCCCCTGTCTCAGATTGGACGAGTGGGCTGTAAATCAAAATATTGAAAACCCAGGACACCCTTGATCCCATAGGGTGGCTAATCTGTCACTCACATGTTCCTTAGGACACCTTGAGTGGTGAAATCGTGACAAAGAGGTTAGTGCTGGGTGGGGAAAAATCTGAGGAGGCACTGGCTTGGGAATCGCTTCGTCATACTCAGAGCACCTTATTTCTATCTAAATGAAAATGCTAATGTCTTAGGAATGCAGCAACAAATAGAGGCTATAATGGTGCACTGTCGATGGATTTACCTTTCAAAGACTTGGATTCCTATATTTGCTGTTGAGGTGGGCTGGAATCTTACAAACAAATTTTTCCTTTAATGCTGTGGT
Source organism: Dendrobates tinctorius (assembly GCF_039654945.1). NCBI lineage: Eukaryota > Metazoa > Chordata > Amphibia > Anura > Dendrobatidae > Dendrobates > Dendrobates tinctorius. Next base: position 233,091 of record NW_027361821.1, read on the forward strand.
CCCACAATGAGCTTTTAATATGTTTTTGATGTTGCAGAATTTCTGCAGCAGATCTCCACCTATAAAGTAAAATAGGTTACTTGCGTTGTTTTTTCATCGCATTTTTGTGTGCATTTTTTAAAATGCATTTTTATTGCAAAAATACACTAAAAACGCAGATATGTTTTTCAACTACTAATTTTCTGAATTTAACGCAACTCTATAGGGACAATCTATACATAAAATCCAGTGTTTTTTGTGAGAGAAATTGACATGTTGCAGATTTGAAACACTCATTACATGTCAGTTTCTGCTTAGCTAAAAAAAAGCATGATCACTGGATCATAAAATTTCTAGAAATCCCACCAACTCAGCTGGAACCGCTAGACGCTGCATTTTTTTTGAACAGCAAAACTACACAGTGTCAAACATTCACAAAGGCAATGGTGATGAAGGGGACTCGTTTCATTTGGTGTTGGAGCTCTGTGGTAGCCATTGTTGCTGTGGTTTTGTGTTGGTGGAGCGGCGCGGTCTGGAGTCATGGGGACTCTGTTTTGCAGCATGAGTGCTGTGAGACACCAGGCCATCTGCCCTGCCACTGCATTTCCGCTGCGGCGGTAGTCGGCGTGCGGCTCCGCTCCGTGGGAGCGATGGGGACTTTCATTTGGTGTTGGTGCTATGTGTCGGCCATTGTTGCTGTGGCTGTGTGCTGGTGGAGCCAAAGGCAGAAACACTGCAGAGGGCCCCTGTGCAAGAAATCTTCCCGGCCCCCCCCAATACTGCAACAAATATGAGTAAACATATAGGTTGCATGAGCACGGGACTATGGGATGGAGGATAATCATTATAATTTGTTAGAACTAACCACAGTTAGTTACTATGCCCGGGCAATACCAGGCTCTTCAGGTAGTATATTTATAAACAGCATAGAAATAATTGAATTACAATACAAAGAAGCAGTGTTATCACTCACCAGTCTTCAAATGTTGGCTGTAATCCTGCTGTATGGAGGCAGAATGGGGTTTTAGGCCTGTAGTATAATGATCCCTGGCTTTAACTTATCAGCTTCCATCTCTCTCTCTCTCTATATATATATATAAAGGGTAAGAGACTTCACCATAGCGTATAGCATCAATAACACGATCTGTCAAAGGACACGTTCAGACATCTGTATAAATCGATCCAAGATCAGATGGCAATGCATGGACTGGCCAAGGTTCTCATGATCTGAGCATAAGGCCGGCGTCACACTAGCGATGAATACCGACGAGTGCTATGTGATAAAACATCGCATAGCACTCGGACCAGTATTCATCTATGGGGCAGCTCCCATCATTGTTTTTTTCCTCGGCCGTATTGTACATGCGAGTGAAATTGGAGTACGCTGCGATTGTCACCGACACTCAGCCGAAACTTGGCTCACTTGCACCCATATATGTCTATGGGTGCGAGTGACAGCGCACATCACTCTGATATCATCCAAGTGCTGGGCGATATACACCGACACTGGCAATGGAGGAGATGGAGAAATTAGTTTCTCTGCTTCCTCCGCACCTATGCTCCGACCCGCTCAAACACAAGGATGTCAGCACCATCACACACACATACAAGAACAACACAGAAGCATCCAGGACAAGGGTCATTAATGGCAATGGTACGCCTGGCACAGGGCCGGACTGGGACAAAATTGCAGCCCTGCCACACAAATCCCACCAGCCCACAACTATAACACTCATCAGCCCCGATCAGTGAATTTTTGCTATACTTTGTCGTCCCCTCATCACTCTCTTATAGGAGTTATTTGAAGAGCCACATGTGAATGGCGTCACAGTGTGTATGATTGACCACAACTCCATTTACATAGTGTGTATCACACTCAACAAGGACCAGGGAAAGCGAAGGAAAGAGTTGTCTCAGGAGATTAGAAAGAAAATTATAGACAAACATGTTAAAGGTAAAAGTTATAAGACCATCTCCAAGCAGCTTGACGTTCCTGTGACTACAGTTGCACATATTATTCAGACATGTAAGCTCCATGGGACTGTAGCCAACCTCCATGGACGTGGCCGCAGGTGGAAAATTGATGACAAATCAAAACTTAATTCACTCTGTACACCTCGCACACACACGGCTTCACTCAGTACACACATGGCTCTACTCCGTTAAACCTAGTACACATGCGGCTCTGCTCCGTAAACCTTGTACACACGTGGCCACGCTCCATAAACCTTGTACACACATGGCTCCTCTCTGTAAACCTTGTACACTTGCGGCTTTGCTCCATACACCTTGTACACACGCAGTTCCGCTCCGTACACCTCGCACACACGCGGCTCCGCTCCGTACACACACGGCTCGTACACACACACGGCTATGCTCCGTACACCTCGTACACACACACGGCTCCGCTCCGTACACTGCTCTGCTCCGTACACCTTCGTACACGTGTGGCTCTGCTCCGTACACCTCGTACACGTGCGGCTCTGCTCCTTACACCTCGTACACGTGTGGCTCTGCTCCATACACCTCGTACACGTGTGGCTCTGCTCCATACACCTCGTACACATGCAGCTCTGCTCCGTACACCTCGTACACGTGCGGCTCCGCTTCGTACACCTCACACACACGGCTCCGCTCCATACACTTTGTACTCACACGGCTCCGCTCCGTACACCACGTACACACACGGCTCCGCTCCGTACACCACGTACATACACACGGACCGCTCCGTACACCTCGTGCACACACGGCTCAGCTCCGTGCAGGTCACTGCTCTATACACCTCATACACGTGCGGCTCTGCTCCGTACACCTCGTACACGTGCGGCTCTGCTCCGTACACCTCGTACACGTGCGGCTCTGCTCCGTACACCTCGTACACGTGCAGCTCTGCTCCGTACACCTCGTACACATGCAGCTCTGCTCCGTACACCTCGTACATGTGCGGCTCCGCTCCGTACATCTCACACACACACGGCTCTGCTCCGTACACCTCACACACACACGGCTCCGCTCCATACACTTTGTACACACACGGCTCCGCTCCGTACATCACGCACACACACACAGCTCCACTCCTTACACCTCGCACACACACAGCTCTGCTACATCCACCCTGTAAACTACCTTCATCCAGCACAATGACAACCAGCACAGCAGAGTCCTGCATAAAACAAGGGCTAGGGTTGTGCGCACAGGACCTGTGATGAGGTCACAGGAGGGGAGGAGTCAGGGGTCACATGATCAGGGGGCCCTGACTCCTTCCCTCCTGTTACTTCATCAATTACAAGCCTCTTGCAGGACCGCAGCACCAGCGTGCAGAAGAGGCTAAATTGTAGGTGCTGCGGGTAGAGGAGCGCATAATGCCGCCCCCTGCTGCCTGCCGCTGGACAAGCTGGCTCAACTCACCTCACTATAGCTGCGCCCCTGCATGCGGTGCTGGAGGCTGGAGGGGCCCCCTCTCCCCAGGGGCCCCCGTGCAATGAACGGGCTTCACGGGCGGTAGGTCCGCCCCTGGGTGGAGCGGCATGGCCTGAAGACCCTGGCCAGGCAAAGTGGGGCCCTAGGCAAAGTTTAAAATGGCGCTCCAAATGCTAACATATTGCATATCACACAGAAGCATTTCGATTGTATTTACATGCGCTGAGTTCAGGCCGCTAAACGAGTGTGATCGACAAAATTGAAGAGGTCGTTCAATGCTTGTTTCCCGGCCTCTTTCCACCATCTGAGAAAGAATGATGGGAACAGAATGATCACTAATGGATCACTAAGGGTGTGTGCACACGTTGCGGTTTTTGCTGCGGATCCTCAGCAGATTTGGTCCTGCGGATCCGCAGCAGTTTCCATGCGGTTTACAGTACCATATAAACCTATGGAAAACTAAATCCGCTGTACACATGCTGCAGAAAATTCCACGCAGATTTGCTGCAGTTTATTTTCCGCAGCATGTCACTTCTTTTTTGCGGAACCGCAGCTGCAGTGTATGTTCCGGGACATACAAATAAATCAATCTCTCTCTCATCCGCACTGCCAAACCGCACTAGAACCTGCATCAAATCCGCTGTACACATGCTAGGAATCCGCAGGAAACATGCATGTGTTTTACCCTGCGGTTTCTGCCAAGAGATATGGATTCTCTGCAGAAAAAGCTGCAGACTAATCCGCAACGTGTGCACACACCCTAACAAATCACCATACAGTATCATGTTATCAGCAGCACATCTACAGTTTACACCCCATAGTCCTCCATATAATATAATCTGCCCCATAGTCCTCCATATAGTATAATACACTCCTCAGTCCTCCATATAGTATAATACACTCCTCATAGCCCTCCATATATTAAAATACACTGCTCAGTCCTCCATATAGTATAATACACTCCTCATAGTTCTCCATATAGTATAATGCACTGCTATTCTCACCCATGTAGTACTTCACTTCCCATAGCAAAAAGCACCCCATAGTTCTTTATATAATGTATTTCTCATAGTCCTCGATACAGTATAATGCAGCCCACATATAGTATAATGCAGCCACCCCATAGAGCATAATGCAGCCACCCCACAGAGTATAATGCATCCCCACCATATAATATAATGTAACCCCCATAGAATATAATGCAGCACCCCTTTTATAGTATAATGCAGTCACCCCTTAGAGAATAATGCAGCTACCCCAGAGTATAATGCAGCCACTCCACAGAATATAATGTAACCCCCATAGAATATAATGCAGCCCCACCCCCCATATAGTATAATGTAGCCCCTTCATAGAATATATGGCAACCCCCTCACAGGATATAATGCAGCCCCTTATATAGTATAATGTAGCCCCTCCATAGAATACAATGTAGCCCTCCTCATATAGTATAATGCAACCCCCATTGAATATAATAAATATAATACAGCCCCCCATATAATATAATGTAGCCCCAAATAAAATATAATACAGCCCACCTCCCCATAGAATATAATGTAGCCCCCCATTTTATATAACACAGCCTCCCCCTATAGAATATAATGTAAAATGTACCCCCATGGTATATAACACAGCCGCATAGTATACAGCCCAGCACCACATGGTATACAGCCCAGCACCACATGGTATATACCTCAGCACCACATGGTATACAGCCCAGCCCACCATGGTATACAGCACAGCACGGTATACAGGCTGTATACAATGCTGTGCTGTATAATACAGCCCAGAATGTTATAATACAGCCCAGCAATGTATAATACAGCCCACCATGGTATCTAGCCCCCCAGAATGGTATAATACAGCCCAGCATAGTATAATACAGCCCAGCATGGTATATAGCCCCCCAGAATGGTGTAATACAGCCCAGCATGGTATAATACGGCCCAGCATGGTATATAGCCCCCCCACCATGGTATGATACAGCTGAGCATGGTATAATACAGCCCAGCATGGTATATAGCCCCCCAGAATGGAGTAATACAGCCCAGCATGGTATAATATGGCCCAGCATAGTATATAGCCCCCCCCAGCATGGTATGATACAGCTGAGCATGGTATAATACAGCCCAGCATGTGTCTTACCGAGTCAATATGATGGACTTATGGTCCTTACATACGTAGCGCTCACTAATATACTAATTAGGCAAGAGACAAGAAGTCTGTGCTCAGTAAAACAATAGTATTTTATTCTATTAAAATCAGAGATATTAATGAATTAACATATAAATTTGCACATGAATTTTAGCAGCACTAGTCTAACATTACATGATCAATACATCATCTATTCATAGAGAAAGTAAGCATCAATATATTACCGGATATTGTAGCATCACTCCTCTATCGGGGGACTCGATTGGCGAGGAGGAAATATCCCGTAAAACTCCATCAGAGAAGATATGCGTCCATAAGTTTCCTGGAACGTCCCTACTCGCCAGTGGAAATTCCCTCGGTTATATACAAACTGTTCCTAGATATGAATCTAATCCTGCGCACTACAACTCCTACAAGTAATGTTTACACAAGCTGTACAGCTGCGCAGTGAACATTTCAACTCGTGCTCTGCTCGGTTACGCAAGCACTGTATGGTTGTTTTTCACATTCCTTCTGCATGTCCTAATCATGTACTCAGAGAGGTCATTCAGCGGTCAAATCCCCAGTCTCTTGTAATGTTGTACTGAATACTTTTGAAAAGGAATAATAAGACCCGTGATCACCTACCTACCATCTGGATACCTTTTCTAATATCAATCATACATCATTCATATCACATAAGTATCACAGCATGGTATATAGCCCCCCAGAATGGTGTAATACAGCCCAGCATGGTATATAGCCCCCCCAGCATGGTGTAATATAGCCCAGCATGGTATATAGCCTCCCCAGCATGGTATATAGCCCCCCCAGCATGTTGTAATACAGCCCAGCATGGTATATAGCCCCCCAGCATGGTATAATACAGCCCAGCATGGTATATAGCCCCCCCAGCATGTTGTAATACAGCCCAGCATGGTATATAGCCCCCCAGCATGGTCTAATACAGCCCAGCATGGTATATAGCCCCCCCAGAATGGAGTAATACAGCCCAGCATGGTATAATATGGCCCAGCATAGTATATAGCCCCCCCAGCATGGTATGATACAGCTGAACATGGTATAATACAGCCCAGCATGGTATATAGCCCCCCCAAAATGGTATGATACAGCCGAGCATGGTATAATAAATACAGCCCAGCATGGTATATAGCCCCCCCAGAATGGAGTAATACAGCCCAGCATGGTATAATTTGGCCAAGCATAGTATATAGCCCCCCCCCAACATGGTGTGATACAGCTGAGCATGGTATAATACAGCCCAGCATGGTATATAGCCCCCAAAATGGTATGATACAGCCGAGCATGGTATAATACAACCCAGCATGGTATATAGCTCCCCCAGAATGGAGTAATACAGCCCAGCATGGTATATAGCCCCCCCAGCATGGTGTAATATAGCCCAGCATGGTATATAGCCTCCCCAGCATGGTATATAGCCCCCCCAGCATGTTGTAATACAGCCCAGCATGGTATATAGCCCCCCAGCATGGTATAATACAGCCCAGCATGGTATATAGCCCCCCAGCATGGTGTAATACAGCCCAGCATGGTATATAGCCCCCCCAGAATGGTATAATACAGGCCAGCATGGTATAGAGCTCCCCCAGCATGGTATGATACAGCCGAGCATGGTATATAGTCCCCCCCAGAGTGGCCCCCACAGTCCAGTACTCACACTGATTTAAAAAAAAACAAAAAACTCCTCACTTTCTCTTGCCTGCGCTGCTGGCTGCTCCTGTCTCCTCCTGGTCTGTGTGGCACACAGCGAGAGCGCGATGACGTCATCGCGCCCCCGCTGTGTCAGAGGCAGAGCGGGGAATGATGGCAGAGGGAGCATCAGCAGACGCTCTCTCCTCCATCACTGCCTCCTTCAATGCGGCGGCGGAGGTGGGAGTCGGCGCTGGGGGCAGGCGGGCCCCCCTGCCTCACAGGGGCCCCATAGCGGCTGTGTGATGTGCCGCTGGCTGGGGGCTAATGCCGGCCCTGACCCCGGGGTGTCTGCCCTGCCGGTGCATTGCTGCTGTGGTGGTGGTCAGCGCATGGCTCCACTCCGTTAGGGCGGTTGTACCCACAATGAGGTTTGCCGTGATGTGGTAGTGGTCTTCATACACTATGATCAGAATGTTAAACTATGAACCTCATGTTCAGTTACATATATTTTTGCCTAACGGCATAAGAGCATTGTATAATTTTTGGTTGTCCTCTCTCTTTTTTTCAGCATATTCACAAAGAAATCACTATGGGAACTTAACCTAATAATGTATTGTAATACCAGGTGATAGATCTCCCTTGGTATCTCCTGTGATGGCACTGCTGGCCAAATGAACACTTTCCACCATGTCCCCTGACAGACTATGATAGTGGTGGTGTCTATTGTACAACATATGACTGCTGCAGCCAATCATTAGTTTCAGCAGTGATATTGACAACTGTACTAGCATAGATCCAGTCTTTACAGGTTATGGTGAATAAAAAAAACTATTTAGAATAAGTAACAATTTTAAAGAACTAGGAAAAGATAAGATATTAAAGTTAGGAATATGGAGATATCATGAATATAAGAGATACATAGCTCATAGCCATCAAGTTTCTGCACATGCACAAATTAAAAAATATTGCACAATAGTACTAATTAAACAATTTGTATGCAAAATATAAACAATCGTTAGCCTCAAAATATGTTGCCATCCGGTTTCTGTGAGTACATTCTGCAGTGTCTGCAAACTGAGATTTTGGTTTTGGCCTTTATCCTAAGTCATGTGACAAGACTCATTAGAGAGTTGATGTTGACTTTTAGGATTGATACTTCCCATAGGTGGCGCTAGAGATCTAGAATCATAGAATTGTAGAGTTGGAAGGGACCTCCTGGGCCATCTGGTCCAACCCCCTGCTCAAAGCAGGATTCCCTAAATCATCCCAGTCAGATGTCTGTCCAGCCTCTGTTTGAAGACTTCCATTGAAGGAGAACTCACCACTTCTCGTGGCAGCCTGTTCCACTCATCTAGTCCTCTTCCTCTCTGAAGAGTCAATCTACACATGGAGAAATGTTACCACTTATGCACTATTGCATGCATTAAGCAGGTTGAATAATTAGGCTAAAGAACCAAATTATATATTTGATGAGTTTAGTGTTAAAAAATGTATTTACAATTTACAGTTGTTTTATTAAAATTCATTGTATATTTGTGGTCAAACGCGTTGGAAAAGTAAAAATATATGCAATTGCACTGATTACTTTCCATACATGATTAAACCTAGGCAAATTATCACATGAGATAAATATAAATTACATAAATAAACACATTGTTTGGAAGAAAATAATTCTTTATGATAGACTTGCATCACATAAAGTGACAGTATATAACAGTATATAACTTGTGTGGATAATGATATATCCTCACTCCACAACGCAGACAGTGCTACTGCTTTCTACAATGCCACTCTCACATCAGCTATTGACGCGGCCTCCCCTCTCATTCATGGCAGAGTGTGACGTATCAACAGACAACCCTGGCACAATAACACCACTAAAAAGCTCCAGCCAGTGTCCAGGGTTTCAGAATGGCATTGGAAGAAAACAAATTTGCAAGACAATTTCACTGCATTCAAACAGGCAACACTCTCTTTCAAATCTGCCCTCACCTCTGCTAAACAGGCCTTCTTCACAACCCTTGGATCTTCCCTATCCTACAACCCCAAACAGTTATTCAAAACTTTTAACTCCCTCCTCTGCCCACCACTGCCCCCTCCAACCTCCCTCATCTCTGCTGAGGACTTTGCTAGACACTTCAAAAATACGATTGACTAAGCAAGGCAAGTCTTCATTGTTCAACCACCACAACCCCTTTGTATACAAGACCAATACCCAAACCCCATAACCTCCCTCTCCAACATCACTGAAAGGGAGCTTAATTGTATCCTCTCCAAATCATACCTCACCACCTGTTCACTTGACCCCATCCCATCCAACCTCCACCCCAACCTCATCACCACTCTTATCCCATCCCTAACCCACCTCTTCAACCTATCACTAACTTCTGGCACCTTCCCTTCTGCTTTCAAACATACCACAATCACGCCTATCATTAAAAAGCCAAACCTCGACCCATCCACTATTTCCAGCTATCGCCCAATATCGCTGCTCCCATTCACTTCCAAACTCCTGGAGCAGCACGTCCATGCTGAATTTTCCTCCCACCTCTCATCTAACTTGCTCTTTGACAATCTACAATCTGGTTTCTGCCCCCATCACTCCACTGAGACAGCCCTGACCAAAATTACTAACGACCTACTTACAGCCAAAGCTAAAGGACAATAGTCTATACTCCTCCTTCTAGACCTGTCCTCTGCTTTCGACACAGTTGACCACTGCCTCCTACTACAGATCCTCTCCTCCTTTGGCATCAAAGACCTCGCCCTATCCTGGATCTCCTCATACCTTTCCAACCGCACATTCAGCATCTGCCACTCCCACACTACCTCCTCATCCCACCCTCTCTCTGTTGAAGTCCCCCAAGGCTCTGTTCTAGGACCCCTACTCTTCTCAAACTATACACTTGGCCTGGGGCAACTAATAAAGTCTCATGGATTCCAGTACCACCTTTATGCTGATGACACTCAGCTCTACCTCTCTGGCCCAGACGTCACCTCTCTGCTGTCCAGAATCCTGGAGTGTCTATCAGCCATATCCTCCTTCTTCTCCTCTCGCTTCCTCAAATTTAATGTGGACAAATCTGAACTCATCATCTTTCCTCCATCTCACAGATCTTCCTTACCTGACCTATCTATCACAATTAACAACATCACGCTTTCCCCATACCAGAAGTCCACTGCCTCTGAGTAACCCTTGACTCTGCCCTGTCCTTCAAACCGCACATCCAAGCTCTTTCCACCTCCTGTCACCTCCAGATCAAAAATATTTCCAGAATCCGTCCTTTCCTCAACTCTCAATCTACTAAAATGCTTGTGCATGTGTGAGCGGCCGCCAGAGCTGTAGTCATGGCCCACAAAGATGTCTGCTTTGCTCGCCCTGGCCTCCTGCACCACATATACACAGTCCCACTGTCTCATTTGCCTTGTTCTCAGAGGCCTCTCTTAGTCACAGAGAAACTTCTTTCTTCATCTTAGAATATAAAAGTCCAGTTCCAACTTTAAGCGAATAATTTTACTTGTAGCCATACACAGCGTGTCCAGATCTGTTACAGAATTGACATGGGATTGGTTCCAGCAGAAAAGCAAACAGATGAATGGCAAACTAGGGCACACAAATCACCACATTAACAGCCGGAGCTATTTTTCTGGACCCGTAGAAGCGAGTAATCACGAAATGGCCGTTGTCTGGCATCTCCCTCCCCCAGCATTCCTCTAACGTTCTGTATATCAATAAACCTGTCGATGGAATTTATGTGAAATGAAAGATGCACAGTTTTTCAGTTCAACTGGTGAGTGTTGCATTTTTTCTTCTTTGACTATACATTGACATGGGATTCCACACAGTTCACATCCTTCACTTTCCCTGTGCTCCTCCTCATGTCTCTGGGTAGTATCCCGGGTTGGACCATCTCACTCAATAGCGCAGCATCCTCCCTGTCCGGCTTGACTACTTTTAGGAGTTCCCCTGTCCGTTTCACCCCAGACATAAGGGCATCTGCCCACATAGTAAGCTGCCACATTTTGGAGCAACCTGCATTACTGTTTTGCTGTGATTTCTGCTGTAGCCTTTTCCTATAGCTACTGGCCACTATAGGGCCTGGACGACTGGGCTTCTAGCTTCACAACGTTGCAGGGTCACTGTGCTGTCCCGGGCTCTAAATCCCGACCTGCCTTTATGTGCTCCCTAGCCCTCACTGCCTGTTATGGGCTTGCGGTACGCACCAAATAATATAAAAAGGAATAGAGGTGCGTTCGCAGCCCTGGGTCCACTGTGCAGAGATGTTAACTGCTGCTGGTAATGGCGGAGGACTAACTAGACACCGTCGGGTTAACCGCTGACCCGGTGTGTACAGGAGCGAACTCAGTTACCTCACTGAGCCGCTGGAACAAGTGTGAGAGCCTGTTTATTCTCACAGGACTCGGCAGGAGAGCGCTAGAACTAAGACACAGGACTCTGCCCCAAGGACACAGGGTTAGAGCCCCTCTAGTCCCACTAACGCTCAGCAACACAACAGCGATGCATGGACAAACACTTATAGAATGCTGTGCCCTGTTAGCAGTCACAGAGTGCAGCTGAACGTTGCTTACCGCACTATGTGTGTACAGCGCAGCTCTGGCGGACGCCACTAACCAACCTAAGCTCAGGCCTGGAAAGCGCATAGGATGCGCATGGCGCTGCTCTAACGGATGGTGCAGTACCTGCAGTAGCGTAGTGCCTTAGGTAGAGTGGCGCACTCTGGCGCTAGCATGTGTGAGGAGCTGGGAGCACTGCGGCGCTAGGCAGTGCCACAACTCGGCGCTGACTCAGAACTCTAAACCCTACCAACATGCGTATCAAAAGGTAGGGGTTTCATAATGAGTCATTCAGCGGTTCACAAGCATCTATCATCACACACTTCACTACCAATTCCTGTCTATACTAGCGCATGGCCGTAAGGCCATGCAGCTCTTTTATAGCAGCGTCCCTCCGGGACCTTCCTAGTGGTCCAATGGGAGCAGCAATAGGACCTGAGCATGTGACCTCAGACCTCCAATGAGAGGACTTCCCACGGGCATGCTCAGTGGGCCAAAATAAGGACTTAGTCCCAAGAGCTGCTCGCTGCTGGCTATTGCAGGTTACTAAAGCTGAACCCCGATTGGCAGCAATAACCAAGCCAACAGCAGTAGACTGAACAAGACGCCGGGAACAACGTCTTTGCTGGGCAGGCTCCTCTCTGGCCGGAGAGGAATAGGAGACCGCAGAGGGCAAGGCTCGGGATTCCTCCTGTGCAGAGGCAGGAACCCAACGCCTAACATTGCCCACAGTAAGGAAATGTTCTTAGCTTACCCACAGTGGCCCCTCCTATCTAACTATGTACACTAATGTACCTCCATCTAGTGTCCTAATTGAGGTACTGCACTTTCCCTAAACGACAGTATACATATAACAACACATAAGTACAAAGTAGCACATTCAGAACCGGGATGAGTGTAGGGAATATTATCGACCTTGTACCCCCTTACACATGCCCTCATCTCCTGCCTCGACTACTGCAACATCCTTTTCTGTGGCCTCCCTGCTAACACCCTTGCAACTCTCCAGTCCGTCCTTAACTCTGCTGCCTGACTAAATCCTCGTTACTCCTCTGCTTCTCCCCTCTGCAAATTTCTTCACTGGTTCCCGTTCACTCAGTGTATACAGTTCAAATTACTAATACTGACCTAGAAGGCCATCTATAACATTTCTCCTCCATATATCTCTGAACTAATCTCCCGATATCTTCCCTCACGTAATCTCCTCCCAAGACCTCCTTCTCTACTCCACATTTATTCGCTCCTCACCCAACCGCCTCTAAGACTTCTCATGAATATCCACCATCCTCTGGAATTATTTACCCCAAAACGTCTGACTATCAATCACATTCGGATCCTTCAGACGGAACCTGAAAACCCACTTCTTCAGTAACGCTTACAGCCTGCAATGACCCCGTTGCCTCCTTACCACTACCGGAGCTAGAGCCTCACCAACACCGGAGCTGCTGCAACCCCTGAACGTACTGTCTCCTTCCCCACCATCCTGTAGAATGTAAGCCCGCAAGGGCAGGGTCATCTCCCCCCTGTATCAGTCTGTGATTGTTAGTTTGTTTACTGTATGTGATATCTGTAATTTGTATGTAACCCCTTCTCATGTACAGCACCATGGAATTAATGGTGCTATAAAAATAAATAGTAATAATAAAGTGGCAATTAAGCTAAAAAGATGAAGATCAGAGAGACAGACACACATTTCCCTGATGTTTGTTTGTTAGCTTGATCTCCACTATATTATTTATTTATACAGTATATCCTATTTAATTTTCTATGATCATGTAATTACTCAATCAATCATTATTTATTTTTAATTATTTTATTTGTTTTCTTTTGCGTAAGACTGAGTATTTACTACTTCTGTCCCACTGGATATTTTTTTGTGTTTGTGTGATTCATTTCATTAGAGGGTTTGTCATACTACGTCTAGGAGATTCTATGTTGGTTTAATGGATTTTAAACTTAATTATATTGAGAAAACATAATAAAATATTTGAAAGAGAAAAATGGATTACGCAATAAATATAGTGAGTGTACAAGACTAGCAATATTGTTTTAAGGTGCATTTCAACATCAGAAATGGTTAAAACAGCAAAGTGTTTGTAAGAAAAACCGTCAACTTTGCAATTCATTTGTTAAAAAAAATCTTTCCATTCTCAAAAAAGGAGGAATTCCTAATTGCATTGTTTACTACTTGTTGCTGTGGTGACCGCTCTTCTAGGCAAGGAGCACAGTGCTTTCAAACGCTTTTCTATAACACTTGTGAGTGCTGCTCTAAAGCTGGCCAGATCACTGCCCTCGCTTACAACATTAGAAAGTGCACAGTTTGGGCCCGCGGCAAAACCCTGCCATTGCTATTGAACAGGAATTGAGTGGTTCTGGACATTTTTTAGAAGAGACTAGATTATGGCCCGATTCTAACGCATCGGGTATTCTAGAATATGGCCAGCGGGGGTTATACTCACCTTCCGACGGCCCCCGATCTCCTCTCCACGCTCCCTGCATTTTTCGGTCCCGGTAATGCTTAGCGCGAAGGACCAGAGATGACTCTCGCAAGAGCCTGACGTCATCAGAGGTCTTTCGCGCAAAGCATTACTGGGACCGGAAGAGGCCGGGCACGTGGTGAGAGGACGGAAAGAGTCCGAGGGCCGTCGGAAGGTGAGTATATCACTATTTTTTATTTTAATTCTATTTTTTACAGGTTTATGGTACCCAGGGCCTGGAGGAGAGTCTCCTGTCCTCCGGACCCTGGGTACCATCCTCACATTGAGTGCTGTGCCAGTCATCTCCCGGCTGCTTCGCCTCTGACCTCCGTGCGGCAGGAGATGACCCACGGCGCTGCAGATCTCCCGACAGTAGCGGTGGCGTGCGTCGTTCGAATTCCGCGCCAATTCGCGGCCGGACTGCTCCTGGCGCTGATTGGTCACTGCCGGGTGCGACCAATCAGCGACGCGGGATTTCCGTTACAGACAGACAGAATTAAACGATTATATAGTAGATTTATAGAATTTTATTCTTGATACTGTGCACATGGGGTTGTTTTTGCAGGTTTCACATGAATATCTACAAATTGCTTTCAGATGAATGAGACAGAGAAATGTCTGCAACAAATCTGCAGCGTCTGAACATCCTCTAACCAATTTGGTGTCTTTATTATACTTAAAGTAATTTGCCCACCAGAGGGAGCTCTGAGATTATATTCAGCAAGTCTGGACAATGCTAATACTTGCCTTTATTTCTTACAAGAGTAACACCTCCAACAGTAAAAGCATTTTTCCCAACCGGACAGCCGCTTTATATTCTCCCTATTAAAATATATGAATTTCAATTGAGAGGTCCTCCACATGAGACCCTCCACTTTATTCCAGACAAAAGATTTACGTCAAGTAAAAGTTGTGGCCATGTTTTACACGCTCAGCCATACTTTTTGAGTGATCGCTATGTCACTACATTTCTCCAGCAGCGGTCACATAAGGTTTCCTGAGTACTAACAGCTGATTTTCTTGGTGAGGCCTGTTTCACATCACATTTTTGCAATTTTTAACCACTAAACATTTGTATATTGTAAACATAAAACAATGTCTCCATTTCAAAACTTGCAAACGTATTCATTTGAAAGAAAAATATGTTTTTTCAACATATTCGTTGCATCATTTTTATTTTTTTTAAATCAATTTTTTTTTTTAAAAAGATCACTTGACTTTTTTATGCATCATGTCAGGAAGTGGTTCAAAAAGGATATGTGCACATTTGACATGTTTTACCATTAAATTCTATGTGTTTACAAATATATCCATTTAAATACTTTTTTTTTACAGTACAAATGAATATATTAAGAAGACTACAAAAATGTGGTGGGGAACAGGCCTCAGAAGAGCTGGACTCACACAACCACTGTTTACTAAATACCCTTATTATTATTATTACCTTTATGCATTATTTGCAGTTTATTTTTTACTTATTATTTGTGTTTTTTGCTTTTTGTTTTCTCTGGTTAATGGTCATGTGTTAATATGCACTTACATTGTGCATACACATTAATTTATTTTCTCAGTTCAGATTTCAGTTTTTTTACTCACACAACCAGCAGATCTTCTGCCAGCTTTACTGCCTGTTTCACACAACACTTTTATGGACTATTTGACATATCCTTTTTAACTGTAAAAAAAGACCATTTAAATATATACCTTTTTATTTACAGAGAGCATAATGGGAAAACATCATATTGGTGTGTGTTTGTCATTCGTTTGTGCACATATTTGTTGCAAATACGCAGTCTGACGCACTTTCATGCCCTTAAAAAAATCGCATGAAAACCAAGTCAGTTTTTATTGCATTACAATGCCTGGAAGGCAACAATATCATCAAACAGTCCAAGACATAATTTAATTCTAAGACCGGGGCACTTGTGGAGTTCGGGGAGGTCAGGGCAGGCAGGGTTCAAAGAAGGTGTAAAATGCCAACTCCCAGCTTTCAATTGTACCTTCACTTTTCAGGTATGAGTACAATAGAAGCCCTGACTGCCGCAACTTCATTGTTGGGGCAATGTTAGCAGCGTGATGAGGTCAGCTGAGCATGCTACTGATGTCAATTTTCTGTGTCACAGAGGTGGTGAATATCGGTACAGTAAGTGTTCCAATAGAGCTGAAAAGAACAGTTTTAATCTCACGGGGAATCTTGTGAGTGGACAGTATAGGGAGGGAGGAGGTGTGTGAGGAGACAGTATGGAGACAAACAAATATACAGGGATATAGTAATTGGAGTGGAAAATGTGTGAGGAGACCGTATGGGAAGGGGGGGCAAAATGTGTGAGGAGACAGTATGGGGGGAATGTGTGACAAGACAGTATGGGAAGGTGTAGGCAAAAGATGTAAGGGGACAGTATGGGAAAGGTGGGAAAAACGTGTGTGGCTATAGTATGGGATGGGGTGAAATGTTTGAGGAGACAGTATGGGCAGGTAGGAATGTGTGAGAAGACCGTTTTGGGAAGGGTAATATGTGAGAAGACAATAAGGGGATGGGGAAATGTGTTAGAAGACAGTAGGAGGGGGTATGTGTGAGAAGACAATATAGGGAGGGTTGGATGGGGATGTGGGAGAAGCCAATATGGGGAGACGGATTTATGAGAAGACAGTACGTGGAGGGGAAATGAGTGAGGAAACAGTGTGGGAAGGGGGAAATGTGTGATCAGAAAGTATGGGAAGGGGGGTGTGGTGCCCCCAGGAGTATGGTCGCCACAGTGGCATTACATTCCTCCTAGGGAGTGTGGTATCATGCTTGGAAGCAATGAAGGGTCTCTCTGTCAGGGAAATCAGCACACAGCACAGTTCCCACTCCAGGCCAGCAGAGGGAGCTCTGAACCAAAATCGGGGAGGAGCTGCTCTCTGGGGCCAGGAAAGGGAAGTTAGGGAAGTCCGTGTGAAGAAGGTGAAGTGTGTGGATGTGGAGAGAGGAGCTGGAGGATTGAGCAGAATTCAGGCTCACTTCTAGCTGTAAGCGCATGGTCCGGAGTCCGGTATCCGAGGATGTATGGATGCTGATGGTCCTGCAGCAGAAACCAGAGGAACGAGAGGCTGTAAATGCTCCGTTCCCAACTATGACTCAGAGGCACAGCAGCAACTTGTGTGAGCCAGAAAGAGGAGACTACAGCTGCCTGCCATACGAGGGAAGTTCTAAAAGAGAGCAAGCAAGAGGAACTTCAGTGTAACTCAGTACTGCAAGTGCCTCAGATAAGCGCTAGGAAGGAGACTACACAACCCATCTGCATAGAGAGATTCCTACTTTGCTTACAGGCTGATCAGCTCCTGTTCCATCTGTAATCTGCATCCTGGACTGCACTTACGAAGCAAAGTAAAGGTAAAGGAAACTGCACCCTGTTGTGTCATTGCCTTCTTCCTGCAACCCCTTCAGCACTGCTACATCTTTGTGCCTAACACTGCACCCTCTTCCTCAACATCTATTACTACTGCCCTGGGACTACAGCTCTACCTGTGGGGAGCCCTTACACCTTGCTGCCTTATACCATCTGTTCCAGAGGATCTGCCTGCAGCATCGGCTTAACCCCTTCATTGCCGAGCACCACAGGTGGCGTCACATATCATCCACCTATAAACTATATCCAGCCACATTTCACCCCTTTTGCATGGACGCCCAGGGCCACGGACCGGGTCACCGCCACCGTGACACATCCCTCTGAGACACCGGCCCGGTACCGCGTACCCCACTGCCCTGGCAGGCAATCCATTTGCAAAATGTGTGTAGAAACAGTATCTAAAGGTGAGGTGAAATATGTGAGAAGACAGAATGAGAAGGAAGGATAAAATGTGTGAGGAGACACTATTCCGTATTGGGCTCTCCTTGCTGGTTCCAGTCATATGAGATTTTTATACTGTCACGTGTCAACTAGCATCTGTTCCTGCTTCTCACAATGAAGCTGGAACTGTAGTATTTTACCATAACATTGAGAGAATCAGGACTAGCAGCTAGTTACCACGTGACTGTAAGTAAATCGCTGATCAAGGGTTTTTTTCATCTTTTTATTTTTATTTTTTTCATTCTCGCATTCAAAGAGCCTTAACTTTTTTTAATTTTTTTGCAACATAGCTGTATGAGGGCTGTTTGTTAGTTTTTTCTGCTGAAATTTTCAATGGCATTTTTCAATAGCATCATTTTGAGGTACAGATAATTTATTGATTAGAATTTATTGTTTTTATTTGGGTGGATGAAAAAACCCAGCAATGCTCCATTTTTCTTTACATTTTTTTCAATATTTTTTAACTTTTGCACAATAAAACGTGCTGTATGAAAAGAAGGTTTTTTGTGTTGCTGTATTCCAGGAGTCATCTCTTTTTTTAAGGCTGCTTGTAAGCAAAAACAGCTGTGGTTACCATGCATAACAATGTGTTACAGGACAAATAAAAGAGAAAAAGAAAGTTCAACTACAGTGATGCGCTAAATGACAACCTCCTGCACTTCCATCAGATGCCTCTGTGTGGCACTACTGTACTATACATAGCTATGTATGTGCTCTAGGGTTTGGAATGATATTACAGAGTTCGAGGAGGTGTATACTATCTAGTACACATATATTTTACAACACCTTAATTCAGACATATATACAGTTAGGTCCATAAATATTTGGACAGAGACAACATTTTTCTAATTTTGGTTGTAGGCATTACCACAATTAATTTCAAACAAAACAATTCAGATGCAGTTGAAGTTCAGACTTTCAGCTTATATTTGAGGGTATCCACATTAAAATTGGATGAAGGGTTTAGGAGTTTCAGCTCCTTAACATGTGCCACCCTGTTTTTAAAGGGACCAAAAGTAATTGGACAGATTACATAATTGTAAATAAAATGTTCATTTCTAGTACTTGGTTGAAAACCCTTTGTTGGCAATGACTGCCTGAAGTCTTGAACTCATGGACATCACCAGACGCTGTGTTTCCTCCTTTTTGATGCTCTGCCAGGCCTTCACTGCGGTGGTTTTCAGTTGCTGTTTGTTTGTAGGCCTTTCTGTCTGAAGTTTAGTCTTTAACAAGTGAAATGCATTCTCAATTGGGTTGAGATCAGGTGACTGACTTGGCCATTCAAGAATATTCCACTTCTTTGGTTTAATAATCTCCTGGGTTGCTTTGGCTTTATGTTTTGGGTCATTGTCCATCTGTAGTATGAAACGACGACCAATCAGTTTGGCTGCATTTGGCTGGATCTGAGCACACAGTACGGCTCTGAATACCTCAGAATTCATTTGGCTGCTTCTGTCCTGTGTCACATCATCAATAAACACTAGTGACCCAGTGCCACTGGCAGCCATGCATGCCCAAGCCATCACACTGCCTCCGCCATGTTTTACAGATGATGTGGTATACTTTGAATCATGAGCTGTACCACGCCTTCGCCATACTTTTCTTTTTCCAACATTCTGGTAGAGGTTGATCTTGGTTTCATCTGTCCAAAAAATGTTCTTCCAGAACTGTGCTGGCTTTTTTAGATGTTTTGTAGCAAAGTCCAGTCTAGCCTTTTTATTCTTGATGCTTATGAGTGGCTTGCACTGTGCAGTGAACCCTCTGTATTTACTTTCATGCAGTCTTCTCTTTATGGTAGATTTGGATATTGATACGCCTACCTCCTGGAGAGTGTTGTTCACTTGGTTGGCTGTTGTGAAGGGGTTTCTCTTCACCGTGGAGATTATTCTGCGATCATCCACCACTGTTGTCTTCCGTGGGCGCCCAGGTCTTTTTGCATTGATGAGTTCACCAGTG
This sequence comes from Dendrobates tinctorius, assembly GCF_039654945.1. Taxonomy (NCBI): domain Eukaryota; kingdom Metazoa; phylum Chordata; class Amphibia; order Anura; family Dendrobatidae; genus Dendrobates; species Dendrobates tinctorius. Next base: position 253,135 of record NW_027361821.1, read on the forward strand.
CTTTCTTTCTTTCTTTCTCAGGATGTACCTGTGGTGCCCCTGAGGCTCAGTTGCCACAGAGGTACTGCACCTTCTCCTGAGGTGTAGTGCCCCACCACCTAGGTAAGTTGGGAGCTCCTTTCCACACTCCAACACTCGCATCCCACACGACAGGGTAGTTCAGCACAACCACATTGAGGTCTCTCTCTCCTCCTAGACATTAGGAGTGCCTTGGTGGTTCCCTGCTTGGAACACTGGATGTGCCAGGAGGTGGGTGGAGTTGAGATCCATATAAAAGGTTGGGAAGGTTTAGAATTACAGATCAGTCTTAGGTGAGTCTGATGGGAGGTCAGGCGAGAGAAGGACAGTCAGTCAGGAGAGTCTGAGGACAGATCCGAGGAGGAGGTGTGCTGCAGCTGCCTCAGTGGTCTGAGCCAGCTGGCACGGGAAAGGAACAGAAGGAGAAAGACGTAGAACTGCAGCCTAAGCTTCCATAAGAGAGAGAAAGAACAGTGCGGAACGAAGGAGTAGGAGAACAGAGAGGAGACGTGGGTTGGAAGAGGAACCCTGCCTATAGGTTCTCAGCGCAAGGTCGGGGCCCGGTCCCCGAGGTTGTATGGACACTTATGGTTCTGCAGCAGACACCGGTGGAGTAGTTGGCTGTAAATGCACTACTCCCATCTAAGACTTGGGGCACAACAGCAACTGAATAGAGAGCCAGGACTCCGGAGAAGGGAGTCCCCGAGAGAGGCTACAGCTGTCTGCCATACGAGTAGAGTTGTTAGGAACATCTGACAGGAGGAACTTCAGAGTACCACGGTACTGGAGCTCTTCACACCTTAAGGCGCAATAGAGGAGTCGTTCAGGAAAGGTACATGTTGGCGGAGTGTTGGAGAGGAGAATCCTGACTTGCCCAGGAGGCTGATTGAGTCTCTGCCCCGGAGGACACGGCACGGAGGTAGGCACCAGTGTGTACCACGAACTGTGAGTAAAGCGTTGGAACTGCAAACCCTGGTGTCTTCCATTCATTTGTGCGCTAACACCGTCAGCACCGCTACATCTGAGTACCAGCATTCCTCACACCGCCTGCGCCTATCCTCATCTATTGCAATTACACTGCCCTGGGGTTACAGCTTCACCTGTGGGGAGCTACACCATCTATGCTGCAACACACCATCAGCCCCAGAGGATCTGTACGCAGCGTTGGCTTAACATCTTGCTTGACAAACACCACAGGTGGCATCACGAACTATTCCATTAACTACATATACATTCCGTTATTGACTTGGGCGCCCAGGGCCACGGACCGGGTCACCGCTGCTGTGACACATCCCCCTGACACCGGCCCGGTACCGAGTACCCCACAGCCCTGGGAGGGCGACCCATACCAAACTGTAGATTTTGCCACTCCTAATGTAGCAATTTCTCGGATGGGTTTTTTTCTGCTTTTGCAGCTTAAGGATGGCTTGTTTCACCTGCATGGATAGTGCCTTTGACCGCCTGTTTCCTTCACAGCAAAACCTTCCAAATGCAAGCACCACACCTCAAATCAACTCCAGGCCTTTTATCTGCTTAATTGAGAATGACATAACTAAAGGATTACCAACACCTGTCCATGAAATAGCCTTGGAGTCAATTATCCAATTATTTTTGGTCCCTTTAAAAACAGGGTGGCACATGTTAAGGAGCTGAAACTCCTAAACCCTTCATCCAATTTTAATGTGGATACCCTCAAATGAAAGCTGAAAGTCTGAACTTCAACTGCATCTGAATTGTTTTGTTTAAAATTAATTGTGGTAATGTCTAGAACCAAAATTAGAAAAATGTTGTCTCTGTCCAAATATATATGGACCTAACTATATATATATATATATATATATATATATTACTATTATCATTATTATATTATTTTTTTTTACGAGTGCCCTATAATCAGTCTCCATTATGTTCATCTCTAAAATAGAGACTATGTTATACAAGAGCATTATAATACAAATATGTATTGGTATATTCACTTCAATGTATCATTGATGATTATGCTCTAGTATTGGTTATATATCACTGATGCCAATAAAATAATTGAAGTTTGGATCAACATCCCCCTACAACCTCGGCTATTGGGTAAGTGATACAGTTAAGCGAGTGAAAGAGAATTCACCAGTTCTATTGGTCCACTGCTGCGTATGAGAAGGAGTTCCCTCAAGCCTTTTTGGCCATGCATGCAAAACAATTGAGAAAAATGGGAAAAAAAAGCTGGATAATTCCATTTAAAATTAAATTTTATTGCTAATTCCTTGTAAGCATGGACAGGCAGGAAACATGTAATGCGTTGCCGTTGACGCATTTTGACCTACACATTCTTATTCATGTTATTACTTGTTTCCTACCATGTCCGTGTTTTTTTAAGGAATTATCAATAAATGAAGATTTTTTTAAATGGAATTATCCAGGTGTTTTTTTTTTCCATTTCCTCAATTGGTTAAGTGGTACTCTTGGCAAACAGTAGCTTCTTTAGACCGGAGGATTTGTTATGCACAGCACAGGTCAGGGCTGATGTGAAGAGGAAGGTAGAGTTGTAGTCCCAGCAGGGGTAGGAGAGTTTCCCACTGAGTGGACACAGGTACAGAACAAACAGTGAAGCCACAGGAAGACACAGACAGATCCCTGCTGTGACCAAGGATCTGACCCTGGCATGGGAAACTAATGTACTGGTCCTCACTGGTTCAAGTCTTTTATACAATTGTTATTGATATAAAGATACCAGTTAAATCAATTTGCACTAATGTTTGTACTATCAATTGTAACTATTATAAACACCATAACTGTCCAATGTACATAAATCAGGTTTTGTACAGTTACTGTATAGACACTCCTCAGCACTGAAACTGCAACACCAAGAAGAAAAAGTCAGGGAATTATGGAAAGACCAGGATGAGTAGACATGTTAATGCTCTGCAAACGGTGAAAAAGATAACATTCTCAAAACATTTGGAAATAGTTAGCATTAAGAATGAATGAGCGCCACGTGGAGAAATACCTGCACTTGGCTGTTATCCGCGAGATTATCAATGGCTGTCTGAGAAATGTGCTGTTAATGCACTTGGGCAAATCTACAAAATCCGCTGCTGGCAGCTCCGTCTGCAAATGATGACCCATGATAACACAAATGTGCGTGACGGAAGACAAGTCTAAAGATGCTGTAGGCCACAGTAGCACATATAGGCCATGCAGACTGCTCACAGTAGCACGAGCAACATGTGGCCTTGCGTTGTCATGTGGAAAACAACCCCTGGAACACTTTGGAGAAATGGCTGTATCACTGGTTCTATGGCCAAATCAATGTATTCTTTCACCCCACACGGGAGTAGGACCAATGTGACATTCTCTCATGAAGGCCTCTTTATGGCATTGCTCAAAGTAGTCTCCAAACCAAGGGCTAGCTGGACACCTCTAGTCTTCATTCCAAATACACTAAAAGCTAAATAAACGTGCACACACTTTTTGAAGGACCTTGGCATGGTGGTTGTTCCAAACATTTAGGAGAATTAATGACACATCTTTTGTAACTGTCCGCTAGTGCAATCCCTTTTTCATTTAATCCCAGGCAAACTTGATAATGTTAAGATCACTTGCCTATTTCTTGATGTTTTTAGTGCTGATATGTCTAATTGTTTCCTAATTTATTCTGCAGTAGGACAACAGCAATCCCAAATACACTGCCAATGTCATTAAGAACTATCTTCAGTGTAAGAATAAATAGCCCTGGAAGTGATGATATGGCCCCAATAGAGCCTTGATCTCAACATCATCGAGTCTGTCTGGGATTCCATGAAAACACAGAAGGATCTGCACGAGCAACATCCACAGATCTGTGGTTTGTTCTCCAATACGTTTGGAACAACTTCCCTGCTTAATTTCTTCAAAAACTGTGTACAAGTGCAGGGTCGGACTGGGGTGTCTGGGGCCCAGAATTAGTATTGACTCTAGGGGCCCACCCTACAGCTAAATGCAAATACCTGTTAGCATTATCCCCGATATAGTGGAGCGTCGACTGTAAAACACAAGCGGCTCCTGCACATCTACTGTGCGCCATCATAACGGGAATGTACAATTACGGTAGTTTGCATTAAAGGATTCTTTGATGAAAACAAGTTATCACCGATCCACAGATTAGTTAGATGATAACTTATTGATCGATGGAATCCAAGCATTGGATAAAGTCAAATACAGCCCCTTGGGGAATGAATGGATCAGTGGTCGAGCCGAACATGACACTCCATTCTAATGGGGATAAAAGTTGCACATTTTGCAGATCGGTGCAGGTCCCAGCAGTTGGACCCTCACCAATCAATAACATAACAATTATACTTTTGCCATGCTCACACGTTCAGTATTTGGTCAGTATTTTACATCAGTATTTGTCAGCCAAAATCAGGAGTGGAACATTCAAAGGAAAAGTATAATAAAAACTCATCACCACTTCTGTATTTATCACCCACTCCTGGTTTTTTTCACTTGAATATGGGAACATGGCCTTAGGGTAGGTGATTACTTGTTTTCACCGTAGAACACCTGTAAGTGCATATTTTCTACTGTGTAATAGTCACAAAATACTAAAAAACATGAAGTCTACTAGTCTGTCTATAAAAGTAAATGTATCTTTATTACGTACATCATAATCAAAATTACAGAAAGGCAATCACAAGTACTAGACATGTAAAGACAAGATAATTGTTAAAAAGGACTCAGGTAATTGGACTCTGGGGCCACACAAAAGTATAGGAATAGGGAGAATAGCTCCCCTGGGAGCATTAGTAACTGAATGTTAAATGGTATGGAGATATATATATATATATATATATATATATATATATATAGAATCAAACACGTGCAGAAACAGATGAATAGGCAATGCTCATAAACATAATCGTCAGTATAAATCTATTGCTTCTGTAAACTGACATTGTGCATGTTTATTCCAAAGCCTCATTTACATGCTAATACACCCAGGTAGCCACTCTTACCCATGAATTTCCCTGTGCAGCACCAGACTCGCAGCCCCAATGCGCGTTTCGCTTGAGTTTCCTCGGGGGGGGGGCTCTCACAGAAGCGACAGGTTTACAGAAGCGATAAAGGACATGTTGTCACCAAGTCTTGTCCATAGCCCCAAGTCTTCCACGTCTTGGCTTTCCTTTTCAGATTTTTTCAAGTGTGCCAATAGTAGATGTACTGTATATGGAGGACTATGGGGAGGTTTGAGGTTTCTGATTTTTAGCAATGTTAATGTTCTAATAATATAGGATTTCATTTTATCTCCTGGTAGGATGTGCGGATGAACTCCTTGTTCCTCCTTCTCTTCTATATAGCTGCTATCACCAGTGGGTGCGGCACCCACCGGACAGACTCCAGCTAGAACTAAAGATTCCGAGTTGTCAACTTGGAAAGCTGCAAACCCTCCCTTTCCCTTTTATCTCGCAAGCGGTTTCCGTAGTTATACATGTAGTATAATGCACATCCCGTAGTCCATACATGTAGTATAATGCACAGCCCATAGTCATCCATGTAGTAGTATGGCCACGGGATGGTGTACTCTCTGATTTAAAAAATATAAATGATTATACTCTCCTTCCCTCGCTCCCCAGCCATGCGACATCCTCTGCTGAAGCCGGCAGCTGACTTCTGCGTGTCGGCGATGGGAGCGCATGACGTCACTGCCATGCACCCCAAGTCACATGCAGTGTAAGGGGGTGAGATAGAATTACCTCCTTGCTTCCCTTTCTCTATTTGTCTTTGATTTATTAATATTTACATATTGCTAATGTTGATAATGTCTATGATGAAGGCTTGAGGTGCTGCTACATAGGAACATGTATTACCGCGCACATTTTTGGTACTGCCACATTTATATATGTGTTACCATGCTTTGGAGACTACGTTTTGGTGTTATACTGTTTATAATGTAAAGTGATGCATATTGATATTCATGTACAGTTTAGGGTAAGTAAGTGCATCCTTTTGGGGACATTAGAGGAGTGCACTTCAGTATATAGCTTTTATACATAGGGTAAATATAGTTCTGTTGTGGGCCACTAGATGGGGGCATACTAGTGGGCTCTGTAGGTATAGTTTATAGGATGTTCATAGAGGGTTAAGTGTAGGAGGGGCTGCCGGGTAGTAAGTTTCTAGGAAGTCAGGGCACACGGGGCCAGGGTGCCCAAGTGTCCACATGGGTTATAGGCCCGGACAGCTCGGCAGCCATGTAACGTTAAAGTGCTGCAGCCCACCTTACCCATGGCCACTGTGTGTCATAGCAGTGGGCCAAGACAGGAAAGGAAAGATGTGGCGACTTATCGCCTGGGCAGATGCTTTTTGGGCAAGAGTCAGTTGGAATGAGGAGATGAAGGAAGTTGGAGCTTAAACGAGATCAGTACAGACGGGCCGGATGCTTTACCAGAGGCAACCAAACCTGGTGACTGATGATTTCGGGACTGGGGCGAAACAGGCAGAAGGAATTGTAATCATGGTGAGGTCAGGCCAGGAAGGAACAGGAGAGCAGTCTAGGACAGTCCAGTCTGGGCGTGTACTGCACAGAAGTGAAAGCCAAGCAGGGAAAGATGAGGAACCAAGTGAATATCATGATGTGCCAACTGTGGATGTAACGTGTGTTCTGTCCCCACATGAGGCGAATGGAGGTGTAGTTGAGTGGGGCTGGGAGAGATTACTACCTTCCGTTTCCTCGATGCAGAGCAGACATGACCATTGTTGCTGTTTTGCTGTTCATGCGTTCGGAGAGATGATACACACCAGATATTGTGAAGTCCAGACTTGTTTATTGGAAATCTGGACATACAGCGTATGATTGGTAATGCAGTACTTCTCCAGAAATATAGGTGTAACAACCCAGGTGGTACAGCAATGAGTGTGCAGCAAGGAATGCAGCAAGATAATTCAGCAAATTTAGCAAATTGTGTGTGTGTAGTCAAAAAACTGATGCCTTTCACAGCCTGGTAAGCGTGTCTCTCCCGGGTGAAAAAGAAACTAGTAATGGCCACCGGCAGGAAGAGATGGAGTCACTGACCTGGAAGTGGGAGGCATGTACTAGAATTAATTTTCTGCCGTCTGCTATACAGAAAAGGACAGCAGGTTGCAGCAGACCAAATGCAAGACTGAATACAAAGAAAGGTAACATAACACAATTATATAACCATACAATCATAACCTTAGATGGAACAGCACACTCCCCGTCTGAAATTCCGTAAGGGATTTCACTATATTAATGCTTTTTGTTTACGTAAAGTTCAATAACCTAGAAAGGAAACACAAATATGCATGCAATAATAACAACTTCAAAACGAGGTAGATGACAGTCAGTTCCTGAGACAATCCAATGGAACCCATCCTCAGATCTGAGAAGCCGCACTAGGCCAAACTGTCTCCTACCCAACGGTAATCCAATGGGAGAAGTAGTAGGGCAGGGTTCTGTTCGTGGTTCATCCTACCGGAATGTCCTCGGTAGAGAGTGGTTTGTGGCAGACGTGCCAACCGTGACAGACTTTGTCTCCACATGAGCTGAAATAAGATCTCGCAATGTGGACTAACCTTGCTATGGTCTCGATGAATTTCATCCAAATGGAGAAGCGTTCGAAGCGCTGGCAACCGAGGCTGGAGGTTGGTTTAGTGTTCGTCGCCAAAGCACTGACCTCGGAGCGGACTTCTGGATCGCCATCCGGATCCGGGATGCTGAAGACTTCCTGGACACGTTCACTTCCCTTCTGTTCCAACAGAAACTTAGGACCTGAAAGCCAAGAAGAGTTAGCAAAGGACCTTATAGACATAGGTCTAGTGGCATGGTCAGCTGGATTAAGTTCAGATGAGATATAGTGCCATTGTTCAGGCTTGGAAGCCCTCCTTATTCTCTCGATGCAGTTACTGACGTACACGTAGAAGCGCCTTGTTTGGTTGTAGATGTAACCTAAGACAACCTTACTGTCACTATAGTATTGCACGTCATTTATGTTGGTGTCCATCTCGTGCTGTATAAAGTCTCCGAGTTCTACTGCAAGCACGGTTGCACAGAGTTCAAGCCTGGGAATAGTGTGGTCAAGCTTGGGAACCAACTTAGCCTTGCCGAAGACAAATCCAACGTGATCTTGATTGTCGGGACCCGTCACCTTCAAGTAGGCGACAGCTGCAATGGCTTCTGTGGATGCGTCTGAGAACACATGGAGTTCCGTCCTAATGCTGGCAACAAGTGAGGTTCTGGCGTAGCATCTTGGTATATGGATTTCATCCAAGGCACACAAAGACTGCTTCCAGGTTTCCCATTTCGGTTCCTTCCCAGGAGGGAGTGGGGCATCCCAGTCCTTGACGGTTTCAGAAAGCTGTCTCAGAAGGGATTTACCTTGTATGGTAATTGGTGCTACGAACCCCAGTGGGTCGTATAAGCTATTCACCACTGACAGTACACCACGTTTAGTGAACGGATTGTCTGCACAGTTTCTTTGGAAACTGAAGGTGTCGACTGACAGGTTCCACCTCAAGCCTAAGCTTCTCTGCACAGGCGGACAGTCTGAGCCCAGGTCTATGTCCTTGAATCCTGGTGCGTGGTCACTTGAATCAAAGGCTCTCATGACAGCCGTGCTGTTTGAAGCAATTTTGTGCAATCTAAGCTTAGCTTGGTTCAGCATACCTTGGGTCCTCTAGAGTAGATCGATAGCCGCTTCTTCTGTGGGTAGAGATTTTAGTCCATCATCCATATAGAAGTCTTTCATAGAATCATAGAATCATAGAATCGTAGAGTTGGAAGGGACCTCCTGGGCCATCTGGTCCAACCCCCTGCTCAAAGCAGGATTCGCTAAATCATCCCAGTCAGATGTCTGTCCAGCCTCTGTTTGAAGACTTCCATTGAAGGAGAACTCACCACTTCTCGTGGCAGCCTGTTCCACTCATTGATCACTCTAACTGTCAAAAAGTTTTTTCTAATATCTAATCTGTGTCTCTTCCCATTCAGTTTCATCCCATTGCTTCTAGTCTTTCCTTGTGCAAATGAGAATAAAGTTGATCCTTCTACAATGTGACAGCCCTTTAGATATTTGTAGACAGCTATTAAGTCTCCTCTCAGTCTTCTCTTTTGCAAACTAAACATTCCCAAATCCTGCAACCTTTCCTCATAAGACAGGGTTTGCAGACCGGTCACCATTCTGGTCGCTCTTTTCTGAACTTGCTCCAGTTTGTTGATGTCTTTTTTAAAATGTGGTGCCCAAAACTGGACACAATATTCCAGATGAGGTCTGACCAAAGAGGAGTAGAGGGAAATAATGACTTCACGTGATCTAGACTGTATGCTTCTGTTAATACATCCTAGAATTGCATTTGCCTTTTTTGCTGCTGCATCACACTGTTGACTCATATTCAGTCTGTGATCTATTAGTATACCCAAGTCTTTTTCACATGTGCTGTCACTTAGCCCTATTCCTCCCATTCTATATATGCTTTTTTCATTTTTATTGCCCAGATGTAGTACTTTGCATTTCTCCCTGTTAAAAACCATTCTGTTAGTTGCTGCCCACTTCTCCAGTTTATTTAAATCTTTTTGAATCCTCTCTCTCTCTTCTCTAGTATTAGCTATCCCTCCTAGCTTTGTGTCATCAGCAAATTTAATCAGTTTACCCTCAATTCCTTCATCTAAATCGTTGATAAAGATGTTGAACAATACAGGGCCCAGGACAGAGCCCTGTGGTACCCCACTTGAGACATTCTTCCAACTGGATGTGCAGCCATTTACGACCACTCTTTGGGTCCGATCACTAAGCCAGTTATGAATCCACCTAACAGTTGCCTTGTCTATTCCATACTTAGTCATTTTTTCAATAAGGATTGTATGAGAGACTTTGTCAAATGCTTTGCTGAAGTCAAGATATACTATATCTACAGCATTTCCTTGATCCACCCAATCAGTGATACCGTCATAGAAGGAAATTAAGTTAGTCTGACATGACTTATTAGTTAGAAACCCATGCTGACTCTGTTTAATCACTTCATTCTTATCCAGGTATTGACATACATGTTGTTTAATAATTTGTTCAAAGATCTTTCCTGGTATAGAAGTCAGACTCACCGGCCTATAGTTGCCTGGGTCCACCTTCTTCCCCTTTTTGAAGATAGGAACAACATTTGCTCTTCTCCAGTCTTCTGGCACTTCTCCTGTTCTCCAAGAATTTTCAAAGATTATGGAGAGGGGTTCAAAAATTTCTTCTGCTATCTCCTTCAGTACTCTGGGGTGTAATTCATCTGGACCTGGAGACTTGAATTCATTTAGGTTAGCTAAGTGTTTCCTCACTATCTTTCTGTTTATAGATATCCTGGATTCTTCTATTCCCTTAATAGGACAGTGAATAACAGTTGATGTTGCATTTCCTTTCTGAGAGAAAACAGATGCAAAATAGGAATTTAAAAGTTCAGCCTTCTCAACATCCTGTCTTACCATTTCATCATTTTCATCCTGTAAAAATCCTATAGCATCTTTGACTTTTCTTTTACTTTTGACATATCCCCAAAATCCTTTATTATTGCTTTTGACATCTCTTGCAAGCCTCAGTTCATTTTCAGCTTTAGCTAATCTGAGTTGTGCCCTGCAGGTTCTGCAGACAGCATTATATTCTTCTTTAGATATGCCTCCCTCTTTCCATTTTATAAACATTTTTTTCTTCCTTTTTAGCATGTGCTTAAGTTCTGTGTTCATCCATCCTGGTTTCCTTAAATGCTTCCTATTCTTCCCTCTTTTCGGAATTGTTAACAACTGTGCTTTGAGAATTTCATTTTTCAAGATTTCCCATCCTTCCTGGACATTTTTGTCTTTAAGGATATCCAGCCATTGGATCCCTCCAATTCTCTTTCTGAATCCCTTAAAATCTGCCTTTCTGAAATCTAACCTTGACGTCTGAGTCTTCACAGGTCTTCCACCTCTAGTTATCCAAAATTCTAAAATAGCATGGTCGCTACCTCCTAGGGTCCCAGCCACTTTTACCTCCTCAACCATTTCCTCCCTGTTTATAAGGATTAGATCCAAGGTAGCAGTTCCCCTTGTTTTCTCCCCTACCTTTTGGAAGATAAAGTTGTCAGCAAGAGAGGATAAGAATTTCCTTGACCTGTTAGTTTTGCCTGAGAGAGATTCCCAACAAATGTCTGGATAGTTGAAATCTCCCATGACAACTATGTCATATTTTTTGGAGAACTTGGCCATCTGATGCATAAAGAGTTCATCTATATCTTCGGCTTGCACAGGCGGCCTGTAGTAAATGCCTACAATGGTGTCCTTTCCATTGTTCTGTCCTTGTATTCTTACCCAAACAGTTTCCACAGAACTCCCAGTCTCTGAAGCTTCAATCTCTGTGCAGATATACGCGTTTCGAACATACAATGCGACACCCCCTCCTCGTTTATCAAGTCTATTTCTTGCAAATAAGTTGTATCCTTCTAGTCTTGTATTCCAATCATGTGTATTGTCCCACCAAGTTTCAGTGATTCCAATTACATCATATTTCTTTTCCTGTGTTAGTAGTTCCAATTCTCCTTGTTTGTTGCCCATGCTTTGTGCATTAGTATAGAAACATTTTAGTTTGTGATTGGTTTCTCTTTCACCAATATTTTTATTAATTAGATTCTTTCGTCTTTGTTCTTCCTTTCCACTTCTAATAGCAGAGTTCTCAATAGCATTTGTCAGGTGTATGGCTTTTTCTGGTCTTTTGCTTCCCTTCCCATGTTGTTCTAGTTTAAAGCTCTCCTTACAAGTGTAGCAAGGCGACTTCCAAATACATGCTTTCCAGTCTTCGTAAGGTGCACCCCATCTCTAGCAAGTAGTCCATCGTATAAGTAGTTCACTCCGTGATCCAGAAATCCAAATCGTTGCTGACGGCACCATCGATGTAGCCAGTTGTTCACCTGCAGAATCTTATTCCACCTCCTTGTTCCATGGCCATCCACTGGGAGGATGGAAGAGAAGACCACCTGCGCTCCCAGTTCTTTCACTTTCTTGCCTAAGTCTTCAAAGTCTCTGCAGATGGTTTCCAGGTCGTTTCTTGCGGTGTCATTTGTCCCCACATGTAGTAGCAGGAATGGGTAGTCATCAGTAGGTCTGAAGAGTCCTGATATCCTGTCAGACACATCTTTAATTTTTGCACCTGGAAGACAGCACATTTCTCTTGAAGTTATATCCGGTCTGCAGATAGCAGCCTCTGTTCCTCTCAGCAGGGAATCCCCCATGACCACCACTCTCCGTTTCTTCTTCACAACATTTTTCTTTCTCCATCCAGGAGGACTCTGAGGGCGTACAAGGTTGCTGTTTGTTGGCAAAGTCTTATCCTGATGTATTTCTTCATCGTTTTCCTGCGTGAGAGCCTGGTACTGGTTTCTGAGCAGTATGGGTGCTGACTGCCTCCTGATCCTCCTGCTTCTCTGGGTCACATGTCTCCATTCCTCTGTTTCTTCAGGTGCACTTCGAATTTCTTCTCTTTCTGTAACATGAAGAGATAATTCTGCTCTGTCCAAGAACTCTTCACCTTCCTTAATGATCTTCAACGTAGCTAACCTCTCTTCGAGATTTTGCAACTTTTCCTCCAACAGGGACACAAGCTTGCATTTGTGGCATGTGAAGTTTGGCTTTTCCACTGGTAAATCTGTGAACATGTAGCAAGAAATGCAGCTCACCAAATGGCTCCTGGCCTCTTCCATCTTGAGATTTCTTAAAAACGATGAAAGATGAGCCAAACTTTTTCCGATTTCCTCTTTTCAGCTGCAACCGCCAAAACCCAGTGATCGTTGAGCTCGCGGAGACTCTTCACTTATCCCCGAAGGCACTGGGAATATGCAAATGATCTCCTCAAGACTCTTCCCCTGGTTTTCCGATTTCCTCTTTTCAGCTGCAACCGCCAAAACCCAGTGATCGTTGAGCTCGCGGAGACTCTTCACTTATCCCAGAAGGCACTGGGAATATGCAAATGATCTCCTCAAGACTCTTCCCCTGGTTTTCCGATTTCCTCTTTTCAGCTGCAACCGCCAAAACCCAGTGATCGTTGAGCTCGCGGAGACTCTTCACTTATCCCAGAAGGCACTGGGAATATGCAAATGATCTCCTCAAGACTCTTCCCCTGGTTTCTCTACAAAGTCTCTGGCATCTGCTCCATATTTGGTCTTTCCTTCTTGAGCGGTTCTCCGCAGGCCATAGGTTGCAACTGCTGGGGAAGGGCTGTTCCCGAATACGTGCACCCTCATGCGATACTCCACCATCTCTTTGCTGGGGTCATTGTCCTTGTACCATAGGAATCTGAGGAAATTCCTATGGTCCTCTCTGACTATGAAACAGTGGAACATCTGTTCAATGTCGGCGGTGATGGCAATGGGCTCTTTCCGGAACCTCATCAACACTCCTACTAGGTTGTTTGTAAGGTTAGGACCCGTGAGGAGGACATCGTTGAGAGATATGCCTTGATGTTTGGCGCTTGAATCAAAGAAAACTCTAATTTGCTTAGGTTTCCGTGGGTGATATACTCCGAATGAGGGTAGGTACCAGCACTCCTCATTTTCCTTTAAGGGAGGCGCTGGCTCCGCATGGTTATTCTCGAATATCTTGCTCATGAAGGTGACAATGTGTTCTTTCATCTCCGGTTTGTTGCTAAGTGTGCGCTGGAGAGAGTTGAATCTGGACAAGGCTTGTTCACGATTGTTCGGGAGTCTTACCCTGGTAGCTCGGAAGGGTAGGGGAAAAACCCAGTGATTAGTCTCTTCCTTAAGGAACTCATTGTCCATTATCTTGACAAATTCCTTGTCTTCCATTGACGGGGCTACTTTGTTGTCATGCTTAGTTGAATGAAACACCGATCTTCCCAAGTTGTCTGCATAGGGAGTAGGAATGACATCAGGCAGCTGTACTGGATCTGCAGGCTTCTCTTTCACCTCGTAGTGATGAGGGCATGGTTTGCAGAGAGTAGCTCGTCCGTCTCTGCGTACATAAGTCTTAAAGGAATCGACTTTTGTTTGGTCCAAGCACACATTTCCTATGATTACCCACCCCAAGTCGATTCTCTGTGCATAGGGGGCATAGTCAGGACCATTGCACTGTTGGCGGACCTTATGTATCCTTAAATTGTCTCTGCCGAGCAGAAGTAGGATTTCAACATCTGAGTCCATAGGTGGGATAACGCTGACTAGGTGCCTTAGGTGTGGTTGGTGGAACGCAGCTTCTGGGGTAGGGATCTCATCCCTTTGGTCGGTTATTTGATCGCATTCGATTAGCGTAGGTAGGGGTATTTCTACGCCTCCGTTGACAGGAGAAGCAATGAAACCTTGTGCCCTCCTGCCGTTGGTCTCTATGCGGCCTGAGAAAGTATTCAGAGTATAGGGCGTTGCTGGTCCCTTGATTCCAAAGGCTTCAAAGAACTTAGGTCCAGCTAGGGATCGATTGCTCTGATCGTCAATTATGACATAAATTTTTACTGCCTTTTCTGGTTGCCCTTCTGGATAAACTCTGATTAGGCATATCCTGGCACAGCATTTATCACTTTGGCTCTCCCCACATACTTCTGAGCATGAGCAGGAGACAGTCGTGGTAGAATTGGCATTATTCTGTGGCTCCCTGCCATGGCTTGAAGCCGGACTAGAGGTGACTGCGACTGCTGGATCGCTGGTGGCTGAGGTTGGATGCAAAGCTGAAGGGTGTTTGTCACTATGACACTCTTCACACTTAATGGCAGATTTACAGTCCTTGGCCATGTGTTCTACTGAGGTGCAGCACTTGAAACATACCCCAAGTTCGCTGAGGATTTTCTTGCGCTCCAGCATGGTTTTGGACCTGAAGACTCTACATTTATTCAGTGAGTGCGTTTTTTGTGAATGGGACACTCACGATTGAAAGACTTATCTCTCGATGGAATAGTGTACTGTTTATCGGCAGTTACTGCAGATGGTGGCAGGTTAGGCCTCTTTCACACTTCCGTTTTTGACCATCAGTCAAAATCCGCCAGGTTTTGAAAAAAACGGATCCGCCATTTTTTTTGCGGATCCGTTTTTTTCCCCATTGACTTGCATTACTGGCGGATCTTGACGGATGGCCATCCGTTGGATCCGTTTTTGTGAGGATCCACCAAATTTTTTGCGTCCGCCGGCATGCCTGGACGGACCTTGCAACGTTTTTTTTGTTGTTGGATCCGCATTTTCCAGTGCGCATGCCCGGAGAAAGGAAGTGAGGGAGAAAATTAACCCTGAAATCCTTTCTGGCGGACGAAAAAAATTCTCTCTCTCTTTCTCTCTCTCTCTTTCTCTCTCTCTCTCTCCTTCCCGGCCAGCGGTTCCTTTAAATTTCTTCATTCTGCGGATCCGTCAAAAAACGGATCCTGTGGCATCCGTTCACATCAGTTAGGAACGGATCCGCTTTTCCGCCTTTTTGGCGGATTTTAACTGACACAAAAAACTGAAGTGTGTAAGAAGCCTTAGTCTTTCTGACACTTATACTGCTCCTCAAGTCCTTGCATCTATGTGAGACACTTTCATACCTTGATGACTGTGTTGCTGGAGCTGTAGTGTTAGACTCCAGGAAGTCTAGGCTAGGGTCGTTCCTCATTTGAGCCTGTTCGTCGACAAACTTGCAGAACTGATTAAACGGAGGAAAGGTGACATCATGTGACCTTTTGTACCTGGAAACGCACACTGCCCACTTCTCTTGCAGACTATGTGGCAGCTTTGAGACGATTGGGTTCACCCCATGGATGGTGTCCAGGTAGCACAATCCAGACAGACGCGGATCTCTTTTTGCAAGTTCCATCCATAAGCAGATCGCTTAAGTCCAGAAGCTTGTGGGCTTCCTTAAGGTTGATCCTTGGAATGTTCTGCAGTCTCTTGACTAGGGACTTTTCTATGGCTTCAGTGCTGCCATAGGTTCTTTCGAGTCTCAGCCAGGCAGCAGCAAGACCTGCTTCAGCTTGCCCTACGTAGACGGTCCGAAGACTCTTGATACGGTTTGTGGAGTCAGGACCCAAACATTTTACCATGAGTTCAAGCTCCCGTTCTGCCGATAGGTTGAGGTCAGCAATGGTGGCCTTGAAGGTTGCTTTCCAGGCTCTGTAGTTCTCTGCACAGTCGTCAAACTTTGAGAGGCTGGTGCTGATTAGATCTTTGCCCACCATAAACCTGGCTAACTCAGGCATATCCGATCCTTCACTCCTTGTTACCATGTTAGCTTGTGTTGCCTCTCGGGCGTATAAGCTGTGTGGCGTGGAAGGGTGAATTGTTCCCGGGTAGAATGATGTTGCTGCAGGGTTGAGCTGTGGTTTAACCTCTGGAGATTTCAATGACTGCGGCTTGAACTGTGGAGATAGACTTGAGCGCATCTTGTGGTCGTCTTGTGGTGATTGCTGCACCTGAGGAGACACATCATGGCGGTTGGTCTTGGGTCTCTGCAGATGCTGTGGGTAACACTGGCACCGTAAGTTGGGCTGACTTGGACATTTCCACATTGTTGGGTTGAATGTCACTGGAGAAGGTGTGTACTGCGGATATCTGTTTTTGCATGTAATCACTGGTACGGACGGCTGGGTCCTCTTCTTCCAGTGGTGGTAGGCAAATCGGTTTAAGGGTTTGATTCAATGCTTGCTCAAGTATTTTTACTTCAGCTAATGCGATTTTTTCCTCCATTTCTGTTTGAAGAATCTTTGCCCGAGCCTCTGCTTCTGTTTGAAGGATCTTTGCTTGGGCCTCTGCTTTTGCTTTCTTGGCTTCTGCCTCTGCTTTCTTGCTTTCTGCCTCTGCTTCTGCTTTCTTGGCTGTGTAGGAGTGTCTTAGTTTGGATCGCTCTGCATTTAAACGGGCCTCTAGGATTCTGTCGCTGAGGGCTGAAGTTCTTGAGCAGGATGATTTGTATGACCAAGCAGAGTGTCTGGATGAGCCTGACCTGTGAGATCCAGCTTCTTGCTGATAAGCGATACGGAGCTCCGCTTTACCTTTGGCATCTTGGACAGCGGCGTCCCTTTCTCTTTCTGTGGAATCTACTTTGCTTAATTCTGATGAGGCTTCATCAATATTAGAGTCTCTTAGGAAGGCAACGTACCTTGCGGAGAGTCTCTTGTATTTTCCGTGAGCCGTGTCTAGCCATTTTATAGTGTCCTGTAGACTCGCTGCATCATTTTTGTGGCGTTGGATGCTTGACATGAGGGAGGTGACTCGTTCCCATAGGTCGTCCAGGTTGTCATTGAACTCATCCTTTGTACTGTGATAGTTTTTGACAGCCTTTATGGTTGGTTTGACAGAGCGTTTTGGTCGTGAGTCTTGGTCTGTTTCTGAAGCAGGCTCTGTTCCCCCTCTTCATAATGGACAATATCGGGTAGTATTTGCTCTGTTTCAGCAGTGGGAGACTGTGCAGGGTGTTTTTCGGCCATTTTGATTTAAGGTGCACTGTCTCTTTAAGAAACTGAACTTTTGAATTGGGGCAGGAAATCGCAGTGCAGCTTAGTTAAGACGTCCTGATGAGATCCCCAATGTGTTTTTAGAGAATTGTGGGGTCTTGTAGTCCGACAATCTGCAGCAATGTTGTATAATATACAGACAGTCTCTATGCACAATGCGGTCTGGGGTGACGCTGCAGAGTTTCTTAGCAGAGCAGGGCTTCAGTATGAGAGCGGGCAGACGGGTTAGGATATAAGGGTCTTTTTTTGCCAGGCTTCAAGGCAGTTTTTTGACTGTTCTGTCCCCACATGAGGCGAATGGAGGTGTAGTTGAGTGGGGCTGGGAGAGATTCCTATCATCCGTTTCCTTAATGCAGAGCAGACAGGACCATTGTTGCTGTTTTGCTGTTCATGCGTCCGGAGAGATGATACACACCAGATATTATGAAGTCCAGACTTGTTTATTGGAAATCTGGACATACAGCGTATGATTGGTAATGCAGTACTTCTCCAGAAATGCAGGTGTAACAACCCAGGTGGTACAGCAAGATGTGTGCAGCAAGATGATTCAGCAAATTTAGCAAATTGTGTGTGGTCAAAAAACTGATGCCTTCCACAACCTGGTAAGCGTGTCTCTCCCGGGTGAAAAAGAAACTAGTAATGGCCACCGGCAGGAAGAGAAGTAGTCACCTGACCTGGAAGTGGGAGGCATGTACTAGAAAACCTGACTGAATTTAATATTAATCTCTAACTATTTAATGTAATAATCTAATCAACTTTCTAATTTATTGCAATTAAAAAATCTCCTATTCTTCCCTCTATGCTCTAGCGTCCTATCAGTGTTTCTTTTTTTCTTAGATTCAATTACATTTCCTTTGACTCTTCCAACATGCCCTATGAGATGCAATACAATGAGATGTTATCAAGGGGCTGGCACCTTGGTCACTGCAACAACTGCTGCCTCCACCCTGTAATGTATTGTCATCTGGGATGACTCTATCAGGGCCTGAGCTATTCTCTATTGTACTGAACAGCCAGTTGTCAATACCAGCACATGCTCAGTATTCCGTCCCTGCTCACCTCAGTGTTACTTTCATTGTGCACTTCTTTTAAGAGCCAGATAGGAAGTGCACTGTCAGTGACAAGATGGCAAATGAGTGCTCTTTTGCAGGCTCGTCATTTCTCTTAAGAGCCGGTGAGGGAGAATAATAATAATCTTTATTTTTATATATCGCTAACATATTCCGCAGCGCTTTACAGTTTGCACACATTATCAGCGCTGTTCGCGATGGGGCTCACAATCTAAATTCCCTATCAGTATGTCTTTGGAATGTGGGAGGAAACCGGAGTACCCGGAGGAAACCCATGCAAACACGGGAAGAAAATACAAACTCCTTGCAGATGTTGTCCTTGGTGGGATTCGAACCCAGGACTCCAGCGCTGCAGGCTATCCACTGAGCCACCTTGCTGCCCACAGAATACAGTAGGTGTGCAAAGAAAGTAACACAGCTGCGAGAATGAACAGCATAATGAGCATGCATCAGTCTGGACAACCAGTGCACGTTCAGTGTAGCAGGGAATAGTCCAGTCCCTGAAACGGTCGTCCCTGATGGCAATCCTTTTCGGGGTGGGGACAGCAGCTGCACTAGAGACTAGTGAGTACCATTATATGGATCCCATTATTCTGTATGGAACATTATATGGGTCCCATTATGCTGTATAGAGCAATATATGGGCCCATTTTACTGTATGAAGAAATATATGGGGCCCATAACACTGTATGGAGCACTGTGTGGGGCCATTATATACTGTATGGAGCAATATATGGGGCCATTATTTACTGTATGGATCAATATATGGGCCTATTTTTCTGTATGGAGCAATATATGGGGCCCATAATACTGTATGGAGCACTATGTGGGGCCATTAAACTGTATGGAGCACTATGTGGGCCATTATTCTGTATGGAGCAATATTTGAGGCCAATATACTGTGTGGAGCATTATACGTGGCCCATAATACTGTATGGAGCAATATATGGGGTGCATAATACTGTA
This sequence comes from Dendrobates tinctorius, assembly GCF_039654945.1. NCBI lineage: Eukaryota > Metazoa > Chordata > Amphibia > Anura > Dendrobatidae > Dendrobates > Dendrobates tinctorius. The sequence continues at coordinate 272,600 of NW_027361821.1, forward strand.
TGGTGGACTATGTGGTGCCCATAATTCTGTATTGAGGACTATGTGGTGCCCAGAATTTTGTATGGAGGACTATGCGGTGCCCATAATACTGTATGCTGGACTCTATGGTGTCCATAATACTGTATGGAGAACAATGTAGGCCCATAACACTGTATGGAGGACTATACTGTGCGCTGCGAGGATTTGCTGGTTTATATAGGGCCTAAACTATATAAGGAAAGACACTGGGACTGTAAGGGAGTAGGAAAGAGTTAAAGGAAAGTGCTGGAAAGTTTTGGAGGCTGCTCTGTGTAAAACTGGGTGGGGTTAGTACAGCTTATACAGGGGTTTTGGAGCAAAAAGGCTTGTCAGCTATATTACCTTCATCTTCGTGCCCACCCACCCTGCCCCATCTTTTATCGGTTTTCCTTTGATAGATTTGGATGTCAAGGGCTTAAGATAAGGATGTTTGATGGATCCATACATAAAGGACTAAGGTTTTGGTTATAGTGTAAGTTTATGGATATGTTGTTATATATTTGACACAAGTTTTACATATAAAAAAATATGTATGATGTTATATTTAATTACAATGTTGTCACAGCATGGCCTGTTTTCTCATCCATGCACAATTATGTGTATTCAGCAAGGCCCGCTGTAATACAGCGGTTGGCCTTTGGGTTAAATAAGGACATCGGTGGAAAGAAAGTAAATGGGCATGGATGGAGTTTTGTAGTTTTTAGGTTCTTAATAAAGCTGTGGCCAGCCCACTTATCCCACACAAGTTGCGGTGTCTTTATTGTGGGAAAGTAGGTAGTGGATATAAAGCAGCCTAGTTTTCATAACAGGCTGGTGCATCACACCACTTGCAGTCCTGAGCTATTGTAGAATTTACAATAGATATCACTCATGTAATGTCAGAAGTCAGTGAAATCATTGGCATTGTACTTTACCTATACTTCTTATCTGTGACTCATGAATCGTGGTATGTGTTAATGGGGCCCACTGAGAATCTTTCGCCTGGGGCGCATGAAAACCTGGAGCCGGCCCTGGCAACGACGCTCATCAAGATGAACGCCGACTGCACCCTTTAATAGGCAGGCGGCCTTTCAATGTTACTGCTATGTGACGTCAACGTGCTGCCTGTCACAGAGCAGAGGGCCCTGTCACAGCTTTAGTCAGTGGACATTTTAATGACCACGCCAACTATGAAGCCACAAGAGGAGGCTGGGAGAGCACAGGAAGGTGAGAAGAATCTTTTTTTTCCCTCTGTGATTGGGCAGGGTAGTGGTCATAAAGGCTGACATAGGGGCCCATGATGGGGCAACATAGGATGGGGACATTAATTATAGGAGCCCAGGATGAGGACATTATAACTGGAAGGAACCCAGGATGGGGACATTATTACTGCAAGGGGCCCAGGATGGGGACCTTATTAAGGAGGACACTGAGGTCAAGGATGGGGGCAACATAAGGGCTTAGGATGGCGACATTAAATAAAGGGGCCCAGGATGGGGACATTAAATAAAGGGGTCCAGGATCTGGGACCTTATTAAATAAAGGGGTGACATAATTACTGTACGAGGGTCAGGATGAGGAACATACATTATTGGTTTATGGTGGCAAGCGGGGACATAATTACTGTAGGGACCAATCAGGGTACATTATTACTGCTGTAATTACATTTCCTTTTTAGGATACTGTCTTCCATGGAGGAGAACAAAAGGGAGGTCCTGCTATTGTGCAGCACGGCACTATGTCGCTTTTTTCTTCTTCTGACGTAATGTAGAAGTCAGGGGAAAAGTGGAGAATGTACCCTGGAAGCGCTCAGCTATCATCATCTGTGAATGAGGGTGGATATAAATAGTAGTATGTTCACTTAGCTCACATATCCTATAAGTAAAGGGGCCCAGGATGGGGACATTAAATAAAGGGGTCCAGGATCTGGGACCTTATTAAATAAAGGGGTGACATAATTACTGTACGAGGGTCAGGATGAGGAACATACATTATTGGTTTATGGTGGCAAGCGGGGACATAATTACTGTAGGGACCAATCAGGGTACATTATTACTGCTGTAATTACATTTCCTTTTTAGGATACTGTCTTCCATGGAGGAGAACAAAAGGGAGGTCCTGCTATTGTGCAGCACGGCACTATGTCGCTTTTTTCTTCTTCTGACGTAATGTAGAAGTCAGGGGAAAAGTGGAGAATGTACCCTGGAAGCGCTCAGCTATCATCATCTGTGAATGAGGGTGGATATAAATAGTAGTATGTTCACTTAGCTCACATATCCTATAAGTAAAGGTGTTGTTCTACACCAGATGCGCGTCAGATTTGTTGTTTAGCAATTTTACTGTTCTAATAATAAAGGATTTTATTTTATTTTCTGGCAGGATGGGCCAATCACCTCCCTGTTCCTCCTTCTCTTCTACATGTATGACTATGGACTGTGCATTATACTACATGGAAGATTATGGGCTATGCATTATACTATATGGATGACTAAGGACTGTGCATTATACTACATGGATGACTACGGACTGTGCATTATACTACATGGATGACTACGGACTGTGCATTATACAACATGGATGACTTTGGGCTGTGCATTATACTAAATGGATGATTATGGGCTGTGTATTATACTACATGGATGACTATGGACTGTGCATTATACTACATGAATAAATATGATTTGTGCATTATACTACATGGATGATTATGGGCTGTGCATTATACTAAATTCATTACTATGGGCTGTGCATTATACTACATGGATGACTATGGGCTGTGCATAAATACTATATTGGTGACTATGGGCTGTGCATTATACTACATGGATTGTTATGGGCTGTGCATTATACTAAATGGATGATTATGGGCTGTGCATTATACTACATGGATGACTATGGACTGTGCATTACACTACATGAATAAATATGGTTTGTGCATTATACTACATGGATGATTACGGGCTGTGCATTATACTAAATTGATGATTATGGGCTGTGCATTATACTACATGGATGGTTATGGGTTGTGCATTATACTAAATGGATGACTATGGGCTGTGCATTATACTACATGGATAATTATGGGCTGTGCAGTATGCTTTATGGAGGACTATGAGAAGTGCATTATACTATATGGAGGACAATGGGTAGTGCAATATACTATATGGAGGACTATGGTCGGTACAGTATACTATATGCAGGACTATGGGTTGTGCATTATACTATACGGAGGAATATGATGCATTATGCTATGTGGAGGACTATGGGGTGCATTATACTATAGGGTGGACTATGGCTTGTGCATTATACTATATAGAGGACTATGGGGAGTGCATTATACAGTTGTGGCCAAAAGTATTGACACCCCTGCAATTCTGTCAGATAATACTCAGTTTCTTCCTGACCCAAAACACACTTCAAAAAGCACTAGAAAATGGTTTGAGAGAAAGCACTGGAGACTTCTAAGGTGACCAGCAATGAGTCCAGACCTGAATCCCATAGAACACCTGTGGTGAGATCTTAAAATGGCAGTTTGGAGAAGGCACCCTTCAAATATAAGGGACCTGGAGCAGTTTTCCAAAGAAGAATGGTCTAAAATTCCCACAGAGCATTGTAAGAAACTCATTGATGGTTACCGGAAGCGGTTGGTCTCAGTTATTTTGGCTAAAGGTTGTGCAACCAAGTATTAGGCTGAGGGTGCCAATACTTTTGTCTGGCCCATTTTTGGAGTTTTGTGTGAAATGATCAATGTTTTGCTTTTTGCTTCATTCTTTTTTGTGTTTTTTCATTTAAGACAAATTAAATGAAGATAATAATACCAAAGAATTTGTGTTTGCAATCATTTTCAGGAAGAAACTGAGTATTATCTGACAGAATTGCAGGGGTGTCAATACTTTTGGCCACAACTATAGTTCTGCTATGGGGCTACATGACTTCTATGTTTGCCCCTGGTGAGTATAATCGTTTATTTTTTCTATACATTAAAGAACAACAGCAGAACAGGGTCCATATACAACAATGGGAGTTATACATACCAGGATGGGGCCCAGGATAAGGGACATATACCAGAATGGCATATATATATATACTAGCTGAAGAGCCCGGCGCTGCCCGGGCATAGTAACTAACTACAGTTAGTTATAACAAATTATATGATTTTATCTATATATATAAACCTGAGTGTATAGCCCCGCCCACTCCGCATAGCCACATTCACTATAATATCCCACACAATCCCGTCAGCCAGAGCTACCGGACTACTGCCCCTAATATCCCACATCGTCCCCTCAGCCAGAGCCACTGGACTACTAATATCCCACATCATCCTGTCAAAGCCACCAGATTACTCCCCCTAAGATCCCACATCATCCCGTCAGCCATAACCACTGGACAACTACCCCTAAGATCCCACATCATCCCGTCAGCCATAACCACTGGACAACTACCCCTAATATCCAACATCATCCCGTCAGCCATGGCTACCGGACTACTACCCCTAATATCCCACATCATCCCGTCAGCCAGAGCCACCGGACAACTACCACTAATATCCCACATCATTCCGTCACAGCCGCTAGACTACTACACCTAATATCCCACATCATCCCGTCAGCCAGAGCCACCGGACTACTACCCTTAATATCCCACATCATCCCGTCAGCCAGAGCCACCTGACAACTACCGTCAGCCAGAGCCACCGGACTACTACCCCTAATAACCCACATCATCCTGTCAGCCAGAGCCACCTGACAACTACCGTCAGCCAGAGCCACCGGACTACTACCACTAATATCCCACATCATCCCATCAGACAGAGCCACCAGACTACTACCCCTAATATCCCACATCATCCCGTCAGCCTGGGGTCAGAACCAGAGCGCTGAGTGGAATGGCCCTAACTTCCAACCGGGAATCCCTTTAAGAGAGGCCTGGCCTCAGAACCAGAGTGCTGAGAGGATTTGCCCTGACTTGCATACCAATGATCCCTTTAATAGAAGCCTGGGATGAGAATCAGAGCTCTGAGGGATTTACTCTAACTTCCATACCAGAGAGCCCTTTAAGAGAGGCCTGGGGTCAGTACCAAAGCGCAGAGTGGATTTGCCCTCACTTCCATACCGGGGATCCCTTTAAGAGGGGCCTGGGGTCAGAACCAGAGCGCTGAGTGAAACGGTCCTAACTTCCATACCAGTGATCCCTTTAAGAGGCCCTGGGTTCAAAACCACAGCGCTGAGTGGAACGGTCCTAACTTCCATACCGGGGATCCCTTTAAGAGAGGCCTGGGATCAAAACCAAAGCGCTGGATGGATTTGCCCTGACTTCCATACCAATGATTCCTTTAATAGAGGCCTGGGGTCAGTACTAGAGCATTTGAAGGCAATTGCCCTGACTTCCATACCGGGGATCCCTTTAAGAAAGTCTGGGGTCAGAACCAGAACGCTGAGTGGAATTGCCCTAACTTCCATACTGGGGATCCCTTTAAGAGAGGCCTGGCGTCAGAACCAAAGCGCTTGATGGGATTTACCCTTACTTGCATACCATTCATCCCTTTAAGAGAGGCCTGGAGTGAGAATCAAAGTGCTGAGAGATTTGCCCTTACTTCCATACCAGAGATCCCTTTAAGAGAGGCCTGGGGTCAGCACCAAAGCGCAGGGTGGATTTGCCCTCACTTCCGTACTGGGGATCCCTTTAAGAGGGAGGATGTGCCTATGAGATGGCGGCTGTGTGATGGGTATATGGGCACGGGAGGGGGGATTCATTTCTGTCATGTGCTCTCTACTCCTTTTTGGCGGGCAGACAATGGCTGGGAGCTTATGTTTCTGGGGATGATAGATTTCACCCACCCAGTCAGTGTCTGCTGAGGTGTTGTCATGGAGTGAGAAAACTGTTGCTCATAGCAACCAATCATAGCTCAGCTTTTAAACAGCTCTGGTGAAATGAAAGATGCTTTGTGATTGGTTGGTGACACACACATTCAAATTTATATATATATATAACATATATAACTATATACCAGGATGGAGAACATTGTGTGTGTGTGTATAAATAAATAAATAAAAAAATATATATATATATATATATATATATATATATATATATATATACAGTCATGGCCAAAAGTATTGACACCCCTGCAATTCTGTCAGATAATACTCAGTTTCTTCCTGAAAATGATTGCAAACACAAATTCTTTGGTATTATTATCATCATTTAATTTGTCTTAAATGAAAAAACACAAAAGAGAATGAAGCAAAAAGCAAAACATTGATCATTTCACACAAAACTCCAAAAATGGGCCAGACAAAAGTATTGGCACCCTCAGCCTAATACTTGGCTGCACAACCTTTAGTCAAAATAACTGCAACCAACCGCTTCCGGTAACCATCAATGAGTTTCTTACAATGCTCTGCTGGAATTTTAGACCATTCTTCTTTGGCAAACTGCTCCAGGTCCCTGATATTTCAAGGGTGCCTTATCCAAACTGCCATTTTTAGATCTCTCCACAGGTATCCTATGGGATTCAGGTCTGGACTCATTGCTAGCCACCTTAGAAGTCTCCAGTGCTTTCTCTCAAACCATTTTCTAGTGCTTTTTGAAGTGTGTTTTGGGTCATTGTCTTGCTGGAAGACCCATGACCTCTGAGGGAGACCAAGCTTTCTCACACTGGGCCCTACATTATGCTGCAAAATTTGTTGGTAGTCTTCAGACTTCATAATGCCATGCACACGGTCAAGCAGTCCAGTGCCAGAGGCAGCAAAGCAACCCCAAAACATCAGGGAACCTCCGCCATGTTTCACTGTAGGGACCGTGTTCTTTTCTTTGAATGCCTCTTTTTTTCTCCTGTAAACTCTATGTTGATGCCTTTGCCTAAAAAGGTCTACTTTTGTGTCATCTGACCAGAGAACATTCTTCCAAAACGTTTTAGGCTTTTTCAGGTAAGGTTTGGCAAACTCCAGCCTGGCTTTTTTATGTCTCGGGGTAAGAAGTGGGGTCTTCCTGGGTCTCCTACCATACAGTCCCTTTTCATTCAGACACCGACGGATAGTACGGGTAGACATTGTTGTACCCTCGGACTGCAGGGCAGCTTTAACTTGTTTGGATGTTAGTCGAGGTTCTTTATCCAACATCTGCACAATCTTGCGTTGAAATCTCTTGTCAATTTTTCTTTTTCGTCCACATCTAGGGAGGTTAGCCACAGTGCCATGGGCTTTAAACTTCTTGATGACACTGCCACGGTAGACACAGCAACATTCAGGTCTTTTGAGATGGACTTGTAGCCTTGAGATTGCTCATGCTTCCTCACAATTTGGTTTCTCAAGTCCTCAGACAGTTCTTTGGTCTTCTTTCTTTTCTCCATGCTCAATGTGGTACACACAAGGACACAGGACAGAGGTTGAGTCAACTTTAATCCATGTCAACTGGCTGCAAGTGTGATTTAGTTATTGCCAACACCTGTTAGGTGCCACAGGTAAGTTACAGGTGCTGTTAATTACACATATTAGAGAAGCATCACATGATTTTTCGAACAGTGCCAATACTTTTGTCCACCCTCTTTTTTATGTTTGGTGTGGAATTTTATCCAATTTGGCTTTAGGACAATTCTTTTTGTGTTTTTTCATTTAAGACAAATTAAATGAAGATAATAATACCAAAGAATTTGTGTTTGCAATCATTTTCAGGAAGAAACTGAGTATTATCTGACAGAATTGCAGGGGTATCAATACTTTTGGCCATGACTGTATATACACTGCTCAAAAAAATAAAGGGAACACTTAGGCTACTTTCACACATCAGGTTTTCGGCGTCAGGCGCGATCCGGCGTCGTGCCGGAATGCCGGATCCGGCAAATGTTTTGTAAAACCTGATGTGCCGGATCCGGTTTTCTGCCGGATCCGTCTTGTTCTTGACAGACAAAACCGGATCCGTCTCATCCGGTTCATCCGTTTTTCTATCCGTTTTTCGACGGATTACGCCGGATCCGGTTTTTAAAATTGACCCTTGTGGCCTTCCGAACAGGATTGGCTACTGGAAAACTATATATAGCATGTTCCTACAGCCCTTCTTTGACAGGTTGTAGAGAAGAAAGTGCAGGTTGGAGAGAAGAGCAAGTTACTGGCGAAGATGGATGTTGTCATTGGAAATATTACCACTAGAAGTTCTGTGACGGTTTCAGTAATGAGGGACAATTTTGCACTATACTTTATGTCACCTCAAGGCAGAGTACACTGGCAGGATGACAGAGTGTGAAAGATTTGTGCCCTAACCAAACTTGTGTACCTTCTGGACCAACAGTGTATACCTTTGCCAACCAAAGTTGGCTATCTTGTCATGGTCTTACTATTTTTAGCTTTAGGCCACAGGTGTGTACCTGGTTGTGTTTTATGCAAAGTATTTCACCTTTTAACAAAAGTTGTGTACATTGTTAGGAAATCACCAACAATAAACACAACTTTTTAGGTGAAATACTTTGCTTCAAACACAACCAGGAACACAACTGTGGCAAAAAGCTAAAATTTACCCACAGTTATATACCTGGTTTTGAATACCTTTTTACCTTTGAAATACCCTGTATTTAACCTTTTTTTTAAACATAGTTCGCCGCAGAAAGAAATGACAGACAACCATTGTGAAACGATAATTTAACTTTTATTTAAAATTTTTTTTTTTTTTGTAAAATGTTTTTAAAGTGCAAAAAACTTTTTTAATAAAGGTTTTAAACCCAATGGGCATTTTTATTAAAAAACACACATTACAAATCTGTGTAGTGTGGGGTGGAAATACTGCTGGAGGGGCTGCGGGACACTTCGACACTGGGTGTGTGGAGAGAGGACTGGGATCGTGGTGGGGAAGGAACAGTTAGAGGTGAAGGTGTGGAAAAAGCTACAGAATGGGTGGACATGTGGGAGGCAGAAGAGGTGGTGGGCGGTGGAGTGGAGGGTTGGGCAGGGACTGTAGGAGCAGATGATGTTGATGGAAAGTTGTATGGGGAAGGAGTTTGGTATGGGGAAGGAGTTTGGTACGGGGAAGGAGTTTGGTACGGGGCAGGTTGCTGGAAGTGGGGAGATGTCTGGTACTGGGAAGGTTGCTGGTACTGGTGAGGTTGCTGGTATGTAATAGGAGGGGGAGGATGGAAAGTGGCTGGAGGGGGTGCAGATGTAATAGGAGGGGGAGGATGGAAAGTGGCTGGAGGGGGTGCAGATGTAATAGGAGGGGGAGGATGGAAAGTGGCTGGAGGGGGTGCAGGTGGAGGAACTACAGTGGTGGGAGGTGGAGGTTGGGAGGTAACCTGCTGTAGAGCACCGTGGCACGAATGCATTACATGCATCTGCTGGGTAGGAGATAGTGTTGCCATGCGCTCCACAACAGACCTGAAAAAGGTGTGGTTTGGCGAAGATCTTGCTTCTGAATGCATGGTTTGCAGAAGTGTCTTCACCTCCAGAATGCTGGAGTTGATCTGCTGAAAGCCTGCGGAGATTTGCTCTGACAAGACTTTTAGACAGTTCTGGAAAGATGCATTCAGATGCAAGAACTCTTGCGCATAACTCTTTTCCTGACCCCTCTGCCGCTGTCGCCCAGTACCCGCAGGTGTACTAGAGGTGGCAGGGGCAGAAGGGTGGGGTAAAGGGAAAGCGATCTCCTCACCAGCAGCTTCATGTAATGTAGGTGGCCACGATGCTCCTGTGCTGGTGGATGGGACAGATGGGTCGAATGTGTGGGAAGGCTGGGAAGGTGCAGATGTACCGGGGCGGTCGAAGTGTCCCTCGGTGCCGGTCTCCTCAGGGATCGCCTCAGAAGGGTCCAATCGTGCAGGCTCCCGAGTGCTGCTCACCGTGCTGTGGAATAAAGAGAAAAAAAAACAATTAAAATACTGACATGGTATGGCCCTGGCTGAAAAAAAAAAGTTACATCTAACAATTTTTTTCACATGTGGTGTGTAATATTTACCTTCTAGTGACCATTGTTTCCCGGAGGAACGACAGGGCTTGTGCGTACTTGTACTTGCTCCTGCGTCCTCCAGATCCACTCGGGGCCCGCATCTCTTTATTGAACTCCTTCTTGAAACGATCCCTCACAGACCGCCACCGATTCACAATTCTGTTCCCTGAAACGAGAAAGGAGTGGTTAGTATACAACATCAGTGTTTCACAAACTCCAGTCCTCATGGTCCCCAGGGGTCATGTTTTCAGGATTTCCATAGTAAATAGAAATCCTGAACACATGATCCGTGGGGACCACTAGGACTGGAGTTCGGGAAACACTGGTTTACATCAAGCAACCGGTACTGTATATACTTACGCTCTTTAATCTGGGCCCGAACATCGAGGTCCTCCCAGCGGCCCACAAGGAGCGAACAGATTTCCTCCCAGAGTCGTCGGGTAACGATAAGGTCAGCGTGGCGGCGGTCAGCCATATTCCAGAGCGTCTCCCTTTCTCTGACGAGATCGATGAGGTGGTCCACATCGAGTCCTCCATCCTCACCGTCAGAGTCGGGAGCACGCTGTGAAGGCTGTTAAAGAAAAAGACAAAAATAACATAATTAGCCTCCACAAAAGAAATGAAATAAAAAGTGCAAAAAAACAAAGCAAAAATATTTATACTTACACGCTGGTGACGGCCGCGTTGCTGTCGCCGACGACCCTGGGAGGCACTGCGAGGACCTCTTGGCCGAGCACCAGATTGGGAAGACTAGAGAAGAAAACAAAAAATGTTATGTCTTTGGATGTAGGCATTTGTTTGCTGTGTGTGGTCTGCAGAACATTGTTTTCTATGTGTTGTGTGTAGTGTGATGTTGTGTTTCTGCGTTTGATGCAAAAAACTTACCAATTGTGAGCCCACTCCAGGTGTCTGTCCACCCCTTCCTTCTTCTTCTGGGAGCTCCTCTTCGTCTTGTGATTCCTGTTTTGAAATAAAAGGCAATGAATAGACATATATTACAGAGATGATGGATTTTGGAAATAAAAACTTACCGTCAAACGCTGACAATGCGAGGGAGGGCTCCCAGAAGAAGATGTGCTGTCCTGTTGATGGCCAGACTCCATGGCTGTGGGTATTGCTGCTGCTGTTGCTGCTGCCAGTGATGCCATTTCTGCTGCTGCTGCTGCTGCTGCTGCTGCATCTCTTGGGCGGCTGTTGAATAAAGAGAAACAAAGGGCCAATGAATATCTTGATATTCCATGGCCCTAGTTTGGAGGAATGGGGGATTTGATAATTACCGTCTCTCATCTGCTGCTGGACTCCCCTCCTCAGCATGTTCCATTTGCTGCTCCATTTGGGGTGGTGGTGGTGCTGATGGTGCTGCAGTGGTCTCCTGCCTTCTCCTGCTGCGCTTGGTTGCTTTCTTGGGTGGCATGTTGGGTGTGGCTGTGGGTCCCACTGTCTTGCTTTTATATATGTCTTGTGGGCAGAGCTACTGAGCATGCTGAGACCAAAAAAACCGGATCCGGCCACCGGATCCGGCTTTCGCCGGGTCAGGCGCATTGCGGTGCTCATAGGCTTTCATTGTGTGAAAAAGCCGGACGCGCCGGATCCGGCGGGTCCGGCTTTTTCGCCAGAGACAAAAAACGTTACAGTAGCCGTTTTTTCCAGACGCCGGATCGCGACACATTGCCGGATCCGGCGAAAACCGGATGAAACGCATGGCCATCCGGCGCGATCCGGCGCAAATGCAAGTCAATGGGGGGGAAACCGGATCCGGCATTGCATTTCGCCGGATCCGGTTTCTGTCAAAAGCGCCGGATCACGCCTGACGGCGAAAACCTGATGTGTGAAAGAGGCCTTAAACAACAGAATATAATTCCCAAGCAAATCAAACTTCTGTGAAATCAAACTGTCCACTTAGGAAGCAACACTGAATGACAATCAATTTCACATGCTGTTGTGCAAATGGAATAGACAACAGATGGAAATTCTGGAAATTATTGGCAATTATCAAGACACCCTCAATAAAGGAGTGGTTCTGTAGGTGGGGACCACAAACCACATCTCAGTACCAATACTTTCTGGCTGATGTTTTGGTCACTTTTGAATGTTGGTTGTGCTTTCACATGCGTGGTAGCATGAGACGGACTCTACAACCCATACAAGTGGCTCAGGTAGTGCAGCTCATCCAGGATGGCACATCAATGTGAGCTGTGGCAAGAAGGTTTGCCGTGTCTGTCAGCATAGTGTCCAGAGGCTGGAGGCGCTACCAGGAGACAGGAGAGTACACCAGGAGATGTGGAGGGGGCCGTAAGAGGGTAACAACCCAGCAGCAAGACTGTTACCTCCACCTTTGTGCAAGGAAGAACAGGAGGACCACTGCCAGAGCCCTGCAAAATGACCTCCAGCAGGCCACAAATGTGCATGTGTCTGCACAAACAGTTAGAAACCGACTCCATGAGGATGGTCTGAGTGCCCGACATCCACAGATGGGGGTTGTGCTCACAGTCCAGCACAGTGCAGGATGCTTGGCATTTGCCACAGAACACCAGGATTGTCAAATTTGCCACTGGCGCCCTGTGCTCTTCACAGATGAAATCAGGTTCACACTGAGCACATGTGACAGACGTGACAGAGTCTGGAGACACCGTGGAGAGCGATCTGCTGCCTGCAACATCCTTCAGCGTGACTGGTTTGGCAGTGGGTCAGTAATGGTGTGGGGTGGCATCTCTTTGGAGGGCTGCACAGCCCTCCATGAGCTCGCCAGAGGTAGCCTGACTGCCATTAGGTACCAAGATGAGATCATCAGACCCCTTGTGAGACCATATGCTGGTGCGGTTGGCCTTGGGTTCTTCCTAATGCAGGACAATGCCAGACCTCATGTGGCTGGAGTGTGTCAGCAGTTCCTGCAAGATGAAGGCAGACTGGCCCGCCCGTTCCCCAGACCTGAATCCAATTGAGCACATCTGGGACATCATGTCTTGCTCCATCCACCAACGTCATGTTGCACCACAGACTTCCAGGAGTTGGCGGATGCTTTAGTTCTGGTCTGGGAGGAGATCCCTCAGGAGACCATCCGCCGCCTCATCAGGAGCATGCCCAGGTATTGTACAGTAGGGAGGTCATATAGGCACGTGGATGCCACACACAATACTGAGCATCTTTTCCTTGTCATGAGGCATTTCCACTGAAGTTGGATCAGCCTGCAATTTGATCTCCACTTTGATTTTGAGTATCATTCCAAATCCAGACCTCCATGGGATATTCATTTTGACTTACATTGATAATTGTTATGTTTTATTGTTCTGAACACATTCCACTATGCAATGAATAAAAATTTGCAACTGGAATATTTCATTCAGAGATATCTAGGATGTGGTATTTTAGTGTTCCCTTTATTTTTTTGAGCAGTGTATATACAGTATATATATGTATGTATATATATATATATATATATATATATACACACACACACACACATGTTCTCCATCCTGGTATTATACAGTATATCAGGATGATGGACATAAACACCAGGATGGAGAACATGTGTGTATATACTGTATATATATATATATCAAGATAGGGGGCCCCGCTTCAAATCTCGCACCGCGACCCATCAGACTCTAGTTACGTCGCTGAGTATAAGCATACACCGCACCGATAGCATAATCTACTGATATTTCTCTATGGTTTGTCAGTGATATTTTAGAGTGAACTTCATAATTTAATGTCCTTTCTAAAAGCATTGAATGGATTTTCCCTAAGCAGCAAAAGTTACTCAGACCCTAATGTAACTTTTGATTTTGTTGTAATTTCTGGACATTCTTGTATGATTTCCATGGTCCAAAATTATTTTCTGTACATGTGAATGGTGCTTTAAAACTAGTTGGGTCATGTCTCTAAACTATTACTGGATCTTGAATTTAAGTTATTTTAACCATCTTTTAGCAGGTCAGTTCCTGTCTGTGTGATGACTCCATTGATAAAAGACTTTTGTCACCTTAACAACCTCAATGTCTCCTTCAGGCCTCCCCAGTGTGCGGACCCGAGGTTTATGACACGTTGATGCCTCACTTGATACTGCATCAAACAAGGCACCACAACAGCAGGACACTGCATGGGGGATCAATACTCCATATCCCAACTTGTAAGAGTAGAGTGCAAGTGAAAATGGAAAGTGACACCTTGGATGGCTCACGAAGTGTCCCAAGCTTCTCTTGTCAGACCTAAGTTAAATAAGGAAGTTAATGAAAGTTTGTTGGAAATTTGAGCATTAAAACTATTAGAAACATATAAAAGCTAAAACTGAGATTGAGTAGTTAGAGAAGGGAACAACACAAGAAAAATTGATAGAAATATAGCAGAAACTCGTAATGGGCTCTAATAGCGCAATTTAAATGTGGATGAAGGGAATTGCAGGTAGATTGTCCTTCATCTATGGGAAAAAAGGAATTTGATGCCCAAGACTTGAGTGCAAACATCCTGGATAAGACAGTCTCAGCACATCCTCCAATAGCACCTTAGTCACAAGATCTGGGAGTAGGACCTCCAACCTTGGCAACTAGGAGGGAAGTCTGCTATAGTGATGCCATACACTCCTAGAGATCTATATACATATTATGTAGAAAAATATATGTAGGAGAGCATGAAAATAATCTCCCCAAGTGCAGCTACATCCTTGGGAGAAGCAGCTACAGCTTTATACATGGACAAGTTAAAGAATGACGTGTTCAGTGTAGTGCTGCGGTAGCACACGTAAACAGTGATGATGCAGTGACCCAGCAAAGTTGCAACACAAAAGTCTCTTTAATGCGTTTACTTCACAGCATTAAGTATCCAGCTCACATAAACAAAGCACACAATATCCTCCGGATTGCAGCCGGGAACATATTCTCTGGACACAGTCACTAAACACGCCGGTCCACCTTCCTGACTGGTTGCTGTGGGCGACTGCACCTTTGTGTTAATGTCTCTTTACTCACAGCTTTACCCAGTACATGATATCCTTCAGTTTACAGTCACTAAACTCGCTAGTCCTCCTTCGGGCACAGGACAGTATATCTCTGGTTCACATCCGGGCAAAAGACATCCACCTCTGTGACCCATTACCGTGGGTGACTGCACCACTGTGTAAGCTGTGGGTGACAGGTGTCTCAGCTTTCCTGGCTGTTTGGCTCCACTGGCCTGTGTTGCCTCACACAGGTGGAGCGCTGCAGAGCAGACTGCTCTGTACTCCTCCAAACACCAGACTGACACTGATTCTGACCCTGACCTGACACACTCAAACCCCTTTCCTGCAGGGATTTTAACTTGGATCTGTGGCCTTCAGCCACATAGAAAACCTCAGCCTGGAAAGAAACGGACTGCACGACTACCATCCTGCAGTCTGCTTCAAAATATAAAAACACCAGAGCAGGTTTTCCCTAAATCTGCCTTGGACATTAGCATGCCTAAGACTAACACTTATTTTTAATCCGCAGTGCAATCACAACTATGCCTGTGACTGCAAGGTACTCTCATGGTCTCCATACGTCTCTGTGCACATCCTGAGGAGAATTCACAGTGACTCCTACCTGTTACCTCGGTCACTGCCTCACATCAGATATGTAACTTGAAGCTCCTTTCCCTCAGTTTAATATCAAAAGCTACCAACGAGAGATGAGCAAATAAATTGAAGTGGAATTTAATTCTACTTGAATAAGTAAAGCCAAAATGCAATTTTTTAAATTTGCTTCTAAACGCAAGGTTACAGCACCCATCGTTGCCTTACACGCACTTCTGCAGAATACTTCCGGGTCTCATCAGAGCTGGAAGTTCTGGCCTAGCATGAGAAGGCCTGGGAATTCAGTGCTTGTGGATGTGATAAGGAGAAGCGAGGACAGGTCGGATGAAGGTAACGAGCAGAAGGGCCAGAGAGTTGAGCGGTAAGGGAAGTATCAGTATTTTTATTTTTTTATATCTAATGTTTTTTATGCTCCAGGGATCTGAAGAGACTCCAAAGCATCATAAAGGACATTAAATGCGAATAAGAGAATAACTTCTCTGTGAATTGATTCTCCCTGGAGAATCTGCGTGAATTTGAATTTTGCCTGATCTGCGCATCTCTACTGCGTCATTTATGGTACTGTTCTCCCCTTATGGGGAACGAGGACATTTTGAGCTTTTCCATGCTGCAGTGCTCATGTGCAACACCACCTTCTGCACACAATGTAGCTAAGCCCTAAAAGTAACAGTAAAGAAAATGTACAAAATTGCAAGATCTGGAAAATTGTTAATTCAGTTGATATATGTAAGTAAACCCTTGTTCTTCAGTGGTGACGTAGCCAGGGCCAGTTTCAGACAAACTGGGACAATAAAATATAGCATCCTGAAACCAGTGTTTTCCTATCTGTGTCCAGAGACCGTCAGTACAGGATCGGTTCTCCCCCCTACTCTTCTTTATTTCCAACCTGTGAATATACAAATCTGCCCATTATTACAACTTGTAATTTAAGCCTCAGATTGCATTCACAAATCATCCTTCATTTCACAATTTCAATTAACTACCCCCTTTCCAAAATAAATTTTTAGCTTACTGTCGATAATAACAATTTATGCTTATTCATGGAGCTTTTTGCCAGGTTCAGATAATTGGGTCGTTGTTATACTGCCATCTACATCATTACCTGAGCATGTGAACCCAGAATATAAAAAGAAATTGATGAAAAACATGTTAACACAATGGTTTTGCAGTATATTCATAGTGCATTTCCTAGAGCTGTGAAACTGAAAACTTGAAATACAGTCATTTTTGTATGAATTTTCCACGCTGTCATTTTTCCTTGATATCAATAGGCCAGCTGCTATAAAATGGCTAGTAATATGTCTAGACACAGCATGCTCTACAGATCCCTTTGTGACAGAAGTCATAGTAGTATAAAAATTATTAAAAGTAACAAAAACTTCATCTGAAGAACGTTGCTGTTTTCGGTGCCCCATCCTATTATGACAATATTCTTTTATTTCTGAAGTTTTTAATACTTTCTCTGAAAAGATATGAGTATAAAACAATATTCTTTTGGGTAAAACAGAAGAAATTTTGTTTCTTTAGCTAAATGCTACTGTTAACAAAAGGTATCCACATTTCACCGAGAAAGTCATAAAGTATCACCTCTGCTGGCACAGAAGAGGTTAACCCTTTGATCTGCCCAGTGACATACTGTGTGACATATGGGTATCAGTCTAAATTCCTACTATACATTTCCTGACTGCATTGACCTGGGGCAGATTTGAAAACAAGGGGCAATAAAGATTCTCCTTCATTATTGGGATTTACAGTTAATGATAGAGCTTACAGATGGGAAGAGTACAGACAATGGCGCACAGGATACAAGGAAGCGTCATAAAAATGTCACAATGTTTCCTCTCGGTGATGTATTTCATTTTTATTACAGTGTCTTTCTAGAGCCATGAGATTTCTGGAGCTGTTAGGCTTACAGATTGTCTAAGAAGGTGCAGGGTTTTCTTTTTTAAAAAACAGACCTTGTCTTCCGTATCATCAAATTTATATATTTAATCAGTTACAGCTAATTTCATATAGATAATGATCATGACTGCCCTTCATTTTACCGACCATTGGAACATAGAAGAAGCACAAGTAAAACCCTACATCCAATTTGATCCTGGATTCATCAAAGCTTTTGCAGTTATCATTTACTGCCGGCATGTTACACACACATACATCTGATGCTATAATGTTACATACACTTCTGTAGCAGTCATAAAAACCAATATTTCTCTCTTTCACAGATTCCAGGTCAGCAAACTTTAATTTTTGCAGGTTTTTTTCAGATGTCTACCTTGTACATGACCAAGAAATGTGTCCAACAAACGTTAGCATCATTTCATTCATAATTCGCTGTATCGTCACACAAGTGGGTCAGAAATTTACATACACTACGTTAATTTTTCCTTTAAAATTCCAGAATACGATGTCATGGCTTGGAAAGCTTCTAGTTGTCATCATTTGAATTAACTGGAAATGTGCATGTGGACAGGGCCGACCCGAGAGATTACGGCGCCCTAGGCGAAACTATTTTGTTGCGCCCCTACTATTCTTGGCAGTAGATGAAAACTTGGGATATAAATTTAGGAGCAAAATAAACCACAACAACAATGATTAATTAACTCTCTCCTAACTTTTTAATCTTCTGAGAAGTTGTATAGGACAAATATATACAAAGTAATCAATAACACAAAACAAAAAGACCATAGGTAATTAAAATTTTTGTTTCCTTGCCTTTTTTTTTTAAAAGGATGACACTAAGTCACCGAGATTAATTTGTTTAGCAACTTCAGATTCTATCGAAATTGTTGCCAACCCAACCAACCTCTCTTGCGTCATATTTGCCCTTAAATATGTACACTTTTCTTTCCATCCCTAAAACTTTTTGCCTTTTGAAAAGATTTTTTATAATTTTTTCTATTTTTTTCTCTGGCGCCCCCTTTGGGTCGGCGCCCTAGGCGGTCGCCTAGTTCGCCTATACGTTCGGGCCGGCCCTGCATGTGGAAGAATTTTATGATTTACGTACATTTAGGGCCAACTTTGCTCTTTGCTTGACATCACGGAAAGATCAATACAAATGTGCCAGTTCATCAAAAGAAAAATTGTGGACCTCCATAAGTCTGGTACATCCTTGGGAACAATTTCCAATAACTGAAGATACCATGGTCATCTGTTCAAATTATTTTTTTTATTTTACTTGCTTATATTGCAGCATTAATTTCCCAGCACTTTGCAAACATCATCATGAAATGGAAGTTTAAATACCATGGACCATCATACCATTTGATAGTACCACCAAGGCTTTGACAATGCGTACTATTACGCTCTGTGAGAATCATGTGGGAATAGTGGATGAGGGCAGGTATATCTCGCCCAGATTCCTTTCCTATGTGGCCTAGTCTGGTCAGTATCGCACCTGCTTGCTAATGAATAATGGGAGGTGGATATAAAAGGATGCCAGGTGGTTGTGTGAGTGTCTCAGCCTGGGAACACAGAGAGCCTGTCTGTGTGAGAGACACACATGAGTGAAAGCAGTGCCCACTGCAACTGTGGTTTGGCTGGACGGGAGAAGCCCGCCAGTTGGTAGTTAGGTTGTCCATTGTTTAGTTAGTGCCGGACAGGCAAGGATTTGTTTTATGTTTTATTTCTTTTTGCATTGCTTTCACCTTTAATAAACCTGACCCAGTGTCAGTTATACCCGACTCCCAGCTCTGCACCTGAGTTTCCCGCTGAACGCACGTGACCTTTGACGGTCCCGGAGTGTTTTATCACATTGTGGTGGAGAACGCAGGCATCACGTTGCAAGCATGAGCATGGAGGACGTGGTGAAAGCGCTGGTACAGTCCACCGCTGTCCTGCAAGAAGCTAATCGGGTGATGATGGCCCAGCTGAAGGAGTTGGTGGACATGACAGTTACCGATCGTTCGCTTCTCCAGCAGGTGGCGCAGCGCTTGGCAAGCTTACCCGAGCTTAACCTGGAAGCCGAGTCGAGAGTGATTCACGTGAGTCGGTACTGGCAGAAGATGACGACCGAAGATGACGTCGAGGCATACCTGACCACGTTTGAACGGACGGCCGGCGGTGCAAGAAAAATGGCCGAAGGCACGATGGGCCGGCCTGATTGCCCCGTTTCTTTCCGGTGAGGCCCAAAAGTCATATTATGACTTAGAGCCTGAAGCCGCGCAGGACTTTGACAAACTGAAAGCCGAGATCTTGGCCCGGCTGGGAGTGACGACCGCTGTCCGTGCACAGAGAGTGCATCAATGGACTTATCAGCCGGATAAACCACCGTGGTCACAGATGTTCGACCTGATCCATGTGACGAAGAAGTGGCTACAACCCGAGGTGTTTACAGCGCCAGAGATAATCCAGAGAGTCGTCATGGACAAGTACCTGAGAGCTCTACCGCCAGCCCTGAGGAAGTGGGTAAGCCATGGAAATCCTACGACGGCAGATCAACTTGTGGATCTGGTTGAACGTTACTCCGTGGCGGAAGGACTCCGAGACGACGCTACCCCACCTCGTTCTTCATCATCTCCACGTGGAACCGGTAAGACTGTTCCAGGGAGTAGGGGAGATGGAAAAATCCCTAAGACAGTGGGGGAGGAAAACGGGACTGCCTGCACTGAGAGGCCGAGAGTAACGAACTATGGTCTAAGCAAGGGGCCCGTTAGGAGTTTCCGCTGCCAAGAGATGGGACATATTGCTGCGAACTGTCCGGTCACTACTGAACCCATGCAGTGCGACGTCACAGACTTTAAAAACCGCATGTCTATGGTTGCACGGGTAGTGAGTGTGAATGCCGGTCAAAAGGATGTGGAAAAACACTTGTGTGATTTAACTGTTGATGGCAAAAATGTGGTGGCATTGTTAGACTCGGGAAGTGTGGTGACTCTGGTGAAGGCCAGTCTGGTGTCAGCCCCGACTGGACCATCAGACAAATTTTCTGTAACGTGTGTGCATGGAGACACCTGTTCGTACCTCACCACGATGATATGCATTACTACTTCCTATGGGTCTGTGCAACATAAAGTGGGACTCGTCCCGGCGTTATTGCATGATGTTATCCTGGGCCGGGATTTTCCCCACTTCTGGCAATTGTGGGAGAATCAGTTGATGCCCTCGGGTAAAAGTGTACATGATTCTTCTCCCAGGGCGCGTGTGGGTCCCGAACCCCTGGAAGAGGTCTCCCCGGAAGACTCGGGGGAAGAGTCTGCGGGAAATGACCTGCAGTTCCCGTTTTCAGTCATGACGGGTGATACAGAGGAGACCGGGGAAGAGGAGGAGGCCGACAGCCGTCCACCTCCCTGTTTGCCGGATTTAGAAGTTCAGAAAGATGACTTCCAAAGCGAGCAAATAAAGGATCCTACCCTTTCTAAGGCTAGGACAAATGTAAAAGTGATAAATGGGGTACCCGTAGAACCTGGCTCTAGGCTGTCATATCCTTACATGGTTCTGGAGAATGATTTACTCTATCAGATAGAGAAAAAGGGGGAAGATACGGTGCAACTATTAGTCGTGCCAAAACCCTACCGGCAGCAGGTGCTGGACCTGGCCCACGGACATGTGATGGGAGGTCACCTGGGAGTCCAGAAAACCACCGAAAGGATATTACACTGTTTTGTTTGGCCAGTCATGCATCACGATATTCGTGTATATTGTGAGTCTTGTCCTGACTGCCAAGCCTCTGCACCTAAGCCCCGGTTCTGTAGCCCTTTGGTACCCCTACCTATTATTGAAGTCCCGTTTGAGAGGATTGGGATGGATTTAGTTGGGCCCCTTCCACGGTCTGCACGTGGACACCAACATATCCTGGTCATCTTGGATTATGCCACTCGTTACCCGGAGGCCATCCCTTTGCGTAACACGGCCACCAAGACGATTGCCAAGGAACTGGTGCATGTGTTTAGTCGGGTCGGTATACCAAAACAGATACTCACCGACCAGGGGACCCCCTTTATGTCCAGGGTAATGAAGGAGCTCTGCCGATTGTTACAAATCGAACCGTTACGCACATCCGTGTATCACCCTCAAACAGACGGGTTGGTCGAACGGTTCAATAAAACTCTGAAGCAGATGCTGAGAAAGGTGATAGACAAGGATGGGAAGAACTGGGACTATTTACTTCCGTATTTGCTTTTAGCCATCAGGGAAGTACCCCAGTCTTCCACGGGATTCTCGCCTTTCGAGTTATTGTACGCCCGACGTCCTCGCGGACTGTTAGACGTTGCAAAAGAAACCTGGGAGGGTCAGGTCACTCCGTTTAAAACAATGATAGATCACGTCACACAAATGCAGGACCGTATTGCGGCTGTTATGCCTATCGTCAAAGAACACATGATACAGGCTCAAGGAGCCCAAAAAAGAATCTATGATAGGGGCGCCAAGATCCGTACCTTTGCACCCGGAGATAGGGTGTTGATCCTGGTCCCCACGGTGGACAGTAAGTTCCTGGCAAAGTGGCAGGGGCCCTTTGAGATTAAGGAAAGAGTTGGTGAAGTAAACTACAAAGTATACCGGGCAGGTAAACGGAAACCTGAACAGATTTATCATGTAAATCTGATAAAACCCTGGAAAGATCGGTCTGCCTTGTCAGCGGAGCTGGCCCGTCCCGTATGCTCGCATACCGTACCGGAGGTACGGGTTGCAGAGACTCTCTCGGAGCAGCAAAAGACTGAGGTCAGGTAGTTTCTACTTCACAACCAAAAGTTTTTCTCAGACAAACCCGGGCAGACTACGCTAATGAAACATGACATCGTAACGGAACCTGGTGTCACAGTTCACGTAAAGCCCTACCGAATCCCGGAAGCGCGCCGTGAAGCCGTTTCCCGAGAAGTGAAGGCAATATTAGAGTTAGGTGTCATTGAGGAATCGCACAGTGCTTGGTCCAGCCCGATTGTGCTAATTCCTAAACCGGACGGCACCATCCGGTTCTGCAATGACTTCAGGAAACTGAATGCGGTCTCAAAATTTGATGCCTACCCTATGCCCCCGGTCGACGAGTTAATAGATCGGTTAGGAAAAGCCCGGTATATTACGACCCTAGACCTAACAAAGGGGTATTGGCAGATCCCTCTGGCGGAGGCTGCCAGAGAAAAGACGGCATTTGATACCCCAGAAGGTCTATTTCAGTATGTGTATATGCCGTTTGGACTGCACGGAGCACCGGCGACCTTCCAGAGACTGATGGATCGAGTCCTGAGGCCACATAGGCAGTACGCTTCGGCCTATTTGGACGACATTGTCATTTACAGCTTGGACTGGGAGACTCATCTCCAAAAAGTACAAGCTGTGATTGACGACCTGTGGGAGGCAGGTCTAACCACAAACCCCAAGAAATGTCACATCGGGCTAGAAGAAGCCCGGTATTTGGGGTATGTAATTGGGAGGGGTGTTGTTAAACCCCAGGTTGATAAGATTCAGGCGGTTCAGGACTGGCCACAACCTGTCAACAAGAAGCAGGTGCAAGCCTTCCTGGGGATCGCCGGCTAATATCGCCGGTTCATACCCAATTTTGCAGCCATCGCTACCCCCCTGACGGATCTTACAAAAGGGAAAGACTCCGTCATGATTAAATGGAGTTTAGCGGCTGAAGAAGCCTTCCATAGCCTAAAACGGGCACTTTGCTCTCAGCCCGTACTGGTGACTCCGGACTTTCCCAGCGAGTTTGTGGTACAAACGGATGCCTCTGATACCGGTATCGGGGCCGTACTCTCACAAGTGAGGGACGGAGTGGAACACCCAGTCCTCTATCTCAGCAGGAAGCTGAATAAACACGAGCAAAGGTATGCAGTCGTAGAAAAAGAGTGCCTAGCCATTAAGTGGGCTCTAGAGGCCCTCAAATATTACCTGGTGGGCCGAAAGTTCAGGCTGATCACTGACCATGCCCCTCTCAAGTGGATGCACTTGAACAAGGAACGGAATAGCCGGGTGACCCGGTGATTCCTTGCACTGCAGGCCTACACTTTTACGGTGGAGCACCGCCCAGGGGTACAGATGGGAAATGCTGATGCCCTGTCCCGAGTGCACTGTTTGGCGGGTGTCATTGCTCGACCGGAGTGGTCTGAGCAGAGGGGGGGGATATGTGAGAATCATGTGGGAATAGTGGATGAGGGCAGGTATATCTCGCCCAGATTCCTTTCCTATGTGGCCTAGTCTGGTCAGTATCGCACCTGCTTGCTAATGAATAATGGGAGGTGGATATAAAAGGATGCCAGGTGGTTGTGTGAGTGTCTCAGCCTGGGAACACAGAGAGCCTGTCTGTGTGAGAGACACACGTGAGTGAAAGCAGTGCCCACTGCAACTGTGGTTTGGCTGGACGGGAGAAGCCCGCCAGTTGGTAGTTAGGTTGTCCATTGTTTAGTTAGTGCCGGACAGGCAAGGATTTGTTTTATGTTTTATTTCCTTTTTGCATTGCTTTCACCTTTAATAAACCTGACCCAGTGTCAGTTATACCCGACTCCCAGCTCTGCGCCTGAATTTCCCGCTGAACGCATGTGACCTTTGACCCCAGCAAAGGCGGTCCCGGAGTGTTTTATCACAGCTCACAGGTGGAGCATGAGATTCGTGGACTCACTGTGCCACAGGGCCAGGCCTGCCTAGAAAGAGGCATAGCAAAGTGACTACCTGATGTTTACTGGAGCTCCTGATGGTGGAGACAGGCTGGGCTGCAGGTAGTTACCAGGTGCCACTCCTGGGCAGAACCCAGTACTG
This sequence comes from Dendrobates tinctorius, assembly GCF_039654945.1. NCBI lineage: Eukaryota > Metazoa > Chordata > Amphibia > Anura > Dendrobatidae > Dendrobates > Dendrobates tinctorius. The sequence continues at coordinate 296,769 of NW_027361821.1, forward strand.
CAGTTTTGCTGACACTGCTTAAGGCCTAGGGCTTTGTTCAGACTTATACATTCTGGCTCCTCTACAGAATGGTTACTGACAAGGATTCAGGCTATGTTCAGACTCAGGGCTGCCACTAGGAATTTCGGGGCCCCATACTGGCAAAATTTTCGGGGCCCCTTGAAACTCCGCCCAGGCTCTACCCAGCCCCGTCTCCACCCCTCGAACCTTCCAAAGTCCCACCACTCTCTCTTGGAACAACTCCACTTCTGCACCATGTCCTCACAAATCACACATTAACAGTTCCCATCACCACATACATAGCCAGCAGCTTTTGTTTTGGCCAAAAGATTTTTTAATCCGCCACCACGACAAAGTAGACTCTGTTGGTCGGGCCCTACTCTACTGTAACTTACTAAACATTTGCTAAAATATCCAATACAATTTCGGTATATTTTTATTTATTTTTCCATTTTTAAAAATTACCAATAATGCCACATACAAGGGACAAATACCACCGGACCATGACCAGCCACCATATTACCACCACATGGTGAACTAAAATCCCATATACAAGGAACAAATACCATCACGCCATGACCAGACCACATTTTACCACCACATAGTGACCGGGGCCCCACTCCGGGCCCACTCTGCTCATCAGGCCCCATCCAGTAAGGGCAGTAATGCCCTGATAGCGGCCCTGCTTAGGTCAGTGGCTTTGGGAAGGATACTTATATTATAAAGTTTTTGGTAATATTAGGAATTATTAAGGTATATAAAAGAATTGTCCAGCTGAAAAAAGTGTATGGCCGGGGTCACACGAGTGATGATTCTCTCATGTGAGAGAATCAGCTTAATTATGCTACTGACACTCAGCTCAAACTCTCATCCAAGTGTCATCTGATTCTCTTGCATGAAATAATCGGAGCACATTGAGAAGACAGGGAACTTAATTTCTCCATCTTCTCCATTGTCTGAGGTCGTGGATTCAGACTGCACTCAGCTGACAGCTGAGTGCAGCCTGATGGTTCACACGCATCCATAGATTTCAATGGGTCCGTGTGATCTGAATTCCAGATCCACTCGCGGCGTGCTGCAGATTATTTTTCCACAGACGAATTCGGTCTGTAGAAAAAATCACAGATCTGCGATGCCCCATAGTATAACACTGTGCCGAGAGTTATGCAATAAAACATCACATAGCGCTCAGCCGTGTTATACGCTTGTGTGAGCGAGGACTAAGAGCCTTCATTTCCCCTGCCGATCTTCTCATTAGCCTCTCATGCTGGAGTCCGGCCTCAGTTACTTTTCTGTAATACTGTGGAATTTTTGCATACTTTTAGGGTGTGTGCACATGTTGCGGATTCTGCTGCGGATTTTTCCACACAAATTTCACTGAATCCGCCAGTAAAATGACCTGCGTTTTACCTGAGGATTTTCTGCAGATTTTGTGCAGATTTCCACAGCGTTTTTACACTTGTGGATTCCTATAATAAAAGAGGTGTAAAAATGCTGCGGATCAGCCAAAGAATTGACATGCTGCAGATTTAGAGCCGCAACATGTGCACAACAGTTTTGGTTTTAGATAGTCTTTTGGGCTATGTGCACACGTAGTGAAACGTGCTGCGGATTTTTCTGTGCGGATTTGGAAAAATCCGCAGGTCAAAAGTCCTGCGGTTTACCTGCGGATTAGCCCTGCGGTTTCACACCTCACAATGGAGAAGGTGTGAAACCACTGCGGATTCCGCACAAAGAATTGACATGCTGCGGATTTGAACCCGCGGAAAAATCCGCAGCATGCACACAGCGTTTTTCATTTTCCATTGAAAACAATGGTCCTGTACGACGCAGCTTAGCTGCGGTTCCAGAGCCAAAACCCCTGCGGATCCGCAGCAGAATCCGCAACATGTGCACATGGCCTAAGGGTACAACGCAGCAGAATCTGCCATGTGTGCATATACCCTAACATATACTGTGTTTGTGATTATAGTGTGTGGTTGTGTTACATAACATCTCTGGGAGATGCTATAAATCCTGATGAGCAGTGTCCTGGCCCCCTGTCCCCTCCAGAGAAGGATAAGGCAGTGTGCCCCCTCTGCCCCTGACAGGACACCACAGCTCCATTCTGAAGACTGAAGTTTTTTTACATAAGTTTGGAGAGTAAATGCAGGGAATCCTAAGAGGGGGCTGCTGTGTCCTGTCAGGGGGCAGGCTGTGCTCAGCGGTCTTATGCTTCTCTGTAGGAGGTGAGGGGGCACTCAGCTCTGCTGTTATCTTGGTCTATACCTGATACAGACAGGGGTCAGACTCAGGACATAGCAGCGTCCTTCCTTGGTGAGTGGCTGCTGTGCTGATAGTGTGACTGACGCTGTCACTGAGCACACAGCCCACTCACTGAGGATCCATCTGCTACAGGGGCTGGACTAGATCCTGGCAAGACACTGGCCATACACTTAAACAACACAGGCTCAGACACTCACCGTGGGACTGAGGGCTGCACTGCTGGTCAGTGACTCACTCGAGACTGTGTGATGGGAGAATACTATAACTGCACTGCACTAAGCCCGCGCTCAGCCAGGATTGGTTGCTGGAAAGTCCCGCCCTCCTGTTGCACAGCACTGGCTGCCTCTGCCAGCTGTCTGTCACAATGACTCCTGCTCCCTCCACACACACAGAACGCCGGTTTATGAAAATTCTGAGCATGGGGCCCCTCCAGCTCCCGGGGCCCCTTACACCAGTAAGGCTAGTAATGCCCTGATGGCGGCCCTGTTCAGACTGGGCTGATTCGGAGACTGGTTTTAGGAGACTGGATACAAACGGACCCGGGGTCAAGGTCTCAGGAGCTGGCTGCACACAGACCAGGGCAGCAGGTTTAGACACTGGCCACACATAGACCAGGTGAGCAGGTTTTAGCACTGGCCTTACATGAGCCAGGGAAGCAGGTTCAGGCGCTGATCGCACACAGACCAAGGATTCAGGTTCAGGACACTAGTAACACCAGGACTAGGGGACCTCACAACTCACTAGTAGGAGAAACTACAAACTAATGAATATTGTTGATTTGGACACTGTTGTTGATTGGGAGCCATCTTGCAGGTGTACTCTGATACTAAATCCCTCCGAGCTATTGGCTGGGGGCACCTTACTATGTGCACTCGCTCTCCCTTTAAGAATGGGGCTAGCACTCTCATGCGTACTGTCAGGAATTGAGACATGCACACGCAGGAAACATACCAGCAGATGGGGACCAGGCAGCGAGGCCAGAGCAGTGAGTATGCCAGCGTCCCTGCATGGAGGAGTATGGGAAATCATGCAGGGGCGCTGGAAATAGTGTTACACGTACGATGACACACAGGCTGTTTTTACCATGTTATTATACCACTAATGGAATAAAGAAGCTATTTATGAGTGCTCGTGAGTACCATAATTTTCTAGCTTGTGGAAACGTGTATTTATTCTACTCACTTATATAGTGGCGTTAATTCCACAGCACTCTACAGACATCATCATCATCACTGTCATTGGGGCTCACAATCTACATTTCCTATCACTATGTCTTTGAAGTCTTCTCATTCAGTGATACTGAGCCATACCTGGGGTCCAGGTGCAAGGAGACTGGTATGGGACCTGTTGTTCCAGAGGGCAAAGCAATAAAAATAATCTAATAATCTTTATTTATATAGCACAAACATATTCCACATCTCTTTACAGCAGTCCATATACAACAGTCATAACTGTACCGGTGGCAGTGGGGCCCATGTCCAGGGTGTCAGCGGCGAGCACATGGATCTCGGGGTTGGAATCTGGCCCACGCCTGGTGGGCGAGGCTTTGAGGCCGGTCAGAGAGGAGCAGGTACCAGTGGCAGGACTATCCGTGTCGGTTCAGATGGAGAAAGAGAAGGCGGATTCAGTGAAATTGGATGACCGAGCAAAAGGGGAGGTGTATGTGTGCTTTGAGGGGCCGTTGGGAGCACACTTGAAAAAAGAGGTGAAAGAGAAGATTTGGCAGGATGAGTACGTGGAGATTTTCTCACTCCTTCCATTGGAAAAGTTTAACTTGGATAGGGGGAAGAAGGATGATAGTAAGAAGGAGGAAGAGGAAAAGTGGAGGTGGCGGCTGATCCCGCAGACATTCGTTAATTGGCTGCAAGCATTTGCAATATTGGCGAGTGTGATTGGAGAAAAGTCTCCTGACAATTGTTCCAGCCTGTTTTGTTATTTGGATGCGATTGGGGAGGCAAATCGTACATACGGAGGTCAGGCATGGCTGCTCTACGATGAACAATTCAGGCAGAGGAAAGCAGTGCGGCCGGAGACTCGGTGGGACCAGAAAGACATCGGGCTTTGGTTAAAGGTGATGGCGCCAGTTAGGTACAGGCAGTCCTTTCTCTGCGGCGGAGGTAGTGGCAACCAGCAGGGAGGACACGGAAGTGGTAGTCAAGGGGCGTCGGGGGAGAGAGAAAAGTTCAACGAGGGTCAGTGCAAGTACTGCAGTACCTGCAAGTTCAAGCATGTTTGCTCCCATTGCAACGGTAGCTCACATGGAGCATTGAAATGTTTTAGGAAAGCAAAGGGTAAGCCAGCAGTGGCGGCCGGTCAAGGGGGAGACGCCGGTGAGGCTTCAAAGGATGGCACCCTTTCTAAGTAGGTACCCTGATTAAGGGAAGGCTGGGGTGATGCGGAATGGTTTTGCGGATGGTTTTAGAATCCCTCCTCCCAGCCACACGGTCCCCTTTTCGATTAAGAATTTGAGGTCGGCTGACCTGCATTCAGAGGTGGTGAGAGCAAAAATAATGAAAGAGGTGGAATTGGGTAGAATGGCAGGTCCGTTTACGTTGGTCCCAGTAGAAGGGATGATTGTTTCCCCGTTGGGGGTGGTTCCAAAGAAGGAACCGAATAAATTCAGGTTGATCCAACATCTGTCTTATCCAAAGGGGTTGTCGGTCAATGACGGCATTGATCAGGAGTTGTGTTCGGTAGTTTATACTTCTTTTGATACGGCTGTGCAATGGGTTTGCAGGTATGGCACGGGGGCCTTGTTGGCAAAAACCGACATTGAGTGAGCCTTCAGGTTACTACCGGTACACCCGGATAGCATTCCCTTGTTGGGATGTTTTTGGAACTGTGGTTACTATTTGGACAGATGTTTGCCGATGGGTTGTGCAATTTCGTGTTCACTGTTTGAGATGTTCAGTACTTTTTTGGAATGGGTGGTTAGGGATGTTTCCGGTGTTCCGTCCGTGATTCGTTATTTGGACGAATTTTTGTTTATAGGCCCACCAGATTCAGCTCTATGTCGGAATATGCTGGCCGCGATGGAATGGGTGGGGACAAATTGTTGTCGCTAAGGCTGGAAGTACAGAGAGTTGGGAGACTGCAAAAGGTGACATTGAAAGAATTGCAGTCGCTGCTAGGAAGGTTGAATTTTGCCTGTAGGATCATGCCCATGGGCCAAATTTTCTGCTGTAGGTTATCTGGCGCGACATCGGGCGCACGTTTGGCGCACCACTTTATTCGTTTGAATAAGGAACACCTGGAAGATCTGTCAGTTTGGCAGCGTTTTTTGAAGACTTACAACGGTAAATCTCTGATACAGCAGGAGATATTGAATGATTTCGATTGCAAAATTTATACCGATTCAGCTGGAGGTGTTGGTTGCGGAGGTTATTGTAGGGGGCGTTGGAGTGTTGGGAGCTGGCCAGAGTGGTGGCGTCAAAAAGGTCTCACAAAAAATTTGGCTTTGTTGGAATTGTTCCCCATTGTTGTGGTGGTTTTGATTTGGGGTGACATGTTCGAGAACCGCAGGGTTAGGTTTCATTGCGACAATATGAGTGTGGTGTCAGTGATCAACACTTTGTCTGCTTCTTCCTCCCCAGTGATTAAGCTAGTGAGAGAACTTGTCTTACGGTGCCTTGAATTGAATGCGTGTATTTCGGCAGTGCATGTCCCAGGTGTCCAAAACTCTATAGCGGATGCTTTGTCTCGTTTGCAGTGGGAGCGTTTCCGGGAGCTGGCACCAGGCGCAGAGACGTCCGGAGCGGAATGCCCTTCTCACTTGTGGCGGATCGTTATGGAAGAGCAGGAAGGTTGATTCGTGAGTCGGTGTCGAGTCAGACTTGGGCATCATACGAGGCATCATGGCGAATATGGCAGAGTTGGATGTCCCATTGGGGTCGGCTGTCGGCTGTGGAGGAGAAGACGTCGGAGGTTTTGTTTTTGGTCGGCAGGGCAGCGAAAATGGGTTGGTCTATTTCGAAGGTTAACAAATTTATTGCCGGTCTGGCGTTCGGTTTTAAGATCGAAGGTTCGGTTGATGTGACGAAAGATTTCCTCATAAAACAGGCTCTAAAAGGTTTTTGAAAGGGTAACCAAAGTGTTGACAGGCGTAGACCGATACCTTTTAGTGTATTGGAACGGTTAGGGAGAGTCCTAGAGACGATTTGTGCTTCTAGTTTTGAGGCAGCATTGTTCCAGTTAGCTTTTTCTTTAGCGTTCTTTGGGGCTCTGCGTATAGGCGAATTAGTGTCTCACAGCAGGGGCAGGGCTGGTGGTCTGTTGGCAGAGGACGTGGAATTCGGGGCGGGAGGTGTGCTTTGGATTCGGCGTTCGAAAACCGATCAGCTAGGAAGAGGTAGGCGGGTGGTGTTGGGGAGCGTGGACGGGGCCTTGATGTGCCCAGAAAGGTGTTTGGAGTTGTATTGGCGTTTGTGGCCAGGTCGGGTAGGCCCATTGTTGTGCCATGAGGGCGGGGCATTTTTGTCCCGTTTCCAGTTCATTGAGTTGCTAAAAAGGGGTTTGGGGAAGTTGGGCCTTCCGCCAGACGCATATGGGTCCCATTCTTTTAGGATTGAGGCAGCATCTGAGGCTCACAGTCTTGTCATGGGGGCAGACGTGATCAAACGTATTTGCCGCTGGAATTCGAGCTGCTATCGAACTTATGTGCGTCATTGATTGAAGTGGTATGGCCCGTATGCGGGGAATTAACAATTCTTGTTGTTGTTATGTATTTCAGGTAGCCATCCTTACTTGGCTTGAATTTTCGGACACTTGTTTGTTTATTGGGGGGTGCTTCGGGCGGACGCGAGGCCAGATGGTAGGCAACTTGGTTTTAACAGGGACCTGGTCGTTGTTCGATGGTTGGGTTTTCGAGGGATGGTATGGAACAGGGCATTATCTGAGTTTTCCAGATTTGCCCATCTGGATAAAGCGCCCAACATTTTGGTGGTGCATTTGGGAGGGAACGATTTGGGCGTTAAACTTGTCAGGGAGTTGATCAGGGATATTCGATTCGACTTCCTTAGGTTGTGGACGTCTTTTCCCGGGGTCATGATTGTATGGTCGGATATCGTCCCCAGGCTAAAATGGAGAGTGGCTCGATCCATGAAAGGAATTAATACGGCTAGGGTGAAGTTGAATAGGGCAGTGTCGAGTTTTGTTTCAAGGAATGGGGGTATCAGTGTGCGGCATTTCGAATTGGAGGCTGGGGTGGGTAATTTTTGGAGAGACGATGGGGTTCATTTGAATGAGATAGTGATTGATTTGTGGGCACTTGCGATGCAAGAAGGAATTGAGAGAGCGGTTGCAGTGTTGGGGCACTCACGAGTCTGAGATGGTCAGGGCTGTTCGTGTGTGGCGGGGGTGGGGTTCTTGGAGTTGACGCTGATTCAGCGTAAAAAGGAATTGTAGGTAAAATTCCGGACAGTTAAAATTGTGTGGGTGATCTGGCATTTGGTTAAGGGCTCTGGACGGGGTTTTTACCCCGGGAGCTGTTTGGTGGTTGGCTTTCCCAGAACGGGATTTATGGTGCCCTCGAGCTGGTGGTGTACGGCTGAGGGTAACGTGGCAGTTGAAGTTCTCGTTGGACATTTTGCCAAATATTAAGCCAGATCTTTTATGGGCTCCAAGAACCCTCCCCTTCATGTCATTTAATATGGAATATTTAATATTTATTGTTAACTCCTTCCTGACATCAGACATACTATCCCGTCCATGGGACCCGGGCCCCTATGCCCATGGATGGGATAGTACGTCTAGCGCGATCAGCGGCGCCCACGTGGTGAGCGCCGCTGATTGCGGCCGGGTGTCAGCTGATTATCACAGCTGACACCCGGCACAATGTGTCAGGGGCGGTCACGGACCGCCCCCGACACGTTAACTCCTTGCACACCGCGATCAAACATGATCGCGGTGTACCGGGGGTTAAAGGGAAGCATCGGCAGGGAGGGGGCTCCCTCCGTGCTTCCCTGAGCCCCCCACAGCAGCGCAATGTGCAGCGCTGCTGCGGGGGTCTCTTTCCCTACAGGCCCCCGAATCCAAGATGGCGACGGGGGCCTTCGTGGGCCTGCAGGGAGCTGGCTTCCTCAGTGCCTGCAAAGCGCAGGCATAAGGAAGTCTGCGTCTATGCCTGTGACAGATCGCTGATCTGTCACAGTGATCTGTGATGTGACAGATCAGCGATCTGTCACAGGACAGTGAAGTCCCACTCCCACCTGGGACTATGTAATAAAGTTAAAAAAAATTAAAAAAAAGTGTTAAAATAATTTTTAAAAAATCGCCAAATAAATTACAAAAAAAAAAAAATATTCCCCCAATAAATCCATTTTTTGGAAATAAAAAAAAAAACAATAAAAGCACACATATTAGGTATCGCCACGTCCGCAACGACCCGCCCTATAAAACTGTCCCATTAGTTAACCCCTTTAGCGAACCCCTTAAAAATATCATACCAAAGCAAAAAATAATGATTTATTATCATACCTCCAAACAAAAAGTGTAATAACACGCGATCAAAAAGACGCATATAAATATCCATGGTACCGCTGAAAACATCATCTTGTCCCGCTAAAAACGAGCCACCATACAGCATCATCAGCGAAAAAATAAAAAAGATATAGCTCGCAGAATAAAGTGATGCAAAAATAATTATTTTTTATATAAAATAGTTTTCATTGCATAAAACCACCAAAACATAAAAAAAGACCTAAATGAGGTATCGCTGTAACCGTACTGACCCGAAGAATAAAACCGCCTTATCAATTTTACCGCACGCGGAACGGTGTAAACGCACCCCCCAAAAGAAATTCATGAAACGCTGGTTTTTGTTCATTCTGCGTCCCAAAAATCGGAATAAAAAGCGATCACAAAATGTCACATGCCCGAAAATGGTACCAATAAAAACATCAACTCGTCCCGCAAAAAATAAGATAAGACCTCACATGACTCGGTGGGTCAAAATATGTAAAAATTATAGCTCTCAATATGTGGTGATGCAAAAACTATTTTTACAATAAAAAGCGTCTTTTAGCGTGCGACAGCTGCCAAACATAAAAACCGCCATAAATAGTAAATCAAACCCCCCGTTATCACCCCCTTAGTTAGGGAAAAATAATAAACTTAAAAGAAAATGTATTTATTTCCATTTTCCCATTAGGGTTAGGGTTAGGGCTAGGGTTAGGTCCAGGGCTAGGGCTAGGGTTAGTGTTAGGGCTAGGGCTAGGGTTAGGGCTAGGGTTAGGGCTAGGGCTAGGGTTAGGGCTGAGATTAGGGTTAGGGGTGTGTTGGCGTTAGGGTTGGAGTTAGAATTGGGGGGTTTCCACTGTTTGGGCACATCAGGGGCTCTCCAAATGCAACATGGCGTCTGATCTCAATTCCAGCCAATTCTGAGTTGAAAAAATCAAATGGTGCTCCTTCCCTTCCAAGCTCTGCCATTCGCCCAAACAGTGTTTTACCCCCACATGTAGGGTATCAGCCTACTCAGGACAAATTGCAAAACAACTTTTGGGGTCCAATTTCTCCTGTTACCCTTAGGAAAATAAAAAATTGGGGGCAAAAATGTCATTTTTGTGGAAAAAAATGATTTTTTTATTTTCACGTCCGAGCGTTATAAACTTCTGTGAAGCACTTGGGGATTCAAAGTGCTCACCACACATCTAGATAAGTTCCGTGGGGGGTCTAGTGTCCAAAATGGGGTCACTTGTGGGGAGTTTCAATAGTTTAGGTACATCAGGGGCTCTCCAAACGCACATGACACCCGCAGACCATTCCATCAAAGTCTGCATTCCAAAACGTCACTACTTCCCTTCCGAGCCCCGACGTGTGCCCATACAATAGTTTTCTCCCACATATGGGGTATCAGTGTACTCAGGACAAATTGGACAACAACTTTTGGGGTCCAATATCTCCTGTTACCCTTGGGAAAATAAAAAAAATGGGGACTAATTGATCATGTTTGTGGAAAAAATACGATTTTTTTATTTTCATGCCCGGGCATTATAAACTTCTGTGAAGCCCTTGGAGGTTCAAAGTGCTCACCACACATCTAGATAAGTTCCTTAGGGGTCTAGTTTCCAAAATGGGGTCATTTGTGGGGGGTTTCCACTGTTTAGGTACATTAGGGGCTCTCCAAAGGCAACATGACACCCGCAGACCATGCCATCAAAGTCTGCATTCCAAAACGTTACTACTTCCCTTCCGAGCCCCGACGTGTGCCCATACAGTAGTTTTCTCCCACATATGGGGTATCAGCATACTCAGGACAAATTGGACAACAACTTTTGGGGTCCAATTTCTCCTGGTACCATTGGGAAAATAAAAAAATGGTGACTAAAAGATCATGTTTGTGGAAAAAATACGAATTTTTTATTTTCACGCCCGGGCGTTATAAACTTCTGTGAAGTACTGGGGGTTCAAAGTGCTCACCACACATCTAGATAAGTTCCTTGGGAGGTCTAGTTTACAAAATGGTGTCAGTTGTGGGGGGTTTCCACTGTTTAGGTACATCAGGGGTTTTCCAATCGCGACATGGTGTCCGATCTCAATTCCAGCCAAAAATGTCAAATGGCGCTGCTTCCCTTCCGAGCTCTGCCATGCGCCCAAATAGTGGTTTACCCCCACATGTGGGGTATCAGTGTACTCAGGACAAATTGCACAATAACTTTTAGGGTCCTGTTACCCTTGGGAAAATAAAAATTGAGGGTGAAAAGATCATTTTTGTGGAAAAAATATGATGTTTTAATTGTACCGCTGTACGTTATAAACTTCTGTGAAGCCCTTGTGGGTTCAAAGTTCTCACCACATATCTAGATAAGTTCCTTAGGGGGTCTATTTTCCAAAATGGTGTCATCTGTGGGGGTTTCCACTGTTTTGGTACATCAGGGGTTTTCCAATCGCGACATGGTGTCCGATCTCAATTCCAGCCAAAAACGTCAAATGGCGCTGCTTCCCTTTCGAGCTCTGCCATGTGCCCAAATAGTGGTTTACCCCCACATATGGGGTATCAGCGTACTCAGGACAAATTGCACAATAACTTTTAGGGTCCTGTTACCCTTGGGAAAATAAAAATTGGGGTGAAAAGATCATTTTTGTGGAAAAAATATGATTTTTTAATTGTACCGCTGTACGTTATAAACTTCTGTGAAGCCCTTGTGGGTTCAAAGTTCTCACCACATATCTAGATAAGTTCCTTGGGGGGTCTAGTTTCCAAAATGGGGTCACTTGTAGGGGGTTTCCACTGTTTAGGTACATCAGGGGCTCTCCAAACGTGACATGGCGTCCGATCTGAATTCCAGCCAATTTTGCATTGAAAAAGTCAAACAGCGCTCCTTCCATTCTGAGCTCTGCCATGCGCCGAAACAGTCGTTCCCCCCCCACATATCAGGTATCAGCGCACTCAGAACAAATTGCACAATAACTTTTGCATTCCAATTTCTCCTGTTACCCTTGGTAAAATAAAGAAAAATTGAACCTGAAGTATTTTTTTTGTGAAAAAAGTTCCTGTGACGCACCTAAAGGGTTAATAAACTTCTTGAATGTGATTTTGAGCACCTTGAGGGGTGCAGTTTTCAGAATGGTGTCACTTTTGGGTATTTTATATCATATAGACCCCTCAAAGTGGCTTCAAATGTGATGTGGTCCGTAAAAATAAAATGGTGTTGCAAAAATGAGAAATCGCTGGTCAATTTTTAACCCTTATAACTTCCTAACAAAAAAAAATTTTGGTTCCAAAATTGTGCTGATGTAAAGTAAACATGTGGGAAATGTTAGTTATCAAGTTTTTTGTGTGCCGTATATCTGTGATTTAAGGGCATAAAAATTCAAAGTTGGAAAATTGCGAAATTTTAAAAATTTTCGCCAAATTTCCATTTTTTTCACAAATAAACGCAAGTTATTTGAATGAAATTTCACCACTATCATGAAGTACAATATGTCACGAGAAAACAATGTCAGAATCACCGGGATCCATGGAAGCGTTCCAGAGTTATGACCTCATAAAGGGACAGTGGTCAGAATTGTAAAAGTTGGCCCGGTTATGAACGTGCAAACCACCCTTGGGGGTGAAGGGGTTAAACAATGTTTATGTTTTGTTTGTTAATAAACTGGCCGCTGTGGCCATAATTATCCAAAGATTACGTGGCTCAGTGGTTAGCGCTGCAGCCTTGCAGCGCTGGAGTCCTGGGTTCGAATCCCACCAAGGACAAAATCTGCATGGAGTTTGTATGTTCTCCCCGTATTTGCGTGGGTTTTATCTGGGCACTCCGGTTTCCTCCCACACTCCAAAGACATACTGATAGGGAATTTAGATTGTGAGCCCCATGAGGGACAGTGATGAAAATATGTGCAAACTGTAAAGCGCTGTGGATTATGCTAGCGCTATATAAAGATTATTATTATATGTGGTGTTGTTAATTTTATAGAAGGGGTTTGCTTGGCTACCAGCACGGGTGGGACGTAATGGCAGTTTCAGGTAAGAAAAAACCCATCTTGGCCGTACGCTGTCATGAGTTGCTTCAAGTTAGGCTTCTCGCGGTTCCATATCTCATATGGAGTTTTAGTTGTGGCTTTACCTGGCAGTCTGTTTTGAAGATAGCAAGCTGTCACGATGGCTTCTCCCCAATACATTGTAGGTAGATTCGCATCAAACAACATACTTCTTCCACTTTCACAGAGAGTACAGTTCTTTCTCTCTGCAATGCGATTTTGTTCTGGGTTGTATGGAATGGTAGTCTGGAACATTTGATCCAGGGAGCTAGTCTGATTGCCGTATGTGGAGTCAGGAAGGAATTTTTTTCCCCAATGTGAAGCTTACTGTTTGCCACATGGGTTTTTTTTTACATGTTAGGGCAAGTTAGGATAGGATATGGGTTGAACTAGATGGACTTAAAGTCTTCCTTCAACCTTAATTACTATGTTACTATGTTACTATGATTCCATCCTTTTTCAAAATGGTTTGCACCTTACCACTTGTATATTTAGTTCCATTCTGCACGTAGGGCTTTCGGCATTCTTCCAAATTTGATAAACACTACAGCATGATATTCTTCAAATTTCTGTGGAACTTCATCCTTACTGTGAAGCAGGTAGGCGACTGTATATCTGGAGTAGTCATCAATAAATGTGAGAAAATATCTCTTCTTGCTGGCAGTTTGAACACCCATTGGACCACATACATCTGTATGTATCAGATCCAGTGACTGTGCAGATCTAGTGGTGCTGATTTTAGGAAAGGATTTTCTGGACATTTTGCCTTTAAGACAGCGAGTGCACTTCATCATTTGACTACACTGGTTGATTTCAATACCATTTGCAAGTTGAGCTAGCTTCCTTATTGTCTTTGGGTCTCTGTGATCAAGACGTCTGTGTCATATATGGATACAGTTCTTATGCAGATCTTGTCTAGCACTATACACTCTTTCTGTGCATTTTAGCTGATAAAGTTCATCTTGGATTTTTCCTTCTACAAGAGTGTGACCCTTCTTTGAGATGATGCAGCTATTATCTTTAAAAGTAACTACATTTCCCTTTTGTGTGAGTTTCTTTACTGACAGAAGATTGCGTTCAAGGCTGGGAACATAGAGTACATCCTTTATTGGGACCTTTCTGCTATGTGCTGAGGAAACTGGACATTGGAGGTACCCGTCTCCTACTGCTTCTGAAGTCATATAGCGACCATTAGCTAAGATGACCTTTTCTGACTTGTTTTCATTAAGGTCAGTGAATAAATCCTTGTTATTCATCATATAGCTGCATGCACCAGAATCTAAACATTATATATGCTTTGCAGATGGGTCTGTACTGGTATTAAATGCATCTTCAACACATGCAGAATCTTCCTTTAAAGCTGTTTTAACCCTTTGATGACTGTTCTGCTTTTTAAGCTGACTCAATCTTGCTTTCAAAATTCTGCAGTCTGCTTTAAGGTGGCCAGGCTTTTTACAGACAAAACATTCATGAGTGTCTTAGATTGCTCTTATATTTAGGGAAATCCTGTGTCTTTAATGCTGTTTCTGCTCTTGATTCATTACTGCTGCTTACATGCTGCATTTCTCTCTTGAATTCATCCACAAATTTGCCTTTAACATACTCTAGTATGTAGCATCTAGTGCAGTCACAAGTGTTTCATAACTCTCTGGAAGAACCCTTAATAGAACTACAGCAACATGAAAATCTTTAATTTCTTCTCCAACACACCTGGGACACTCCACGATCACTAGGGTGTTTCTTATATAGTCCTGCATATTCTGTCCATCACTTAGCTTAGACTGATACAGCTTTCTCATGAGATAAAGCGTATTGCTGTGAATTGATCTTTCATGCACTTTCTGTAACTCATCCTACATCTCCTTTGCAGTTGCACACTTGCATATATGCACAATCTGATTATCATCTACACTGAGGGAGATCGTGCTTTGTGCTTTCTGATCCTTCTCTAGCCAATCATCTGTTAATTGATGAGGCCATTGTTCCTGAGTATATTTCCAGGTACCTTCTCTTATGAGCAGCATCTTCACCTTGAATTTCCATGACTGGTAGTTCTGGTTAGTGAGGCTTGACACTGAGAACTTGACAGGATTGCTGTTAGTGGACATCTTCTCTGTTGCTCTGTGTGGCTTTTGCTCTGGGCTTCTGCTGCTGTGTTACTCTGGGGTTCTGTGTCACTCTGACCCATACACAAGAGATCTGAGCCATCTGCCAAACATCTCTTCAGACTCTCCAGACTCCCCCTTAGTAAAAGCTGCTGTGAGATACTTCTGGGGAGGGTTTATCTTCTTGAGATTTAAGGGATTGAGTATTAAATGAGAACTTGTCATGAGGATTTTATCATTCAAGCTATCTGCATGTAGGTAAGGAGGAAGACCGGGCTGCGGGTACCTGTATGATGCCGGGTCTGGAACTGTCAGGGTTGCGTCCAGTATTGCTGGGGGGAAAGGATGGAGAACTGGACAGGACTGATGACCTGGTGAGAGGGGGTGTGGTGAGCTGAGGGAGGAGCAAGCAGGAAGCGCGAGGAGGGTCAGAAGTTTCCCGCCGGCAGAGAGTAGAGACAGGTGTGCGCTGCGCTCTGCAGATGTAAGGAGGTCAAGAGCCTTGCCCTGTAAATATTAACATTATTGTGTATTATCTGTGTGTTGTATGTATGTTGTATGTGTGTTTGCGCCCACACATTAGTTAGTTGTAGTATTAGAAAAGGGCCACTAGATGGGGAACTGAGCTCAACTAGTGAGAAGACTGTTAGGGGGGAACCTGAGAGGAGTGGCTAGAGAGACACAGGAAAGGAGATAGTTTTCCCTCCATTGGTCAGTTGAGCCGGGGATAGCTGGACTGGACAGAAGTGAACACAGCGAAAATGGACTGTCCTTGTCTACAAGCTGCACTTCATGGGCGTGACAGCATCTGGATGGTGCCAAATGTGAGCTGTCAGCCATGTCGGATCCACCCATGGAAGGAGTGGTATGTGCAGCGCCCTTTCCCCCTGAATGCTGTGAAGTGGGTGGAGATGCCGGACAGAGCACCACCCTGGAACAGGAGTGGCCCTGCAGAATGTGCTGAGTGCAGCTGTCTGGCCTCGGTGGGACATCAGGCGCATACGTGTAACAAAGATCCACAGCAGGAGCCTGAGGATGCTGTTCCCACAGGACGGCAGGAGGAAGAAGGACCCCAGCATACTGCGGAGGATCATCCTGGCGGTGATGCTGCATTGGAGGAGAGTACAGAGCCAGAGGAGACCCTGGCTTCCCGCTGGCAGAAGTTTAAGGAGCAGCTGCGACCTGGCCTGAGCGGAGTTGCAGTGCAGACGGAGGTGAGTGCTGTTCAGCCTCTGCCATCAGCGGATCACATGGCCCCAGCGTTGTCCCACTGCGGGGACACACGGCCTAAGGTCCATCCTGCTGAGCACCCACACTCCCGCCAGGTGCTTCCCGAGACCCCGAAGCCTCCATTTTTGTCCAGCCCTCCCCTGGAGGTACCGGCCCCCGCCACCGTCCGTGTGGATCACAGACATCATAGCCAGGAAGAAGGCTAAGGAGAGGGAGATCTGAGCCCTCTTGCACAATGGAGACTCTGCGGCTGCAGAGTCCTTTTTAGCCTGCACCAGGGGCCGGGCAACAAGTGGAAAAATAGCGCAGAATGCGCACTGCTGAACTGACTTTGCTTAACCCTTTAAGTGCCTGTTGCACCATTTGGGACTGTTCCGCATCCCCTCAGGGTAAGGGAACCCTGCAACGCTCTTCTGGAGAGCCTATGAAGGTCTACGGGACCTTCTTTTTGTGAAAATGTTTTTCCTCTTTTATTGTGTTTTTTCAAGGAGCACTGATGCGCCCTCAAGTCTGGGATCAATGCAGCCAGTACGGCCTATAAGAGAACGTTATTTGGTATATAATTTGTAGTGATGGCCCTCTTACTGAATTTTGGGACTTCCCTTGCGTGGGGTCATAGGTCCATGGACTTCAGTACCAAATGCGGCTGCAGCAACAGACTGTGTTTTATTACCTGGCAGCCAGCACATGTAGCACCGGACTGTGCTGTACACCAGGAAGGGGGTGTACCTCTTTAAGGTTTGCTAAAGTGAAGATATTTTGTAAAGATGGACTGAGGGCATGCTTAGGAGGACTGTTTTAGCACACCAGCATGTGGCAAGAAAATAAGTGGTGCTCCCCTCACAGGAAGGGGGGGAAAGGACACTTTTGTTTTCCTCTGAAGAAGTTTTATATATGGACACGTGCGTCATCGTGTTACAATGGAAAAATTGGACATTATTGTTTTTTCTCGTGTGACATACTTTTGTAGAAGTGATAAGAATTTTGATAGCTGTCATATATACAGAGTAACTGTGTTGTTCTTAAGAAATTGATGATTGATATATTTAATGAAAAATATATACAAAAAAATGGTATTTGATATGTAGAGACATATATATTTTTATGTGCTAGTAAAGTGTTTATACTCAGTAGGAATATTTGGAAAAGAAAAAATGTGTAAAAAAAAGAATTTTTCTTAGAAAATATATAGAAGTGTACATATTGTATAGTTTAAAATGTGTGATTTGTGTTGGTAAACTTCTGCATTGCCGAAGTTTGGCAATGATTGGCAATGATTTCAGGAAGGGGGAGTCTAAGGAGATCAAGGGCCTTGCCCTGTAAATATTAACATTATTGTGTATTATCTGTGTGTTGTATGTATGTTGTGTGTGTGTTTGCGTCCACACAACATTGCTTAGTTCAATCAACCAATTGGTGACTCCTATACGGTCCCCAAAGACATGAGCTTAAACCAATGATTTAGAAGAATATCAAATAATTCTTTATTAAACACAGTTTAAAAATATTTGCATATTTCAGAAGTACAGTACAGGAACAAACAAACATGACACCAATAAGCTCACATAAACAATGTTAATTGCTGCTTGGTATGGAGCAGAAGCGGCATAACAACTTCTTCTTTTACCGAGCCAGTCTATTTAGTCCAGCATGTGTCTGGAGTATTGCAAGCCAGGGAGGTCCGTGGGAGAGCCCCCTGTGGGAGTAGCAGCTGGAGTACGGAGGCTTTGTGGAGAGTCTAGTGAGCTGCAAATCTAGGACACGAACAGGAGCAACAGTGCCGTAAAGGGGTGAGCTGTAACGGATAAGTCAGGTACCTTTGTGGGCTGAAGTCGGGCTCTGGAAGAAGGGAAGTGTTCCGTGTTCATCGTGCTCCGTGTGACGTGTCAGCTTGTCTGTGTGGTGCATACGTGTGAAGTGAAGGAAGAAGTGAAGTACTGCTGTAGATGAAGATGCACTGCTGTTATCAAGTGTTACGTCCTGTGGCCATTGTGGATATGCTGTGTCCAGAAGAAAATAAAGCTGAGTTGTTGAAGTCATTTCCAGCTTCGGTATGCAGTCAATTGGGTCCCCAAAGTGAACAGCCTCCAGCACAGTGAGTACTGGAGCCGCCACAGCAGCTACCCCCCGGCGGCCATGGTATTACACAAACACAAAGGAAGCATGAAGCTGAGACCCATTCGGGGCTACATGAGGGGCCCACGGGAACAGGGAGCACACAGAGCGTCAGTCGTACCACCAGACATTATGAGGTGCTTGCAGTAAGGAACGGGTGCCAGGTGCAAGATCGTGAGCTGTATCCCCCTGTGTGGACCGGTGTGCGGCGAAGCACACATCGGGTAGAGACTTCCACAGTGTTTCCCTCTTTGGTTCTACGGATTAATGGACTGAGGCTCAACAGGTGAAACCGGAGACCACCCGTTGCCGCCAGAAGCTTGTTCATGTGTTGGCGGGAAACACCTGAAGACGCCGTACCGGCCATTGTTAGTACTATAACCCTCATCAGACTACATGCAGCTGAGGAACATGGGAGTCACAATAAGTTTAATAACAACACTGTTGTGTTATATTGCAATTCCATTTGTTAATTACCTGTTGTCTCCCTGCAAAGAGTTTTCTCTTTTGCTATAGTTAAATTTCAGTATTGTTAACCCTTGCTCTGCATTCCCTGTGTTCCTGCATTCCGGTACCTGCTTATATTTCGCGTAGTCGGCAGGATGCAGTCTATGAACACAGAGGCACCAGACCAATCGGTCATGACTCATGAGTGCCCCGAGGTCCAGCTTACCGCTGGGGGCCATGCTCAGCAATCTCCCGAAATTCACAGGGAGCAATATAATGCTGTGGGACTGGACTGAGCGGGTTAAAGGCATGTTGAGGATGCATCCTATGACCCCTGCTATGCAAGTGGAGATTGCTGTGATGGACCTGGAAGGGGAGGCTAGATGTTCTGTAATGTTTTGGCCCACTCGTGAACGAAACACTCTGACCAAGGGGTTGCGAATTTTGGAAGAGATGCATGGGGATCTCACCAATGTCTAGGAATTGCGGATGTGATTGTTTTGCCGCGTTCAGAGGGAGGGGGAATCAGTGTCTCAGTACATGAATGCTTTACAAGAGGTGCATGCGTCTGTTGCCAAACAAGATGATGTTGGAACAACAGGAGTGGGGCCACCTGATGTGATATTGAGGAACGAATTTGTGGTGAGCCTCATGGATGCGTTGCTCAAGCAAGCTTTGTGGGAGCAACTGTGTACCAATTCGGGCATGACCTTCCTAGAGATTGGGGCAGAAGTGCGCGTAAGGGAGCAGGAGCAGGCGACAGCAGCCTTGGCAGGGATGGTCCGGAGCAATGAAGTAGCCGCCCCGCCCACTGCTGTGCCAGAATGGGCCCGGGAGATCCAGAAGGAAATACGAGAAATGCAAGAAGAGTTGTCCAGCCTCAGAAGAACCCCTGCCGCAACCCAAGATATGCCCAGAGACAGGAGTGATTCCGAGTCACGCTTGTTCATCGAACCTCACCAGAGTGGGACAACCCCGTACAGAATGGAGTCTGACTTCTTTTAGGTGTGGTGAGATTCCTGTCAATTCAGATCACATCTGCTCCAGAATTCATCAACCCTCCTTCATGCTTCCAGGTGACTGCTCCTGTGTCATTGTAACGGCTACAGTCCATGGGTCTCCTTGCTTTACTGCCAAGTGTACGGTTCGAAGAATCGAGCTATTCAATGGGGAAGCAGTCAGGAGGAAGCCTTCAAAGCCTTGAAAATGGCCCCAATATTCGCCTACATGGATTTCTCACAGCCCTTCATCCTCCACACTGATGGGAGCCTACATGGCCTGAGGGACGTTCTATCACAAATGCAGGAAGGGAAAAAATGAGTGATATCCTCTGTGAGCCGGTCTCTTCACGACTCGGAATGAAACCCAGACAACTACAGCTCTTTCAATTTGGAACTGCTGTTGGTGTGGGCAATGACCAAAACGTTTGCAGAGTATTTGTCGGTGTCTGAAGTCTTGGTGTGTACCGATAATGATCCCCTTGCCCACCTGGAAAAATGCAAACTTGGGGGCCCTGGAACAATGATGGCTGGTGCCGGGGCTGAGAACACACACGCCGATGCCCTCTTGCAAGTGACTCATGAGTAGAGTTGAGCGACTTTTGGTTTTTTAGGGTCGCGTTTCGTTTCGTGAAACCCGACTTTTCTAAAAGTCGGGTCGAGCAAGATCGTCCGATTATAGGGAGAAGTCGGGGTCGTCCCGAAACATGAAACCCAATGTAAGTCAATGGGGAATAAAAGTCGGCAGTGAGAGGAGAACAGGAAACACACCTACAGTGCCCATTTGAATGCCAAAAGCATCAATTCTTCTTACTTAAGCTTGTCAACCTTAATTAACTTCATAATACAAGTTACACACTGAAAAATGGGGGTTATTTGGCTAAAGTTGTGGGGGGGGGAGGGCTGGCTGCAGGTTTTCATGTGCCCTGGGCGAAAGAGCGCCCCTTTAACACATACCACAACTCATCATGCTCTGATACGGCAGAGAAATAGCGGTATAGTACAATGAAAAATACCTCATTTTTTACATCTCATGACGAGGCCCATCTATTTCTCCATACAGAATCATTGGTCCCATATAATGTTTGAAACAGTATATGATGAGCTCCACATAATGCTACAGTATATGTTGGTCCCCATGGATGAAGCTCCACTGTCTTATGGGCCCAAATAATGCTCCAAACATAATGGGCCCCATTTCTAATGCTCTAGTGTATAATGGGCCCTGTAAATGCTGCTCCAGTGTCTGATGTCCACCTTTGGAATGTTCCAGTGTATGGTGGGCCCCATCTATCATTCTCCAGAGTATAGTGCTCCCCAAAAATTGCTGTCCCAACATTGAAAACAATCAAATAAGTCTCCTCGCTAGGGAATCCCTGTACTTCTCTGGATTCCTCGTCGTCCCCATCTTCCATCTCACTGCACAGTATTTCAACTTTGCAAGTGCTGTGATCCTGGGCAAGCAGGGGGGGGCCACTCGTTGGCGACGGCACTGGCACAGGGCCCATGGTAGTACGGTGGTGTGTCTGATGGCGGGTGGGCCGAACCTGCACTTTCATCTGCAGCTTCCTCTTTGTCACCGTGTAAGATGGAACTGTATATGGGAAGGGTAACCTGAGTTTCATCAGGGTCAGATTCAGGTCGTGTAGCGTGCGAGGGGAATGTAGTGGTCTGGGTCAATGTACCAGCAAATTCATCGAGCAGTGGCTGGGCATCAGTGCACTTGTGTCGCCCCCAGGAGTACGGTCGCCACAGTGGCATTACCTTCTTCCTAGGGAGTGTGATGTCATGCTTGGGACTGAGCAACGAAGGATCTCTCTAGCAGGTTAACTGATTGGGCGGCGTTATTCCCACGAGTCATGACCCTCCAAACAGCGTTCATGAAGGCAAAGTGTTTGTTTTACGTGGGCAGTATGGTTGCAAAGCTGAACCTTAAAGGAATGTCCAGAAGGGCACCACCAGGAGTGGAGCCTACGGTTAAATTTGACTCCACCTGGGAAACCTCAACCATGCCAGCTACAGAACAGATGCACACATTGCAAGCTTAATTCCGTTAACGAACGAGACTCCGTCATGCCCCGCGGTCCGAGTCCGGCTTACTAGAGGGACACGTGAGGCTCTGGCACATGAGATTGGCCAATAACTGGTGTGTCATGCCCTTACATGTCCGTGGCTGCATGTGCGCTACACTGAAAAGGCCAGCGTTTGTCGCTTACGGGTGCAGATAACCCGCTGAACAACGTTAGTGATGGGGATCACTGATTACAATTATTACCCCCGAACGATGATTTCCCAGTAAGTGCAGGTCAACCGCAGTTCCGGAATTAGGCCTAACCGTCATTCCTGAAAAAATTAAAAACTTACGTGTGCAATACCACAGGTGCTGTAGCTTGCTTAACAGCTCGCCAGCCGTTCTCACGCCCAGTATGGATTACACGTGATTGCACAAAGGTGAGAAAGGGTACCGTATCCCCAGATAACATGTATGGATAGCGTACACATTCAAAATATATGTCTATACATCAGGAGGCAGGCTCAGACGGTGTTAGGCCCAGTATGGATTGCACGTGATTGCACAAAGGTTAGAAAGGGTACCGTATCCCCAGATAACATGTATGGATAGCGTACACATTCAAAATATATGTCTCAGGAGGCAGGCTCAGACGGTGTCAGGCCCAGTATGGATTGCACGTGATTGCACAAAGGTTAGAAAGGGTACCGTATCCCCGGATAACATGTATGGATAGCGTACACATTCAAAATATATGTCTCAGGAGGCAGGCTCAGACGGTGTTAGGCCCAGTATGGATTGCACGTGATTGCACAAAGGTTAGAAAGGGTACCGTTTCCCCGGATAACATGTATGGATAGCGTACACATTCAAAATATATGTCTCAGGAGGCAGGCTCAGACGGTGTTAGGCCCAGTATGGATTGCACGTGATTGCACAAAGGTTAGAAAGGGTACCGTATCCCCAGATAACATGTATGGATAGCGTACACATTCAAAATATATGTCTCAGGAGGCAGGCTCAGATGGTGTCAGGCCCAGTATGGATTGCACATGATTGCACAAAGGTTAGAAAGGGTACCGTATCCCCAGATAACATGTATGGATAGCGTACACATTCAAAATATATGTCTCAGGAGGCAGGCTCAGACGGTGTCAGGCACAGTATGGATTTGACGGCCCAGATTACACAGCGGAGGAGCAGGGAGAGGTAAAGATTGCAAATGCTGGGGCCCTGCCCAAGCAAGGGGGGCCCACTCGTGGGCGTCGGTACTGGCACTGGGCCCCTCATAGTACAGCGGTGTGTCTGATGGCGGGTGTGCACCACCACCGTCAGAGACACTTGATTGCACTATGAGGGACCCTGTGCCAGTGCCCGCGCCCAAGAGTCGGCCTACCCACCTGTCCAGGGCAACGGCACTCGCACAGTGTTGTGCGCTAGGTGGTGACCCCGGCCATGGGGGGGGGAGGCAGCACAGTTAGGGAGTTTTAGAAAGTGGCATATGTTGATGTTGGACATTCAGCTGATGCAAAAGGCGAAATAGGTGAAGTCCCAGGAAGAGGTGGACCAAAGCAAGCCATTTTTCTGTCACCCTATGTGTCATCAGGGGAAGGTGGGACAAAATCCTTGGAAACCCATGCATGGTTCATTTTAATGAAGGTTAGATCAACCACATTTTGGGTTGACAGACGGGTCCTTTTTTCTGTCAGGATTGATCCAGCTGCACTGAAGACTCTTTCCGATAGCACACTTGCAGCTGGGCAAGCGAGCCCCTGTAAGGCATATTGGGCCAATTCAGGCCAGGTGTCCAGTTTAGCGGCCCAATAGTCAAAGGGGAATGACCTGTGTGGGAGAACATCGATATGGGAGGAAAAGTAGTTTGTAACCATAGTTGACAACTGCTGTCTCCTGTCACTTTCCATCGATGCAGTATTACCAGTTGTGTGAGCGGTATTTGAAAAATCAGTCCACAACATTGTCATGAAACCCCTGTCTCCAACGCCACTTCTGCTGTGTGCACCACGAACACCTCTGCCAAGCTGCCCCCGGCCCGTACGGCTCGTGTGAGAACCATCACCGCTGCTGTGTGCTGGGAATGCCTCAAGCAACCGATTTACCAGAGTTGCTTGTTTATTAGCCAATATTAGGTCAAGGTTCTCCTGTGGCATGATGTTTTGTAATTTGCCTTTATAGCGTGGATCCAGGATGCTGGCCAACCAGTAGTCGTCATCGTTCATCATTTTGGCAATGCGGGGGTCCCTTTTTAGGATCTGCAAGGCATAATCTGACATGTGGGCCAATGTTCCCGGTGTCAATGATGCACTGCGAGTGCTGGGTGGAGGAGCACTTTCTGGCAAATCCACATCCCTCCAGTCACGCACAAACCCTGTACCAGACCTTGCCACGCCAACATTTTCACTTGCCCCACGAGATGCATCCTCCTCCCCTAAGTAATCATCCCCATCATCATCCTCCTCCTCCTCTTCTTCCTCCACCTCGTCCAGGAGAGGTCCCTGAGCAGACAATGGCTGAATGTCATCAAGGATTCCCTCCTCCTCTTCCTCCTCATCAACATTGGCTGCAGACGCCTGCTCCTTAAGGTGCGTCAAAGTTTGCATGAGCAGACGCATAAGTGGGATGCTCATGCTTAGGATGGCGTCGTCTGCGCTTACCAGCCGTGTGCATTCCTCAAAACACTGAAGGACTTTACAGAGGTCTTTCAGCTTCGACCACTGCACACCTGTCAACTCCATGTCTGCTCTCAAAGTGCCTGGCCGTGTATCCTCCCACAAATGCATTATGGCCTGCCTCTGCTCGCACAGCCGCTCCACCATGTGCAGGGTGGAGTTCCACCTTGTTGCAATGTCGATAATGAGGCGGTGGTTGGGAAGGTGGAGCAATCGCTGCAGCTTCTGCATACGAACGGAGTGTACAGGCGACCGGCGGATGTGCGCGCACAGTCTTCGCACCTTCTGGAGCAGGGCTGTTAACTCCGGATAATTTTTGAGGAAGCACTGCACCACCAGGTTCAAGGTGTGAGCCAAGCAAGGTATGTGGCTGAGTTTTGAAAGGGCTATGGCTGCCACAAAATTACGGCCGTTATCACTAACTACCTTGCCTGCCTCAAGATGTACACTGCCCAGCCATGACTCAGTTTGTCGCTTCAAGTACTCGGCCAGCACCTCGGCGGTGTGTCTGTCGCCCAAACACATCATCTGCAACACAGCCTGCTGACGCTTTCCACTAGCTGCTCGATAGGGGGACACATCGTGTGCAACAGTGGCAGCTGCAGATGGAGTGCTCGTACGACTGCGCTCTGTGGACGAGCTTTCGCTTCTGGAGGAGGAGGAGGAGGGTCGAACGCCTACAGCCAACTGTTTCCTATACCGTGGGCTAGGCAGCACTGTCCCACCACCGCTGTCCCCTGTGGACCCTGCATCCACCACATTAACCCAGTGCGCAGTGATGGACACGTAACGGCCCTGGCCATGCCGACTGGACCATGCATCAGTTGTGAGGTGCACCTTTCCGCTCACTGACTGCTTGAGTGCATGGACAATGCGGTCTTTCACATGATGGTGGAGGGCTGGGATGGCTTTGCGAGAGAAGAAGTGGCGACTGGGTAGGTCATAGCGTGGTACTGCATAGGCCATGAGTTCGCGGAAAGCTGTGCTTTCCACCAACCAAAAGGGCATCATCTCAAACGAGATTAGTTTGGCAATGTGGGCGTTCAAACCCAGTGTACGCGGATGAGAGACTGAGTACTTTCTTGACCTACTCATAGTGTCTGGGAGGGTGAGCTGGACTTGAGAGCTGCATATGGTGGAAGTAGCGGTGGACAGAGCGGACTGAGAGAGGGTTGATGATGGTGATGGAGTTGGTGTTCTTTCTGATGGCCTAGAATCAGTCTTTCGTTGATATAACAGTGGGATTCCCTGACTGCTGTGGCCTTGCAACGACACCTCAACATTTGCTGCTGTGCTAACCGGTGGGCTTACAGTGGGGGAAACAATGTAGCGTTGCTGACTACCTTCGTTGTGATCAGTTGCACATGTGGCACTTGAGGTTTGGTGTTGTGTCCACGCTTGCAAGTGCATGCTGGTTAAATGTCTAAGCATGCAACTGGTATTCAAATTTTTCAGATTTTTCCCTCGGCTAAAGGTCTTTGCGCACTTCTTACAGATAACCTTGGCCTGATCATGAGGATTTTGTTCAAAAAAGTGCCACACTGCACTCTTCCTACTTTGAATATCCTGAACTAAAAGTAAAAAATATACTGCAAATAATGCATAAAGGTAATAATAATAATAATAAGGGTATTTAGTAAACATAATTTTGATCAAAATAATGTACAAGCCATCCCGCCACGTCACGGCAACCCTTGTGGGACAGTCCCTACTCTAGTATTTAAAACCTTATCACTTGCCAAGTGGCGTGAATGTGAATAAGGGTCGAGCGGCTGAACCACTTGTAACAGCTTAGGCCAGACTGGATGGCTTTCCCAGCTCAGAAAAAGGGGCGGTCACACCCCTATATGCACTGAATGCACAATGAAATGAATAAAAAACAAATCTGAACTGAGACAAGTAAGTTAATGTGTATGCACAATGTAAGTGCATTTTAACACATGACCATTAACCAGAGAAAACAGAAAGCAAAAAACACAAATATCCTGAACTAAAAGTAAAAAATATACTGCAAATAATGCATAAAGGTAATAATAATATTATTATTACCTTTATGCATTATTTGCAGTATATTTTTACTTTTAGTTCAGGATATTTGTGTTTTTTGCTTTCTGTTTTCTCTGGTTAATGGTCATGTGTTAAAATGCACTTACATTGTGCATACACATTAACTTACTTGTCTCAGTTCAGATTTGTTTTTTATTTTTTTACTCTTCCTACTTTGGCAGACATTTTGCGGCCTAGCACGCTGTGATCTTTTGACCCTCTGGACAAGCTGTCCAGCAACTCTTTTGATGTTTGGAACCTGTCTTTGGAGTGCTACGGGCCTGCCAGATAACAGCTGTTGCGATGTCGATGTCTGCTGTGGATGCTCCTCATCTGAGCTATTGGAAGCAGCACCCTCTTCCCCCAATGGATGCCAATCTGGGTCAACAACTGGGTCATCCATCACCTCCTCTTCTATGTCATGTGCACCTTCCTCTGTGTCACCGTGTATGGTGGTATAGTGTGCGGGAAGGGGCACCTGAGTCTCATCAGGGTCAGAATCTGGCTCTGTACACTGCGAGGACAATGTAGTGCTCTGAGTGAATGTACCAGCAGAATCATCCATCAGCGGCTGTGCATCAGTGCACTCCATGTCAGATTCATCTTGGCCTGGGTAATTCACCATTTGACTTGATAATCCAGGCATGGTATGTGAAAACAGCTCCATGGAGTAATCAGTAGTATGGCCTGCGTCATCCTTCAATCTTGGTTGGGGTGAAGGACACAAGGAAAGGTGTGGTTCATGAACATGAGCCTCCAATGACGACTCAGTGCTTTTACTTTTTACAACTGAAGAAGAGGAGGCGATAGAGCTGGAGGCTGAGTCAGCAATGTAAGACAAAACTTTTTCCTGATGCTCTGGCTTTAAAAGCGGTTTGCCAACTCCTAGAAAACTAAGCGTTCGAGGCCTTATGTAGCCAGACGATGACGCAGGCTCAACACCTCCTGCATTCGGTCCTATTTTGCTCTTGCCACTACCATCAGATCCACCACCAACACCATCATTACCAGCTGCCAACCCCCGCCCAATTCCACTGCCTCTTCCACCAGCCTTCCTCATTTTTGGTAGAAATGTAGACAAAATCCAACAAACTATATAGTAATGTAAAACAAGGTACAAGGTGTCTATAGGACAGGGGAGATTTTGAATTTCTGCAGACACTTGTGGACACTGGACACTTTTGGATTGTGTGAGGCCCAATGAATATCTGAGCGCTATGTGACAGGCTCGATGGCACAGCTGTGACCAAAGTGACGAGAGGATAAGGGAGATTTTTAATCTCTGCGCACACTTTTGGACACTGGACACTTGTGGATTGTGTGAAGCCTAATGAATATCTGAGCGCTATGTGACAGGCTCGATGGCACAGCTGTGACCAAAGTGACGAGAGGATAAGGGAGATTTTGAATCTCTGCACACACTTTTGGACACTGGACACTTTTGGATTGTGTGAGGCCCAATGAATATCTGAGCGCTATGTGACAGGCTTGATGGCACAGCTGTGACCAAAGTGACGAGAGGATAAGGGAGATTTTGAATCTCTGCACACACTTTTGGACACTGGACACTTGTGGATTGTGTGAGGCCCAATGAATATCTGAGCGCTATGTGACAGGCTCGATGGCACATCTGTGACCAAAGTGACGAGAGGATAAGGGAGATTTTGAATCTCTGCGCACACTTTTGGACACTGGACACTTGTGGATTGTGTGAGGCCCAATGAATATCTGAGCGCTATGTGACAGGCTCGATGGCACAGCTGTGACCAAAGTGACGAGAGGATAAGGGAGATTTTGAATCTCTGCACACACTTTTGGACACTGGACACTTTTGGATTGTGTGAGGCCCAATGAATATCTGAGCGCTATGTGACAGGCTCGATGGCACAGCTGTGACCAAAGTGACGAGAGGATAAGGGAGATTTTGAATCTCTGCACACACTTTTGGACACTGGACACTTGTGGATTGTGTGAGGCCCAATGAATATCTGAGCGCTATGTGACAGGCTCGATGGCACAGCTGTGACCAAAGTGACGAGAGGAAAAGGGAGATTTTGAATCTCTGCGCACACTTTTGGACACTGGACACTTGTGGATTGTGTGAGGCCCAATAAATATCTGAGCGCTATGTGACAGGCTCGATGGCACAGCTGTGACCAAAGTGACGAGAGGATAAGGGAGATTTTGAATCTCTGCACACACTTTGGACACTGGACACTTTTGGATTGTGTGAGGCCCAATGAATATCTGAGCACTATGTGACAGGCTCGATGGCACAGCTGTGACCAAAGTGACGAGAGGATAAGGGAGATTTTGAATCTCTGCACACACTTTTGGACACTGGACACTTGTGGATTGTGTGAGGCCCAATGAATATCTGAGCACTATGTGACAGGCTCGATGGCACAGCTGTGACCAAAGTGACGAGAGGATAAGGGAGATTTTGAATCTCTGCACACACTTTTGGACACTGGACACTTTTGGATTGTGTGAGGCCCAATGAATATCTGAGCGCTATGTGACAGGCTCGATGGCACAGCTGTGACCAAAGTGACGAGAGGATAAGGGAGATTTTGAATCTCTGCACACACTTTTGGACACTGGACACTTGTGGATTGTGTGAGGCCCAATGAATATCTGAGCGCTATGTGACAGGCTCGATGGCACAGCTGTGACCAAAGTGACTACAGGATAAGGGAGATTGGATTGCTTTTAAAAAAGCAGTTTGCGGAGCAGTGGGTAAACAGCAATGCCAGCCTGTCAGGAAGCCTTAAAAGGCAGCCCAACAACCAACACCACTGATACACCACAATATAGCCTCCCCTTGCACTGCACACACAGTGACTTGTGTGTTGTGCAGGCCAAATTGCTAGCAGCAGAAGCAGTTTTTTTTTCTTCTCAGCAGGACAAAAAAAAAAAAATTGGGATTGCTTTTAAAAAAGCAGTTTGCGGAGCAGTGGGTAAACAGCAATGCCAGCCTGTCAGGAAGCCTTAAAAGGCAGCCCAACAACCAACACCACTGATACACCACAATATAGCCTCCCCTTGCACTGCACACACAGTGACTTGTGTGTTGTGCAGGCCAAATCGCTAGCAGCAGAAGCAGTTTTTTTGTCTTCTTCCCTGCCTAACGCTCTCCCTACAGAATCAGCAGCAACCTCTCCCTATACTGAGATCGGCAGAAGTAAGATGGCGGTCGGCGTGCACGCCCTTTTATACCCCCTGTGACACCCACCAAAGCAAGCCAATCACTTGCATGCCCTTCTGAAAGATGGTGGTGACCCCTGCCTATGTCATCACGTTGCCCACAGTGTCCGTGGATCCTGATTGGCTGTAAAAGAGCGCAAAACAAACTTTTGAAACGCGACTTTGGCGCGTAAGTCGCCGACCTCGTGGCCGACCTCATCCTAGGGTCGGGTTTCGTTTCATGAAACCCGACTTTGACAAAAGTCGGCGACTCTTGAAATTTTTCGACCTGTTTCGCTCAACTCTACTCATGAGCAGTCTGAATGCAACCGAGATGAAGAATTGGAGGCAGAGGAGATTTCTGGTTTCCAGGTCCTTGCTAGGTCGTTGGTGGCAACACAGTGACAGATCAAAGAGGCCTCTGGAGAACAAGTGCAGAACAGCCTCGGGATGACTGGTTTGCAGTTCCAACAAGCAGACCAGGAGCTTGCCCAGCAGAGACAGTAGGTGACCCTGAAGCAACTTCCCAGCCTGCGAGAGTGAGTCGCTCTGTCTCCTGGGGCTCTTCAGATTCTGAGACAGTGGGATAGACTTCAGTTGGAAGATGGATTGCTATATAGAAGAGTACAGCTTGCACAGGAATTGGGGGTCACTTGGCAAGTGGTGCTCCCAGAAAAGTTGATCCATGTGGTAGCTACGGAGGCCCATGAGAGATGGGCTCACTTTGGTCCGGAGAAGATGTTCCAGTGGTTACAGAAGCTGGGATATCACCCCCGATTGAAGACTGCAGTATAGGAGGCCTGTCAACGGTGTAGGAGCTGTGAACCCTTCAAACCAACAGAACAGAGAACTCTAACACAGACCATCATGACTTCTGCCCCCTTAGAGCTTTTGATGATTGACTACCTAGCTGTAGGCCCGGAACATCTCAGGTATGAACACTGTCTGGTGATGACTGACCACTTCACCAAGTTCGCTGTAATGACTCCGATCTGGGACCAGACTGCTGAGTCAGCTGTGCAGGCCATCTGCTGAGACTTCATCCGGGTGCATGGTTGCCCGAAGAGGATTCATTCTGACCAAGGCGCTTGCTTCCAAGGTTGAGTGATGGAAGAGTTATACTGTTTGTACCAGATTGAGAAGTCGAGGACTACGTCCTATCATCCTCAGGGAAATGGAGAATCAGTTATGATTAAACAAATTATTTTCTTTTTAGCCATTTATTTATAGTCAAAATTAAGCATTTTCAGAATTGTTCATATGTTTCTTTTTAATGAAGTTTATTTGTGTACGCACTATGAGTAGGGAAGATTACCTTCTTTCCTTTTCTTGAAAATGCTATGGCTTCTCTAGCAGTGAGGAACCTTGGTCAGGCTCACAAAACCAAATAGATATATGGATAAGTTGGTGAACTCAATGGATATGTGGATAAGTTGGTGAAACCAATGGATATGTTTTTAATTTGGTAAAACCAATGGATATGTGGTTAAGTTGGTGTCTTCGTCTCCATGGCCCTATAGCAGCCATAATGATGTCTTTATGGCACTGACCCTCTTGAGTATTTATGTCTGTATATAAGCTATATATTCATTATAACTGTGAGTAACCAGTTTTTAATATTTTTAGGATATGTCAAAAAGTATTTTGGGGTAAAAATGTTATATTATTATGGGATTTTTCCATTGGTGGTTTTAGTAATTTGATTTACATGGATGCACCTGCTCAGCAGTAACTTCATTCAATGGAAGAGTCATTTTGTTGACTGTAATTATCAAGTCTGTCCAGTGTCTGGGAGAGTAAAGACCCTACAATGCTCCCAGGTTCAATTGTTATTCACATCAGGGTGTATCGAATTTGAGGGGTGGTACCTCTTCCTTCATTGTAAAGCATAGAAGCCCTGTTTCCTCTCTTGGGTCATCACAAGGTCATGACTGGTTCGGAAAGGTTATAACAGTCACCAGAAGGACTGCTACAGCCAGTTTAATTATCAACCCCCAGGCCCGACTGGCTGCTCTGCAGACTTCTAGAAACCTAAAAACTGGCAGGGGGCAATGTATGCATGCATTGCAATGGTGGCAGGTTGTCTTTGAAGTGAATAACCTAGTAACAATGTTTTTTTTCTCTATGACCTTGGAAAGGCACTTTTCTCTAATATGGTAGACATCAATGGAGCCAGATAACACAATGTCTTCTAAGTGAATTATTTTCAGGGCATGTGTAACAATCACATTGTGCTTTACATTGATATGAATTACGAGTTGTGCCCCATTTTCACAATCCTTGACTATATACCCTATAAACCCTCTATGAGCCAAAGAAGAAAGTCACTAACAAGCAGTGCTAGACTTAAACTTTTCATGTATTAAATACATGACCATGTCATGACAATTTACTAATATTTGGTTTATGTCCCAAAAACAGTCAAGAAATGAAAGGGGTTGTCCGGGGTAAGGTAACATGTCAGCAGCCACTCAGACTGCAGACTTTTGAATCCTCACATTGCGCACACTGCAGGTTGTAAGAATTCCCGGAGCCCTCGTCATGTGACTGCAAGTACGTGATTTGAATACTTCTGGACACATTTCAACTCGACTTATCCAACTTCGCTCAATGCACTTGCACTGAGCGAGGCCACACATGTCTAGTCGGCATGTGACCACATGTACAGTATACTAGTTGCATAATTTCAGTCATGCGCCCCATTTCCGGCAGAGAATCCTCACAGCATGCAGTACGCACGATGTGAGGATTCACCAGTCTGCTGTCTTAGGGTACCGTTACACGTAACGACGCACCAACGATTCCGACAACGATACGATCTGGCTAAGATCGTTTGTGCATCGCTAGTAAGCAGTCATACAGGCCGATCTTCATAACGACGCATCAGCGATCAGCGATGTCACTAACGACCACGGCGATCGTTGGTACCGTGTCACACACTGTCTATAATAGCAATTCAGACTTTGAATAGGCGTCCTTCAGCGCTATCTATATGAGTTCGGAGTCGCCAACGAGGTCGCTTGTCGTTGATAAGGGGCGTCAAACACAGCGATGCATGCTGGTCAGCGTGACGCCAGCGATCAAAAAATGATCCTGAACGTTCGCGCACGATCAGCAACATTGCAGCAGGGAGCCGGTCGTTTCCACGTGTCACACTTAGCGAGATCGCTAGCGATGTCTCTGTTGCATCACAAAATCATTGTCGCTTCAGCGATATCGCTAGCGATCTCGCCGTGTGTAACGGGGGCTTTATAGAGTGGCTTCGGACATGTAACCTGGGGCCAGACAACCCCTTTAAGACAAATTTGGAATGTTTCCCATAGATGTGGTTAGTCTAATGGGTTACTATTAACAATTATTGTTATGTTTGCATCTACCGATACATATGGTAAATATCCTATGTCACAAGTGCAATGAAACTAAAAAAGTGGTTTGGTACCGTGTTAGCCAGTAGAAAAAAATATATAAAGTGCTCTCAGTGAGAGAAACAAAATAGGAATCTTGTGGGTATGATACCTTTTAATGGCTAACAAATAATGGTGAATGATGTTACAAAGCAAGCTTTCGGGACTGCTTATGTCCCTTCATCAGGCTGATAAGTGCAATGAATATACAGAACCTAGGAGTTTGCAGTGCTGATGTGTCCAAAGATAAAGATGTTTGTTTTTTCTGTAAATAATAAAATCTTAAGAAGTATTACCGATCCATCCTTCCTACTTAGAAGCCCCATCATGTAATATCAGGTGACCACACAGAGAGTGGACTTCAAGATGTTCAGCCATGTTCTGTTTGTTGACCTGCTGCTTGTAATCCATCTAACTTGCACAAACACAACTCAGATAAGAGTTCCTCATTAGTCTTCATCCCTCTCAGACGCCAGACTATAAAACATTCTGCACAATTTCCTGAATACAAGAATTGTGGATTGTTTTGTCATTCTGATATTGTTGGAAGCAATAAATATTATGGAAGGCGAGAAAATAATAATTTACGGCTATCAATCTTTAACATAAAAGACCTTAGTGTGTTGTTATATGCTGGAATATTGCATTAGATATTAAGAATTACAACCACTGTCATACTTACATTCTCCCTGCTGCTTATATTGCACCAATGTACTTAGCGTCATTGTACAAAGATTGCTAGTAAACCCAGTCCCTAATGGGGTTCACAATTTAGATTTATCTCAAGCATATACATGGCCAGCCAATCAATCAATAAGTTTTTGGAGTACGGGAGGAATTAAAGGATCCATTAGAAGCCTACACAAACATGGGACAAACATATATAATCCATGCAAACAGTGCCCTTAGCCAGATATCTAAACCCAGGACCCTAGTGAAGCAGAGTAATGGGGCTATAACATTGAGCTACACTACTGGCATAGTATACAGAATGAGTAGGCCAGTTTATTAATAATAGGTAATATAATCGGCTGGTTTTAGGGTTATATACCACCGTCAACCACCAAGAGATGGCATAACAAATAGTATATCAGGCTGCTAAAGATGCAATTTTCTGGCCAGTCATTCCAGTCTATATACAAATCAGGACTTATTTATGTGTTAGTATTTGGTTAGCATCATCAGTGTTTGTATACCATAACCAGGAGAGGAACATATAGAACAACTATATTTGAAAGACTCCCACTCCTGTGAAAACACTCCTGGTTTTGGCATCGAAATACTGATAAAATATACTGGTGTGTGAATAAAGGCTAAGGGCTTGTGCAGACGACCAAATTATTGGTCCAAGAGCGATCCGACAAAACATCAGGTCACATTTGGACCAATGTTATGCCATGGGCGCGTGCACATGTCTGATTTTTTCCTTGAACAGAGATTGCCAAAGTTTGAGCCGACGTTCAGATCGCACTCGCCTATGCAAGTCAGTGAGTGCATGGAAATCATCGGACTGCACTCAGATGACATCTGACTGCAATCCGATTTCTGCAGCCACACAGAATGGAGAAAATGGAGAAATTTTTCTCTCCGTCTTCTCCTCATCCGAAAGAATCGGAGCACACTCTGATCAAATTCTGGCTAGAATGTCATTTGCATAGTTGATGTAATTTTCTCGGATGAGAAAAAATAAGTTTGTTTGCACCTAACCTAAAGTCATTTTACCGGGGTAGACATATCATTGGTTCAACTTCACAAGGGCCCAAGAGGTAAGGGGGCCCATTCCCACCTTCAAAGTAGAAAACAACTTCTGCCATAGACAGAATTATTGGCTGTAAAGGGCCCATTTACCGTTCTCGCACAGTGGCCCTTTTCTGTCTGTATCCGCCACTTAATTTTGACAAATTATTAAAATTATATTTAAAAAATTGAAATCTAAAGCCCCTGTTACACATAACGATGTCCCAGCGATCCCACCAATGATCCGACATGATGGGATCGCTGGGACATCGTTAGGCTGATCGCTGGTGAGCTGTCACAAGACAGCCCCTCCAGCGATCAGGACCAGCGACGCTGGACGCTGGATTCCAAGGTAAACATCGGGTATCTAAGAGCCGCGCGACTCCTGGATACCCGATGTTTACATTAGAAACCAGCGTCCAGCATCGCTGATCGCTGGTCTCTCGCTGCCACACGCAGCGATGCATGCTGGGCAGCGGGAGACCAGCGATCGAAAAACGGCCCAGGCGGATGCTGCACGATCAGCGATAACCGGCAGGGGGGCCGGTCGCTGATCCCCATCACACACAGCAATCTCGCTGGCGAGATCGCTGATGTGTCACAAAATCGCTGTGTGACGGGGCCTTAAATCGATCATCTGTGCTAAATTAACATAATGTAAAGGGATGAAAATGCTGAAAACCCAGAACAGCTCTTGGAATTTGGGAGCAGTTTACGCCCAGGTATATTATGTTTACAATTCATTGTTCGGTGTCTTCTAGTAAACCCATGGGAGATTCACTTGGAAGTGACAGAGTAAACACTTGTATATGGAAAGTCTTGTGTCATCTCATAAAGGAAATGTATAAAAAGGCTCTAAAGAAAACAGTTCTTCCTCGAATTACATAGAAACTGATTAGGTTTCTCTCTGAAAACATAGTACTGGGAAATCTGTTCCGGGATGTGTTCCTTTCTGTACTAGATCAGTCGCTTCTCCTGGTAAAAAGTTCAACTCTTCTTTTTTGCACTTTTTGTGTTAATTAATTGATGCAAAATATATAATTAGACAATTCACTAAAGTGAAGCTGAGATTATTGTGCACGGATTATAAGTGTGACCTTATGTAAAAGAGTGTTTCTCACATGGAGAGGTCTTTTTTACATTGTAAAAGACCATTGTCATACAGGTGAAATAGGATACTTTGGTAGTTGGTATTCACTTGCTTCAACTGATCTATTCAAAACAAATTCCTTTATAGATAGGATCTTAATAATAATGGAGTACAGACGGCATATACAGTGGGGAAAAAATGTATTTAGTCAGTCAGCAATAGTGCAAGTTCCACCACTTAAAAAGATGAGAGGCGTCTGTAATTTACATCATAGGTAGACCTCAACTATGGGAGACAAACTGAGAAAAAAAAATCCAGAAAATCACATTGTCTGTTTTTTTTTCATTTTATTTGCATATTATGGTGGAAAATAAGTATTTGGTCAGAAACAAAATTTCATCTCAATACTTTGTGATATATCCTTTGTTGGCAATGACAGAGGTCAAACGTTTTCTGTAAGTTTTCACAAGGTTGCCACACACTGTTGTTGGTATGTTGGCCCATTCCTCCATGCAGATCTCCTCTAGAGCAGTGATGTTTTTGGCTTTTCGCTTGGCAACACGGACTTTCAACTCCCTCCAAAGGTTTTCTATAGGGTTGAGATCTGGAGACTGGCTAGGCCACTCCAGGACCTTGAAATGCTTCTTACGAAGCCACTCCTTCGTTGCCCTGGCGGTGTGCTTTGGATCATTGTCATGTTGAAAGACCCAGCCACGTTTCATCTTCAATGCCCTTGCTGATGGAAGGAGGCTTGCACTCAAAATCTCACGATACATGGCCCCATTCATTCTTTCATGTACCCGGATCAGTCGTCCTGGCCCCTTTGCAGAGAAACAGCCCCAAAGCATGATGTTTCCACCACCATGCTTTACAGTAGGTATGGTGTTTGATGGATGCAACTCAGTATTCTTTTTCCTCCAAACACGACAAGTTGTGTTTCTACCAAACAGTTCCAGTTTGGTTTCATCAGACCATAGGTGTCACGGGGGCTTAGTTCAACTAAGGCTGAAATACCC
The DNA here is from genome assembly GCF_039654945.1 of Dendrobates tinctorius. Taxonomy (NCBI): domain Eukaryota; kingdom Metazoa; phylum Chordata; class Amphibia; order Anura; family Dendrobatidae; genus Dendrobates; species Dendrobates tinctorius. The sequence goes on from NW_027361821.1 coordinate 333,579, forward strand.
GGGGCCCCTGTGGTGTCCCTTTTACTAGGGGAAACCCTGTCTGACCCTCAACCCAGGGTTTTTGCTGAAGGTGCAAATGCCTGAGCCTCCGACCTTTCCTTATCTCCTGCTCAGCCCTGCACTTAACCCTCCACCCTCCACCCAGTGAGGAGTCACACCACCAAAGCTCCCACACAAATAATGACAGACAGGGAGAACTTAAACTGCACTGCGCCGCACACACACAGGAATAAACAGTAATGTGAACAGGGCACAACTAAACACAAATATGGGAAGGAGAAAGGATAACGACGGATCATACGACACCAGATATGAATCTCTCTCTCTTGAACACCTCCACTCCAGACCGGAACCACTTGGTATGAAACACAAGCTATAATCGGCGACGCCCATATGCCAGTATGACTATTTAAAGACCGTGGGCGTGACTAACCTTCCAACCTGGTCTCCAGCAGGATTAACCCCCGAGAGCCTGAAGATCAAACCGGCGCCACTGAGGCTATAGTGGCTGGAGGTGGAACTACCTCTGCCTGCCGGATGCTGCGGTGTGAACAGCGTCCGACATGACAGTACCCCGTCTTCTACGAGGGACCCCAGGGCCCTCAAGACTCATAGGACCCGGCTTGTCCGGATGACGACGGTGAAAAGAACTGACCAGCCGATCCGCATGTATGTCTGAGGCTGGAACCCAAGACCTCTCCTCTAGACCATACCCCCGCCAGTGCACCAAATACTGAAGAGTACGGCGTACTACTCGAGAGTCCACCACCTTGGCGACCTCGAACTCTAACTCGCCATCCTCCATGACTGGAGGTGGCATCGGCGTCGTGTCCACCAAGCCTACCACCTTTTTCAATAAAGCCCTGTGAAAAACGTTATGTATTCTGTACACCGCAGGAAGTTCCAACCGATAAGCCACTGGGTTAATGATGGCAGAAATCCTAAAAGGCCCAATAAACCTTGGACCCAGTTTTAAAGATGGGATTTTGAGTTTTATGTTCTTCGTAGCTAACCACACCCATTCACCCACACACAGGTCCGGACCTGGCACGCGTCTACTGTCAGCCACCCATTTGTACCTGGCACTCATGCTCAACAAACGCTGTTTCACCCGCCTCCAGACTGATGACAATTGGGCTCCTAGCTGATCCTCCTCCGGGACACCCCCGGAGTCACCCTGACGTAAGGTACAAAACTGAGGATGTTGACCGTACACACAAAAGAATGGAGACTCTCCTGATGACTCTTGGCGGTGATTATTTAATGCGAATTCGGCCAGAGGAAGGAAAGTAGACCACTCCTCCTGGTTGTCGGACACAAAGCATCGTAAATACTGTTCTAGATTTTGGTTCATGCGCTCAGTTTGTCCATTAGACTGTGGATGAAACGCCGATGAATGTGACAACTTGATCCCCAACCTAGAGCAAAAAGCTTTCCAAAACCTCGCCACAAATTGCGTACCCCTATCAGATACTATGTCAGACGGTACTCCGTGGAGTCTGACCACCTCCTTCACAAATACCTGAGCCAACGTCTTAGCATTGGGCAAAGAGGACAACGCCACAAAATGCGCCATCTTTGAAAAACGGTCAACCACCACCAGGATGACCGTGTTCCCTGCCGAGGCTGGCAAGTCAGTGATAAAATCCATGGAGATTTCTGTCCATGGCCTATTGGGTACCCCCAGAGGCTGTAGCGTGCCAGCAGGACGGGTTCGGGGTGACTTAGCCCTAGCGCACGTGATGCAAGCTGCCACGTACGAGACCACGTCCTGCCGGATTTTGGGCCACCAGAAACGACGCGATACCAGCTCTAAGGTGCCCTTCACCCCTGGGTGACCAGCCAGTACCGAATCGTGGTGTTCCTTCAACACCTTAGGCCGAAGATGCAGGGGTACAAATGATTTGTTGGCGGGAAGTCCTGGTGGTACCTCCTCTTGGGCCTCGGCAATCTCCGCCTCTACCTCAGTCGTGAGAGCCGAGACCACTACCCCTTTCTGGAGGATGGGTACCGGCTCTTCCCGAGGTTCTCCCCCCCGGAAAACACCTAGACAAAGCATCCGCCTTGGTGTTTTTAGCCCCGGGACGGTACGTCACAAGAAAATTGAAACGAGTAAAAAACAATGCCCAGCGAGCCTGCCTAGGAGACAGACGCTTGGCCGACTCCAGGTAGAGCAGATTCTTATGGTCGGTGATAACTGTGACCTGGTGAGCCGCCCCCTCCAAGAAGTGTCGCCATTCCTCAAAAGCCAGTTTGATGGCCAACAACTCCCTGTTGCCGATATCATAATTCCGTTCGGCCGGCGACAGCTTCTTGGAGAAGTAGGCGCATGGATGCATCTCGCTCAAGGACGAGCCTTGAGCCAGTACTGCCCCCACTCCCACCTCCGACGCATCAACCTCTACCACAAAAGGTTTAGACACGTCTGGTTGCACCAGAATGGGGGCTGAAGCAAAACTATTCTTCAGATGCTCAAATGCACGTATCGCCACCTCAGGCCAGTTCGCCAGATCGGCACCCTTCTTTGTCATGTCCGTGAGCGGTTTGGCGACAGTCGAAAAGTGTTTTATAAATTTCCTATAATAATTCGCAAACCCAAGGAACCGCTGGAGTGCTTTCAGACTCTCCGGCCTCTCCCATTGCAACACCGCTTGCACCTTAGCGGTGTCCATTTTAAAACCGGCTGCGGACACAATATATCCCAAAAAGGGCAACTCCTGGACAAAAAATAAACATTTTTCCAGCTTAGCATAGAGCTGGTTCTCCCGGAGCAACTGTAACACCTGCCTAACATGCTCCAAATGAGTGTCCCGATCGCTAGAATAAATGAGGATATCATCCAGGTATACAATCACAAATCTCCCCAGGACATGAGCAAATACATCATTAATAAAATGTTGGAAAACGGCAGGCGCGGTGGTCAACCCAAACGGCATAACCAGACTCTCAAAATGACCCTCAGGAGTGTTAAACGCCGTCTTCCACTCATCCCCCTGACGGACCCTTATGAGGTTATACGCCCCCCTGAGGTCCAGCTTGGAAAACCATTTCGCCCCCGCTACCTGGTTGAACAAATCCGGGATCAACGGCATTGGGTAGGGATCACGGATAGTAATCTGGTTTAACTCTCGGAAATCCAGACACGGGCGTAACCCCCCATCTTTCTTCTTAATGAAGAAAAACCCCGCGGCTACAGGCGAGGACGAAGGCTGGATGTGACCTTTGCTCAGACTCTCCGCGATGTAGTCTTTCAGAGCTTGTCTCTCAGGACCAGAAATATTAAACATCCTGGCCTTAGGTAATTTGGCCCCGGGTTTTAACCTAATAGCACAGTCATAGGCTCTATGTGGAGGCAGTTCTGAGCAACCCTTCTCAGAGAAAACATCCGCGAAATCCTGCAAAGCCTCCGGCAGGCTGGGCGTCACGGCGGACACACATGTGGCCAAGCAATTGTCTTGGCAGAAACCACTCCATTGCACTATGTCCTGAGTTTTCCAATCAATTACCGGGTTGTGCCTGGACAGCCATGGAAAACCCAGGACCATTTGAGCTGGGAGATTACGGAGGACCCTACATGTAACCGACTCAGAATGTAGGACCCCAATGTGGAGTTTCACCTCTGCCACAAACTCAGTAATCTCCCCTTGAGGGAGGGGAACAGCATTAATGGTCACCACCTGTATGGGGTGAGGAAGTTTTTCGATCTTAAACCCGGCGGTGTGTGCAAACTCCTCATCTATGAGATTGGTGGCGGAACCGCTATCCACAAACACTGATATAGGTAGCTCTCTGCCGGCGATAATAACCTTGGCAGGGAGCATACATTGAGATACCATCATGGAGGATATGCATACGCTCAGTTGGGTCTCCTCCATACCCTCTGAGCTTAACAGTTTTCCGCCGGTGTGACCCTCTTAGGTAGTACCGGGCAAACGTTAACATAATGACCTCCTTTACCACAGTAGAAACATGCTCCGGGCTTCCGGAATCCCAGAGCGCGAGGCTGAACCTGTGCCATGCCAGCAATCTGCATAGGTTCAGGGGACTCATCTACTTCAACCACACCTGCACCTCTGTTTTCCCCCAGAGGTAGCGTCTCCTGTGCCCCCTGACGAAAACGGCGATCAATACGTATCACCAAACTCATGGCAGACTCCAATGATGCCGGAGTCTCATACATCAGGAGGGCTTGTTTCACCCTCCCTGATACCCCATGAATAAACTGGCTCCGCAGTGCTGGGTCATTCCACTGTGTGTCTACAGCCCAGCGGCGAAATTCCGAACAATAGTCTTCTGCCAAGCGCTCCCCCTGGCGGAGGGCGCGGATTTTAGATTCCGCTAGAGCCAGTCGGTCAGGGTCATCGTAAATGAGCCCGAGGGCAGAAAAAACATTATCGACCGAATGAAATGTAGCAGAGTCAGCTGGTAAGGAAAATGCCCATGCTTGGGGGTCACCACTCAGTAATGACAACACCAGCCCTACTCGCTGGGCCTCATTACCTGAGGATATTGGCCGCATGCGGAAGTATAATTTGCAGGCCTCCTGAAATACGACAAATTTGCTGCGATCGCCTGAAAATCGTTCTGGCAGCGGAAACTTCGGCTCTGCACCGATACCTGCAGATGCCGTTTGCACCTTTGCTACTACCAGGCCCTGCTGCTGAACTGCCCCTTTCAACTCGGAGACCTGTATGGACAGCGCCGCCAACTGGCGGGTTATGGAATCTAATGGATCCATGGACTCCTGAAAAAATGTGGGCCGATTATAATGTCACGGGGGCTTAGTTCAACTAAGGCTGAAATACCCGGGGCCCCTGTGGTGTCCCTTTTACTAGGGGAAACCCTGTCTGACCCTCAACCCAGGGTTTTTGCTGAAGGTGCAAATGCCTGAGCCTCCGACCTTTCCTTATCTCCTGCTCAGCCCTGCACTTAACCCTCCACCCTCCACCCAGTGAGGAGTCACACCACCAAAGCTCCCACACAAATAATGACAGACAGGGAGAACTTAAACTGCACTGCGCCGCACACACACAGGAATAAACAGTAATGTGAACAGGGCACAACTAAACACAAATATGGGAAGGAGAAAGGATAACGACGGATCATACGACACCAGATATGAATCTCTCTCTCTTGAACACCTCCACTCCAGACCGGAACCACTTGGTATGAAACACAAGCTATAATCGGCGACGCCCATATGCCAGTATGACTATTTAAAGACCGTGGGCGTGACTAACCTTCCAACCTGGTCTCCAGCAGGATTAACCCCCGAGAGCCTGAAGATCAAACCGGCGCCACTGAGGCTATAGTGGCTGGAGGTGGAACTACCTCTGCCTGCCGGATGCTGTGGTGTGAACAGCGTCCGACATGACAATAGGACATTCTCCCAAAACTCCTCTGGATCATCCAAATGCTCTCTAGCAAACTTCAGACGGGCCCGGACATGTACAGGCTTAAGCAGTGGGACACGTCTGGCACTGCAGGATCTGAGTCCATGGTGGCGTAGTGTGTTACTTATGGTAGGCCTTGTTACATTGGTCCCAGCTCTCTGCAGTTCATTCACTAGGTCCCCCTGCGTGGTTCTGGGATTTTTGCTCACCGTTCTTGTGATCATTCTGACCCCACGGGGTGGGATTTTGCGTGGAGCACCAGATCGAGGGAGATTATCAGTGGTCTTGTATGTCTTCCATTTTCTAATTATTGCTCCCACAGTTGATTTCTTCACTCCCAGCTGGTTGGCTATTGCAGATTCAGTCTTCCCAGCCTGGTGCAGGGCTACAATTTTGTTTCTGGTGTCCTTTGACAGCTCTTTGGTCTTCACCATAGTGGAGTTTGGAGTCAGACTGTTTGAGGGTGTGCACAGGTGTCTTTTTATACTGATAACAAGTTTAAACAGGTGCCATTACTACAGGTAATGAGTGGAGGAAAGAGGAGACTCTTAAAGAAGAAGTTACAGGTCTGTGAGAGCCAGAAATCTTGATTGCTTGTTTCTGACCAAATACTTATTTTCCACCATAATATGCAAATAAAATGAAAAAAAAACAGACAATGTGATTTTCTGGATTTTTTTTTCTCAGTTTGTCTCCCATAGTTGAGGTCTACCTATGATGTAAATTACAGACGCCTCTCATCTTTTTAAGTGGTGGAACTTGCACTATTGCTGACTGACTAAATACTTTTTTTCCCCACTGTATACTGCTCACGAGTCATAGATACTAGGATTTTGTGGATACAAATGTTGAGTCTGATGCCAAAAACAACCGGTGTAGAAAATCACCACAACTGTCAGAACAAGTAGTATAAAGGGCTTGTCTCTTAGGCCGGAGTCACACTGGCGAGGAATACGGGAGAGTGAGAGGCGCTAAAAGCACGCATAGACACGGACCAATGATTCTCTATGTGGTCACTCACACCAGCCGTATATTTCTCATCTGTATTCTACAGTCCGTGCCAATCGCAGCATGCTGCAATAGTCAGCGTACTACGGCCGTAGTACGCCAATGCAAGTCTATGGGTGCGCAAAAAATACGCATTACACACGGACCACACATGTGACTTGCGAGAAATACGCACCCGGTGTCTTTTAGAAAAGCCGGCAATTCAGTGCGCTATACAGTAAACTCACACTGACAGGTTTAATAAAGAAACGAAAGAATAGATATAGACACATAGAATACATATATATATATATATATATATATGCATTCTATGTGTCTATATCTATTCTTTGGTTTCTGTTTAGAAACCCTGTCATAGGGCTCCATTATATGTCCATTTTGCAAGCCTGCGAGAAAATCTCGCCATACGGATTACATACGGATGCTGACATGCGCAAAATACACGACCACACCTTGATTACGGATGACATACGGAGCACTATTTAGGGGTCTGTCATCCGTATTACGCATGTAAAATACGGAGCGTATTTTGCGCAGGTTAGTGTGACCCCGGCCTTAGGGATTATTCACTATTAGGACTTATAGTTAGTGATGACGCTGATGAGCGAACGTGCTCTGATAAGGTGTTACCTGAACAAGCTTTGGTGCTAACCGAGTGTCTTCGGCATGCTCGAATAATATGTTTGAGTCACCGAATAATATGTTTGAGTCACCACGCCTGCATGTCTCGCAGATGTTTGATAGCTGCCATACAATCATGGATTACCTAACAAACAGGCAATCCCTGCATGTGTTGCACTGTCTGACAGCCGTGAGTCATGCAGCCACGGGGACTCAGACATATTATTTGAGCACACCGAAGTCTCTCAGTTAGCGCCCGAGCATGCTCGAATAATATGTTCGAGTCCCCGCGGCTGCATGTCTCACGGCTGTCAGACAGTGCAACACATGCAGGGATTGCCTGTTTGTGGCTGCCATAAAATACAATATGGGGGCTGGCTAGAAAAATTAGTATTGAGGCAACTTTTTAAAGAGCCCTTTGTATGGTGCTTGTTCCCAGTTATTGACCCATGTGAGCAAGGCAGTGTAAGTTCTATGTTCACTAAACAAATGTCTGATGTATTTAATTATATAGCTGAAATTGTGGCTTCACTGTTAATGGATATTCAGAATTTGGTGACATGTCATCTATTCCCATTAAAGGGAACCTGATACGTGATGCATGCTGCCCAAACCATGGACAGCGTATATCAGCTACTGGCTATGTGATCACAGCCATGTATAATGACCGAAATACTGCGGCGTATCAGAGAAAAACATGTTTTTAAGGCCTTGTTCACACGTTCAGTATTTGGTCAGTATTTTACATCAGTATTTGTAAGCCAAAACCAGGAGGAAAAGTATAATAGAGACACGTCACCACTTCTGTATTTATCACCCACTCCTGATTTTGGCTTACAGATACTGATGTAACATACTGACCAAATACTGAATGTGTGAATGTGGCCTAATAGCTGACGTAGACCAAGCCGCGCAGGTGACTAGTCGTACTGGCAGACAGAGTCCTGCAGCGATCGATACCGAGGAAGACACAGGGAAGCCATACAATTCCATGGCACAGAGTGAAACTTACACTTACATCTACATCATAATCTGACATGCTGCTCCTGCCAGTTTACACTCCATAGATATTTCACAGCATTTGCATGAGATTTCTGAAAATCTGATGCATTTTTGCTTCCACTATAAAACACAGCAGAAAATCTACAGAGTTTATGCAGCGTGGGAATCTAGCCTTATGCTGTATGGACATAAAATAGCTACAGAAGAGGGCCTAAGTCAGAAAGGGTGCCCCAGTAAGAAGTGGGCAGGTGGGCGCCTATTGAGAGCTAGCACAATAGCAGTATTGGTGTCACTTCCTGTTTGTTTGTGGAAGGCCCATAAACTTGCCCCTAAGGCCAAAGGTTGTCTTATTTTGTGATGCCTCTCACCTTCCTGCATCCGACAAGACTCTTTTCTTTTCCCAAACTTTTTTTTTTAACCTCTGGTCTTTTATGACAGCAGAACACTGGGAGGTGTCATTAACATCACAACATGGAGAAGAAGACATCTTTTGAAATCCAAATGAAAGTGTGAATGGGGTGATAGTTTGAGGAGGGACAGAGGAAGAGGAGGGAGTGTGTGGCAGATGAGGTGGCTGTCTGGCTGGCTGGGTAATCACCCACCTTTGTGTAAGTAGATGGGGATATTTGGAAAGTGACTGGACTTTCCAGTCCTTTATCTGATTTGCTTTTGCTTTGATCTCCACAGGGAATAACTGCTGGCTATACAAATGATCACAATTAAAGACAGATCCAGCCACACCAACCTTGTTTAAAAAACAAACTCAAAACATTCACATGGCATAGATTAAGCAATTGTGCCTTGAAGAACTGATCTGAGGTAGGGGCTCACAATATCAGAGCAAGGCCATGTTCCTTTATTTTCTCATTAGTATCTTTATTTCTTCCCTCCAGTTTCATGTGTGCTGTGCATTAAAGTGTGATCTGTAGCTTTGAGTCCGGCAGTGAAATCTTCCTTTATTAGCTCATAATATGAAGTATAATAATTACACATGTAAATCCACCTAAAAAAAAATAAAAATAAGCACAGAATTGGAATGACCATACAATGCCTATAAATTACAACCACGGGGCCTTGTGGGACAATTTATTACAACACAGAAATATCTAATAAAATAATAGAATAAACAGAAATTAATCCAGACACCTAGTGATAATATAAAAATTGCACTGGTTCAATTTGCCAATAACTCAATGAGTTGACTAAAAGGAAAATAATGTCCAATCTGTATTTGGATGTACATTAATACCATGTATTGTGTCAGTTGAATGAGCTGCTGAGAAAGCTGTTAAAGGGGTTGTCCAGCCTTAGGCTGCAGGTCTGCAGTCACTCTATCTGACAGCAGACTTGTCTATCCTCTCATCACGAGCACGCTGCACTGCGAGGATTCTTCCATTTCATAGAATCATAGAATGGTAGAGTTGGAAGGGACCTCCAGGGTCATCATTTCCAACCCCCTGCTCAACGCAGGATTCACTAAACCATCTCAGACATTTCGGCAGGCGGACGAGTGATGAGAAATATGCGATTTGCATACATGCAGTCATATGCCGACTAGATGGGTTCAACCTCGCTCAGCGCAAGTGTATGGAGCAATGCCGGATACAATCTAGTTGGAATGTGTCCGGAAGTATTCAAATCGCGTCAGAGAATCCTCACAATGCACAGTGAATGAAAATGTGATGTGAAAATTTACAAGTCTGCAGTCACAAAGAGTGACTGCAGACTTGTAGCTTAAGATCATACAACCCTTTTAAAGCCTGGACTAAGGGAAGATGGTGTGAAACACTTTATTATTATTACATATTTATACAGCACCAATGGTTCCATGGTGCTGTACATGAGAAGGGGTTACATACAAATTACAGATATTACTTACAGTAAACAAACTAACAATCACAGACTGATACAGAGGGGAGAGAGGACCCTGCCATTTCGGGCTTACATGCTACAGGATGGTGGGGAAGGAGACAGTAGGTTGGGGGGTTGCAGCAGCTCCAGTGATGGTGAGGCGGTAGCTCCAGTAGTGGTGAGGAGGCAGCGGGGATCATTGCAGGCTGTAAGTTTTCCTGAAGAGATGGGTTTTCAGGTTCTGTCTGAAGGATCCAAATGTGGTTGATAGTCGGATGTGTTGGGGCAAAGAATTCCAGAGGATGGGGGATATTCGGGAGAAGTCTTGGAGGCGGTTGGGTAAGGAGCGAATAAAGGCCCCTTTACATTTAGCGATGCACCAGCGATCCCAACAACGATACGACCCGGTCAGGATCGCTGGTGCATCGCTAAATGGTCGCTAGTGAGCTGCCACACAGGCAGATCTCACAGCGATGCAGCGACGCAGCAGCGGTCGTTACTTACCTTTCAGACGCGGTGATCCTGACGTCCTTCCGCCCGCGCCCATGCGTCACTCGTCAGCGCCAGCAGGAAGCCCAGCAGGAAGCGCCCGACGAGAAATGGAGCTGCACGATCTTGCGCGATCAGCGACAGACAGCGGGGGAGCCAGTTGGAGGTAAGTATCACACATAGCGATATCGCTAGCAATATCGCTGCTGCGTCACAAAATCGGTGACTCTTTAGCGATATCGCTATGTGTAAAGGCCCCTTAAGTGTGGAGGAGAGAAGGAGGTCTTGAGAGGACCGGAGATTACGTGAGGGAAGATATCGGGAGATTCGTTCAGAGATATATGGGGGAGACAGGTTATAGATGGCCTTGTAAGTCAATATTAGTAATTTGAATTGGATACGCTGAGGGAATGGGAGCCAGTGAAGAGATTTGCAGAGGGGAGAAGCGGAGGAGTAGTGAGGAGAGAGATTATTATTATTATTATTATTATTATTATTATTATTTATTGTTATAGCGCCATTTATTCCATGGCGCTTTACATGTGAGGGGGGTATACATAAAAACAAGTACAATAGTCTTAAACAATACAAGTCATAACTGGTACAGGAGGAGAGAGGACCCTGCCCGCGAGGGCTCACAATCTTCAAGGGATGGGTGATAATACAGTAGGCGAGGGTAGAGCTGGTCGTGCAGCGGTTTGGTCGATCGGTGGTTACTGCAGGTTATAGGCTTGTCGGAAGAGGTGGGTCTTCAGGCTCTTTTTGAAGGTTTCGATGGTAGGTGAGAGTCTGATATGTTGTGGTAGAGAGTTCCAGAGTAGGGGAGATGCGCGAGAGAAATCTTGTATGCGATTGTGGGAAGAGGAGATAAGAGGGGAGTAGAGAAGGAGATCTTGTGAGGATCGGAGGTTGCGTGCAGGAAAGTACCGGGAGACGAGGTCACAGATGTATGGAGGAGACAAGTTGTGGATGGCTTTGTATGTCATGGTTAGGGTTTTGTAATGAGAGATGAATTAGTCAGGCGGCAGAGTTAAGGATGGACTGGAGAGGTGCAATGGTGTTAGCAGGGAGGCCACATAAAAAGATGTTGCAATAATCGAGGCGGGAGATGATGAGGGCATGCACAAGCATTTTAGTAGAATGAGGGTTGAGGAAGGGACGAACTCTGGAAATATTTTTGAGCTGGAGGTGACAGGAGGTGGAGAGAGCTTGGATGTGCGGTTTGAAGGACAGGGCAGAGTCAATGGTTACTCCGAGGCAGCAGACCTCTGGTACGGGGGAAAGCGTGATGTCGTCAATTGCTATAGATAGGTCGGGTAAGGAAGATCTGTGAGATGGGGGAAAGATGATCAGTTTATGTACATGCTCCATGACAGCTTGGCTACTTGATCTGTCAAGTCCTCAGTAGGGCTGCAGTGAAACACATTGCTGTTGGTCTCATGAGATTGGAAGGAAAAGTGGCGCCAATCCTGGAACCATAAGAACACGTGTTTTTCCTGTCCGGCTTAGCCATGCTGCGAACACAAAATCCAGGTAGAAATATTAGTCTGAGCAGCTCTATAGCATCCTGCCTGCAGATCAGCTGCCGTTTTCAACACGACAGGTTCCCTTTAATATGGCTTCTAATGGAGAATATGGGTAGTTAAATTCTTCATGATTTCAAAAGAAACAAATGTGAAATCAGATTTTATATGCCATATTGCATCTAGGTCTGCATTCCAGAGCTTGTACAGAACTGTAATACGTATGAGGTCATAGAAACATGGAAAACTGATACATAAGGAAAATGTATGAAACTGTCGAAAAAAGTGACTGTTGTTGCTCAGAGCAACCAATCACAGCGCAGCTTTTATTTCGTACTCTGTTATTGAAATACAAAGTCTGTGATTGGCTGCTATCGGCCATAAGGACAGATTTCCCTTTAGCACCCTTGCGCTGAGCCCATCCTGGGGGACCTGAAAATACCTTTGATAGAAGTGATGCACCTGTCTGTAACCTGTAGAACAAACAAGAACTTTACAAACAAGTGCAATGAAAATACTGTCCAGAGTGGTAATGTGTTAATGTGGGTTATACAATCCTTTAAGTGTTTGCACTTTAATTTAATGTGACCAATAAAAGTGTAACCTAGACCCCTGTCTTCTCCTGTGTTGCTGTTTGCTAACAAGGGCAGATGTGTTTCCACCATTCCAAGGCCCCGCTGGGATTTCATGGGGAATTTTATGGCTTCCAGCAGTAATGACAACACATGACCAGCACAGACGGACACCCATTAACAGCCATTCAGCAATTATACAGTGATGTCGGATTTTGTGAGCTAATGGATAGCACGGTAAAAATGATTACACAATGTCATGCTGCTCCATATCAAGGACCCATGAGAGCAATTCTAGTAAACTAAGACATATCCACAAATGCCTGGCTCATCTTCAGTGCTGATTAGCTAACAAAAAAGGGAAAGCATGTAGCATCTCAAAAAAGAAAGTACAGTATAAGGCCTCTTTCACACATCAGTATTTTTGATCAGTATTTCATCAGTATTTGTATGCCAAAACCAGGAATGTCTCCAAAATAAGGAACAGGAGTCAGTCTTTCAATTATATTTTTTTCTCGGTAAGTTCCATTCCTGGCTTTGGCATACAAACGCTGATGCAAAATACTGACCAAACACTGATGTGTGAATGAGCCTTAAGGCAGGGAGGCTGGATACAATGAAACGGAAAACTTTACAAAGGCAGAAGTAGTTTTAACCAACTGGTGAGGTGGGGTTTGCCACACCCCAGGGAATTTTTGTTTGGCTGCCATTCATTGAAAAATGCTGGTATGAGGATACGTGTCTCACTAGCTTCCATCCATTTCCTTGTCAACAGGATGTCGTCAAGGCCTCTCTCTTCTGGCTATGCATAACAGAGCTAGCTGTCGCTAAGGGTACCGTTACTCTTAGCGATGCACCAGCGATCCCGACCACGATATGGATCGCTGGTGCATCGCTAAGTGGTCGCAAGTGAGCTGCCACACAGGCAGATCTCACCAGCGACATAGCAGGGGTCGGGGGTCGCTACTTACCTGTCAGACGTGGCGATCCTGACGTCCTCCCGCCCGCATCCACGCGTCGCTCGTCGGCGCCACAGGAAGCCCAGCAGGAAGCAGACGACGAGAAATGGTCCAGGACATTCTCGCGCGACAAGCGATGAGCAGCGGGAGAGCCGGTCAGAGGTAAGTATCAGACAGCGATATCGCTAGCAATATCGCTGCACGTCACAAAATCGGTGACGTTACAGCGATATTGCTAGCGATATCGCTATGTGTAATGGGGGCTTTAGTGCTGTCTTGGCCTTGCTGAACCCCACATCACCACTCACTATTTACATTATCCTAAAAGTCATGTTTCATAATGCCCTCGGATTGAATCATCAAAGTATTACATTTTACGATACTTGTGGGTGTCAAAAATTTGTAATCATGTGTAATCAATAGCCAATAAGAAAACGATTAAAACAAACGTCATCTTTGCATTTTCTGTAAAAATAAGAGATTTCTAAACACTGGGGTATAGGAAACTCCACATCACCAGTTGCGTGACAAAAATCCCATCTTACCAGTTGAGGGTTAATATACAACATAAGTGGATACATGGGGTATTACATCAAAGTGATTGGTGCCATGGATTGGTGGCCTTCGTTATATACTGATGTAGAGAAGCTATCGGCAGGTCAAGATGATACATACAAGGTTTCTCATCCAACCAGATTACCATCAAACAGCTCCTACTATAAACGGCATCAGTGTAAGTAACCTCAGGCAGCTTAAACTTAATCAGATAAAAGAGTAGCCAAAATAGTTAATCTGGGCATAACCATTCTGAAATAAATGCAAAATTGTACGTACCCCACAAGAAAACAAATGGGCAGCATATGGCTCAGTGGTTACCACTATTGTTTTGTAGCAGTGGGGGCCCAAGTTTAAAGGGTTAAGGCCCTTTTACGTTAGCCAAGTTTGCAACCACTGATTGGGAAATATTCACCAAATCTGTCATCTGAGTCATTCTGCACGATCTGCGGGCAGCATGAGCAGAGCATGGGTGCACAACTGCAGCCAGGTACATTTTTCTTTAAAACGCTCCAGCATTTTAGAACACATATACCATATATACTCGAATATAAGCTGAGATTTTCAGCCCATTTTTTGGGGGCTGAAATTCCCAATCTCGGCTTATATTCGAGTCATATACCTGGGGGTCGGAGGAGGAGGGGCGCGGGGTGTCAGGTCATACTTACCCATCCTGGACGGTCTCTGCAGCCCCCAGCTTCTCTGCGATCTCCCTTCCTTCCTTCAGCGGTCACATGGTACCGCTCACTACACTCATGAATATGCGCATATTCATGAGTGTAATGAGCGGTACCATTTGGACTGCAGAGACCCTGCCAGGATGGGTAAGTATAGCGATACTCACCTGTCCGGGGTCCATCGCTGCTTGCTGCTGTCTTGCACGTCATCTGTCAGTGAAGTTCAGACAGCAGAGGGCACGGTGACGTGGATAGTCTGAACATCACTGACAGATGACGTGCCAGACAGCAGCAAGCAGCGATGGACCGGGGGACAGGTGAATATCTCAGGTGCCAGCAGTGACACCAGCACCTGACCCCCAGCGACAGAGAGGTATGTCATTTTTTTACTTTTAAATGCAGCAGCGGCAGCACATGGGGGAATAAGCTATGGAGCATCTTATGGGGGCAGCATTTAGGGGCATAATCTATGGAGCATCTTATGGGGTCAGCAAATAGGGGTATAATCTATGGAGCATCTTATAGGGGCAGCATATAGGGGCATAATCTATGGGGTATCTTATAGGGGCAGCATATGGGGGAATAATCTATGGAGCATCTTATGGGGGCAGCATATGGGGGAATAATCTATAGAGCATCTTATGGGGGCAGCATATTGGGGCATAATCTATGGAGCATCTTATTGGGGCAGCATATGGGGCATAATCTATGGAGCATCTTATAGGGCAGCATATGGGGGCATAATCTATGGAGCATCTTATGGGGGCAGCATATGAGGGCATAATCTATGGAGCATCTTATGGGGCAGCATGTGTGGGCATAATCTATGGAGCATCTTATGGGGGCAGCATATGGGGCCTATTCTATGGAGCATCTTATGGGGCCATAACCTTTATGGAGCAGCATATGGGGCATATTATTCTATGGAGCATCTTATGGGGCTATCATAAACTGTATGGAGCATTATGTGGGGCTCCTGATTCAATATGGATATTCAAAAACATTTAACCTACTGATGTCTCAATTAATTTTACTTTTATTGGCATCTATTATTATTTTTTAAATTTACCAGTAGCTGCTGCATTTTCCACCCTAGGCTTATACTCAAGTCAATAAGTTTTCCCAGTTTTTTGTGGCAAAATTAGGGGGGTCGGCTTATACTCGGGTCAGCTAATACTCGAGTATATACGGTACTTTAAAAGCTATGTGCAGACGTTGCACATTTTTTGTGGATCCACAGCATTTTTTCCGCATGGAATTGCACCAAATCCACAAAGGATTGCTCAATCAATGTCAATCAATGGGAATACAGAGTTGGTGTGCACATGCTGCAGAAAATTCTGCATTGATTCGCAGTGTTTTATTTTCCGCAGCATATCAATTCTTTTTGCGGATCTGCAGCGTTTCTGCACCCATTGACTTACATTGAGTCAGTCAAATCCGCAGCTAAACCACAGGTGTAAAAAGGTCGGTGGATTTGCGTGCCAAAAACGCTGCGGAAGGAAGGAGGAAGGCGGAGACTATGTGTGTGGGCGGAGAATATGTGTCTGAGCAGAGAATATGTGTGTGAGTGGAGAATATGTGCGTATCTGTCTGTGTCTGTCTGCGGGTGTCTGTATGTGAGTCTTTCTGTGGGTGTCTGTCTGTGGGTGTCTGTGTGTTAAATGCCGACAGCGGCATTTAACCAGCGCTTCCGGAAATACGCACATCGCCGACCCAC
Source organism: Dendrobates tinctorius (assembly GCF_039654945.1). Lineage (NCBI taxonomy): Eukaryota > Metazoa > Chordata > Amphibia > Anura > Dendrobatidae > Dendrobates > Dendrobates tinctorius. The sequence continues at coordinate 349,949 of NW_027361821.1, forward strand.
GTCACGTGATCGGGGGTCAGCGATGTGTTGGCATAACAACCAGAGGTCACCTAGAGACCTCTATGGTTGTTGATACTGGATTGCTATGAGTGTCACCCGGTGGTCGGCGCTCATAGCAATGCTGTAATTCTGCTACATATAGGCGATCTGCCCATCACCTATATGTAGCAGAGCCGATCAAGTTGTGGATGCTTCTAGCCTCCCATGGAGGCTATTGAAGCATGCCAAAAGTTAAAAAAAATGTTTTTAAATATATGAAAAAAATAAAAAAGTATAAAAGTTTAAATCACCCCCTTTCACCCCATGCAAAATAAAACAGTAAAAAAAATCACACATACACATATTAGGTATCACCGTGTTCAGAATCGCCCGATCTATCAATTAAAAAAAAGGATTAACCCGATCGCTAAATGGCGTAGAGGGAAAAAAAATCAAAACGCCATAATTTCGTTTTTTTGGACGCCACGACATTGCATTAAAATGCTATAACGGGTGATCAAAAGATCGTATCTGCACAGAAATGGTACCCTTAAAAACGTCAGCTCAGTGCACAAAAAATAAGCCCTCACCCAACCCAAGATCACGAACAATGGAGAAGCTACGGGTCTCGGAAAATGGAGCAATTTTTTTTTTTTTAGCAAACTTAGATATAAGAGAACCTAGACATGTTTGGTGTCTATGAACTCATAATGACCTGGAGAATAATAATGACAGGTCAGTTTTAGCATTAAGTGAACCTAGCAAAAAATCCAAACAAAAAATATGTGAGATTGCACTTTTTTTGCAATTTCACTGCACTTGGAATTTTTTTCCCGCTTTCGAGTATATGACATGCTAAAACCAATGATGTCTTTCAAAAGTACAACTTGTCCCACAACAAACAAGCCCTCAAATGGCCATATTGATGGAAAAATAAAAAAGTTATAGCTCTGGGAAGCAGGGGCACAAAAAAAAAACAAAAACGCAAAATCGAAAATGGACGGAGACGTGAAGGGGTTAATGCAGTTCTGCAAGTGAGTCACAATAATATGCACATAGCGTTCAGCTTTTACCACAGGTTGTACAGACAATGTACAATAAGGTGACATAGGTGACATAGGTGACATAAGGTGACATAGGGTCATCATTAGTAAATAGAAACATAATAGGATTAAATCACTTTAATGTTGTTAATTTGTTCTTTCACCTTTACAAAGCATAGCTAACTCCTAACTACACCATTATCTGGGGAAGATGAGACCACAGCACCTCAATGGTATATACTTTGCAACTCATTATCATTTAAACCATGTTAATATAACAGACTATTTGTGATGGTGTTTTGGGTAAGGTACTAGTAACATCCATATTATCATAAGTGTGGATTCACACACGCTGTCTAAAGGCCCCCATTCCTATTGTCAGTTAATGTCATCAGGTTTGGCTAAAAAAACCTAAGATGAAAACAAAATGAGGCAGTAAATGAATAAACAGCAATAGTGCATGAAACTAATAAAGGGTGCTTATTTAAAATAATAATGATTAAAAAAAACACAAAAGCCATCCCACCGCATCATGGTGACCCTACTAGGGAAGGTCCATAATACCATATGTCAAATGACATAAATGTGAAAAAGGGCATAGCAGGACCGAGACCCCGACTAATGAATACTCACCCAACCATGGGGAGCCGTGTAAACGTAATGTCCAGCTCAAAGGAAAGGGTCACCTTGATGTGGTAGGGTGGCTTTTACATTTTTTAATCAAAATTATGTTAACTAAGTACCCTATATTATTTTCATGCACTATTGCTATTCATTTACTGCATATTTGCTCATTTTGTTTTTATCTTAGGTTGAGCTTACAGTCTAATGTGAATGGAGGCCCCCAACGCTAAGGGCTCCATCACACATAGCGACTCACCAGTGATCCCGACGATATGAACTTGTCAGGATCGTTGGTGTGTTGCTACATGATCGCTGGTGAGCTGTCAAACAGGCAGCTTCACCAGCGATCAGCACCAGCGACGACGAGCACGCGCGTCGCTGTGTACCTTAGATACCAGCGTGCTGGTGCAGGGAGCTGGTAACCAAGGTAAACAGCGGGTTTCTAAGCGCCGCAATCTCGCTGTGTGTGACGAGGGTTTAAGGTTTTTGCATGTCCAATACAAGATAAGCCACCCCCAAAGATCTAGAGCAGCAATTCTTTTGTAGAGAACACAAGCAATCAATAGACTGAACATTCTCATAAATGGAGAAATCAGGAAAGATAGCTGTTGGCCAAACAATCAGCCAAACCATCCTGCTATCGATTGTCTATGGGGCTCCTGAGACTATGTCCAGAAAGAGGTTTTTTTAAGTAGTCAAAAACAAGTTTTTCAAGTGCAAACAGCTACAGGACATGTTCCTTCTTTAAACAGTTTTTGGAGGAAATTTTCATATGCTTGAAGCACTTTTGAAGAGAATTTGGAAAAGTTTTTTTTCCCTAAGGCATTTGTTTGCAGTTTTTTTTATTTGACAGTGCATAGAATGGAATAGATTCCATCAGAAGTAGCTTAGAAGAAGTGACATGCACTTTTTTTTACCAGGTGTTTTTCCAACCTCAAAGTGGAAAAAATGCTGAGAACACAGAACATATGAACAGAAAAGTGGTTTGACGGTAGAAATAAACAGGAGTCTGTGGGGAGTCTTTAAGCAAATTTGCAGATATTGGTTAAAACAGATATGTTTTAAAAAGTTTCTGAAAAAAACTCCTTGTTTCATCCAGAAAATAGATGATTTTCTTCTCAATTGTCAGACGTAGGCAACCCATATGGCATTCGTTTTTATACAGCAGCAGTTATCAAAATATACAAGAACAATACAGTTTCATAAGTTAAAAAATGCATTGTATCTGTAACAATCAGACGCTATAAGGTTGCTCCATATAGGATTTGACTTTTTTTGCACACCCATAGACTTCAATAGGCGAGTCTCATCCCTCATTCGACACCTGGAATAAAACTAATTTTTTTCATTCACAGATTCTGTCCGTGAAAAAAAAAATCACCTGAACCTGCCTAACATTGGTCGTAGTTTTGTCCGGGTGAAGTCAGTTTTTTTCAACTACAGAAAATAGGGTCTTGTGAACTTGACCCAAACGTGAACATTAGATGTATTTAGCACAGAAGACAATTTTGGCACTGCAAGCTAGTATTCAATAGTTCTGACATAGGTAAAAATATGGTGAAAAATTACAATGTTTGAAAATGAAAGCAATTCCAATCCCCAAGTCATTTTTTCTTTCGATGTTATATCTCATCATTTCCACTAGGTGGCAATCTTGCTTCTATTCAGTCTGCAGGGAATGGCTATTGTTGCTTACAAAGACATAAAGTGTTTGGCCATGCAAGTAAAGTTAATTCTGCCACATCAAAGCAACCTGCCTAATTGTAACAAGCAGGTTTTTTTTCTCTCTTGAAGATCTGTTTTGGACTAATAGAATTATGTAACTTCGGCAGACACATATTCAGGGACTGCATGCATGCCGGACAGGATTTATCATTTGCATGTTTTTTAAGTAAATTCAATTTTTCATCTAGTGATATTCTTTGATGTTTTTCATGCTAATTTCTTCAGATTGACAAATGTGGTTCATGAATGTTGCACAAAATTAAAATTAATTATTGGCCCTATTCATTATAGCAGTTGTGCTTTTTTTGTCTTATGTATTTTTTTAAAAATTCTGCAGGCAAATCTGCAGCGTGTGCATATACCCTTACTGTTTCTCTTATTCATTCTCATCTGGATGATTGTAACTCTCTACTAATTAGTCTCCCTCTTACCAAACTCTCCCCTCTCCAATCTTTCCTGAATGCTGCAGCCAGGATCATATTCCTCGCCAATCGTTACACCGACGCCTCTACCTTGTGCCAGTCATTACACTGGTTACCCATCCACTCCAGAATCCACAAAGCACTCCACGGCTCAGCACCACCCTTCATCTCCCTCGTCTCAGCCTACCACCCTACCCATTCCCTCCGTTCTGCTAATGACCTGAGGTTAACATCCTCAATAATCAGAACCTCCCTCTCCCGTCTCCAAGACTATACACGTGCTGCGCCAATTCTTTGGAATGCACTACCCAGGTTAATTCGATTAAGCCCCAATCCCCACAGTTTTAAGCGTGCCCCGAAAACGCATTTGTTCAGACTGGCCTATCGCCTCAACACATTAACCTAAATATCCCTGTGTGGACCATTCAAAATCTTTTACCATAACCAGGTTCCTCGCATCATGTTCTCACATGCTTTATGCATTTAATAGCCCTCTGTGTCTGTACTGTTACATATTTAGACTGTTAACTGGTTCATGCAGCATTACAGGAACACCCGATTCTTACTCTATGGCTGGTCCGAACAATGAAGGCAACTGTTACCATCCACCTTTCGTGTCTACCTTTTTCCTCATAGATTGTAAGCTTGCAAGAAGGGCACTCATTCCTCTTGGTATCTGTTATGATCTATGTGATTATTGTTATGCTGTTATGTCCCTCTGAAATGTAAAGTGCTGCGGAATATGTGAACAGGGTTTAGGATTTCCAGATATTTGTGACTGATTCATCAATTGTAACTTTTACTCCAAAAGGGTTCAAACAGATAAAAGACAGAAGTAAAGAGCATTTTTTTTACTTTGCACAACATTCATGAACTTTGGGTGCAATTTTGAAAAATTTGGGGACCCCCCCCCAAAAGAATGCCTCAAGACAAACCAAGAAAGAAAAGCGAGTTTAAAAGAAAACACAAATGGTGAAACGTGGTCTTTTTTATGTTTAACCTTTTTTGCAACTTTTAGGAGAAAATTGTCATACAGTATGTGCTAGTTAAATGTTGAAAAAATTTCACAAATATTTCAGGTGTACATAAAATTACTCTGGGGGTTGGGCGAAGACTGGAGTACATTTACTCAAAAATATTTGGAAACTTCAACCATATATTAAATAGACTTTACAAAAGGGACAAATTAAAGGGAATCTGTCAGTAGGTTTTTTGCTGTGTAATCTGAGAGCAGCATGATGAAGGAGCATAGTTCCTGATTAATGAGATGTCACTTCCTGGGCTGTGTTTTGCTGCTTCAATACAATCAGTGTTTTATTAGAAGATTATCACTACAGGACAACTGTCCTCATGTGTCCTAGTCCAACCTCACCCCCCAGGACTGGTGAGCTGCTCTCTCACTTTACAATATACACCGAAAGCTGTGAGGTGGGTGATGTTATATGCAGCTCAACAACTGAGCTCTGCTACAATAACTGTCTGCTTGGTGCTGGTCGCACTGTTTAGGAAAACAGGGTTTTCATGTTCTCGCTACCACTCCAAAACTATAGCAAAGAAGAACTTAATGACCAAAAATGTTGCCACCAACAAGTATATGAAGAACATCAGAATACAACTGAGAATGTTTTCATGTTTCTCATACTTGAGGGGAGTACTGGTTGTCAGTGAAGAGATCCATTATTGACAGGTGGTGCTCCATTGGGAAAAATAAGTTTTAGAAAAGGAAGAAAACTAGATAGGTGCCAGGTTTGGCCAATAGAATTTAGTTTTCTTTCTTCTGAATGGACGATAATTGCATGTATATGTTTCATGCATGAAAATAAACCCCCATTTACTAAAGACTGCCCATCCATTATTGTTCCATGTTCCTTTAAGAGCTTGAGTTCACTGGGAGACCATGGGAATCTATTACTGTATAGGATCTATCTATTCTGTTACACTGTATATACTGTAAACCCCTCTACATCGAAGCTGCAACACCAAGAAGGAAAAGCTGTGAAATTATAGAAATCCAGGATGGGTTAGACATGTTACTGATAGGTAAAAGATTCAAGAAAGAAAACAATATTTTCAAAATATTCTTATTTATTCATGATCAGGTATGAGCGCTGTCACGATTCATTTTTGAATTTGTGACAGCTCTGGTACTGCTATAATTTAAATGTAGCTTTTTTCCTTTCGGGCCAGCAAGGGTTAATGCCAGTTTTCTTTGCTGGCAGCTGCTTTGTTGCTTGTCAGCTGATGTGGGTGGTGGCTAGAGATGAGCGACTTTTCCTTTTTTTTGGGTCGAGTCGGGTTTCATGAAACCCGACTTTCTAAAAAGTCGGGTCGAACGAAATTGGCCGACTATAGGGAAAAGTCAGGGTCCGACTGAAACACGAAACCCAATGCAAGTCAATGGGGAAGCAAAGTCGGCAGGAAGTGGAGGACAGTAAACACTCCTACAGTGCCCATTTCAATGCCAACGACATCAATTCTTATTACTTAAGCTTGGCATCCTTAATTTACTTTATAATAATAGTTACGCATTGAAAACTGGGGGTTATTTAGCTAAAGTTGTGGGGGGGTAGGGCTGGCGCCAGGTTTTCGTCGGCCCTGGGCCAAAGAGTGTCAGAGCGCCCTTTTAACACATACCACAATTCATAATGCTCCGACACGGCACAGAAATATAGGTATAGTACAATGAAAAATACTTCACTGCTTACATGACATGTCTGATATCTATTTTAAATTCTACAATAGCTCAAAAACCGGACAGTATATTACTCCATACAGTATTATGGCCACCACGTAGTGCGCCATACAGAATAATGAGCCCCATATATTTCTCCATACAGAATAATTGGTCCCATATAATGTTCCATACAGTATATGATGAGCTCCACTTAATGCTACAGTATATGTTGGTCCCCATGGATGATGCTCCACTGTCTTATGGGCCCAAATAATGCTCCATATATAATGGGCCCCATTTCTAATGCTCCAGTGTATAATGTAATGTGCCCCGTAAATGCTGCTCCTGTGTCTGATGTCCCCCATTTGGAATTCTCCAGTATATGTTGGTCCCCATGGATGATGCTCCAGTGTGTTATGGGTCCAAATAATGCTCCATATATAATGGGTCCCATTTCTAATGCTCCAGTGTATTATGTGCCCCGGAAATGCTGCTCCAGTGTCTGATGTCCCCCATTTGGAATGCTCCAGTATATGTTGGTCCCCATGGATGATGCTCCAGTGTGTTATGGGTCCAAATAATGCTCCATATATAATGGGTCCCATTTCTAATGCTCCAGTGTATAATGTGCCCCGTAAATGCTGCTCCAGTGTCTGATGTCCCCCATTTGGAATGCTCCAGTATATGATGAGCCAAATGGATGATGCTCCAGTGTATGATGGGCCCCATATATCATTCTCTAGTGTATATTGCTCCCCAAAAAATGCTCCCAACATTTAAAAAAATTAAATACCTGTCCTCGCTGGGCACTGCTCTACTCTGGACTCCTCAGCATTGCCATTTTAAAGCTCTCTGCACTTGTACTGTTTCAGCAGAGGGCATAGAGACGTGATGTCATCGCGCTCTGTAACCTGAATGAAACTGTCAGGAAAGGCGGAAGATGTCACCGCGGTGGAGCAGGGAGAGGTAAGTATTGCAAGTGCTGTGGCCCTGAGCAAGCATGGGGGGCCCACTCGTGGGCGACGGCACTGGCACAGGACCCCTCATAGTATGACGGCATGTCTGACGGCGAATGGGCCCTCCCACCGGCAGAGACACTTTTGCGTACTATGAGGGGCCCTGTGCCACTGCGGTCGCCCACGAGTAGGACCCCCCCACCTGCACAGGGAAGCGGCACTTTCATCTGCACCTTCCTCTGTGTCACCGTGTAAGGTGGTATAGTATACGGGAAGGGGCACCTGAGTTTCATCAGTGTCACATTCTGGCTCTGTAGAGTGCGAGGGGAATGTAGTGCTGTGGGTCAATGTACCAGCAGAATCATCTAGCAGTGGCTGTGCATCAGTGCACTCCATCTCCAATTCATGTTGGACTGAGGAATTCTGAATTTCACTTGATAACACAGGCATAGCCTGTGAAAAGAGCTCCATGGAGTAATCTGAAGTGTGGGCTGCCGCATCCTTCACTTTTAGTGGGGGTGAAGGAGACAAGGAAAGGGGTGGTTCCTGACCAGAAGCCTGCACAGGCGACTCAGATAGAGCTGGAGGCTTTTTCGGCAATGTAAGGCAAAACCAGTTCCTGATGCTCCGCTTTAAAAGCAGTTTACCTACTCCCAGAAAAGGGAGCCTTAAAGGCCTTCTTGTGCCAGCTGATGACGCAGGCTCAACACCTCCTGTCTTAGCTGCTATTGTGCTTTTGCCAGAACCAGCTGATGCACCACCACACCTATGTCCGTGCCCTCTTCCACCATACGTAATAATTTTTGTGAAAATGGACTAAAAATACCAGCAGATATATGGTACTTGGGGAATTTAATAGCCCCCTCCATCTCCAGACCCATGACAGGGGATAACTTTCAGTCACAGCAGCAGTTAAAGGGTTTTTTTCCTTGCAGAAAATGTGCACCTTGTAGGAAATTAGACAGTAGGAAACAATTTACAATCATGAATTAATCTACAGAGATTCAAATTCATGATTTTATTACGTGTGACATGAAGGGTGTGATATATGGCATCACGTGTCCCTGCGGCAAGTTATATATAGGACAAACAATACGTCCATTACATGTCCGGATTAGTGAACACCTACGTAATATCTGCAAAAAATTTACAGGTCATCCCCTCTCTAATCATTATTTGATACATCATGGGGGTTATATAAAGAACACTATAATTACTGGCATTCAAGTAGTTAAAAGGAGTTGGAGCAAGGGAAATTTTATTCATCAAATGTCCAGGACCGAAAGTAAATGGATTTTTGAATTAGACACTCTGATTCCAAATGGTCTCAATAGTGAGATTGAATTGTTCGCTTTTAATGTGTGATGATATGTCTCTGTTGGCTATATAAGGTTACTTTCACTCTCTGGAGCGATCCCTGAAGAAGGAATCCGAGAATTCCATAACGCGTAGGATTTCTGCCTGTTTTTGGCTCTCACAGCGCTCCTTAGCTATTCTCTGCCTGTCACGTGACACATCACGTGACTGTGACATCACGCAAGGTCCTGCAGCGTTTTTGGACCATGCAGGCTTGCCCCTTATGCAGTGTCTATATGCTGCATAGGTCGGTGCTTCATATCTCCAGCCGCACGCTAGTTTCCGGCCGGGACAGCGGCGTGCAGGGAGATTAGAACCCCTTGTTTGCATCAGAGACAACTGTTATCTCAGAGCGACTGATTATCAGTGGAAAGGACCTTTTTCCTTGGATTCACTCCTGAAGATTCTCTTCCTCGGTATAATTCCTCCCTTGCCAACTAAAGTTTATTCAAGGTAATTCCCCCTCTCATGGGGTCATTGTACTTGTTTTAGCTGGATATTTTGCATATAACCTGTGTACACTTTAGCGCAAGTTAACCCTATATATTTTTATTAGCTATATGGTACTGTTTCAGAAGCGGACAGCTCTATACAGTCTAGGGATAATTGTAAATCTCCATATATATTTCATGAGTCAGACACAGATGGTCACAGGCTCAGTATGGATTAGACAATTATATAAAAATTTGCAAAAGGGTACAGTATCACTAGATACAAGGTATATATTGTACAGTTTAAACATACTGAATCTCCGTATACATTTCAAGAGGCAAACACAGACGCTCTCAGGCCCAGTATGGATCCGACAACAATATAGAAATTTGAGAAAGGGTACTATGGCGCCATTGAGGGTACGCTCACCAAAGAGGTACTGCACCTCATCCAAAGGTGTGGAATCCCACCCTCAGGTAAGGAGGGATCACCACTCAGGACTCCTAACCCTGCACTCAACACACACACATGTTAGTCAGAGCTTTCTGGGTGTACCCGGCGGGAGGATGGCCTCATCCCAGACTGACTAGGAAAGAGTGTTGGGGGTTAGTGTGGAAGGTAGGCACAGTGGGAGGAGCTTAGGAAGTAGAGTGATTGTGGGCATCCAATCAGAGACATCAAGCTGACAGTTGATGGGTGGAGCTAGTCTGAGGTAAATGGATCTTTCTAGAAAGTTGTCAGTCGGTGACAGGACAGAGTAAGAGCAGGACTGCTGTGAGAGGGCTGAAGGTCAGAGAAGAGAGAAAAATCTTGTCCAAGCTCCTAGACTGGAAGGAAGGGGTCCTTGGGGCACAGGAAGTGCAATAAGCCACTTGTGAAGACCGTTTCTGGAGAAGGAAGGACCAGGTGGCTCCTGAAGGTAGTGGAGAAATACAGGGCTCAGCTAGAAAGACAGAGGCTGAGGTAACTTTAAGTGCCTCAGTCGCAGCCGCATTCAATACTCAAAAATGCAGCAGTTGGAATAAAGGACCCCGGAGCCTGACCCACGTTGCCCGGTGTGATCCGTGGCTGCCGGCTTGGGACACTGTTTGCGAAGGCCCACAGCAGGAAGGAAGGGAGAGATCAGAGCAGAGACACGGCCTAGAAAGGATACACAAGGAGGAGTCTTGAACAGGTGTTCCTGATCTACCTTTGAGTTTGCCGGACCCCTCCCTCAGATGACACAGTACCAATCGGGTCATCTTGTGCACAAAACTTTTGCAGAAAAACTCAGAAACTGCACCCAACTGCGTCCTTGGTGGCTTTTACAACTCGTCTGCTACACACGCTATACTCACCATCACCGTCAACGGCTCACAAACACCATCTCAGCTGCCCTGGGACACAGCTCTGCCCGTGGAGAGCTTCATCATCTTGTCTGCTTTAACACCGGCACAGAGGATCTGCATTGCAGCGTCGGCTACCCTAGCCGAGTACCACGGGTGGCGTCACGATCCCCCTTTTCCAAATTAATTATCATACCATCTTCCCCCTCATCTGAACTGTCATCTTCTTTATTGGACATCCAGGGCCATGGACCGGGTCACAATCACCACTGTGACATACTTTCCCCTTAAAAGAGCCTGAAAGGCCCGGTACTGAGTAACCCCCGGCCCTGCGTGGGGTTTCATTTTAACACCAGATAACAGGGATATATTATATAGTTTCAACATTATAAATCTACATATATATTTGAGGAGGCAGACACAGACGCTGTCATGGCCAGTATGGATTCGACAACAAACTAAAAAGTAGAAAAAGGGTACAGTATCACCAGATCCAAGGTATATATAGTATAGTTTCAACATTCAAAATCTCCGTATTTATTTCAAGAGGCAGACACAGACGATCTGAGGCCCAGTATGGATTACACAACAATCTAAAAAGCAGTAAATGGGGAATGGATCCCAAGCGTACTGCTGTATACAGTGTTGGGGTCATTTGGCGATCTACATATATATTTCAAGAGTAACACACAGCCTCTCACAGGCTCAGTATGGATCACACCATAATATAAAAAGAAGATCCGCAAGAAATAATCACACATATGTGCCGATGTTCCAGGTGTCAATGATGCACTTTGAGTGGTGGGTGGAGGATGAATTTCAGGCACAAAGGGTACTGGATCAACAGATACAAGGTATATATAGTCTACTTAAAATACAAAAAAATTTCCGTATGTATTTCAGGAGGCAGACACATATGCTCACACGCTCAGTATGGATTTGACAATAATGTAACAAGTTGAAAAAGGGTACAGTATGACCAGATACAAGGTATATATAGTATAGTTTAAACATTCTAAATCTCCGTAGACATTTCATGAGGCAGACACAGATGCTCTCAGTCCCAGTATGCATTAGCCAAGAATATAAAAAGTATAAAAAGGTTACTGTATCACCAGATACAAGGTACATATAGTATTGTTTAAACATTATAAATCTCCTTATTTTTTCAGGAGGCAGACACAGATGCTTTCAGGGTCAGTATGGATTACACAATATAAAAAGCAGTAAAAGGGTAATGGATCAGAAGCGTATAGCTGCATACAGTGTTGGGGTAATTGTAAATCTCAGTAGATATTTCCAGAGTCAGAAACAGACTCTCACTGGCCCAGTATGGATTAGACCACTATATAAAAAGCAGTAAATGGGTAAGGTATCACAAGCGTACAGCTGTATACAGTGTTGGGTTAATTTTAAATCTACAAATATATTTCTGGAGTTACAGACAGACGTTCACATGCTCAGTATGGATTACACAAGAATATAAAAACTTGCAAAAGGGTAATGTTTTACAATCAGTCAGCTGCATACAGTGTTGGTGTCATTTTAAATCTCCTTATATTTTACCAGAGTAAGACACAAACTCTCGCAGGCTCAGTATGGATTACACTCAAATATAAAAATGAGAAAAAGGGAAATGTATTCGAAACGTACACCAGTGTACAGTGTTGGAGTACTTTGAAATCTTCGTTTATATTTCAGTGTCAGTCTGCCAGTCCAGACTCTCCGCTACAGGAAGGTAGATGGATAAAAGTACAGACGTAAAGTCGAGTGATTTTAGATGTTTTTGAATTTGTAATCACGGGAAAACCTCCCGGGAGAATTCGCAGAGGCTATGCTGACCCTCAATAACTTTAACTGTGGATACAGCTAAAACACAAATTAGTGAAGAAAGGGTTACTGTATCGCAGTTGCGTCGATCCCATCACCGTAACTCTTCTCCATCAACTTGTGATCACAGGGAGAGCTGTAGACATGGTCCTCACTGCCTATCATGATCTGTCTGGTCACTTTGGAGTGCAAAACACACCAGCCACAGGCCGTAGGGGATTCTATTGGATTGCCATGAGAGGACACATTGAAAAATGGTGGCAGGAATGTCACACGTCTGTGACTATGAAAAATGTGAAAGGTGATCATAAAGCACCATTGCATCCGATTGGGAGTTGACGTCCATTACAAATGGTAGCCATTGGTAATCTGAAGGTAGAGGCCAGCAGGACAGGACATAGCTACATCTTAACCATCATCGATCAGTACACCAAATTTGTAGTGGCCGTCCCTGTCACAGATTTAACTGGGCAGACTACACAGCGGTGGAGCAGGGAGAGGTAAGTATTGCAAGTGCTGTGTCCCTGAGCAAGCAGGGGGGACCCACTCGTGGGAGCCGATACTGGCACAGGGCCCCTTATAGTACGCCAGTGTGTCTGACGGCAAGTTGGCCCCCCACCGTCAGAGACACTTTATTGTACTATGAGAGGCCCTGTGCCAGTGCCGTCGCCCAAGGGTTGGGCCACACACCTGTTCAGGGCAACAGCACTTGCCCGGGTGCGGCAGGTGTTGACCACGGGCCTGGGGTGGGGGGGCAGCCCATTTTGGGTGTTTTAAAAAGTAGCATATGTTGATGTGTAGGCTGTACTTTCAGCTGCTGCAAATGGTGGAATTGGAGAAGTCAGAGGAAGAGGAGGACAAAAGCGAGCCTTTTTTCTGGCAACCTATGTATTATCAGGGGAGGGTTTGACAAAATCTTTTGAAACCCATGCATGGTTCATTTTAATGAAGGTTAGATCATCAACATTTTGGGTCGACAGATGGGTCCTTTTTTCTGTCAGGATTGATCCAGCAGCACTGAAGACTCTTTCAGATAGCACACTACCAGCAGGGCAAGCGAGCTCCAGTAAGGCATATTGTGCCAATTCAGGCTATGTGTCCAGTTTTGAGGCCCAATAATCAAAGGGGAATGATCTGTGAGGGAGAACCTCGATATGGGAGAAGTAATTTGTAACCATAGTTGACAACTGCTGTCTCCTGTCACTTGCAATCAATTCTGCATAAGCTGTCATGTGCGCGGGACTTGAGAAATCAGACCACAACATGGTCAGGAAACCCCCGTCTCCAACGCCAGTTCGGCTGTGTGCACCATGAACACCTCTTCCATTTTGCCCACTACGGCTCGTGGGAGAACCAGCTCCGCTGCTGTGTGCTGGGAATGCCTCAAACAACCTATTTACCAGAGTTGCTTGTTTGTTAGCCAATATTAGCTCTAGGTTCTCCTGTGGCATGATGTTGTGCAATTTGCCTTTATAGCGTGGATCGAGGATGCTGGCCAACCAGTAGTCATCATCCCTCATCATTTTGGCAATGCGGGGGTCCCTTTTTAGGATCCGCAAGGCATAGTCACACATGTGGACCAATGTTCCAGGTGTCAATGCTGCACTGCCAGTGGTGGGTGGAGGAGCACTTTCTGGCAAATCTACATCCCTCCAGTCACACAAAAACCCTGTACCTGACCTTGGCACGCCCACATGTTCTCTTGCCCCCGGAGAAGCATCCTCCTCCCCAAAATAATCACCCCCTCATCCTCCTCCTCATCTTCCTCTTCTTCCTCCTTCTTGTCCACGACAGTTCCCTGACCAGACAATGGCTGACTGTCATCAAGGCTTCCCTCCTCCTCCTCCTCCTGTTGCTCCTCAGCTGCAGATGCCTGATCTTGATGTGCGTCAAAGTTTGCATGAGCAGATGCATAAGTGGTATGCTCATGCTTATGATGGCGTCGTCTGCGCTCACCAGCCGTGTGCATTCCTCAAAACACTGAAGGACTTTACAGAGGTCTTTCAGCTTTGACCACTGCACACCCGACAATTCCATGTCTGCCCTCCAACTGCCTGCCCGTGTATCCTCCCACAAATGCATTACAGCCTGCCTCTGTTCGCACAGCCTCTCAACCATGTGCATTGTGGAATTCCATCTTGTAGCACCGTCTATGATTAGGCGGTGCTTGGGGAGGTTGAGTGATCGCTGCAGCTTCTGCATACGCCTGGAGTGGACGCTTGAGCGATGGATGTGCGAGCGCAGACTTCGCACCTTATGGAGCAGGGCTGTTAACTCCTGATAATTATTTAGGAAGCACTGCACAACCAGGTTCAAGGTTTGAGCCAGGCAAGGTATGTGTGTGAGTTTTGAAAGGGCTATGGCTGCCACAATATTCCGCCCATTATCACTGACTACATTGCCTGGCTCAAGATGTAGACTGCCCAGCCATGACTCAGTTTGTCGATGCAAGTAGTCGGCCAGTACCTCCGTGGTGTGTCTACTGTCGCCCAAAGACAACATTTTTAAAGCAGCCTGCTGCCGCTTACCACTAGCTGTTCGATAGTGGGACATCTCGTGTGCAACACTGACAGATGTGGATGGAGTGCTCGTGCGACTGCGCTCGGTCGACAAGCTTTCGCTTCTGGAGGAGGAGGAGAGGCGAATGCCTACACCCAACTGTTTCCTATGCCGTGGGCTAGGTAGCACTGTTCCACCGCCGCTGTCCCCTGTGGAGCCTGCATCCACCACATTAACCCAATGCGCAGTGATGGACACGTAACGGCCCTGGCCATGCCTACTGGTCCATGAATCTGTTGTGAGGTGCACCTTTCCACTCACTGATTGTTTTAGTGCATGGACAATGCGGTCTTTCACATGCCGGTGGAGGGCAGGGATGGCTTTTCGAGAAAAGATATGCCAACTGGGTAGGTCATAGCGTGGGACAGCGTAGGCCATGAGCTCTCGGAAAGCTTCGCTTTCTACCAAACGGAAGGGCATCATCTCTAATGAGATCAGTTTGGCAATGTAGGCATTCAAAGCCAGTGTACGCGGATGAGAGGATGAGTACTTTCTTGTCCTACCCAGAGTGTCTGGTAGGGTGAGCTGGACTTGAGAGCTGCATATGGAGGAACTAGTATTGGACATCACGGACTGAGAATGGGATGGTGAGGGTGTTGATGGCCTAGATTCAGTGTTTCCTCGCGAAAATATTGTGTTTGCGTGACTGGTTTGGCCTAGCGACGACACCTCAACATTTCTTGATGGTGGTGTGCGTAGCGGTGGCCTTACAGTGGGGGAAGCAATGGAGCGTTGACGGCTAACTTGAGTCGAAGCAGGTGCACATGTGCTACCTGAGCTTTTGTAGTCCGTCAACGCTTGCAAGTGCATGTTAGCTAAATGTCTAAGCATGCAACTGGTATTCAAATTTCTTAGATATTTCCCTCTGCTAAAGGTCCTTCGGCACTTCTTACAGATAACCTTTGCGTCATCAGTAGGATTTTGTTCAAATGGTACTATGGTACAAATTTTCAGGGCTTGCACACTGTGCTAATTTGACCGTCTGGCCAAGCTGTCCTGCAACTCTTTTAGTTTTCTTGCCAAGTTCTTTGACAGCTACGGGCCTGCCAGATAACCGCTGCTGCGATGACGATACCTGCTGCGGATCCTTCTCCTGTTCTGACCTATTGTCACCAGCACCCTCTTCCCCCAATGGATGCCAATCCGGGTCAACAACTGGGTCATCCATGACCTCATCTTCAATGTCATCTGCACCTTCCTCTGTACCTTCCTCTGTGTCACCGTGTAAGGTGGTATAGTATGCGGGAAGGGGCACCTGAGTTTCATCAGGGTCTGATTCTGGCTCAGTAGACTGCGAGGGCAATGTAGTGCTGTGGGTGAATGCACCAGCAGATTCGTCTAGCAGTGGCTGTACATCAGTGCACTCCATGTCAGATTCATCTTGGACTGGGGAATTCAGGATTTGACTTGATAACGCAGGAATGGTATGTGAAAAGAGCTCCATGGAGTAATCTGAAGTGTCTGCTGCAGCAACCTTCACTTTTGGTGTGGGTGAAGGACACAACGAAAGTTGTTGTTCCTAACCAGAGGCCTGCACTGACGACTCTGTGCTTGCAGTTTTTGTAACTTCAGTGAAATCTCCATATATATTTTGTGAGTCACAGACGCTCACCCAGTATGTATTTCACCATAATCCAACAAGCAGATATACGGTACTGTATCAGAGGTGTACAGCTGTATACGTTGTTGGTGAAACTGTCAATCTCTGTACATGTATTTACAGAATGTCACACACACACGCTGACTCTGTGTAGATGTGTAGATGTGACCGTAATAAGAACACCAGATATCCGATACTGTTTGAGAATAGGACAGCTCAATACGGTGTATAGAGAAATGGAAATGTCCGTATATGTATTTATGGAGTGTCACACACACACGCTGACTCTGTGTAGATGTGACAGTAATAAGAACACCAGATATCTGATACTGTTTGGCAATCGGACTGCTCAATACGTTGTATAAAGAAATGGAAATGTCCGTATATGTATTTATGGAGTGTCACACACACACGCTGACTTTGTGTAGATGTGACAGTAATAAGAACACCAGATATCCGATACTGTTTGACAATCGGACTGCTCAATACGGTGTATAAAGAAATGGAAATGTCCATATATGTATTTATGGAGTGTCACACACACACGCTGACTCTGTGTAGATGTGACAGTAATAAGAACACCAGATATCCGATACTGTTTGACAATCGGACTGCTCAATATGGTGTATAAAGAAATGGAAATGTCCGTATATGTATTTATGGAGTGTCACACACACACGCTGACTCTGTGTAGATGTGACCATTATAAGAACACCTCTATATGGTGTGTGTATGGAAAAATGTTAATCTCCGTGTATTTTTTTACGGAGTTACACACATATAGCATGTATTTGTCCGTGATACCAGCCGGTACACGGTAGTGTGTGGGGAGCGTACACCTCTATACAGTGTGTGAAAAAATTTACATTCAATATCTGCTGTGCAGCAAAAAAGGAATAAAAGGATTTTTGCTTTTAAAAAAGCAGTCTGCACAGCAGTGTGCAAACAGCAATGCAGCTATCAGGTACCCTTATAAGGCAGCCTAATCACCAACAGAGCTGCTGCACACAAAAAGCGTGAAAAAATCAACGCTTGCTAACTGTGCAGAGACAAGGAAAAAAAATATTTTTGCTTTTAAAAAAGCACTCTGCACAGCAGTGTGCAAACAGCAATGCAGCTATCAGGGAGCCTTATACGGCAGCCTAATAACCAACAGAGCTGCTGCACACAAATATATCCTCCCCTGTCACTGCACACTATACAGTTGTGTTTTACAGTGACATTCGCTATCAGCACAAGCAATTTTTTGGACTTTTTCCCTGCCTAAACACTCTCCCTATTGAGAACGATCAGCAGCAACCTCTCCCTATGCTTCCTAAGATCGGCAGAAGTAAGATGGCGGTCGGCGGTCACGGCCTGTTATAGGCACTGTGACACCACACAAAGCCAGCCAATCACTTGCATTCCCTTCTCTAACATGGTGGGGGCCGCTGCCGACGTAATCGCGTTGCCCACAGTGTGTATCCTTCATGATTGGCTGAAAATAGGCGCTGAAAGGATTGTGGGAAACACAACTTTGGCACTCAAGTCGGCGACCTCATGGCCGACCTCACACTATGGTCGGGTTTCGATCAGCGAAAGCCAACTTTAGCAAAAGTCGGCGGATTCTGAATTTGTCCGACCCGTTTCTCTCAACTCTAGTAGTGACCACTCCCACCATTCTTTAAATAGTCACATAACACATCAGCTGACTGTTGGTAATAGAGTTATTCTATGAAGACCAGCCTAGGAGTTTGGAGTTCTCTGGTGTTAGCGATGTATTTGCTGCGTCTGTGGAGTTCGAGTTCCTGGCTCCATATCCTCTGCTGTTTGGAGCTTGGCAACAGAGGCTGGATTAAGTATCATTTTCCCTTTCCTTGTCTGTCTCATGCTTGTCACTACCCCCTGTGTTGATACCATCTGCAGTGGTGATGCTGGTGTCCTTGCCGACCAGTGTACTAGCCAGGGTATAGTAAGGTGACAGCTAGGGACAAGGCACATGTCTGTGGCGGGGGGAAGGACCCGCATAGGGGAGCTTAGGGATAGGCACACGTTGTTGTTAGGAGGTACCCCATCCCTTGCTTCCTACTGTTAGGGCCTTCCTCTCCCTTTTTCCTTCCCATTGTTTGTGTATGTTGTGCTGCCTGCTGGACTTACCCATCCCAAGCGTGACAAGTGCCATGCACAGAAACATACACACTTTCAGACCTTGGCTGCTATCAATGTATCAATGAGTTATTAATGGTTATCTGAGGAATGTTGGGCAATAATCATCAAGATCCGCTGCTTGTAGCTATCTTTGCAATTGCTGATCAATGTCGGGGCCGGGGAGAGTCTGCAGGGCATAGCTCCCTTGAAAAAGATCAGACACACTGTATTGTAATTCATTTTTCCCAGAAATCTGCCAAACAATTGTAGACAAACATCCAATGCACATTAAATGGTTGACTAGTCCCACCGAAGCCGACTGGCTCAGCTAATGTTAGTCTAATGTATATGGCAACTTTATAATGTGCATACATATATTATTGAGGACTGGATGATAAGCTGCAGAATGACTACTGATAATGTTAAAATTTAATAAAGAAAAAAAACATCATTTTGTAAGTATGAATGATGCATTTTCACTAATGGTAATGAACTGCAGCAATAATTGATGTTAATGGGCCTTTCATCAATCACTGCACACAATCCTTGTCTTATAGCATGCAGCTGAACCTCTTCAGTAATAACTTCTTCACCCGCCCAAGGTGTCATGAAATTCACACTTCTTTGAACTACAGAAATACATTAGTCAGCATGTGGTATGATGGTTAACATTCTCTCTTTCAATAGAGGACACACAAGCATACACACTTTCACTATGCAACAACCACCAGCAATCAGCAGTCAAGTATTAGTGTTGCCCGGGTACAGACACGAAGGTGGGCGTCTCACATATCTGGACCTCCCCAGACTCCTTACTTAAGGCTAATTATGAAAGGAGGTCTGTACCTGGGCCATACATAAGAAGTTCTATTACAGGAACACCACTCATCATTAGAGATGATCAAACACGAACAAGAAAGTTCCAGGAGAACCCTGAACTTTACAGTTCTGGTTTGATCAATCTCTCTTTCTCTCTCTTCTCCCGGTTTTAGTGTTTGGAGTTCAGGGAGAAGAGAGATAGAGACCCCTATCCCTTTCTACGGCCATTTTATAGCACCAAAATTCGGGTCCTCATTGGCTTTTATGTGGTTTGGGTTCAAGAACGGGTAGAGTTCTGGTACCCAAACTGAACTTTGGACAAAAGTTTGGTCAAACCCGAACATCCAAGGGGACTGCTCGTCCATACTCAGCATGTCCTTACATAGAAAATTAGTGGTATAACTGTGTAGGTGCTTGCCCCCAATAAAAAAAAATAACCTTTTTTTTAGAGATCTGATGTGCAAGTTATGAGAAATATAGTGTAGAAAACACTTGCAAATCAGGCAGCAAGTGCACTGGGGACTAGTTGATGTGAAAGGAAGACGTCATTCAATAGTCCGATTTTTATAAGGCTTCTGTGCTACGTTCTTCATAACTGGAACACAGGATCTCATAAAAAAAAGAATAATTTTTATTGGGGGTCAAATGCATACCACTACTTCTACATGTAAAAATGTACTGACAGCTTCTCTTTAATGCAGTTTTGCTGGAGAGGGGATAATACTTATTACAATCAGTAGAAGGATTTGAATCAATCCTGATATGTCAACAAAAACCTTTTTATTACCTTAGACATTTATGGTAAAGTATGGTAAAGGTGACCTCAACACCACCGTAGATCACTAGGCATTTATTACACGTAGGAAGCTTGTGCTCTATAGGCTTCTGTGTTAATGCTAAAGGGAAATCAACTTCTTAGAAACAGATCTACCATATTTTCTCAATTGTGATTTGGGTAATAGATGAATATGAGGGAATATTGTAAATCTGTACTTTTAAATTAGCTTCTTTTCGAATAACTCCAACAAAAATGAGATTTATGTTCTTACATTGTATCTCCAGCTACCCCCAGAGCATGAGGAGTAGGCTAAAAATATTGTAAACTTAGTTTGATATTCTACTGTATCTATTGCATCTATTGTACCAAAGGACACAAGCAATCTGAAAAATTTATGGGACATGTTTTTATTCGTTATTGATTGTAATCTCGTAACTGTCACATAGATTTAGTCTCTGATGACTTATGAGCTATAATCTCCCCAAGGCACAGAGAACATACGGGTTGCATATTTTCAGTAGACAGTGATAACAATAGATACTTGTTTTAATAAAATACAACTTTTGGATAATTTAAACAGGTTGTCCAGGCTGATAATATTGAGGGCCTATGCTTCGCATAGGTCATCATTATCTGATCGGTGGGGGTCTGACATCTGGCAACCCCACCGATCAACTGATTTCAACTCCAGCATTTTCATCTCTAAATGCATGGAACAAGAAGAGTATGGCGGTTCACTGTGTGGTAGTTATTGTCGAAAACAAAAGTTTAGCCCTTAGTGTAGTAAATAGGTCATGAGGTTGACCATAAGCCTAGTCAACATCTTTAAGGTGTTCATTACAGCAAAATGGCAGCTGCCAGAGTTAGGGCCCTTTTGAGGTACTACTGGTGGGACCCACATCTATATCCTCTGGACATTTTATTTACTTTACTCACTTATACAGCGCTATTAATTCCACAGCACTTTACAGAGATTATCAACACTTTCCCCATTGGGGCTCACAATATCAACTCCCTATCAGTATGTCTTGGAGTGTGGGAGGAAACCGAAGTCCAGAGGAAACCTGAGTCCAGAGGAAACCTACGCAAACACAGGGAGAACATACAAACTCCTTGTAGATATTGTCCTTGGTGGGATTTGAACACAGGACCCCAGCGCTGCAAAGTAGCAATGCTAACCACTGAGCCACCATGCTGCCCTGGATATACCATAAATGTATGGAATGTGAGTTCGCCTTTAAACAGTTGTTCTATTATTCCTTTTTTTCAGAAGTACATCGCTCCTTTGCCCTTCGTCTTCTTGGATGCCAGGGATCGGTGTGCTCAGGAAGATTGATCATTCAAAGAGGCAGCATGATAGTACCATTGGTCTGAACTGTGGTGAGTCTTAGGCTGATAAGAAAGGCAACTTGTCCTCTGTACCTTGGGAGAAAAAAAAGGGGACTTAGGCTGGTTTCACATTAGCGCATTTTCAGCGCGCGCACGGCCGGGGGTAGCTCCGCCCCCGATCCGGCTCTCTGCCCGGCGTGCCCGCCCCTTGCTTGTAGCGCCGCCTACTAGCGGACAGCGGCGCCTGCGATCGGCGCACCCTATCTTTAGCATAGGGTGCGCAGATCGTGCGCAGGCCGTGCGCTAGTTGCGCTTTGACCTGCGCTGCGCACTTTTGACGGTGCGCCGTGCGCGCCAAAATCCGAAAAGTTTGATTTTGGCGCGCACGGCGCACCGTCAAAAGTGCGCAGCGCAGGTCAAAGCGCAACTAGCGCACGGCCTGCGCACGATCTGCGCACCCTATGCTAAAGATAGGGTGCGCCGATCGCAGGCGCCGCTGTCCGCTAATAGGCGGCGCTACAAGCAAGGGGCGGGCACGCCGGGCAGAGAGCCGGATCGGGGGCGGAGCTACCCCCGGCCGTGCGCGCGCTGAAAACGCGCTAATGTGAAACCAGCCTTAGGCTGGTTAGATCAGACTGTAAATCATGGAACGTACCGGTGGTACAAGTTTCTTAACTAGGTAACCAGCCAATTTGAGACTGCAAAGTGGACAAAGTTGTACACTATAAAATTAAAAATCCCTCCATTTTTGAGAACAGAAATGTTTTTTTTAATACCAGGAGTGGAACAGGCTGCCACAAGAGGTGGTGAGCTCTCCTTCATTGGAAGTCTTCACACAGAGGCTGGACAGACATCTGTCTGGAATGGTAGTGAATCCTGCTTTGAGCAGGGGGTTGGACATGATGATCCCTTAAGGTCCCTTCCAACTCTAACATGCTAGGATTCTATGACATTGACACTCTGCAAACTCTTATAGTGGTGATCAATTCATGCTCCAAACCTCAAAGGAATTGTCTGCTTGAGCATCTTTTTTACCCCTAAATATAAACCTACTACAAGGTGTCCCACTGCTTGGACTCTCAGCCAGAAGCCAGAGGTGTATTTATGTTTTCCTGCACCTCGGGCAAGAATTCAGTTTAGTGCCCCCCCCAAATTCATATGCCATTTGCACACTTACACACTTACACCTCAGATGTACGCTGAGCGATTTGTTATAGATCATTCAGTGCTCAATTGTTACCAGTAGTGTGAGTCCTTTTTTACACATTATGTGGTGCCGAGAACGATAATTTTTTGTGCAGCACAAAAGATCATTTCACCCAAGTCAGATGATCAACAGCCTGTTTAGACTGAAAGATTATAGGAAATGTTCATTCCTGGGAACACTCATCTGCAATAATATTGCAGTATTGCACAAGCAGAAAGATTATTATCTGTCTGAGAAATAAAAAATGTGCAAAATGTATTAAGAGGCCTGAAGGTATAATCAAATTTATGGCAAATTTTGCCACATATCCTCTCCAATTTGAATCTTGTAAAATAATTCAATTTGAGCAAATGCTGCTCATTGGGCACTTAAATGAGAGTGCGGTGAGTAAATCACAAATACAGCTGAAATTACTGTTTACATTCAATTACAATTGTGGTAGGAAAGCGTAAAGCAAGTGCAGTAATTATATAGAAGAAAAAGACTAAATATCAATCTGTTATGCAGGGCCGGTGTCAGCACCCGACGCACCCGGGCAAGTGCCGGGGCCCTGGCGAGATGGGGGGGGCACCAGGGGCGGGCTGGGCCGGTTGGCAGAGAGGCAAATGCCCGCCGGGCCGCTCCCCCAGCACATGTACAGGGCCGTGCCCTCTGTACTGTGACGCAGCTGGCAGCAGACACAGCCGCCCGTGTCACAGTATATCACGCCGGGGCCGGGAGCTGTGCATGGCCGTCACCTTGACGGCTGCGCAGCTCCCCCTCCCTCTCTACTTCCGGGTCAGGTGTCGAGCCTGCGCGATGACGTCATCGCGCAGGCGCCGACATGTACCTGGACGCTGGATGAAGAGAGGCTCTGCTGGTGAGCGGCTGGGAGGTAAGTTTGGGAAACTTTTTTTTTATAAAATGAATTCAGTTGGTGAGGGGGCAGCACATGATGGAGGGGGGTGAATGGAGCTGTACATGATGGAGGGGGGTGCGGGGGATGCACATGTTGAAGTGGGGGGAGTGGGGCTTCACATGATGGAGTGGGGCTACACATGATGAAGTGGGGTGAGTGGGGCTGTACATGATGGAGTGCGGCTGCACTTGATGATGGGGTAAAGGGGATTGCACATGTTGAAGGGGGATTGCACATGATGAAGGGGGAGTAGGGCTGCACATGACGACTGGGGGTAAGGGGGATTGCAAATGATGAAGTGGGAGGAGTGGGGCTGCACATCATGAAGTGGGGGATAAGGGAAACTGCACAGGATGAATTGGGGGTAAAGGGGACTGCACATGATGAATTGGGGGGTAAAGGGGACTGCACATGATGATGTGGGGGTAAGAGTGACTGCACATGATGATGGGGGAGTGGGGCTGCACATGATGAAGTGGAGGGTAAGGCTGTGTGCACACGCTGCGGAAAAGGTGCGGATTCATCCGCGCGGATTTTGTACAATCCGCAGGTGAAACCGCAGGTCAAAAGACCTGCGGTTTTACCTGCGGATTGCTCTGCGGTTTTGCCCTGCGGTTTTTCATCTCCTCAATGGAGGAGATGGCAAACCGCAGGAGAATCCGCAGAAAGAATTGACATGTCAATTCTTTCTGCGGATTGAAAACCGCAGATAATCCGCGCGGAAAATTCCGCACCGTCTGCACTGCGGTTTTTGATTCCCATAGGGAATCATTGTACTGTACACCGCAGCAAAAACTGCTGCGGGTCCGCAGCGGCCAAAACCGCTGCGGAACCGCAGCAAAATCCGCAGCGTGTGCACACAGCCTAAGGGGGATTGCACATGATGAAGTGGGGGTGTAAGGGGGACTGCACATGATGAAGTGGGGGTGTAATGGGGACTGCACATGATGAAGTGGGGGTGTAAGGGGGACTGCACATGATGAAATGGAAGGGGGTAGGGGGCTGTAAATGATGAAGGGGCTCTGCAGATGAAGTGAGGGGTGATAGGGGGACTGCAACAGATGAAGTAAGGGGACTTCAAATTAAAGTGAGGGACTGCAAATGATTATGTGGGGGAGAGGACGGGAGACTGCAAATGATGAATTCAGTGTGAGTGATGGGACACAGCAATTTAATTGAAGGTGGGGGGTGAGGAGAGCAAATGATCTATCTGGAGAACAAATAATTTTGAGTGTGGGGGAGTAAGTGATGTATTGAATGTGGGGTAGAGCAGTTGATAATGAATAGAGGGTCAGAGAGAAAGACATGACAATGAAATGAGGTGGAAGAGGCATGGAAATATAATGAATCGGGGTTAGGGTTAGAGCGGGAGGTACATAGTGGGGGGCACTGAGGTTGAAGTGCCTGGTAATGAATTGGGGGAAAGAGTACAGGTGCTAATTAATTTATATATTAAATGGGGAAAGTGGCATTTATAGTTAGTGGGTGCACAATGGTGGATTATAATTTATATTTGGAATGGTGGGTTGCATAATAACCGATTATATATTGATTGTGTGTGCACCTCTGTATTCAGATGTGTAGTGTAAAGGGAAAAAGTGGGGAATGTGCTCTGGAAGTGGTGCTCTAGGTAACTGTGTTAGTTTACGCAGAGACAAGTCCTGGCTGGAAGAAGTGATGCCGGTCTGTGCTGGATGAAAAAGAAAAGCAAAGATGAAGGACTTCAGCTAGAGACGTCACTGGTGAGTCATTGTGTTACCTGTACACTGACAGTAAATACAGAGTTCCTGTATACAATGGCACTTAGTATTTTTTTTTTCATTAATGATCAGTATTGTAGTATTCAGTCACTATGTGGTGGTAATATGTGGTCTGGTCATGGTGTGGCGCTATTTGTTCCTTGTATGCGGTATTATTCAGTCACTATGTGATGGTATTATGTGGTCTGGTCATGGCGTGGTGCTATTTGTTCCTTGTTTGTGGTACTATTCGGTGACTATGTGGTGGTAATATGTGGTCTGGTCATGGTGTGACCATATTTGTCACTTGTATGTAGTATTAATGGTTGTTTAAAAAAAATGTAAATGTATGTGACTCATTGCTTTAAAGAAAAATACATAAATATATATTTAATTTTAATAGTTTAGAGTAGAGTAGGGCCCGGCCGAAAGAGTCTACCATGTCGTGGTATCTGCTTGAAAATTGTTTTGGCCAGAACAAAAGCTGCTGGTTATGAATGTGATCTGGTGTTTGATGGGAACTGTTAATATCTGATCGGTGACGATATGGTGGTGAGTTTTTCCAAGAGTGGACGGTGGGACGGTGGAGGCGGAGCTGGTGTGGAACCTGGAATATAAAGGGTTGACTTATATAAAGCCCCTCTGCTGTATGGTATTGTAGAATTTACAATTGCTATCACTCATGTAAGAAGTGAAATCTGGCATTGCACTATGCCTATAATTCTCTGCTGTATCTGTGCATCA
Source organism: Dendrobates tinctorius (assembly GCF_039654945.1). Taxonomy (NCBI): domain Eukaryota; kingdom Metazoa; phylum Chordata; class Amphibia; order Anura; family Dendrobatidae; genus Dendrobates; species Dendrobates tinctorius. Next base: position 376,115 of record NW_027361821.1, read on the forward strand.
TGAATCGTGGTATGTGTTAAAGGGGGGGCCTACTGAGACTCTTTCGCCCAAGGCCCTCAAAAACCTGGAGCCGGCCCTGCTGTTATGACCTGAACTTCCTGTTCATAACGTAGTATTGCCCACGCAGGAGGTAATGTCAGTGTGTATTGATAGTACAAATGAATTACATGTCCCACCCTGTAATTCTCTATCTTCCTAGATATACAGGTGCATCTCACAAAATTAGAATTTCATCAAAAAGTTAATTTATTTCAGTTCTTCAATACAAAAAGTGAAACTTAATGTTGATGATTATGGTTTACAGCCAATGAAAACCCAAAAGTCATTATCTCAGTAAATTAGAATACTTTATAACACCAGCTTGAAAAAATGATTTTAAAATCCGAAATGTTGGCCTACTGAAATGTGTGTTCAGTAAATGCACTCAATACTTGGTCTAGGCTCCTTTTGCATCAATTACTGCATCAATAGGGCGTGGCATGGGCCTGTGGCACTGCTGAGGTGTTCTTCAGCTCGTCTGCCATGTTCGGTCTGGTGTCTCTTATCTTCCTCTTGGCAATACCCCATAGATTCTCTATGGAGTTGAGGTCAGACGAGTTTGCTGGCCAATCAAGCACAGTGACACTGTTGTTTTTTAAACCAGGTATTAGTACTTTTGGCAGTGTGGACAGGTGCCAAGCCCAGCTGGAGAATCAAATTTCCAACTCCAAAAAGCTTGTTGGCAGAAGGAAGCATGAAGTGCTCTAAAATTTCCTGGAAGAACTGAAATAAATTAACTTTTTGTTGATATTCTAATTTTGTGAGATGCACCTGTAGATGTTAATTTCTGTATACAACAGTGTACTTGGAATTTTTTTCAGTGGATCTTTACCACTCACTATTCCCAAAGCTTTAGGCCGCTCGGCTATTTTTACAATAATATTTTATTCACTTTTAGTAAATTTTATTTTATTTTAAGTCTAGGTGCAAATTCACTTAGTAGAAAGGAGCCTCATTTTATAACAAACGTGAAAAATTTGGAAATAACCTTTATGGCACTGACAAGGAAGAGGCTGACGGCGTGACAGAGAAAAGAAGAGCAGTGATATAAGCAGTCATCGGACCAGCCACAGAGGCTGCAGGCTTCCGCAGATGAGCAGTAGAGACCGGAGAACACCCGCACTGCACCGGAGAACAGGTAAGTTGGCCCCTCACTCGAGTATAAGTCAAGGGGGGCTTTTTCAGCATAAAAAATGTACTGAAAAACTCGGCTTATACACAAGTATATACGGTACTATTCAAGCGTTCACCTTCAGAAATGTTCACATTCTAATCCCGGAATCCCCTCATTTATGGTCTCCAGCGTGGAATGTCTATTACTCTGTTTACATTTTGACTGTCTCTAGGACAACTGGTATTATGTAATGTATTGGGATGACACAATGCAATGGCTGTGGCGCCTCTTAAATATTACCATTACTACATATTTAATGCTCTGAAGGAAAGTAGAACAGATCAAACTGTCTAAGTGTGAATGTAATAGAAGACAAGATTTTCATTTACACCTGAGAGCAATGCAGGCATGTTTCTGTGTTGTGCAATCGATTTTATTAACTACTATTAACAAGCGCATACATGATAAAGGCCGGATGAGATATTGCATAAGTCTGATGCTTTAAGTTTCATTCAAGCATGTCATCTTTTTAGTCAGGGTTGCAATCAAAAGGGGCATCTGAGTGTTTAAAGGGGTTGATTAGGACTTAAACAATAATGTTGATGAATGATAAGTCATCATGTGAGGTCGTGGAGGTTCCGACACCCCACCGATCAGCTGATATCTGCTCCAGCAGTGGATACTGTTTCCTATCCTATGGACGAGTCAGCAATATGTAAGTCCCAGTTATTTTGTTTGTTTTTTGCTCTTTAGTGTTTTCTTCCTCTTCTTCTTAAGGTCATAACTTTTTAAAAACTTTTCGTTCGACATAGCCATATGGGGACTTTTTTTGAGGAATGAGTAAAACTTTTGAATGACACCACTGAATTCACCACACAATATTCTGAAACATGTGAACAGTGGGATAAAATGGTGAAAAAAAAAGATGCAATTCCAACACAGTTTTTGGGGTTTTGTTTTTACGGCGGTCATTGAATGGTAAAAATGACATGAAAGAACATTATGATTACGACATTAACAAACTTTCATAGTTATTATATTATTTGTCGTGAAATAAAATTTGCAAGTTTCTAAAAAAAAATGTCACCATTTTCAAAGACCTGTAACCTCTTTATTTTTTTCTCGAGCGTTTAATTAATTCCAATTTGGGGTACATATTACATTTTTATTCCTTTTTATTAGATTTTTTTAGGAAGATCTAGTGACAAAATAATGGCCAACAATTCTGGCCTTTCCGTCTTTTTCTCTTTGTGATGTCTACAGTACGGGTGAATGTTATATTTTGATAGGACAGATTGTTTTAAAGGACATAGTGATTCCAAATATGATTTTTTTTTATAGTCCTTTATTTTTACCAAGGTAAAACGTGGGAAGATGATTTCAATTTTTAGATTTCTAGTTTATTTTTATTTTTTATTTTACATTTTATTTTTTAGTCCCCTTGTGGGAATTTAACCAACGATACTTTAATCACTGGTTTTATATACTGCAATATATAGTGTAAATTATGGGCTCTGTAGGGATTCGCTCTTGTAGGCAATGGCAGGGCGGCAGTAACGAGGCAACACACAGGCATAAAGTCCAGTTTCAGTGGTTTTAATGTCACTTAGTAACCAGCCGGTTAACAGAACATAAGGAAAAAACCATACACATACTCAAGCTTGGAGAACCACTGGTCCCAGACTCATCCATTGCACAGGACGGGCTTAACTAAGCGGCTGCCAGGTCCTGCGGCATCCGCCAGGTGCCATTCCCGGGGTTCTTCCGAGGCCTGCTGCTATAGTCCTGCAGCATGTGGATCCTGTATACAAGTTTCAGGCTGAGTCAGCCAAGTTCCTGTAGCTCCAGAAACACACTCTCCTTGTGGCAATTACCAACCTTCATTACATAGGGCCCAACCCCTCTCACCAGTGAGATAGACATCACATGGGCTGGTCACGTGACCCTGACATCATCGCAGGTCCTGTCTTTAGGGAAAAACCCGTCCAAACCTTAATCTGCTGGGAGAAACATATCTCCCATCCAGTAAAACACCCTTTACTGTACCACATACCTCCCCCCTATGTTCAACCCTAAGGGGGTGGACACATGACATACAGTGAACTCTGATACAATACACTATAGGAACAAAAATGCGCAAATAAGGTCTTATCCGGGTTAATAATAAAATATATAAGAGATCCACTCACCTACTGCAGGAGAGATCAGGCATATACAATTAGTAGTCAGCTGCTGCACGTCCAAAGGTCAAACAAGTGACCGCTGATATATCAATTCTTATGGAAATAATTTATGGACTTCCATGCGCTGCTTGACAAAATACAGGATTCCAATTATGGTGAAAGATTAACCATTTATTCCCAACACGTTTTGAAGTAAGAACTACTTCTTCCTCAGGGGATGACAAAAAAAACATCCCCTGAGGAAGAAGTAGTTCTTACTTCGAAACGCGTTGGGAATAAATGGTTAATCTTTCACCATAATTGGAATCCTGTATTTTGTCAAGCAGAGCATGGAAGTCCATAAATTATTTCCATAAGAATTGATACAGTGAACTCTGGACAGGGCATCTGCATTCCCCTGTAGTCTGCCTGCGCAATGTTCCACTGAAAACTTAAAATTTTGCAGGGACAGGAACCACCTGGTGACTCGGGCATTCCGCTCCTTAGCTTGACTCATCCACGTAAGAGGGAAATGATCTGTCACCAACCGAAATGTTCTCCCAAGCAAATAGTAGTGCAATGACTCCAGTGCCCACTTGATGGCCAGGCACTCTCTCTCCACAATACTGTATCGGTTTTCAGCTGGGGTAAGCTTCCGGCTTAGGAAACTAACGGGATGCTCTTCCCCGTTAACTTCCTGAGACAGCACGGCACGAGCCCTATCTCAGAGGCATCAGTCTGCACAACAAACTCTTTTTTGAAATTTGGAGTGACCAGGATTGGAGTACCATACAGTGCCCATTTTAACTTTATAAAGGCCTCCTCTAACTGATCATTCCAGTCGACCATCACAGATTTTTTTCCTTTTAAGCAATCTGTTAATGGCGCGGACAGGGTTGCAAAGTTGGGAATGAACCGCCTATAATATCCCACCAAACCTAAAAAGGCTTTTACCTGTTTTGCTGTGAGGGGACGGGGCCAGTTCTGGATTGCCTCTACTTTGTTTACTTGGGGCTTGAGAATGCCTCTCCCAATGACATAACCCATGTACCGGGCTTCTTCCAACCCTATGGAACACTTCTTTGGGTTGGCAGTTAGCCCTGCTTGCCGCAGAGAGTCTATCACTGCCTGTACTTTTGCTAAGTGGCTTTCCCAGTCGGTGCTGTACACAATGATATCGTCTAAATAGGCTGAGGCATAGCGGCGATGGGGATGGAGCACAATATCCATTAACCGCTGGAACGTTGCTGGAGCGCCATGCAACCCAAAGGGTAACACCTTATACTGGAACAGCCCCTCAGGTGTTACAAAAGCCATTTTCACCTTCGCCGCCTCTGTTAGGGGTAGTTGCCAATAACCTTTTGTGAGGTCCAGAGTTGTAAAATACCGTGCTTGCCCAAAGCGCTCTATCAACTCGTCAACCCGTGGCATGGGGTAGGCGTCAAACTTTGAAATGTCATTGAGTTTTCTAAAATCATTACAGAATCTTAGAGACCCATCAGGCTTGGGTATTAGGACTATTGGGCTGGCCCATTCACTTTGAGACTCTTCGATGACCCCTAACTGTAGCATAGCTTTTACCTCTTCCGAGATGGCTTGTTGCCGGGCCTCAGGCACCCGATAAGGCTTTAGTCGGACCTTGGCCTGTGGCTCTGTGACAATGTCATGTTGGATTAGGGAGATGCATCCAGGGAGCTCCGAAAAAATATCTGTATTTCGGCTAATGAACTCCCGGACCGCCTGAACCTGTCTAGGAGACAAAGTATCTGCAATTTTGACCGCGGGTTGGGCTTCTCCTGCCTCGCCCCGAGGTAATGGAGCCTTTTCCACCTGAAACGCTGGCAGCGGACTATCCCCACCAGGGTGCTCTCTATCTTTCCAGGGTTTAAGCAAATTCATATGGTAAACCTGTTCTGGCTTTCTCCGTCCTGGCTGGTGTACCTTGTAGTCTACTGGCCCCACCTTCTCCATGATCTCGTAGGGTCCCTGCCACCTTGCGAGAAATTTGCTATCTACGGTAGGCACAAGCACCAACATCCAATCCCCAGGGCTAAAGGTTCTTACCCGAGCCTCCCGGTTATAGACCCGACTCTGTGACCATTGTGCTGCCTCCACATGTTCCCGGACCAAGGGTAGGACTGTCTCCATTATCTCTTGCATTTTTGCAACATGTTCTATCACACTTTTGTGGGGGGTAGGTTGGTTCTCCCAGGCCTCTTTGGCGATATCGAGTAATCCCCGTGGATGTCTGCCGTACAACAGTTCAAAGGGCGAGAACCCAGTAGATGCCTGAGGCACCTCCCGTACTGCAAACAACAAATATGGCAATAAGAGATCCCAGTCCTTCCCATCTTTGGAAACTGCTTTTTTTAACATGCTCTTCAGTGTCTTATTGAACCTTTCTACCAGACCATCTGTTTGGAGATGATAGACCAATGTGCGCAACTGTTTAACATTTAACAACCAGCAGAGTTCCTTCATAATTTTTGACATAAAGGGGGTTCCCTGGTCTGTTAAAATCTCTTGCGGAATTCCCACCCGTGAAAACATACCCATGAGTTCCTTTGCTATAAGCTTAGCTAATGTGTGGCGCAGAGGAATGGCCTCAGGATATCGGGTAGCATAATCTAGAACTACAAGAATGTGTTGGTGCCCCCTTGCCGACTTATTGAGAGGCCCCACCAGGTCAATAGCCACTCTCTCAAAGGGCACCTCTATAATTGGCAAAGGCACCAAAGGGCTCCGAAAGTGAGGCTGGGGACTGGTTACCTGGCACACTGGACAGGAGCTACAGTACCGTTTAACTTATTCATGGACCCCTGGCCAGTAAAATCGCTGCAGAATTCGGTCGAGGGTTTTCTTTTGGCCCAAATGCCCCCCAAGTACATGCGCATGTGCTAAATCCATTACCAGCCTCCGATACGTCTGAGGTACCAGTAATTGTTCTACCATTTCCCCCCCGTATTTTCTCCACTTGGTACAACAAATCCTGGTTCAGCTTAAAGCGTGGCAACACCGTATCTGCCCCAGGTTGTTGGGGTTCCCCATTGACAAACAGTACATTTTCTCTGGCCCGGGCTAAAGTAAGGTCTCGGAGTTGCGCTGTACCAAAATTGTCACCTGATACATTCAAGTCTGACAACTCAGGTCCCGGCGGCAAGTCTTCCACCTCTCCAGCCAATACTTCCCTGGGAGAATTCTCCCCCTCCTCCACAGAAGGGAAGGTTATTCCTACAGCCAGCACTTCTTCCTCCAGGTCACCAGGTTCATGCCCCACTTCTGGAGAATGTAACCTGGTTGCCTCTGGTGCCGGCAGTTGCTCAGTGGGTGGGACAACAGACGGCCACAGCACAGAAAACAACGGAAAGTCTCATCCAATTATCACTTCATAATGTAAATTAGTCACAACCCCCACCTCGTGGCACCGCCTCCCCGCTGGGGTGCTGATTACCACTAGTGCGGTGGGATAGTCTTTTAAGTCTCCATGTATACACAACACCCCAATTTTCCGACCCGTATACTCGCTGGTGTGTATCCAGCTGGCTCGTACCAGGTGTCAGAGACACCGCACTGCACTTGCTCATAGAGCCAGTGCGCATGTCCTGAGAACAGAAGCAGTGCTAAAAGATACCTGGGGAGCAGGGCAGCAGAGGTGACCATGCGTGCTTCAGGCTATTAGTGTCAGGGTCCAGTCAGCGCTGGAAGGTAAAGAGGCATAGGACCTGCGGACACTGAAACTGAATAATGTGCACGGGACCTATGGTCATGTGACTGCAAGGGGGCGGGGCTTAGCGTCCTGTATTCAGAGAGGACAGGACACCATACAACAACTCAGAGTCAGGCAAAACAGAGGTCACAGCAGTACGGGAAAATGAGGTACAGGAGGGACGAACAGACGGGTAGTCAGACAGAGCCAAAGGTCATACACAAGAGGGCGACGTGGTACCAAGGGGACAAGCGGAGAGAAGTCGGGTCACAAGCAGAGAGTCATACACGAGAGGTAGCGCAGTACAAGAGGGTCAGGCAGAACTCGTAACAGGGACAGAATCAGATCACAACCGAACAAGCAAGCAAGATATCAGGCACAAGGCACACGTATACAAGAGGTCACTTAACTCAGCCGAGGGCAGGAGTATAACTGACACCGGACCCAGGTCCAGTGAGCACTAAATAGCCTCCTGCTGCCAGAGAGAGGCAGCACAATTAACCCATAGTCTAACCAGGACGGGTCAAAGCGAAATCCCGTCCTGGATCATGACACCAGGGTTATAAGACTCCCTGAGTCCAATAGGGCCACAGCCGGGGTACCCTCCACTTCAACCCGACATAAATGTTCCATATTGGGACCTTTTGGGGTACCCATTGCACACATCGGTTCGGCATAGTGGGACTGGCGGTACCCAAAATTTGTGTCCATGGGCTCAGTCAGGTGGGGGCAATCAGCTCTCATGTGACCTTGTTCCAGGCACTGCCAGCAGATTATGGGGCTCCTTACTTCCCCAGATAAGTCCTGAGTGGCCTTCCTGGGCTCCGCTCGCTGAACCAGGGGTGGGGACTTAGGGAACCTTCCTGTTACCTTCCGGGGGGTCCCTCCCTGTAGCTCTTTGGTAGCCCCATACCTTTCTATGAGGTCTATCATCTGCATGGCATTAGTAGGGGATGCCTGTCCGACCCATGTCTGGAGGGAGTGGGGCAAAGCCCTCCAAAATTTATCAGTCACTATGTGGTCCAGCATGGCCGTGGGGGACAACACCTCAGGCTGCAACCACTTTTGTAACAGGTGCAACAGGTCGTAATACTGGGACCGGGCCGGCTTGGAGGGGGTAAACTCCCACTGGTGTACCCGCTGGGCCCGCACTAACACATTTACCCCAAGACGTGCCAGTAGCTCACCCTTGAAGACCGTGTAGTCCGCCCTTTGCTCTGTGGGTAGGTCCTGATACGCTTCCAAAGGTCCTGGGGTCAGAAACAGAGTGAGGATATCCGCCCAGTGGTCCCGGGGTAGCTTCTCTCTCTCAGCGACTCCTTCAAACGTCTCCGGGTACGCCTCCACATCGTCCGATTTCTCCATCTTGGGAATCGCTATACGAACCGCTTTCCGGACCTCATGGATTCCCCGGCCGGCTCCTTTTGTCTGCGCTGTCGTGATATGCTGTATCAACAGCTGATTGGTTTCCTGCTGCTGCTGCATAGCCTGCTGCATAGCCTGCTGTCGCATGGCCTCCTGTTGCTGCCGCCACATGGCCTCCTGTTGCTGCTGCATAGCCTGCTGCTGCTGTGTAGCCTGCTATGGCCTCTATGAGCGTTTTTACCGTGGCCTCCATTTCTGGAAAGTTCCCTGCCTGGGTCTCTGCCACTCGTTGCCTGGGTACAAATCAAAAAATAAGAAAAACAGCCTGGCCTCACTGCTTCTGCCCGCATTCTCCACCAAGTCATACTCTAGGACAGAAAAGTATTGTTCAGGATCCTAGCCAAAGCTGAGTGCGAACTGTACAGATATCAGGACTCAGGTCCCCAAACTTTGCTTATACCAGGCCTATTCTTCTCTGGTGGGTGTTTCATGGGGAAAAATAAAATGTTCTCACAGACTCTGATGAAGACCTCAAATCGAGATCAAAATGTATAGCTCATTGTGTGTGCTCAGAATAAAACATTGTTTCATCAGTACCATTCAGTGGTCTCTTAAGTTGTGCATTATCACAGTGCCTCCATGATAAGCTTCAGAATGCTATTGTGGTACTTCTAGCACCTTGAGTGAGATTGTTCTTTATTTTCTTAGTTGATATTCTGAAACCTATGATTAGGTAGCAGTGTATCCTGGGGATCTAATCTGCTTTGATCCAAGTGCATGGTGTTGTGCTCATAGTAAAATAAAAAGTGAGTGCTTTTCCTTGTGCGTTCCAAGATTATTGAGTCCTACAAGTAGTACATCCGGAAGTGATGTTTCTTTTCATATACCAAGATGGCAGCCATGGGGCCTTCAGCTGCCATGGTAACCCTTCAGTGCTCAATTTAAATTTTCATGACAGAGAATGCTGCTAATGTTATAGACACATGCTGGCTGTGTAACACAGATGACACTTGCTACATGGAGCAGGCTCAGCTCCTTCACTTGAATAAGAGCTAATAAGCAATACCTGAGAGTGGCCACTATACAGTGTAGTGAGCTGTGGTGTTTCACTCCATACATCTGGCGTCTCCCTGGTAACAGCTGTTTGGAGGAGCATGTGGGTGTCACGCCAGTGACTCGCACAGGTGGTAAAAGCCACCCTACCAACCCTACTATGTAGGGGCTAATACTGTATATAGATGGCTATGTGGGCGCTAATACTGTATATAGGTGGCTATGTGGGGCTTATACTGTATATAGATGGCTATGTGGAGGCTAATACTGTATATAGGTGGCTATGTGGGCTAATACTGTATATTGGTGGCTATGTGGGGCTCATACTGTATATAGATGGCTATGTGGGGGTTAATATTGTATATAGGTGGCTATGTGGTGCTCATACTATATACAGGTGTCATGACTCAGGACAGGGTGGTTCTGGCTCTGTCCTGGTCAGGTCAGGGTTAAGTCTGTCTGCCTCTCTTTGGTTCTGGGGCGACTATTTAATGCTGGTAGTTCCTGGGTTCAGTGTCTGTGATACTTCCGCCTACTCGGTTTGAAGTCGCTGACCCAGGTTACTCTCTGTATCTTTGTTCCTCTGCACGTGTCTGTTTGCTGTGTATGACCCGGTTTGCCCCCTGACTATTGTCTCTCTCTTTCTGCTTGGTATTGACTCGTCCCTCCTGGTTATCTGACCCCTTGGCTTGCCTCCGGTTACTCGTCTGTCTTGTCCCCGATTACCTCGTTCCCATCTGGCTTCTGACCCTTGACTTTGCTCTCTGACTATGTTATTGGTTTTGTCCTTTGTATTCGGTGCCCTGGGCCAGTTCCCTGTACTTGTACGGGGTAGCCCTGCCCTCTGCAATCATGTGACTGGCTAGCTCCGCCTCATTGAGCACTTGACTGGCTAAGCTCAAATCCTGTGTGCACTTTGCCCCTTGGTCTTCGCACACTCTGTCTAGAGGTGCACCTCCCCTGTTAGCGCCCCCAGGCTTAACCCTAGTGACACGCTCCCTGTGTCACTACAACAGGATGCTATGTGGGGCTCATACTTTATATAGGGGGTTATGTGGGGCTCATACTGAGCATATTGAGCAGAATTAATTTCAGCCTATTGGTTCGGCCTCCAGAACAGTCAGGGTCACTTGGGGAAATTAATCTCCCACCTTATATAAAGCAATGTAATCTGTAGTGCTGTACATAAAGGAAGAATGTGCATAGCTACACGGGCCATTGTCTGTGTCATTTTCCATCTACAGTTGTACACAAGAACACCTTGGTGTTACTCACACAAAGTATCTCATGATTTATCAAGGGGATCATGTGAGATATCATATGATACATTGGGTACATGGGGGGACACGCCTTCTAAACTGCCTTGGGCCATGGCTATTCTTGATCCGCCCCTGTTCCTCCTGTTGGTGAGTATCAACCTTGCTATAGGGAAGTGCAGCCAGATTCTGCGGGAACATAACCCCCGTGTGTGCTGCAAAAGTTAGCTTCCATGGCCAATCCGCAAGCACAAGGGGGTTTATTAAACAGCTCCTCCCATGACTCCTCATCTGATCTAAGGTTCTAGTTCAGTTCTTGCCTAATTTCCTGTAAGGTGTTCCCTTGTATTGTCTCTCCTGTTTTCTGACTAGGCTAGCCTACTAATTTATTCTGACTTTTCCACTCTTGACCTTGGCTATGTGTATTGAGGGGCAGGGCAGATGTGCCTGCCCTGATCTTGGATTGTCTGACCATGTCTTTGCCGTCATCCACCTCTACCTCATAGTTGTGTCTCTGACCCTCTGGTCAGCTGATGAAGACCTGGGGACTGCCCTGGAGGGGCACCTGATGACTACCTGCGGCCAAGCTTATCCTCACAATCAGAGGCTCTAGTGAGTACCAGGCAGTCACACATCCACCAAGATTAAAGGGGGTCAAACTCTACTGATCAGATATTGAGATATCAGATACAGTGCCTTGGAAAAGTATTTGGCCCCCTGGAACTTGTCAACCTTTTTCCACATATCATGCTTCAAACATAAAGATACCAAATGTAAATTTTTGGTGAAGAATCAACAACAAGTGGGACACAATTGTAAAGTTGAATGAAATTTATTGGTTATTTTAAATTTTTGTGGAAATTCAAAAACAGAAAAGTGGGGCGTGCAATATTATTCGGCCCCTCTAACTTAATACTTTGTTGTGCCACCTTTTGCTGCGATTACAGCTGCAAGTCACTTGGGGTATGTCTCTATCAGTTTTGTACATCGAGAGACTGAAATTCTTGCCCATTCTTCCTTGGCAAACAGCTCGAGCTCACTGAGGTTTGATGGAGATCGTTTGTGAACAGCAGTTTTCAGCACTTTCCACAGATTCCCGATTGGATTCAGGTCTGGACTTTGACTAGGCCATTCTAACACCTGGATATGTTTATTTGTGAACCATTCCATTGTAGATTTGGCTTTATGTTTGTGATCATTGTCTTGTTGGAAGATAAATCTCCATCCCAGTCTCAGGTCTTTTGCAGACTCCAACAGGTTTTCTTCAAGAATGGTCCTGTATTTGGCTCCATCCATCTTCCCATCAATTTTAACCATCTTCCCTGTGCATGCTGAAGAAAAGCAGGCCCAAACCATGATGCCGCCACCACCATGTTTGACAGTGTGGATGATGTGTTCAGGGTGATGAGCTGTGTTGCCTTTATGCCAAACATATCATTTGGCATTGTTGCCAAAAAGTTCGATTTTGGTTTCATCTGACCATAGCACCTTCTTCCACGTGTTTGGTGTGTCTCCCAGGTGGCTTTTTGCAAATTTTAAACAACACTTTTTATGGATATCTTTGAGAAATGGCTTTCTTCTTGCCACTCTTCCATAAAGGCCAGATTTGTGCAGTGTACGACTGATTGTTGTCCTATGGACAGACTGTCCCACCTCAGCTGTAGATCTCTGCAGTTCATCCAGAGTGATCATGGGCCTCTTGGCTGCATCTCTGATCAGTCTTCTCCTTGTTTGAGATGAAAGTTTAGAGGGACGTCAAGGTCTTGGTAGATTTGCAGTGGTATGATACTCCTTTAATTTCAATATGATCATTTGCACAGTGCGGACAGAAAAAATTTTCTCTCTCTCTCTCCTTCCCGGGCAGCGGTTCCTTTAAAATTCTTCATTCGGCGGATCCGTCAAAAAAACGGTCTGGTGACATCCGTTCACATCAGTTAACAACGGATCCGCTTTCCGCCATTTTGGCGGATTTTAACTGACACAAAAAACTGATGTGTGAAACAGGCCTTAAGCGTTTCTGCAGCAGAATCGCTTGTCAAAAAGCGCTGCAGAAACGCTTAAAAAACGCTACGTGTTGCGTTTTTTTAGCGTTTCCGCAGCGCATTTAGGCTGTGTGCCCATGTAGCGATTTTTAAGCGTTTTTGCCATGATTTTCGGCGCAAAAACGCTGCAAAAACGTTTAAAAATCGTGTACAGAACGCCCCCATGCATTCCTATGGCATTCCGCACATGCTGTGCTAATGCTGCGCTTTTTTCCGCGGCGGAATCGCATCGCGGAAAAAATCACAGCATGCTCATTCTTTTGTGCGGAATCGCAAAGAATTGCCGCGATTCCGCACCCATAGGAATGCATGAGAATCGCTTACTTCCCGCATGTGGCTATGCCCACCATGCGGGAAGTTAAGCGTCTCATGTGCGGTTGGTACCCACGGTGTGGAGGAGAGGAGACTGTCCTCCAGGCCCTGGGTACCATACCCCTGTAAAAAAAAGGATAAAAAATAAAAAATCGGGGTATATTTACCTTCCGGCGTCCGGCGCTGCATTCCCGGCCTAAGCGTTCCCAGTAATGCCTTGCGGCAAGGCCCTGTAATGACGTAGTCTCGCGTGACTCTAGCGGTCTCGCGAGATCGCTATAGCAACGCGAGACTACGTCATCGCAGGTCTCGCAAGGCATTACTGGGAACGCTGTGGCCCGGGATGGCAGTGCGGGACGCCGGAAGGTAAATATACCCCGATTTTTTTATTTTTTTTAGCATTTTAACATCCAATCTTTTACTATTGATGCCGCATAGGCGGCCTCAATAGTAAAAACCTGGTCACACTTGTCAAACACTATGTTTGACGAGTGTGACCAACCTGTCAATCACTTTCCAAGCGATGCTTCAAATCGCTTGGAAAGTGCTTGAATATCGCACGCGAAAATCGCAGCAAAATCGCGATCATAATCGTGGTAAAATCGCGGTGAAATCGCGCGGAAAAAAACGCGCGATTTCTGGGAAGGAGTCCGGTTTTTAGTGAGCGTTTTAAAACGATACGTGGGCACATAGCCTTAGACACGCATTTCTGCTGTGGAAACGCTTAAGAAAAGCATCCAATGGAAACATAATTGAATCCGCACATGTTGTGCTAATGGTGCGTTTTTTCCGCTGCGGAAACGCTAAGCGGAAAAAATGCAGCATGTTCATTAATTTTGCGAAAACGCACGCGTTTCCGCATACATTCAATTGTATTGCAAAAATGCAGAGGAAAACGCATTCTAAAACGCTTACAAAAGCACTTCATAAAACGCATGCGTGTTCCCGGGAAGAGGGTGTGCGTTTCCGCTCAGGAATATTCTACATGAAAAAGGCTACGTGGGCACATAGCCTTAAACTTCTCCATAACAATATCACGGACCTGCCTGTTGTGTTCCTTGGTCTTCATGATGCTCTCTGTACATCAAACAGAACCCTGAGACTATCACAGAGCAGGTGCATTTATACGGAGACTTGATTACACACAGGTGGATTATATTTATCATCCTTAGTCATTTAGGACAACATTGGATAATTCAGAGATCCACAATGAACTTCTGGACTGAGTTTGCTGCACTGAAAGTAAAGGGGCCAAATAATATTGCACGCCCCACTTTTCAGATTTTGAATTTCCACAAAAATTTAAAATAACCAATAAATTTTGTTTAACTTCACAATTGTGTCCCACTTGTTGTTGATTCTTCACCAAAAATTTACTTTTGGTATCTTTATGTTTGAAGCATGATATGTGGGAAAAGGTTGAAAAGTTCCAGGGGGCTGAATACTTTCGCAAGGCACTGTATATCCTAAAGATAGATTATTAATATCATAGTAGTGGTTAACTCCATTATTTGCATTCATATTTTTTCATTTTAAATACTTATATACTTACTTATATAGCATCCTATCAGTATGTCTTTGTGGTGTGGGAGGAAACTGGAGTACCCGGACGAACCCACACAAATACGGGGAGAGCATACAAACTCCTTGCAAATGTTGCCCTTGGTGGGATTTGAACCCAGGACCCCAGCGCTGCAAAGCAACAGAGCTAACATTAGAGAGGTTATTTGGGACTAGAGGCAGGTAGCGGCCTATCACGTTCACTAATCAAAGTCATTCTATGTGTAAGTGTGCATGAGTAGCCCATTCACTATCTCCATCCATCCTTCACCCCCTCAAGATGGCCGGACCTTCATTGTAAATACATCATTGTAAATACACACCTGTACTTTGTATCTCCCCCACCTCATTGTACTTTAGATTGTAAGCTCTCACGAGCAGAGTCGTCTTATTTTGCTTTAATTATTGTATTGCTAACATTGTTACTTATGACTTGTGTTTTGAAACTGTTAAACTGTAAAGTGCTGCGGAATATGTTGGCGCTATATAAAAAAGATTATTATTATTAGGTAGTTAGCAACTGCCTGTCTTTTCTGCACAATTACGATCTCTGAGGGCTCAAAGCAGTCACAGATGGGTCTTTAGGCTTCCAATAATGACAGGTCAACAGAACAGTTACTTCTCTATTGAAGAAGTGTAGCTGACAATTTCCTGCTGATTGACAGCCAGCTCCCTGCTACCTAACTGCGGGGATCCAGCAGTCACAGTATATTGTCGGCAGTCACGCCCCATTGACTGAGCAGCGCAGAAATGGAAGGGCTACTCTGTTGACGTGAAGTCAAATGAAGCATCAGAATCACTGGCTGAAGCAGTCTTTGCAGTCTGTCAGCACAGAATGACTGTTTAAACCAAGTAAAGGTGCTCGGTTCCCAAATGGTTATTGTAAAACAGTTCAATGCACATTCTCACCTACTTATTTTCTTTCTCCAATACCCTCTTCTTTGATTGACAGATCTGGCTTTAAGGAGCCAGAGAAGGGTGAAGTTGGAAAACAAGCAGGTGGGAAAGTGCACTTATATATTTAGTCTTGCAATGGTCCACTGAGCATCTGTGCTTTGTTTGAACAGTCATTCTGTGCTAACAGAGTCTCTTTAATGTTTTCACCAATTGTTAGGAATTATAGATTGCCTTGGATATTATGCCTTTCTTCAAAATGAAAATGAGTAGGACTTGGTAGTGTAGAGTCTTATTTTCCATATCAATGCCTAATGAACGTTGCACTTTATCTTGTTGAACCTGCAATGTTGAGTCAGTCCATTAGGTGTCCTAACATTTTGGCATTGCAACAAGCATTGTTAATCTGGACTTTGAACTAGTACAATTTCACTATCACTGCCCTGCTATTATCGCTGGGCATATCACCTCCTGCAAGTTGTTTCATTTATTCTTATGAGTAACTGGAATGTTAATAAAAAAACAGTTATTTAGGTTGTTTTGTGCAAGAATATAATAACCTTTACGCATGGATTTTTTTCTTACTTGCTTGGTGTTACTCCTTGAAATGACTGACATGACTGACTCTTCTAAAAAAAGAAAAGTTGGGAGCTCCAGTACAGTATAGAAGGATTGGATGTCACAAAGTTTGAAACTCAGTTTTTGCAAAGATTCTCAAACCACCTTTAATTTTCCATCTCCTTATTGACTCTCTACTTTAGGACAGGATCACACATGCGAGGGACTCGGACGAGTCCCACATCTTAATACCTGGCACTGTCGCCGGCACTCGGGAGCGGATTGTGCGGCTGCAAAGAAATACATGCAGTCGCACGCTAAGCTCACGAGTTCTGGCTGCAGTGCCGGGTATTAAGATGCGAGACTCGTCCGAGTCCCTCGCATATGTGATCCCAGCCTTACTGTTCATTAAATTAGAGCAAAACACACCTTTATCCTCTTCAGGTAACTTAAAGGGGTTGTCCGGGCTTTTCACATAATCTCAGTACATATCTGGGCTGCAGAATTATGACAATAAGTAATTTACTTTCTGTCACTAGTTTGCACGGTTTTCTAGATATTCTGAACGTCCGGGGGGGGGGGGGGTGTTATGGCATTGAAATGAGAACTAGTCGTAACCTCCTACTCTACTCCAAACATGCCCTCTATAGCAACAACCCCACCCTCCGTAGCTACAGGCCCTCCCCGTCCACATGAAGCAGCCCTCATCACACAGTAACGAATTCTTCCCCTCCAGCAGCCTCAGAGCATAGAGCAGAGAGCTGCTCCTCCCCCAGACACACACTGAACAGTGATCTATGGAAAGTGAAAATCGTCCTGTATTCTGGGCCCCTCCATGACTACAATACATAACTCATTATCAGTAATTCCTTCCCTCACTGTCCCAGGCTGCTGGCAGCAGTGAGAACAGACTGTGTGATGGCCAGTGATAGGGGTCTGCAACTTCTAATCTGCACAGGGGATGGCAGTCACTGATGTAATCTGTTGTGTGACAAAGCCTCTGCTGTGCGAATGAGACAGCTCTGTGTCACTGATGTCTTCACACAGCAGCAGATTTGGTGCAGTGTATGTGCGAAGCTCCACCAAACTCCCAGCAAGCTCCAGTGACCAGCACCACCCACTGCCCACTCATTGGCTGGCAGTAAACTGCACCAGCACTCATCTTTATCATTATTCCAGCATTGGAAAGAACACAGCAGTGATCCTGTATTTGTGAAAGCAGCACAATACATACATACATACACCCCTCAACACCACACTGTTACAGCTGCTGATTGGACAGGCTGCTCCCATCAGTATTTGTGTCATTATAGACACAGTGCTCACACATACACTGCACCAAATCTGCTGCTGTGTGAAGACATCAATGACACAGAGCTGTCTCATTCACACAGCAGAGGCTTTGTCACACAACAGATTACATCAGTGACTGCCATCCCCTGTGCAGATTAGAAGCTGCAGACCCCCATCACTGGCCATCACACAGTCTGTTCTCACTGCTGCCAGCAGCCTGGGACAGTGAGGGAAGGAATTACTGATGAGTTATGTATTGTAATCATGGAGGGGCCCAGAATACAGGACGATTTTCACTCCTCACTACTTTCACTTTCCATAGATCACTGTTCAGTGTGTGTCTGGGGGAGGAGCAGCTCTCTGCTCTCTGCACTGAGGCTGCTGGAGGGGAAGAATTCGTTACTGTGTGATGACGGCTTCTTCATGTGGACGGGGAGGGCCTGTAGCTATGGAGGGTGGGGTTGTTGCTATAGAGGGTATGTTTGGAGTAGAGTAGGAGGTTACGACTAGTTCTCATTTCAATGCCATAAACCCCCCCTTGGACATTCTGTTCAGAATATCTATAAAACCGTGCATATTAGTGACAGAAAGTAAATTACTTATTGTCATAATTCTGCAGCCCAGATATGTACTGAGATTATGTGAAAAGCCCGGACAACCCGTTTAAAGTTTGGAGGGGTTAAATAGGGATTTTAAAATCTACCCAAAAACAAATGTTTAACTCCTTGGTGGAGGTCTCCTGTTGGATTCATTAGTAGAAACAGCCAAGTTAAGGATGATGAATGTCCCTTTGACAAACATTTGATGCAGGTGTTCTCCAGCAACAGTGCAATACAATTTATGGAATCCTCAAAGGGAATCTTTCAGCTGGTTTGTAATCTGAGAGCAGCATAATGTAGGGACAGAGACCCTGATTCCAGCAATGTATCACTTAATTTACTGGGTGCAACAATTGTGATCCAATCGGTTTTATCTGCTGCAGATCTAGCAGTGGTCTGTATAATCCACACCCCTGATTGGCTGCTTTCTGTGGTAACTGTGCATTGCCAGAAAGCTGCCAATCAGTGGTGGGGGTGGTGTTATAAAGAGCAGTTGTCTAGGAGCCACCAGACACCTAGCTCCATAGTGATAATCTCCATCTGATGAAACACTGATTTTATTGAAACAGCCACAGACACATTTCTGAAATCAGGCTCTCTGCCCCTACATCATGTTACTCTTAAATTACAAAGCAAATTTTTTTTAAAGATTCCCTTTAAGCTCCCGCCATAAACAATAGACCAATGTCAGCTGCACCCACCTAATATCAAAGGTTTTGGATTAAATTGTAATGTGTATGGGGGTGCTAGGTAATTGATCGTTAGGAGAGATGTCAATTTGACATGTCTGATTTCAGAATGCCAACCGCTTTGTTCACCTGGAGATTTGTCGCCGGCAGAGATATTGGCGGCTTTCTCAGAGAACACAGGAGTGCTTAACTGAATGAGCGCTCCTGTGTATGGGAGAGACAGCCAAGATGTCTAAAGTGCTGCCTTGCTACAGCAAATGGACATAATAGTATGTCCAGCAGATGGCCGAAATCCTTTCTTTTGCAGTTGTTGCCAGATGTAATTGTCTGGGAAAGGAGTTACCTCCTATCTTGGCTGTTCTGAGTGAATAGTGACCACTGCAACATCTAAGGAATTTGACCATGGGAGGTGGCACCGTCTGTCAGCCCTTCAGCACCTTGAATTTCTAGAGACATTTGCCTGTTTGATGGCTTTTTACCAAATCAAGAAATGTATCTGCCTGTTATCTCCAAATCCCTTTTGCCACAGGTTTGGCCGCAGTAAAGGCCCCGTCACACACAGCGAGATCGCTAGCAAGATCGCTGATTTTGTGACGCAACAGCGATCTCGCCAGCGATCTCACTGTGCGTGACACTCATTAGCGACCAACCCCCCCGTCGGGTATCGCTGATCGTGCAGCAATGTCCTGGGCCATTTTTTGTTCGTTGGTCTCCCGCTGGCCAGCGCGCATCGCTGTAAGCAGACGCTGGGAGCTGGTATCTAAAGTAAATATCGGGTAACTAAGCGCGCACCGTCACTTAGTTACCCACTGCGTACCTTAGATACCTGCGTACTCGCGCAGGGAGCTGGTAACCAAGGTACCGGTCATATACGGTACTCACCCTCCGGCGTCTTCACCGTCATCTTGTGAGCTCATTTTCCGACTCTCAGTGCAAGTCGAGGAGAACCAGAAAGAGGCCAGAAAGAGGCTTTCATAGACTTGTATTGAAAAGTGACCTCCATGAAACACTGCCGCACAGATGTAAAATGCAGGCACAATGATGTCACACAAACTAAAAGATAACAGTACAGATCAAAATCATCCCAATTTTCTGGATGAAAATCAGGCACTATAATTAGTGCGATCAGAGTTTGATCCGATTTTCTCGAATGTGGAAAATTAAAAATAAGTTTCTCCATTCAGTTTGTCCATCATCCGAGTGTGATCCAATGTTTTCCACGGATCCATCGACTTGACTGAGTGAGTGCCATCCGATTTTGGAGGCAAATTGTGCATGCTGCTATTTTGTCCTCGGACCACTCAGTCCAGAAAAAAAAATCAGACGTGCACTGCTTCATTGAATAACATGTGTCCGAGTGCAATCTGAGGTTTTGACGCAACTGCATGAGCTCATAGACTCAGAGATAACCGTGCCCAGACACACTCATGTCTATCACATGAGTGCGCTCAATACACAGATCAACATTTTGTTTCTCAGCTGCTTGACGTTACCACTGTCTTCAATAAATTACTGAGAATTTCCTCAGTTGCAATATAAATGTTCAATTGTCCATTTTATTTTAATCTCTTAATTTTTATAGGAAACTTGTTCCAATGATAGCAAAATTATCGGTGTATGTATACATATGGATGAATCATCTGATATTTATAAAAATAATGCCTAGCGCCTACTAATACCTTGTCCGTTTGACCACTTGTTTGTATTTGTGCCAGGCTTTACATCAAACATAAAATGCCCGACTTCTTTAGGTATGTGGGCATAATGTTTTTGCAGGCAAATTCCACTCAGGAACCGGTGTAAGATAGCAGATACGTGGGATGCAGTGATGGACAGGAGGCAGAGCAAGGGTTAACAAGTTTAATAACAGGGGAATACTCTACGCAGGGAAGTAAAAGGTTAAACAGTATAAATGGAAAAGGATGTTGGGAGATAAAGGGTTAAACAAGGGATTCAACAGTTTAGATGGCAAAAGATATTGTAAGTAGAACGACTGTTCAGATAACGGCAGTTCTTATGAAGCACTTGTGTCAGGAGTTCCGCCAGCTGTAACTCCTGCTGAGAACTCAATGGCATCGGCAACGGCTGGCGCGGTGTCTTTTCCAGAAAGGTCCTGTGGGCCTTAATGTCCCATCTTCCAGCGGCAGCGGTCAGTCTGCGGTACCTTCCACTGGGCCTAGTCCATATACTACAGTGGCTGAAAAGGGTACAGGCCACAGTCCTGTACAAGCCCAACGTGGCTCTGCAAATATACTCTGGTGAAGTAAGGGTGCAAGTGTCTGGGCAAATAGTTGCTGGCAACGTCAGGGCGCTAGTGTCAGTCCCATATGTGGTCACTCTTATGTGGCACATGTACTGTACTCACGGAAATGGAGCATACGGCACCTTGCTCTCTGGTCGCTACTGGGCGCGCTGCACTTTCCTCTTCATACTGTGCGCTGCCTGTACGTGCCAAGACTCAAGTGCCGACAACCACTGGCACGCAGCTTCTCTCTGGTGGTCACTGGCACACTGCACCTCTAGCTGTAGACATCGGGCATACACTGCCCGTTCCTCTCCCTCTCTGGTCCCCGCTGCTGGCGGCGGGAGATGGCGGACGATGGCCTGTACGATGCTGGTGCTCCTAGGACAGAGCAATTCTCTCCCTGGCTGCTGGGCACACCTGGTTCTGCACTCTCTGCAGCGGTCCCTGTCTCCGGATTGCTGTTGGGCACACTGCTCCCCTCAGCGCGACAGCCCTCTTCAGACGGTGGGACACTGCCGCAGTTCCGGTACTCTGTAGTGTGGAGGGGTAGCGAAGCTCACCGCTCGCATTTGGGTCACCCTCCCAGGGCTGTGGGGTACTCGGTACCGGGCCGGTCTCTCAGAGGGGATTGTCACAGCAGCGGTGACACGGTCCGTGGCCCTGGGCGCCCATGCAAAAGGGGTTGAGTTGGGAATAAAGTTTATAAGTGATTCGTGACGCCACCTGTGGTGTTCGGCAAGGGAGGTGTTAAGCCGACGTTGCAAGCAGATCCTCTGGGACAGATGGTGTAATGCAGCAATGATATTGTAGCCCTCCACAGGTAGGGCTGTTGGTCCCAGGGCAGTGTAGCAGAATGTTTAGGAAGAGGGTGCAGTGTTTGGCACAGAGATGTAGTAGTGCTGAGGATGTTGCAGGAAGGAGACAAGGACACAACAGGGTGCAGTTTCTTTACCTTTACTTGGCAAACGCAGTCCAGGGTCCTGGTTACAGATGGCACTGGAGCAGGCTAGCCTGGAAGCAACTCATGGATCTATCAGATGGGTTGTGTAGTCTCCTTCCTAGCACTGGCTTGAGGCACATCCAGTACTATGTTACACTGAAGTTCCTCCTTCTTATCTTCTCTTAGAACTACCTCGTATGGCAGACAGCTGTAGCCCTCTATCTCTCTTGGCTCACCCGTCGCTATTGTGCCTCCGAGTCTTAGGTGGGAATAGAGCATTTACAGCTTCCTATTCCTCTGGTTTCTGTTGCAGGACCTTCAGTATCCATACAATCGTGGAGACCAGACTCCAGATCATGCGCTATCACTGGGAGGGAGCTCTCTATCCTCAGCTCAACCTCCAGCTTCTCTCCACACGTCTACATGTTGCCCTCCTCACACTAACTGACTTATTTCCCCTCCTGGCCCTCAGAGAGCACTCCTCCCCCAATTCTGGTTCAGAGCTCCCTCTGCTGGCCCGGAGTGGGAACTGTGTTGCATGAAAATGATTAACTGCTAGAGAGACCCTTCCTTGCTTCCAAGCATGACATCACCCTCCCTGGAGGAAGGCAATGCCACTGTGGCGACCATACCCCACCCCTGGGGGCGCCACACATGTCTGTGTGATGCCCTCCATTCATGCCAAACTACTCTGCTTTGTGCGCCCTTTCTTTTTATGCCATTGCTGCTGCGCGTGCTTTTCTCCTCTCACTCCCCGCCATCCTGGGACAGCAGGAAGGTTCGACTCACCAGCGCTTCCCCCAGGCAATAGGGGAAAGTCCGGGTCACTCAGACATCCCCCCCGGGAACAGGGGATGCAACTTTTTCAGTTCCAGACTAAGCATGCAGGTACCTGCGGTCTCATCGTCCCCCTTAAGGCCCCGTTACACATAACGATGTCCCAGCGATCCCACCAACTATCCGAAATGATGGGATCGTTGGGACATCGTTAGGCTGATCGCTGGTGAGCTGTCACAAGACAGCCCCTCCAGCGATCAGGACCAGCGACGCGAGATGCTGATTTCTAATGTAAACATCGGGTATCCAGGAGCTGCGGCTCTTGGATACCCGCTGTTTACCTTGGAAACACACGCTGGTTCCCAAGGTAAACATCGGGTATCTAAGAGCCGCGCGACTCCTGGATACCCGCTGTTTACCTTTGAAACCAGCATGTACGCCGGTTTCCAAGGTAAACAGCGGGTATCCAAGAGCCGCAGCTCCTGGATACCCGATGTTTACATTAGAAACAGCATCCAGCGTCGCTGATCGCTGGTCTCTCGCTGCGTGCTGGCCAGCGGGAGACCAGAGATCGAAAAATGGCCCAGGCCGATGGAGGACGATCTGCGATACCCGGCAGGGGGGCCGGTCGCTGATCCCCATCACACACAGCGTCACAAAATCAGCTTTGTGTGATGGGGTCGTAACACCGGCCTAAAGGTACTGTCACACTTAGCAATGCACCAGTGATTCTGACAACGATATGGATCGCTGGTGCATCGCTAAGTGGTCGCTACTGAGCTGCCACACAGGCAGATCTCACCAGCGACATCGCAGCGGTCGGGGGTTGCTACTTACCTGTCAGACGAGGCGATCCTGGCGTCCTCCCGCCCGCGTCCACACATTGCTTGTCTCCTCAGCAGGAAGCCCAGCAGGAAGCTGACGACGAGAAACGGCCCAGGCCGTTCTCACGCGATCAGCGATAACCAGTGGGAGAGGCGGTCGGAGGTAAGTATCACACATAGCGATATCGCTGCTGCGTCACAAAACCAGTGACGTTATAGCGATATTGCTAGCGATATCGCTTAGTGTGACGGGGCCTTAAGAGAAGCGCCAGGAAAAACCGCCGACAAGACATCTCTGTCAGTGGCTTATCTCCTAGTGAACAAAGCAATCGGCAGCTTGATATTGCCTGGTTTTGAACTGATTAGTAAGGTGTTTTTGCTACTGTAGGGATGTGGAATGTTTTTCTGCGAAATTTATCAATGTTCCCCTTCCTGTGCCTACCCAACTGCATTGCTGGGCTTTACCATTCAGACAGTGCTGCTGAGCACGGTATTCCAAAAGTTAGTAAGTAAAATCTACATCTACTGCAGCTTTTAATTTGCATTAAGAAAAATGCTTCATATGAACACTGCCAAACACTATTTTTTTTACACAGCAAACATGATGAGTAAAAAAGTAGCAAATATGCCAAGTGTGAACATACCGTTACCTGGCCAGCACCCGTGTCTAACAGCTGTGAACAGACAGCGGCATTTAAACGACGCTCCGATAGGTGACCACGGCAGCTGGGGGCCACCATTGCTGCTCCCCTGAAGTTCAGCTATAGGCTGTGCTTCTAAGGTGACCACGATTTATACAATCCGCAGGGGCGTAACTACAAAGTTATGGGCCCTGGTGCAAACTTTCAAATGCCCCCATGCCAAAATACACGCACATTTCCGCACCGTACACCTCGTCCACGCGCAGCTCCGCACACCTCGTACACACGTGGCTCCACTCCGTACACCTCGTACACACGCGGCTCCGCTCCGTACACACGCGGCTCCTCTCCGTCCACCTCATACACATGCGGCTCCGCTCCGTACACCTCGTACACACGTGGCTCCGTACACTTCGTACACACGCGGTTCCTCTCTGTCCACCTCATACACGTGGCTCCGCTCTGTACACTTCGTACACACACTGCTCCTCTCTGTACATCTTGCGCACACACGGCTCTGCTCTGTACACATGTGGCTTCGCTCCGTACACCTCATACACACGCGGCTCGGCTCACCACGTACACACACGGCTCCGCTCCGTACATCTTGTACACACACGGCTCCGCTCAGTACACCTTGCACACACACAGCTCCACTCCGTACACCCTGTAAACCCCTCCTAACCCCACACATAAACTTCCCTCATCCAGCACCATGACAACCAGCACAGCAGAGTCCTAATCATGGGACTCCTGACTCCTCCCCTCCTGTGACCTCATCACAGGTCCTGTGCGCACAGAGCAGCCATCGCGTCAGGCCAATTGCAGCCTGGCAGCCTATCAAAGCAAGGAGCTTCACAGCTAATGAGCGGCTGCAGCTCCGCGATCAGGCCCGTAAGCACTCCGGGCCCCCTCGCAGCTGTGATCACTGCGACCGCGATAGTCACGCCCCTGAATCCATAGCAATACTGATGTATTTCTGCGTACAGTATGATGGATCAGATTATTGCTCGCCCAAGTGCCCTAAAAGGACCTGAAAAATAAAGGACTCGGAAAACGGTGACACAAAACGTTTTTTTTTTATTTTACAAACTTTTTTTAGGGTTGGTTTTTTTTTTACAGCTAAGGCCTGTTTCACACTTCCGTTTTTGTGTCCGCCAAACGGATCCGTTTCCGTTTTTTTGACGGAAACTGATGCAAACGGATCCGTTTTTTTGACGGATCCGCGGTAACCGTAATGGAAGTCTATGGGACAAAAAAAACGGATCCTGCAAAAAATGGCGGATCCGTTTTTTTACGGAAAACAACGGATTTTGACGGATTTGAAAAAACGGAAGTGTGAAACAGGCCTAAAATACAAAAAAAAAATCCTACAAGTTTGGTATCGCTGTAATCGTACTGCGCTGGACAACCTGGCGGACAGCAAATATCTACCATATTGTAAGGGGGTGAAGCACTGAAGGAGCCGAGGGGGAGTTGCCTTCCTAGCTCCATGCCGGAACCATTGAGCAGGGCATTAGGTTCCCTGGGGGATGCTTTAGGGAACTGGACTAGAATCAGGAACAGGAAGAGGGCAGGACTGAGAGCGGGAGAATTGCGCGTGCTTTCAGCAGAGCACCGCAGGGACGGGAGCAGAGAGGACGCTGACACAGGAGAGGAGAGGAGACGGGTGCAGCGACTGAACACTGAGGGACCGCAGACACAGGCGGCGAGCACTGAGCACGAGACTGAGTACGAGAAGCCTGTCACTGTCACCGCTTGGAGGGCTGGTCGCTCCCCTCCTGGTAGAGACTTTGTCACACCGACAGACCGCGTGCCTTGACAAGACGCTCCCCTGCGGTGAGACCCTGCCTTACCCTGAGACGCTTCCCTGTGACCAAGGGACGTACCGTAACATGACACTGACCTTCCAAGAGAGACTGTCCAAGGTAGAGCCCCTGACCCTGGTGAGAGAACGCCGCTGCCGCAGCAGAGGGAAGGACCTTGAGTACAGGGGGATACCGCCATCCGCATACCCCTTGGGCTCCCACGGTAACCCGCCATATGCCAGTTGGACTATACCTAAGACCCCAGAGACAGAGGACATCAAGCACCGCTGGTGCCTACGTGGGAGAAGAGTGATCTCTGCAATCAAGACCTCCAGGAACTGATAAGTTTCTTCCCCATAAGAGAATAACTTTCTGTTGTTTTGCACCTCTGTTACTTCTCCAGTTTCTGATATAACCTTTTACAGCATTTTCTCTGTTATACTGCATGTTTACCAGTATTACTCCCTGTAAATAATTCTCCCCTTTTACTGTTGGTCTGCCTGCTCCGTGGTGACATATATTCCTCCTGCACGTTATTACACTTGGCGTAGTCGGCAGGATGCCACATGAAGACACGGACAGAGCGGACCAAGCAGTCAGGGAAGGCCCCAAGACTAGCATCTCCTTGGGAGCCATGTTGAATAATCTGCCGAGGTTTACGGGGAACAATGAGATGTTAAGGAACTGGACAGAGAGAATTCAGGGGTTACGGCGGATGCACTCCTTGGCACCAGCACTAGAGGCAGAAATAGCCTTGATGGCCCTAGAGGGGGAGGCACGGGACTCTGTCATGCATAGACACCCCCCCAGAAAGAAATACTTTGCAGAAAGTGTTACGTATCCTAGAGGAGACACATGAGGACCCCACTGACGTAGGGGAACTACGGATGCGACTGTTCCATCGGGTGCAAAGAGAGGGGGAGACCGTGCTCCAGTTTATGAACGCCCTACAAGAGCTTCACACTGCTATCAAAAGAAAGGACAGGGTAGGCGTAGGGTCAGTAGACGTGGTGCTCAGAGACCAGATGGTGACGGGGTTATGTGACGGTGTTAGGGCTGGCGGAACGCACCAAATTATAAAATAATAGTAGGTGCGTTCACAGCCCGGGGTCCACTGTGCAGAGGTGGTACAGTCTGCTAAGTAATGGCGGAAGAATAGAGCGGCGTAAAAACAGTCACACGTGGGTTACGTCACCCAATGTGAACAGATGCGAACTCTGTTAATGCACAGAGTAGCACAACCGCTGAACGTAAATGCCGGCGCCTGTTTAGCTCACAGAGCCCGGCCAAAAGAGCTCACAGTGTACGGCCACAGAACTCTTCCCCAAGGACACGGGGTTAGAGTCCCTCTAGGCCCACTGACCGCACGGCGTCGCTGCCGCGAGCGCCGCTATAGACGCTGGCTATGAAGTGGAGCACGTGCACTGAGGCATGCCGAGTCCCTGGTGAGGACTGATGCCTGACTCAACCTCTGTCCTACCTACACCTGAGCCTGGGCGCTAGCAGGCTAGGCTGCACAACACATGCGTACCAAGGGTAGGGGTTTCTTAATGAGTCATTCACCAGAGACATTCATATGTGCATACATCACTCACTCCACATAGTCTGTAAAAACAGTCTATCCTAGCGCATGGCCGAGCGGCCATGCGAACCTTTTATAGCCGCGAGCGTCCGGGACCTTCCTGGCTTCTCGGATGGACCAATCCGAACACGAGCAGGACCTGAGCACGTGACCTTCGATCTCCAATGGGAGATCACTCCACGGGCATGCTCAGTGGCCTGACATGGGGACTTAGTCCCTGGAGAATCTCGCTGCTGAGCAGCATGTATTGCCATAGATGTGCCAGAGGTGGAAGAAGCAAGCAAACCCATGGAGCTGGTTGGGGCAGAGTGCCTGGACCGACGAGTTTGCTGAGCAACTTTCTCTGTGGCTGGAGAGGAATAGGAGACCGCTGGAAGTAAGGCTCGGGATTCTCGCTGTGCAGCGACAGAAATCCGACGCCTAACAGGCGGTATGATGAAGCAGGCTATGCGAGAGCGCCTGTGGGTGAAGCCAGGCATGACCTTTTCTGAAGTAGGTAGTGAGGCGTGCACACACGAGCAAGAGCAGGATGTGACAGGCTCGGTGGGAAAGGTGCGGAGCGGGGAGGCAACTAGCACTGAAGACAAAGTCCCCCAATGGGTGGAAGACCTGATGATGGAGATTAGTCAGTTCTGAGAAGAAATGGCGACTTCCAGGAGAACCCAGGCAGAGGGGCCCGAACCATGGATGCGGGGAAGAGGAGCTGTTCCCCAAAGAGAAGCTACAGCTACCCTGAGAAGACGCCCTCTCACATGCTATACTTGTGGAGAGCCTGGTCATATTGCCCGGTGGTGTCCCCAGTGGAGCCGACCATCCCCGCGGCTTCTGTTAAACTAGAGGGCTCTGAGCGCGAGGGACACCGCCCGGAGCAAGAACAGAGGAGGAGTGAAAATAGTCCCACCAGCCTTGTTTCCATGTGCCCCTTGGTCTGGGCCGAAGTCAACGGGAGAGCTGTGCGATGCCTGGTAGACACCGGTTCACAAGTGACCACCATGCCCGAAAAATTTTTTCGTAGACACTTCACAGAGGCGCTGCGGCCTGAGTGGGGCCCAGTCATTAAACTTACGGCGACCAATCACCTACCCATCCCGGTCACAGGGGTGGTGTGGCTGAACATAGAAGTCTGTGGAAAAGATGTGGGGAGAAAAGGAGTAGTATTGGTAGATGGAGAAGCCCGCTCGGGATCATTCTGTAACCCTGGGCATGAACGTGCTTAAAGATCTCAGAAGCCTACAGTACTACTCAACGAGACTGCAGATCAATTCTTGCGACAGTGGAGTGACCAGACCCCACAGAAGAAGGTCTTTCAACAACTGATCCGGGCAGCACGGGTCCGGAAAATCTGCAGCGGCGGAAAAGAACTAGGCAAAGTCATCATCCCTGCTTCTGTGAACAGAGTGCTACCCCCTGGACAGACCGTGCTTCCCCTGCCGGTGCGAGCAGGAGTCCCACTAGAAGGAGCGGAGGTGCAGGTGGAGCCTAGCCCAGCCGACCATTTGCCGTCAGGGATCCTAGTCGCATGGACCCTCGCCACTGTGCGAAATGGCACCGTCCTCGTGCGCTGTCTGAACTTGGGAGACTGATGTGACCCTGGCTCCCAGAGCAGAATTGGCCCACCTTCTAGGCGCACCAGACGAGCTGGTGCCCTCCGAAACAGTGCAGTTGACTGCCAAAGCGGAAGACCCATGGTTGGTGATGTTGAAAGCAGAGGTCGCCCCAGATCCCCAGGTGTTACAAGAAGGCCGACGGATACTAGAGCAAATGCGGGCAGAACTCTCAGAAATGCCCTCTCATCAGGTTCCCCAGGTGGAGGCCTTGCTGGGGAAGTACCAGGAGGTGTTCGCAAAGGATGACGATGATTTTGGGCGCACGACGGCCATTACCCATGAGATACCCACTGGGGACGCGGCACCGATACGGGAGATATATCGCTAGATACCCCCACAAATGTATCAGGAGGTTAAGGGAATGCGGTCACAGATGCTGAAGAAGGGAGTGATCCGTGAGAGCCAGAGCCCATGGGCTGCCCCCATCGTCTTGGTGCGGAAAAAAATGGAACTTAACGTTTGTGTGGATTACCGCCGGCTCAACGCT
The DNA here is from genome assembly GCF_039654945.1 of Dendrobates tinctorius. Taxonomy (NCBI): domain Eukaryota; kingdom Metazoa; phylum Chordata; class Amphibia; order Anura; family Dendrobatidae; genus Dendrobates; species Dendrobates tinctorius. The sequence goes on from NW_027361821.1 coordinate 405,668, forward strand.
TGCACAGTGCGAGATTGATATCCACTACCACGGATAGGAGTCCCTGTCAGCACTGGGAAATGCCCGATATTTTTCCACACTGGACCTGGCCAGCGGGTACTGGTAAGTACCCATGTCTGAACAAGACCGAGCCAAGACGGCCTTCATTCTCCCGATGGGACTATTTGAGTTCGACCGCATGCCCTTCGGGCTGGCCAACGCTCCGGGAACATTTCAGCGTCTCATGGAGCGGTGTCTGGGGGACCTGAACTTCGAAGCCACCCTGATTTACCTGGACGATATTATCATCTTTGCTCCCACCGTTGAAGAACATCTCCGGAGACTGGAGCAAGTTCTGAGTCGGCTACAAAAATTTGGTTTGAAGGTGAAACCCCAGAAGTGCCACCTCTTCCGAACACAAATTGACTATCTGGGGCATGTGGTCTCTGCCAAGGGAGTGAAGCCCTTGCAGGAGAAGATCGCTGCGGTGCAGGAGTGGCCGACCCCAAAAACTGTGAAGGATGTACGAGCGTTCCTGGGACTCACAGGATACTTCTGGCGCTTTGTGAAGGATTTTACCCGCATTGCAAACCCCCTCCTGGAATTGCTGAAAGGAGTACCCTCATGTGTGAAGAACAGGAACTTACACTGGGGAGAGCAACAGGAGAAGGCATTCCAGGCCCTGAAGAAGGCCCTGACTGAGGCCCTGGTGTTGGCCTACACTGATTTCATGCAGCCGTTCGTCTTGCACACTGACAGAAGTCTACAAGTTCTCGGGGCAGTACTCTCACAGATGCAGAACGGGAAGGAGCGTGTCATCGCATACGCCAGTCGCTCCTAACATGATTCAGAAAGAAATCCGGAAAATTACAGCTCATTCAAGCTGGAGTTGTTGGCGCTGGTGTGGGCGATGACTGAAAAGTTTGCAGAGTATTTGGCCGGCTCGGAAGTCCACATGCATACGGCTAACAATCCGTTGGCCCACCTCGAAATAGCAAAGCTAGGGGCCTTAGAACAACGTTGGGTAGCACGAATGGCAAAATTCCGGTACAGGATCTCCTACAGGAGGAGTGGAGAATACTCATGTGGATGCCCTTTCTCGAGTAGATTACCGACCGCCAGGGCCCAGCCGGGATTTAGAGTTGGAGGCTATAGAGGTTCCAGAATTTGGAGGGACTGCCAGGACGGTGGCAGCGACGTGGGAGACAGCTCAAGGAAGTACACCCGAGAATTTTTTGGAACAACCCCGTGATGAGTGGGTCCGGATACAGCAAGAAGATCGAGAGATAGCCCAGCAGAGGCGGTGGCTCGTAACCGAACAGGTGCCTGGCCAGAGTGAGCGGGCAACCATGCCCCCTGAGATGTTGAAAATGTTGCGCCAGTGGGAGGGGTTACGGGATGGAATCTTGTACAGGAAAGTGTACCTACAATCTGAGCTGAGCTTCGCTTGGCAAACGATCATCCCCTCGTCCCTGGTAGAACAGGTGGCTAAGGAAGCACACGAGAAGGGAGCACACTTAGGGATGGAAAAAACATTCCAGTGGCTGCACCCATTCTATCATCCCCACGAGGACCGTCATGGAGAAAGTATGTCAGCAGTGCCAAAATTGTGAACTAGTTAAGCCGCCGGAACAGCGAGCCCCTACAGAAACGGTGGGGTCCTCTGCACCCATGGAGTTACTTACCATAGACTACTTAACGATTGGCCCTGCACACCAGGGCTATGAACATTGCCTGGTGATGATCGACCACTATTCCAAATTTGCTGTGGTCACACTTACTCAGGACCAGACTGCCGAATCTGTGGCCTATGCTATCTGTAAACATTTCATTCAAGTGTACGGGTGTCCCAAGCGAATCCATTCGGATCAAGGAGCCTGCTTCCTGGGAAAGGTGATGGAGGCGTTGCATCACTTGTACAAAATCGATGTCTCGGACCACCCCTTACCATCCACAGGGGAACGGAGCTTGTGAGAGATTCAACCGCACCCTGATCCAGATCCTGAGGACACTTGAAGATCAGAAAGCACGCTGGACTGAGTCTGTCCCCGAATGGGTGTGGGCATACAATATCCGTCAACACAGTACCACAGGGTTCAGGCCGTATTCACTGTTCTTCGACCGACACGGGAAGGGACTGACTGGCGTTAGAGCCCAAGGAGGATTACCTGCGGACGGGGGTGTACTCCTGGGTTCGAGGACATCGTCGCCGGCTACGGTCCATTCAATGGTTGGTGCAGAACCGGCTCCGGGGATTGTCTCAAGATCCTCCGGTGGTCTCATCTGTCCTGGCGCCCCCGGTGGCTGAACCCGTGTTCGTTCCTGAGGACGAAGAAGACGGAGACTCTCTACTCCTTCAGGGAGACCCATAAACTGGGCTGGTGCCTGAAACGATGGAAGTAACTGAGGAGGCTCCAACTTCCACTTTTCCACAACCTCCACTTATCTGAGATGTTTTGAACGATCAACAGTAGGTGTGTCCCCCAGATGCTACAATCAGGACAAATTCATCTGGCAGCAAACTGTACGAGGTCTAGACGACTGTCAACAAAAACTCCAGAAACTCTCGCCCGTGGAATGGCGAGCTCGAGGAGAGGGGTAATTTAAGGGGGTGAAGCACCGATGGAGCCGAGGGGGAGTTGCCTTCCTAGCTCCGTGCCCGGAACCATAGAGCCGGGCATTAGGTTCCCCGGGGGATGCTTTTGGGAACTGGACTAGAACCAGGAACAGGAAGAGGGCAGGACTGGGAGCGGGAGAATTGCGTACGCTTTCAGCAGAGCACCACAGGGACGGGAGCAGAGAGGACGCTGACACAGGAGAGGAGAGGAGACGGGTGCAGCGACTGAACACTGAGGGACCGCAGACACAGGCGGTGAGCACGAGACTGAGTACGAGAAGCCTGTCACTGCACCGCTTGGAGGGCTGGTCGCTCCCCTCCTGGTAGAGACTTTGTCTCACCGACCGACCGCGTGCCTTGACAAGACGCTCCCCTGCGGTGAGACCCTGCCTTACCCTGAGACGCTTCGCTGTGACCAAGGGACGTACCGTAATGTGACACTGACCTGCCAAGAGAGACTGTCCAAAGCAGAGCCCCTGACCCTGGTGAGAGAACGCCGCTGCCACAGCAGAGGGAAGGATCTTGAGTACAGGGGGATACCGCCATCCGCATATCCCTTGGGCTCCCACGTTAACCCCCCCATAGCCAGTTGGACTATACCCAGAACCCCTGAGACAGAGGACTTCAAGCATCGCTTGTGCCTCGGTGCCTACGTGGGAGAAGAGTGATCTCTGCAATCAAGACCTCCAGGAACTGATAAGTTTCTTCCCCATAAGAGAATAACTTTCTGTTGTTTTGCGCCTCTGTTACTTCTCCAGTTTCTGATATAACCTTTTACAGCATTTTCTCTGTAATATTGTATTTTTACCAGTATTACTCCCTGTAAATAAATCTCCCCTTACTGTTAGTCTGCCTGCTCCGTGGTGACGTATATTCCTCCTGCACGTTATTACAATATAATGAACGCTGTAAAGACAAAACCTATCTGTAGCTGTGTAGGACTCCTCTATGAGGAGCAGTCGCCCATAGCAACCATTCCCTGTCCCCGGTGCTATCTGGGTAATGAGAGCAGCTGCTGCCTGGCGCGGCGCTGTCCTGTGGATGACTACAGCAGCACACAGCAAGGGCTGCACACAGGAGGGGAGAGGAGGACGCCATTTGTGTAGCGCCTGCTGCCGGTGCCGTCAGGCTGCAGTGTGTGCATCCTCCATGGAGCAGCGCTCAGGTTACTGCCCCTCCCCGAGTGTGAGTCACTTCCCCTCCACCCAGGTGAGGCGCTCCGAACTTTCCCGGCTGCAGCAGCTGGCGCAGGTGAGCGCATGTTTTATTACACGGTGTTATATGGAGGGACAATGGCGCCGGGGACCCCCAGTGTGAGGACGGTGACAGCCCGGTGCACCGTGCAGGAAGACGCCTCACACTCCCCCACCACCGGGCTGTGGGCAGGCCATGCTGGGACGTGTAGCTCCCCAGTCACCTGTGCCTGACATATGGGCAGTCTTCCTTTCTTCTAGTCTGAGAAAATGGCATAGTGTGAATTGGGCGCCTTCTCCCTGAAGCTACAGCCAGGGTGCAATGTATCTGGGTGAGCCCAGGACTGACCCTGCCAAAGTTCGTAGGGCACGTCACACCCTGGTGTGGTGTCTGAGCCCCCGGTGCCAACACTTATACCTGGCCCGGTATGATAGCTATATATATATCGCTGGCCTGAGACTCCTGCGTGTCACAGGTAACTCCGTGTATTCCTATGGACTTCGGCTGTCATACCCTGGTGTGGTGTCTGAGCCCCCGGTGCCAACACTTATACCTGGCCCGGTATGATAGCTATATATATATCGCTGGCCTGAGACTCCTGCGTGTCACAGGTAACTCCGTGTATTCCTATGGACTTCGGCTGTCACACCCTGGTGTGGTGTCTGAGCCCCCGGTGCCAACACTTATACCTGGCCCGGTATGATAGCTATATATATATCGCTGGCCTGAGACTCCTGCGTGTCACTGGTAACTCCGTGTATTCCTATGGACTTCGGCTGTCACACCCTGGTGTGGTGTCTGAGCCCCCGGTGCCAACACTTATACCTGGCCTCGGTATGATAGCTAGCTATATATATATATATCGCTGGCCTGAGACTCCTGCGTGTCACAGGTAACTCCGTGTATTCCTATGGACTTCGGCTGTCACACCCTGGTGTGGTGTCTGAGCCCCCGGTGCCAACACTTATACCTGGCACCGGTATGATAGCTATATATATAATCGCTGGCCTGAGACTCCTGCGTGTCACAGGTAACTCCGTGTATTCCTATGGACTTCGGCTGTCATACCCTGGTGTGGTGTCTGAGCCCCCGGTGCCAACACTTATACCTGGCCCGGTATGATAGCTATATATATAATCGCTGGCCTGAGACTCCTGCGTGTCACAGGTAACTCCGTGTATTCCTATGGACTTCGGCTGTCATACCCTGGTGTGGTGTCTGAGCCCCCGGTGCCAACACTTATACCTGGCCCGGTATGATAGCTATATATATATCGCTGGCCTGAGACTCCTGCGTGTCACAGGTAACTCCGTGTATTCCTATGGACTTCGGCTGTCATACCCTGGTGTGGTGTCTGAGCCCCCGGTGCCAACACTTATACCTGGCCCGGTATGATAGCTATATATATATCGCTGGCCTGAGACTCCTGCGTGTCACAGGTAACTCCGTGTATTCCTATGGACTTCGGCTGTCATACCCTGGTGTGGTGTCTGAGCCCCCGGTGCCAACACTTATACCTGGCCCGGTATGATAGCTATATATATATCGCTGGCCTGAGACTCCTGCGTGTCACAGGTAACTCCGTGTATTCCTATGGACTTCGGCTGTCACACCCTGGTGTGGTGTCTGAGCCCCCGGTGCCAACACTTATACCTGGCACCGGTATGATAGCTATATATATAATCGCTGGCCTGAGACTCCTGCGTGTCACAGGTAACTCCGTGTATTCCTATGGACTTCGGCTGTCATACCCTGGTGTGGTGTTTGAGCCCCCGGTGCCAACACTTATACCTGGCCCGGTATGATAGCTATATATATATCGCTGGCCTGAGACTCCTGCGTGTCACAGGTAACTCCGTGTATTCCTATGGACTTCGGCTGTCATACCCTGGTGTGGTGTCTGAGCCCCCGGTGCCAACACTTATACCTGGCCCGGTATGATAGCTATATATATATCGCTGGCCTGAGACTCCTGCGTGTCACAGGTAACTCCGTGTATTCCTATGGACTTCGGCTGTCACACCCTGGTGTGGTGTCTGAGCCCCCGGTGCCAACACTTATACCTGGCCTCGGTATGATAGCTAGCTATATATATATATCGCTGGCCTGAGACTCCTGCGTGTCACAGGTAACTCCGTGTATTCCTATGGACTTCGGCTGTCACACCCTGGTGTGGTGTCTGAGCCCCCGGTGCCAACACTTATACCTGGCACCGGTATGATAGCTATATATATAATCGCTGGCCTGAGACTCCTGCGTGTCACAGGTAACTCCGTGTATTCCTATGGACTTCGGCTGTCATACCCTGGTGTGGTGTCTGAGCCCCCGGTGCCAACACTTATACCTGGCCCGGTATGATAGCTATATATATAATCGCTGGCCTGAGACTCCTGCGTGTCACAGGTAACTCCGTGTATTCCTATGGACTTCGGCTGTCATACCCTGGTGTGGTGTCTGAGCCCCCGGTGCCAACACTTATACCTGGCCCGGTATGATAGCTATATATATATCGCTGGCCTGAGACTCCTGCGTGTCACAGGTAACTCCGTGTATTCCTATGGACTTCGGCTGTCATACCCTGGTGTGGTGTCTGAGCCCCCGGTGCCAACACTTATACCTGGCCCGGTATGATAGCTATATATATATCGCTGGCCTGAGACTCCTGCGTGTCACAGGTAACTCCGTGTATTCCTATGGACTTCGGCTGTCACACCCTGGTGTGGTGTCTGAGCCCCCGGTGCCAACACTTATACCTGGCCTCGGTATGATAGCTAGCTATATATATATATCGCTGGCCTGAGACTCCTGCGTGTCACAGGTAACTCCGTGTATTCCTATGGACTTCGGCTGTCACACCCTGGTGTGGTGTCTGAGCCCCCGGTGCCAACACTTATACCTGGCACCGGTATGATAGCTATATATATAATCGCTGGCCTGAGACTCCTGAGTGTCACAGGTAACTCCATGTATTCCTATGGACTTCGGCTGTCACACCCTGGTGTTCTGCTCCAAGGGTTTTCTGAAACTTTTATGTTAAGATGTTACAGCATTTTGTTTTTCTATTCTGAATTGTATTTATTTTATATCCAAACATAAAATATACAGGTCAGTCAGGTAAACGTAAAGGCGAGAAAAGAAACAGTCTCGGTATCTGATCGGTCCTAATTATTTTGCTATATTTGACCTGCTTTTTTCCTGACTGAGGTGCCACTTGTAGCAGCAATTTGGATTGGTGATGGCTTGTTTATTTTATTCCTGCTTTATATTTTTCACACACTGTGCCCCCCATAACATCATAAAAGATCTTTGGGGGCATTTCAATACTTTTTTTTTTTTCTTATCTGATTTTCCTGAACTGATATGTCTCCAGTTTGCATAGCAGAGCTGACTGGGTCATATTACCACTGTATCAAGAAAAAGGCTGGCAGCGCTTCCTAGTACTGTATAACAGCGCCTGTTCAGGGCAGTGCACAGTGTCAGACTGGGGTGCCAAGGGCCCACTTGTAACACTGACTTTGGGGGGGCCACTTTTCACCTGCATACAAATATTACACTACCCTCGTTCACAAACTTGCCTATATCTTAATAAAATGTTACTGGGTAGTTTGGTTAATGAATGATGAGATGCTGTTTGTTTTCTGTACAGAGTGAATTATTCCAAGTACTGCCCATGCCGTGGGGTTGAGGGCCCAGATCTGCACAGGGGTCCGTCAGGGGATTCCCCCGATGGGCCAGTCCGAACCTGACTTTGCATATAGCAATTATGAAGGCATAGATGGCAATAAACGACCTCTGCCTTCTTTATCGGCACAATCTTGTGCAGCTGCTATGCGGTGATGTTTTTAGGGTTTGTGCACACGTTGCAGATTAGCATGCAGAATTTTCTGCAGACAATCTGCATCTCTTGGCAGAAAACGCAGGGAAAAATGCTTGCGTTTTTCATCCGGAATAGCTGCGCCTTTCCTGCACATTTGAATGCATTTTTGCTGTGCGGATTTGTTTGGAGAGAGATTTTTTTTATGTGCCAGACTGTAAAATGCTGCTGCGGATCCGCAAAAAAAATTGACATGCTGCGGAAAAAACTCTGCTGCAAATCTGCGCAGATTTTTCCACAGCATGTACACATCAATTCTTCATTTACCATTGAATAACATTACATGTGCACTACACTGCGGATTTCACACAATTCCGCGCGTCAAAAAACTCTGCGGATCCGCATGAAAATCTGCAATGTGTGCACATAGCCTTAGAACATCACTGCAGGGTATAATGTGGCTTTTATAGTCTATAGGTGGTCAAGAAGCTATTAAATTGGAGACCTATACAGGGAATAGTAAGGATCCACATGTATAGGAGTTGTATAATGGCATCGTGCTTCATTATAGAGTCAAGACTATGTTCATTTTTTTTTCCACTCCAAAATCAACATTAAAAACGGCTTCATATGTTTTGAATAACCTTTCTATTCAAAAACGATGCAAGTATGTGAGCATCTAAAAAAATGCAGAGTGCACATACCCTAAGATTATGCAGCGTCAAACCCGCAGCGGCCAGATGTTACAGCATACTGGATGGGATTTCAAGAAATCTCATGTCCACAGAGACACGCAGAGACTGACATACAATGTATTTCCAGATCGCAGCATGTCAATTTCTCTTGCGGAGACGTGAGTCTGCAACAGAGAAAGTATATAAATTGGATGCGATATATCCTCATGGCTCAGCGAACACATGCGGATTTACCTGCGTTCAATCGAAGGCAGCGCTTTGGACATAGGGAACATGCGCTGCGTGCAAAGCGGTTCTAATTCCAGATCATGGGTACCTGGCCTAAGTGGCTGTTGTGGAGGCTTCGCCGCTGGCATCTTTATTCTGTACTTTCAGGTATAAAGCGCTGCAGCTTCCAAATGAAGCAGCCTGAAGAATGAACATAGCAATTTCTTCTTCAAGTCTTGCAAACCCTGAAAGTTAAATTTATTTTTTTTTTTTTTTAAAGATGGAACATGTGTACAGCAGTGTTATTTTTAACGTAATGCACAGCAATGTCTTTTATTGCTGTGTTTTTATTTTGTAATGGATTACAGGTGAAATCCACCTAAGGCCTCATTCACACATCAGTATTTTTGCTTCAGTGTTTGTATGCCAAATCCACGAGTGGAACTTACATAGAAAAACTATGACTGAAAGACTGATACCTGTTCTCTTTTTTGTAGACACTCCTGATTTTGGCATACAAATACTGATGAAATACCAATTAAAAAAACACTGACATGTGAATGAGGCCTAAAACATGTGCACATTCCAATACCAAATAGTATGTGCACACTGAATCTGTTTACTGACTTTATGGAGCAGAAATTCTTCAATCTTTCTCAAAACACCTCCGAAACTTGGAGTTTCCGTGCCGAAAAATGCAACAAAAAGACAATATTCTATACCCTTAGGCTATATTCCCACGATGAGCCTTTGGTGGGTTTTTTTTTCCGACATGGTCTGCAAAAAAACATGTATGAACAACACCATAAACTAAAATGGTTTGTGAAAAACGGACATCTCAGTAAGGCCTCATTGTGTACCCAATGCACACACAGTCACGTGTCAACTCTTCAGAGGACTTGGAAAGAAGCAGGAAAAGTTTAGTCGACACGTGACCAACAGCATGCAAATCACATCTGAGCGTCCACGTGACTATCGTTTGAACAGGCAACACAGAGTATTCCCGACTGTGTACAGTACATAACATGAATTGAGCAATCTGTAGTTTGGCTGACTGCAAATATTTTTGTTTAGCCCTGAAAACCCTGTGTCCAGGAGGTTTTTAATTTTTTACCAAATGCATAAAAATACCTTGCGTGACTGTTGTGTGTGGAGGGCGTTGCCATATTCGGAGGACACTTTCTCTACTTTCCTCTAACATGATCTGATTATTTTTGGCTCACAACATACAGAATCAAACTTTGATCTTTTATCTGATTAGCTTATTTCAGCTGCACGTGTGTAGATGTGGCAGCTGTAATATTGACTCCCAAATACTTTTTTTATCAGTGTTTCAGGCTTTACTATCATTGTTTGATCAGTCATTTTTCGCTACTGAAAAAATACATTGCAAATTTTTTCCTATGCATTACTAATCACGTGCTGCACACTGATGGCAACTTGTGCTGTCTGTGGTTTTCACAGATTCATAGGCCGGGGTCACACTAACCAACGCAAAATACGGTCAGTATTTTACTTGCGTAATACGGATCAATGGCCCCTAAACACTGCTCCGTATGTCATCCGTAATCAAGGTGTGGTCGCGTATATTGCGCATGTAAGCATCCGTATGCAATCCGTATGGCGAGATTTTCTCGTCACCTTGCAAAATGGACATATAATGGAGCCCTATGACAGGTTTTATAACACAAACCAAAGAATGGATATAGACACATAGAATATATATATATATATATGCATTCTATGTGTATATATCTATTCTTTCGTTTCTTTATTAAACCTGTCAGTGTAAGTTTACTGTATAGTGCACTGAATTGCCGGCTTTTCTAAAAGACACCGGGTGCGTATTTCTCGCAAGTCACATGTGTGGTCCGTGTGTAATCTGTATTTTTTGCGCACCCATAGACTTGCATTGGCGTACTACGGCCGTGGTACACTAACAATCAAACGCATGCTGCGATTGGCACGGAGCCTAAAATACGGATGAGAAATATACGCCTGGTGCGAGGGACCCCATAGAGAATCATTGGTCCGTGTCTAATGCGTGCTTTTAGCGCCTCTCACTTGGCCATATTCCTCGCCAGTGTGACCCCGGCCATACAGTCATATGGGTAAGGGCTCATTAGGACTAACATACTTGCACATTTTATCAATAGTAATGAGCAAACGTACTTGGATAACGTCTTATCTGAGCATGCTCAGGTGTTGTCCGAGCATCTGAGCATACTCGTATATTATGTTTGAGTCCCTGCGGCTGTATGGTTTGCAACTGTTAGGCAATCCCTGCATGTGTTGAGGATGTCTGTTTGTTAGGGAATCCCTACATGTGTTCAGGCTGTCTAACAACCGCATATCATGCAGCTGGAGGCACTCCAAACATAATATACGAGCATGCCTGAGACACTCTTAAGGGTACCGTTATACTTAGCGAGGCACCAGCGATCCCGACAACGATACGAACTGGTAAGGATTGCTGGTGCGTCGCTAAATGGTCTCTAGTAAGCTGTCAAACAGTCAGATTTACCCAACGATCCAGTGATCCGTATAACGACCTCGGCGGTCATTGGGACCTTGTCACACAGCAACGATTCTGACGACTCCCGCCTGCGTCCATGATTTGAGTCGCTAACGAGGTCGCTCGTCGGCGTCCATCACAGCGATGCGTGCTGGCCAGCGGGACACCAGCAATCAGAAAATGGCCCAGGACATTCGAGCACGATCAGCGACATCGCAGCGGGGGCCTGGTCGCCACTACGTGTCACACGTAGTGAGATCACTGGCGCGTCACAAAATCGGTTACGCTTCAGCGATCTTCCTAACGATCTCGCTATGTGAGATGGGGCCACAACACCCAAACATGCTTGGATAACTCGTTTGCTCACCAATACTTATCTATCATTGTCTCCCTCAAGTAAAATAGTAGCACATATACTCACCTCTGGTAGCGGCACTATTCCAGCAGTGTAAGCACTGGGGTTTGGTAGCATTCTGTTAAGCTATCCCTGCAGCCAATTAGTAGCAGGTTCACATTCCCCTCCTTCAGACAAATCAGACATCCGGATGATGGGAGAGCTACGGGCCCTCTTGCGTGTCATGGATGTCTAATTTGTCCAAAGTAGGGGATTGTGAAGCTGCTGCTGCTTGGCCTCAGGGATCAAGTGACATACAGCGGGAAAAATAAGTTATTTCATACATTACCGATTTTGCCTGTTTTCAACAGTGAGACACAGAATCTAAAGAACAGAAAATCAAATATGATTTTTAAATAGTTAAATTGCATTTTATTGCATGAAATAAGTATTTGATCACTTACCAACCAGCAGGAATTCTGACCCTCACACCTGTTAATTTTTCTTCAAACTAGTCACCTCTTTTTTTTTTTTTTTTTTTTCAGCTATGAGCTGCGGCCACTGCCTTTTGGGGCTTATCTACAGCATTCTGTAATGCTGTAGATAAGCCCCCGATCTAACCTGAAAGAGAAGAAAAACAAGTTGTATCATACTCACTCGGGAGTGGTCTGGTACGATGGGCGTCGAATGTCCGGGTCTGGCAGCTCCCATCTTCATACGATGTCGTCGTGTTCCTTGCTTCGTGTCGTGGCTCCTGCACAGGCGTACTGATCTGCCCTGTTGAGGACTGAACCAACTACTGCAGTGCGCAGGCGCTGGGCCTCTCTGACCTTTCTAGGCGCCTGTACACTGCAGTACTTGGCTCTGCCCTCAACAGGGCAGATCAGTATGCCTGCGCATGAGCCACTACACGAAGCAAGGAAGATGACAACATCGTATGAAGATGGAGGGCGTCGGACCTGCGACACCCATCGGACCGGGGACCGCCCCCCTGGTGAGTATAATAAAACTTGTTTTTCTTCTCTTTGAGGTTAAATCGGGGGGGTGGGGCATATCTACAGCTTTATAGAATGTTGTAGATAAGCACCGAAAAGCAGTGGCCACAGCTCATTGCTGATAAGAGGTAACAGGTTTCCTTTTAAGAAGCCCTCCTACTCTGTACTCATCATCACCTGTTTGAACTTGTTACCTGTATGAAAGACACCTGTCTACACAATTCATCACACTCTAATCTCTCCTCCATGGCCAAGGCCAAAGAGCTAAGGACACCAGGGACAAAGTTGTAAACTTGCACAAGGCTCAGATGGGCTGCAGGACAACAGGCAAGCAGCTTGGTAAGAAGGAAATAACTGTTGGTGCGTTTATTAGAAAATGGAAGAAACACAAGATGACTTTCAATCTTTCTCGTTCTGGGGCTCCATGTGGGATCTCACCTCGTGGGGTAAGGATGATTCTGAAAAAGGTCAGGAATTAGCCCAGAACTATGTTGGAGGACCTGGTTAATGACCTGAAGAGAGCTGGGACCAAAGTCTCAAATATTATAGTTGGTAACATACTACGCCGTCATGGATTAAAATCCTGCATGGCACGCAAGGTCCTCTTTCTCATGCCCGCACGTGCCCAGGCCCGTTTGAAGTTCACCAATGACCACCTGGAGGAGGCATGGAAAAGGTCATGTGGTCCGATGAGACCAAAACAGAACTCTTTGGTATCAACTCTACTCACCACGTTTGGAGGAAGAAGAAGGGTGGGTACAACCCCGAAGAACATAGTCCCAACCATGAAGCATGGTGGGGAAAACATAATACTTTGGGGGTGCTTTTCTGCAAAAGGTGCATGACAACTGCACCTTATTGAAAGAGGATGGATGGGGTCATGTACCGGGAGATTTTGGTCAACAATCTTCTTCCCTCAGTAAGATCGTTGAAGATTGGTCGCGGCTGGGTCTTCCAGAATGATAATGACCTGAAATACACAGCCAGGACAACTAAGGAATGGCTCCATAAGAAGCATTTCAAGGTCCTGGAGTTGCCTAGCCAGTCTCCAAACCTGAACCCAATAGAAAATCTTTGGAGGGAGCTGAAACTCAATGTTGCCCAGCAACAGCCCCGAAAACTGAAAGACCTGAAGATCTGTATGGAGGAGTGGGAGAAAATCCCTATTGCAGTGTGTGCAAACTTGGTCAAGAACTAAAGTAAACATCTGACATCTTTAATTGCAAACAAAGGTTTGTGTACCAAGTGGTTTTGCTATTGTATCAAATACATATTTCATACAATAAAATTCAAATAATGTAAAAATCTTAGTGATTTTTAATTTTTTTTTCTGTTTTTTATTTTTAGATTCTGTCTCTCACAGATGAAGTGTTCCTACAATAAAAATTAGAGTTCTCCATTCTTTGTAGATTGGAAAACTTGCAAAATCGACAGTGTGTCACATAATAATTTTTCTCACTGTAACAATGTCGTGTGAGCTCCGGGAGAGCCAGTGCCAGCATATAATTGAGAAGGAGGTTGTCTGAGTAGTGCAAACCCCTATAAGGGCTCACACTCTTCCTCGTAAATAAAATCGGTCTTATGTTGTTACTGAAACGTAGCACTAGTGTCATGCGAATACAATGCAATTTTTCTCACCTAGCATCCGTATGACATCCATATGCAATCCGTTTTTAACATCAGCTTTTACATACATTAATTGTCGTTTTCAAGCTACTTTTCTAGCTAAGAAAACAATCTTTTATATAGATATTGATAAATGATATATAGATGTAGAGAAATGTCAGTAAAAGATACATCATTACTGTACATGTATTTAGCTACTATTTTAAAATGTTTAAGGTAAAAAATGGCATGGGGTCCACCTTAATTATCGCAACCAGCTGAGGCCTGATGTTTATAGTCTGGGAAAGGGGTAATAAACATGGAGCTTCCTATGCTATTAATTTCCGCTCACAGCTGTCTGTGTAGCCTTTACTGGTTATCAACATGGGGTGATACCCCCCCCCCCAAAAAAAAAAAAAAGGGCTAGGCAGACAGCTGCCGGCGATACTAATAGCCTTGAAAGGGGCCATAGATATTGGCCCCCTCCCAGACTAAGAGCATCAGTCCTCAGCCGCCCCAGAAATGGCACATCCATTAGATGCCTCAATTCTGGTGCTTATCCTCGACTCTTCCCACTTGCTCTGGTGCGGTGGCAAGTTGGGTAATAGTATTCTGGTTGATGTTAGCTTTGTAGTGTCAGCTGAAATAAAAATAAATCTCAGTATTCTTCACCTGTCTGCAGATAATCCACAGGTCTTGCGATGAGCTCAGTTCAGCTGCATGTGGATGCATTGCTGAGCGGTGGCATGATGTGACTACTCAGTCCTGCATCTAGGAGACACTGATCTGCACGTGAAGAACGCAACTTCAGTACAGAGCACTAACGTCCTCCGTAAGGGACTGGAGTTCATAGCCGATGTCATATGGTTGTTGATATGCTATATGGTTGATAAGAATGAAATTTTTTTTTCTTCGACGGAAAATGGACGTTTTTGCAAATGCTCATGTTACCCCAGCCTAATTTTGATCCATAATTCTGATTAAGGCTATGTGCCCAAGTAGCGTTTAAATCCGGACACTGAAAACCGGACTCCTTCCCAGAAATCGCGCGGTTTTACCGCGAATATGTTCGCGATTTTGCTGCGATTTTTCACGTGCGATATTCAAGCACTTTCCAAGCGATTTGAAGCATCGCTTGGAAAGTGATTGACAGGTTGGTCACACTCATCAAACATAGTGTTTGACAAGTGTGACCAGGTTTTTACTAAATAAGCCGCCTATGCGGCATCAATAGTAAAAGAAAGAATGTAAAAAATTAATTAAAAAATAAAAAATCGGGTTATATTTACCTTCCGACGTCCCGCGCTGCCATCCTGGGCCTCAGCGTTCCCAGTAATGCCTTGCGAGACCTGTGATGACGTTGGTCTCGCGTTGCTATAGCGATCTCACGAGACCGCGTCATTACAGGACCTGGCCACAAGGCATTACTGGGAACGCTGAGGCCCGGGATGGCAGCGCGGGACGTCGGAAGGTAAATATACCCCGATTTTTTTATTTTTTATTCTTTTTTTTTACAGGGGTATGGTACCCAGGGCCTGGAGGACAGTCTCCTCTCCTCCACACCGTGGGTACCAACCGCACATGAGACGCTTAGCTTCGCACATGGTGGGCATAGCCACATGCGGGAAGTAAGCGATTCTCATGCATTCCTGTGGGTGCGGAATTGCGGCAATTCTTTGCAATTCCGCACAAAAGAATGAGCATGCTGCGATTTTTTTCCGCGATGCGATTCCGCCGCGGAAAAAAGCGCAGCATTAGCACAGCATGTGCGGAATGCATGGGGTGCGTTCTGTACAAGATTTTTAAACGTTTTCGCTCCGAAAATCGCGGCAAAAACGCTTAAAGATCGCATCATGGGCACACAGCCTAAAAACGATCCTCAAAGATAGCACAGGCATGTGAACAGCTTTGAGACTACAATAGGTATGTGTTCTGTTCTATCGTGAAAACCACAGGTAAAACCCATGTATTAAAAGGGAACGTCTAAATGAGCCATAGTATACCAAGAGGCAAAAATGTGCACATTTGCTTTGATACACAGATTCACTGCAGTATAAGCCTGTTTACAGCTTTGAAAATATGGACTTGAGGCCATACTGAATATCTGCTACTTGATAAATCAATTTTGTAAGACTCCATTCACTAAATGTGTTTTCATAGCATACACTGTATTTTTAATTTTTTTTTTTTTAAAGCAGAAAGCGGAAAGTTATCTTTGTAATGTGTGGGGATCTCTCCTTTCACCTGACATCAGATGTTGGCGGTGGTAGCAACAAAGGATCAAGCATATTGAATTTCACCATTCTTTATCCTTTGTTCCCACTAAATATAAGGTGTTGCTTACTCCCCTCTCTCCATTAAATGCACATGCTTTTTTTGGCTGAAACAAGTGTGCATGTGTATGAAGGGGTCAGGAAGAATAGGTGGCTGGCAGGAAACTTTGGTGTACAATGTCTATCACTTTGACATCCGGAGGGGAGGTACTTCTGACGTGGGTCTTGTGCACCTGTGCTATTAATAAGAATAAGATGCCTGCATGAAAGCTTCTTGTCTTTCATGAGATCCAGCGACTTATCCAGCACCTTTCACTGCTGATGTTAACTTTTTCAAATATTAGGTGTATTCAGAGACATACCGTATAGTGTACATGTTGTTTTGTAACTAACAGAAAAGTTGTAATCAGTACTTGAGGCATTCTATCCAAAAGCTAAGCAAAAACATGCCAAAACTAAGTCTGGACAAATCACCAAAGTTCAAATAGAATCAATGCACTCCGAAAAAATACTTGAACCAACAAGGAATTATTTTGGAAGGAATAATTATTTACTTTATCTGGAATGTTTTTCTTATCACCAAAACAAGAAGGAGATAAAGGAGATAAAGTTCAATAACATAGGACTTGCTATAGTAAAAAAAAAATATATGAAATAAATATCAAAGGCACAATATAAAGTTTTTGAAAAAGCTGCTGTAACGAGCTCAGTGAAAAAAATGTCAAAAAAAGTGACCTTCAAGAATGTAATCCTTTAGTGTGACATAAGTACAGCTGCCCTCAGCCCAGCAAAAAGAGCAAAAGATTTGCCTAAGGATGCGCTCACATCTTGGTATATAAAGTAATTAAGATTCTCAGCCAGAAAAGTTGGAGTAACAGGCGTTTGTCATGTGTTTTTTTTTTTTTTTTTCCTCACCTAAGGCTAGTTTCACACTTGCTTTTTTTTGCAGCGCGTTTTTCCCGCAAAAAAACGCATTGAAAAAACGCATACAAAAGCATACAACTGCTGCGTTTTTTTCAAGCATTTTTATGAGCATGCATGAAAAAAACGCAGCGTTTTTATGCGTTTGTATGCGTTTTTAGTGCGTTTTTACCGCGTTTGCGTTTTTTTCCAACATAAGGGTGGCCCCTCACACTAACCCAAACCATGACTTTACTAACCCTAACCCTGACCCTAACCCTTAACCAAATCATACTTAACCCTAACCCAAACCCTAAACCCTAACTAACCCTAACCCTGACCCTAACCCTGACCCTAACCCTAACCCTGACCCTAACCCTAACCCTGACCCTAACCCTTAACAAAACCATACTTAACCCTAACCCTGACCCTAACCCTAATCCTGACCCTAACCCTGACCCTAACCCTTAACCAAACCATACTTAACCCTAACCCTGACCCTAACCCTAACCCTGACCCTAACCCTTAACCAAACCATACTTAACCCTAAGCCTGACCCTAACCCTGACCCTAACCCTTAACAAAACCATACTTAACCCTAACCCTGACCCTAACCCTGACCCTGACCCTAACCCTTAACCAAACCATACTTAACCCTAATCCTGACCCTAACCCTTAACAAAACCATACTTGACCCTAACCCTGACCCTAACCCTAACCCTGACCCTAACCCTTAACCAAACCATACTTAACCCTAATCCTGACCCTAACCCTGACCCTAACCCTTAACCAAACCATACTTAACCCTAACCCTGACCCAAACCCCAACCCTAACCCTGACCCTAACCCTAACCCTAAACCCCCTTAACTAACCCTAACTCTAACCCAAACCCCTAAATTCCATGGTTAAAAAAAAAAAACGCATATGCAAAAAAAGCATACATGAGCATGCCAGTGCGCACATATGCGCATCCATAGGCTATAATGGCCATTTTTAGCGCAAAACGTGCGCATATGTGCGCATGCGCTTTTTTGCAGGGCCAAAAAATGCAACATGCTGCGTCTGGAAAATACAAACGCACACCCCAAAAAAACGCAGCGCATGAAAATCGCATACATGCGCTTACAAGCGCGCAGGTATGCGCACCCATGTTAAATATAGGGGAAAAAACGCATGCGCACATATGCGTTTTTTTCCAGCGCTAAAAAACGCAAATGTGAAACCAGCCTAACATACATATGACGTGTATGCAGTCCATATGCATTGTGATTTTAACATCAGCTTTTACATACAGTAATTCTGTCATTTCAAGATTGTTTTATTAGTTAGAAAGCTATCTTATATTTCCAGGACGTCCACCTGACAGCACCATGGAGGACGTCCTCCTCCTCCTTACAGGGACAGGAAAGCACACGAGAGGTTAAAAGGTCCCATCCCACCCCATTTCCTTCAGTGTTTTTCCTGTCCCTCCGTGGAGGGACACGCGAGAGGAGCTGCAGAAGCTTACCGGAGGGCCCAGGGGGATCGGGTGGCCAGTCCAAACCTTCCCCCTGTCAAGACGCCTGGGCCGAAACTTCCCGGAGGGGAGTCCCTCTGCCCCAAAGGCCAGGAGCAGGACGATGCTCCTGGAATGAGCCGCTCTCGGCTCCAGTCGGTGGCCGCCATGGCTGGCGAAGGTCGGTCCCCCGCAGGCAGCTGGCCAGGCGGGCGACGGCGTCACGAGGAGAGCGCCGTCAGAGGTGCAGGCGGGGCTAGAGTCCGGGAGGAAGCGGAAGCGGCAGGACCGGCCTATCGCGAGAGCACGCGCGTCACTGCCGGTGACATCACACGCCGGGTTTGAATCGCAACGCGCTATCCAGGGGCTCACAGTCTCTCTGGAAGTGCAGATTGCTGCAGGATGGACGCAGAGGCTCCGGCGAATGGAGGGGTAAGTGCGCCTGGCGCAGACCACCCTCCCCACACCCATCCCCGCAGCCCAGGACGACTGACATGGCTACCCCATCTTATGTTGATAGGATAAGGGAACCCCAGCAGCCCCCCCGTCAGTGACTAAGGACCCAGCCAAGGCCACATCCAAGTCGGTCCGATGCCCTGTATGCAGGGTAAAGCTGCCAGACACCCATAGCAAAACCCTCTGTGGACCCTGCACATCAAGAGACGAACAGCCATCCCTCCTCTCCGAGATGAGATCCTTAATACAGGAGGAA
The DNA here is from genome assembly GCF_039654945.1 of Dendrobates tinctorius. Lineage (NCBI taxonomy): Eukaryota > Metazoa > Chordata > Amphibia > Anura > Dendrobatidae > Dendrobates > Dendrobates tinctorius. The sequence goes on from NW_027361821.1 coordinate 425,004, forward strand.
GTCCAAGCCTCCAGAGCCAGCCTCGCACGTCAGCAGTCCCCCAGTCCAGGGCCGAGCCGCAAGCGTCCGAGGTGGGAGGCAGACCCAGTTTCCGAAACAAGCTCTATCGAGGAGTCAGACTTCCGGGACTCTGATCCGGAGGAGGAAGGAGAGATCCTGGCGGACAGACAGGATCCAGGCAGGAAATTCCTGTTCAGGCTGGAGGACACTGACGAGTTAGTCCAGGCGGTCAGGAACACTATGCAGATCGAGGAAGTTCCTAAACCGCAATCCAGACAGGACTTGATGTTCGGAGGTCTGGTGGCTCGGAGACAGACGGTGTTCCCCGTAAGTGAACACATCAAGACAATGGTCCATGAGGAGTGGAAAGAGGCAGAACGTCGGCTTGTACTATCCCGGGACTTTAAAAGTCGTGTGCCTTTTGACCCCGAGGAAACACGAGCATGGGAGGAAGTCCCCAAAATCGATGTTCTGGTAGCCAAGGTCACCAAGAGAACCTTCATCCCATTCGAGGACTCATCAAGTCTCCGGGACCCGATGGACAGGAAGGCGGACGTTCTATTAAAAAGGACATGGGAGATTTCGGCGGCCCTCATTAGGGCTAACATAGCAGCCACCGCGGTGGACAGGTGTGTGTTTCTGTGGATCGGGCAGTTGGAGGAACACCTAACCAACAAGACCCCTAGATCCGAGATCCTGGCATCCCTTCCACTAATGAAATCGGCCACGGCGTTCCTGTCGGACACGTCAGCCGAATCAGTAAGGTTTGCAGCCAGGAACAGCTCCCTGTCTAATGCAGCTCGGAGAGCGGTTTGGCTTAAATCCTGGTCGGGGGTTAACGCTTGTAAGGCGAAGTTATGCTCCATTCCCTTCTCAGGCCTTAGGGTGTTCGGTCCTGCCCTAGATAACATTTTAGAGCTAGTGTCCAACAAGAATAAAGGGTTCCTAGAAGAAAAACCTAAGTGGCCTCAGTCTTTTCGGAGAGGCCCCTTCTCTAGGAGACAGGCCGACTTCAGGAGCCAAACCAGGTCCAACAGAGGCTCCTATGGGAGCTCCCACAGCCAGGGTGGGAGAAGCAAAAGCTCCCTTTTTGTGTCAACCTCCAGATCTAGAAGGCAATGATGCCATAGGTATCGGGGGGAGACTTTGCCACTTCGCAGTAAATTGGGCCCGAGTTACCCACAACCAGTGGGTCCTCAGAACCATTGCGGAGGGTTACAGCATAGAGCTTTTCTCCCCTCCCACCGACAGATATATTTCCCCCACCGTAGTCCCGGCGGACTCCGTCATGTGGACGGACCTACAGGAAATGATCAGTTCAGAGGTTATAGTACTGGTTCCTCTGACAGAAAGGGGAAAGGGACACTACCCCTCCCTGTTCTCCATTGCAAAACCATCCGGCGAGGCGCGAACTATTAAAGTTAAAACCTCTAAATGCCTGGGTCAGGTACAAGAGGTTCCGGATGGAATCAATTTGGTCCGCAATACATCTAATAGACAGGGACGTGGTCATGTGCACCCTCGACCTGAAGAGTGCGTACTATCAGGGCCCTATCCATCCTTCATCCCAGAGGCTAAAATTCGCTGTCAAATTACCAACTCGGACCTGCCACTTCCAGTTCCAATGCCTTCCATTCGGGCTGGCTTCGGCCCTCCGAATCTTCACAAAGCTGGTAGCGGAGGTAGTGGCCTACCTGAGAGGTCAGGGTATCGTGATCATACCATACTTAGACGATTTCCTCCTGGTGGCAGGATCCGAAGAAGCGCTCATTCGAGACAGGAATCGAGCAATTACAGTGATGGAGTTCCTCGGCTGGGTGATCAACTGGCAGAAGTCAGACATACCAGAGTCCAGAAAGGTCTTCCTCAGAGTTCTCCTAGACTCAGGAGACAGGATATCCCTGCTACCAAAAGAAAAGCAGAAGACTATTCGGGACAGAGTCGGAGACCTTTTGAAGCATCGCTCCTCCATAAGAGGGGCAATAGAGGTTCTAGGCCTAATGACCGCTTGCTTTCCGTGCGTCAGATGGGCCCAGTTCCATTCGAGACCATTACAAAGGAAGATCCTCACAAGATGGGACAGGAGTCAGGCTTCACTCGACAGACCTATAAGGCTGTCAGGACTGGTGAAAAAGTGGAGGTGGACACAGCCCAGGAACCTCCAGGTGGGCGTACTATGGACAACCTCTCCATACGTGGTAGTCAACATGGACGCCAGTATGTGGGGATGGGGAGCCCATGTAGAAGGGAAGATCTTCCAGGGAAGATGGCCAGTAGACATAAGAAGCAGATCCTCCAACTTCAGGGAACTCTATGCGGTCTGGGAGGCCCTGCGGCGGAACCGATCAGTCCTGAAGAATCGACATGTCCAAATATTATCCGACAACGTAACAGCAGTGTCATTCCTGAAGCACCAGGGAGGCCCCAGGCACCGAACACTCCAAGCCCTAGCAGGAAGAATATTCGCTTGGGCAGAAGGAACAGTCCTCTCAGTAACGGCAATCCACCTAGAAGGTTCCCAGAACGTGGTAGCGGACTACCTAAGCAGATAGCAGGTCTGCCCGACAGAGTGGGAACTGAACAAGTAAATTTTCTGTCAACTGTGTCAGCGTTGGGGGACCCCCAGTATAGACCTGTTCGCAAGCCGAAAGAACTCAAAGGTCTCCAGATTCTACTCCCTGAACCCGGCAGACCACCCGGAAGGCGTAGATGCCCCGAGCCAGGCCTGGGAAGAACCCCTCTCTTACGCGTTCCCACCACTGGCGCTCATACCGGCGGTACTCAGGAAGATCCACGAGGACCGGGCAAAGGTGATAATGGTCGTTGCATACTGGCCAAGAAGAAGCTGGTTTCCCCTACTAGGAGCCATGGCAGTGGAAAACCCAGTCGAGCTACCTCTGAAGAAAGACCTCCTCCACCAGGGCCCGATCCGCCATCCGAATCCAGCAAGGCTTCACCTCTTGGCTTGGATCCTGAAAGGGACATCCTGAAGGCAAAAGGCTTGTCAGATCAGGTCATATCTACCCTACAGGTCAGTAGGAAACCGGTGACGTCCGCAATCTACTGGAAAATATGGAAGAGATTCTGTCTGGACGGTGGCAGGTCCGATCTTGTGGTGGGTACCCCTGACCTCCCTTGTATCCTAAACTTTCTACAGTCAGGGTTTAATAAAGGCCATAAGCCCAGCACTTTAAAGGACCAGATTTCGGCCTTGAGCGCCTTCTTTGATTACCCTTTAGCTTCTCATCCTTGGGTAGTAAGATTCATAAGGGTCACGCAACGTCTTCGCCCCACAATTAGACAGCTCAACCCGCCTTGGGACCTTGGCCTGGTACTCAGTTTCCTATGTAGAGATCCCTACGTCCCCAGGGAAGAGATGACTAACTCAACTCTCACTTGCATAACGGCCATCCTTGTAGCCATTACCACGGCCAAGAGAATAGGGGAAATCCAGGCCCTGTTCACCAGAGACCCATATCTCCAGATCAGAGAAGATAGTATAATCTTGAGATTAGATCCGGCATTTATTCCAAAAGTAGCCTCTGGCCAAAATATAAATCAGAAGATAGTGTTACCATCCTTCTGTGACAATCCCCGTAATGAAAAGGAACAGTGTCTTCACTCACTGGATGTGAGGCGCGCGGTTATAGACTATTTAGATGCCACCAACAGTTGGCGTATTGAGCCAAACCTGTTCGTCCTTTTTTGGGGTAAAAATAAGGGGAAAAAAAGACTCCAAGGCATCCATCGCAAGATGGATTACTTCAGTAATCTCAGACACCTACCAAGCCGAAGGTGCCAACCCGCCAGATACTTTAAAGGCCCACTCTACAAGGGCAGTATCAACCTCGTGGGCCAAACGGCGGGCGCCTCGGTTGATCAAATCTGTAGAGCAGCAACCTGGGCCAGATTTAATACATTCTGCAAGCACTACAAGCTTGATGTGCTATCTGGTCAACAGACCGCATTTGGGCGAAAGGTTCTCCAGGCGGTAACCTGAGGAGGTGCTTTGGTACTCTCCATGGTGCTGTCAGGTGGACGTCCTGGAAAATAGGTATTAGACCTACCGGTAATGATGTTTCCAGGAGTCCATCCTGACAGCATGGGTAGTTCCCTCCCTGTTTGTTATGTCATATGCTGAAATATGATTATATCATTAAAGTGTTACTTGCATTATCCACGCTGTGGTACTTGTTAAATCACTGAGGGAAATGGGGTGGGACAGGACCTTTTAACCTCTCGTGTGCTTTCCTGTCCCTGTAAGGAAGAGGAGGACGTCCTCCATGGTGCTGTCAGGATGGACTCCTGGAAACATCATTACCGGTAGGTCTAAGGCTATGTTCACACATGACGGTTTTTTCGCGTTTTCAACCGCGCGATTTTGCCGCGAAAAGTAAGAATCCCATGCATTCCTATGGGATTCTGCAATGCTGTGCTAATGCTGCGGTTTTCACCGCGGCGGAATCGCTTCGCGGTAAAAAACGCAGCATGCTCATTAATTTAGTGGAATCGTGGCGATCCCGCACACATAGGAATGCATTGTTCTGTTTACTTTCCGCATGTGGCTGTGGACACCATGCGAAAAGTAAGCAGAACATTTGCGGATGGTACCCACGGTCCGGAGGAGAGGAGACTGTCCTCCGGGCTTTGGGTACCATATCCCTGTAAAAAATAGAATTTAAAATAAAAAATATTGTTATTCTCACCTTCCGACGTCCCGCGCAGCCTTCCCGCCTCTCTCCACGCTCCCGGTCCCAGTAATCCTTTGTGAGTGATGACGTCCGTTCTCGCGGGATCGCGAAGTCTCGCGGTCATTCGCGCGCCGTCATCGCGAATGACCGTGAGACATTGCGAAATCTGGCGAAAACGGATGTCATCGCGGTAATTCTCGCAAAGGATTACTGGGACGGGGAGCGTGGAGAGAGGCGGGAAGGCTGCGTGGGATGCCGGAAGGTAAGAATAGCAATATATATATATTTTTTTTTTTTATTATTATTTTTTACATCCTATCTTTTACTATTGAAGCCGCATAGGCAGCCTCAATAGTAAAAAGTTGGTCACACTCGTCAAACACTATGTTTGACGAGTGTGACCAACCTGTCAATCAGTTCTCCAAGCGATGCTACAGATCGCTTGGAAAGCGCTAGCAATTCTGCAAGCTAATAACGCTTGCAAAATACTAGTTTTTCCGCGGGAATTTAAAATGCGATTTTTCCCACGGAATGGAATTCGGAATTTTCGCGGTAATTTCCGCGAGAGTTCCGCTACGTGTGAACTTTATAAGACGCACCTGATTATAAGACGCACCTCCAAATTTGGTGAAGAAAGAGAAACATTTTTTTTTTAATGTTAAACTGAGGTGTGTCTTATAATGCCAGTGTCCATCTTTCAAATCATATATATGTCCCTCAACCTGATATCTATATAACCCCCATCCTGGCACATTGCCCCCTTGTGCTGGCACATAACCCCCCCCATCCCATCCTGGATATGGCCCCCCCCAGTCTCTATATGCCCCCCTGCTGGCACTCACATGGCCCCCCTCTCTATATATGCCACCCTGCTGGCACTCACATGGCCCCCCTCTCTCTATATGCCCCCCTGCTGGCACGCACATGGCCCCCCCTCTCGATATGCCCCAGTGCTGGCATGCACACAGCCCCCCCGTCCCTATATTCCCCCCCCCCTGCTGGCAAGCACACGGGGCCCCCCGTCCCTATAATCCCCCCTGCTGGCATGCACACGGGCCCCCCGTCCCTATATTCCCCCCTCCTGGCATACACACGGGCCCCCCCCACGTCCCTATATTCCCCCCCGCTGGCAAGCACATGATAAAATAACAAACACTTAATTCACCCTTCCGATGATGGCTCCTGCTTCGAGCATCACAGTGGCTCTTCATGTGTCTGTGCTGACATCCTCCTCCTGCGAGAGCATGTGGCAGCAGCTGCTCATTCAGGCAGTTCATTGTAGCTTCAGGACCTTCCATCACGTGACCAATAGGACTTGCGGTCACGTGACTCGCAGTGCACACCAGCTGGCATCTGGAGGGCTCCCCTGACTCGGGGGCGCCATATCAGCTGGGTGTGCCGCTATTAGCGACACGCCACTGGCTGGGGGGCCCTTGGAGCAGCTGCCATCCCTGTATGCCAGCAAGTGTCAGTGCCTGGGCCCACCAGAGAATCCTCCGGTTCTCTGGTGGACCAGTCCGACCCTGCCTAAGGCCCAATGTAAATGGCAGCTTTGGGTTGTGTGCTGGTTCCTGTAACATTTTTGGGACTACTGCAGGGCAGCTGCAATAATTTCTTATGCTTTCTAAGTGCAGGCCACAATTACAGTGTTTATGCAGTGTCCAGACCCATATCTGTTAAATTAATGTATGTAATTACACCTCCCTGAGACACGCCTAGAGCAGCTACAAGTCTACAAATGTTTTGTGCTCTTGTGAATACAGTGAGCGAAATGACATCAGATAGGAAGGATTTCTTTGTAAAGCCTGTATTTTTAGAGGTGAGCTGTGTGACACCCTTATATGCAGAAACGCACAATTTTTCACACCACTTCTTAATAATTTTTAACAGCCTCATATTTTTATGTTGTAAACAAAAGAAACTGATCCGTTGTAAAACTGATGCAAATGGATCCATGTTTAAAGCCGGTGTATCAAGTTTTGTTTAACATATTCTTTGCGTTTGTGTGTGTTTTTTTTTTTTTTTTTTTTCTTCTGTTAGTAATATGACAAGGTGAGTGTCAACAGATCATGTAACTTGTTTTGGGGAAAACTAAAAGGAAAACAAAAAAACAGACGCAAACGTATGACAAAACGTGTGTATCTAGCTTTGATAGACTGTATTGTCAGAAAAGCTGATCTGTTAATCATCCGTTTTTTTCTTAAAAGATATAAAAAGTTCATCAGACTGGTTTTTGTTTTGTGAAGTTCACAAATAAAAAGTGATGTGAAACGAGCTTTATCTTTGGGAAAGAAAATAATTGGAACAGGTTCCTTTTAAGAAGTATAAGGTTAAGTTCCAACAATGAGTTTTTGTTTGGATTTTGACACTGCGTATTTTTGTTGAGCAAAAAAAATGCAGTCTTAGGCTAAGTTCACAAGTTGTGTTTTTTGCTGTGTGTTTTTATGCAAATTTTAAGCTAGGTTTTAGGGTGTGTGCACACGCTGTGGATTGTCCTGCGGATTTTTCCGCGCGGATTTGTCCAAAACCGCAGGTAAATCCGAAGGTCAAAAGACCTGCGGTTTATCTGCAGTTTTTCTGCGGTTTAGCCTGCGGTTTTCCCCTGCAGTTTGACTCCTGCCATGGAGCAGGTGCCAAACCGCAGCGGAATCCGCACAAAGAATTGACATGCTGCGGTTTTGAAACCGCAGCAAATCCGCACAGAAAAATCCACACTGTCTGCACTGCGGTTTTCAATTTTCATTGATTTTAATGGTCCTGTATCCGCAGGACCAAAACCGCTGCGGATCCGCAGCAGAATCTGCAGCGTTTGCACACACCCTTAGAGTACCAGCAAAAGCTATCAGATTTCAGAAATCTTATGTGGTTTTTTTTCCGGATTGGTTTGGAATACTGCTGCGTTTTTGCAAATTGCAGCATGTAACTTAGCATATTTTTCAGCATTTTTTTCACCCATAGAAAGCAAGGAGTACATACAAAAATGCATCAAAACGTGATAACTGCATCTTTTGGTGCAAAAACTTTAAGAAAATTTCCTCCAGGGCTGTGGAGTTGGTAAATCAAACCAAGAACTCTGACTTCTCAATTTCCCTGACTTCCGACACCACGACTCGGACTCCCCAGCACTGATCACTACTGAGCATGTACATAAAGTGCAGCACAGATTCATCGCAACTAAAAGCCCAGCTCAGGAACAGAACAAACATTTATAGGACATTTCATAACTTTCCAAAATTATTCTGAAAACATTTGCAGCACATCCTGCATTATACTACTTTACTCAATTTATTATATATTTTAGGAGTTTGAGTCGGTCCATTTAATGCCGACTGACTCCTTTTTGCCCTGGTTGTATCATGATATTTTGGGGGGCACTAAAGTTTATCAGCATGCACCAGAGACAACAAAAACGCATCAGAACCTGCTTTTTGTAAGCAGCTTCTTTACTGACAATAGAGCAGATTTTGCCTGCAGAAAAAAACGCAACGTGTGAACATAGCCTTACAGCTCCAGAAAAGTGGATAGGATTTGTAGAAATCTCATGCCCACTGTGCTTTTTTTTCACTCTGACAATTTGTCTTTGGGTGCACTGAATACTGCAGGTAAAAACACACTTTTTAGTGCGTCTCTGCTGCGGATTAAAACGCATGTAATCTAACTATCAATAAAGTTTTGTGAAAGCCAAATGCCAGAAAGTGTCAAAAACAAACCCACTATATTTATACCATGACATACCAAAACAAGGCAAAAACCTCAGCGTCAAAAGCATGCTAAAAATTCATGTAAAAAATACAATGCAAGTAACTTAATTGCTTAATAGGTGCAGAAAATCTGCAACATAAAAAATTAGTATAGTAGGTCCTCTTGCCTGACATGCCCATGTAAATAAATAATTGCATCCCCCATAAAATAACAGAGCATTATAACTCTGCATTGTACTATTCCTCTGTTATTCCCCCTGGAAATTTTACTAAATTGCCAACTTGATGCTACTTCAGTATGTTGAAGGTGTGCCATACACAATCTGATACTATCCAATTGGTGCAATTGGTATCAGACTGTGTATACACACACCCCTTTGACAAGGAAAATGGTATCGCCCAGTTGTCAATTTATTCATGAGTTTACAAGAAGGCTTAACAAAGGAAAAGCCCAACAGAGTTCTAAGAAAATATGCTCCAGAATTATTTCATTTGGAAATACTGTTTTCTATAACAGATTTGTCATTGACGTGTCTTCTTTTCCCTGGAAATCGCTCGGCATCTATTTCCATGAATTTCAATATTCTTTTATTTCTTTCATCCTCACGTCGACAGGCTTTTAGAGCTGGCACATAACAATTATTGGATTATGTGCGCTGCTTCCTGCTCTGTGATAAGTTTCTCAGCATTTGTAAAGAACCTAGTATGGATTCACATTTGAGAAGTTTTTACTCCATTTATCCTCTGTATCCCTTTGTAACCATTTGTCAGGGCGTATTGCACTGGACAATTTTTCATTTATCTTCCATCCAATAATGTGTTTTTGGTGTGTCCTCCAAACCTTTCACTACCAGAGGAAACACACTGTTCCAACTTGTCGCTATTGTGCAGGTATGCATGGATTTATATCACATAGATCGTAAATCAGTCATCTTATCCCAGTGATTGTCTAAAACTAACCTTTTTTTTTCTTCATCTTCCAAGAGGCACTGACTTGAGATACAGTGTAATGTTATAATGTTTCTTAGCATTTTAAATTATTAAGCTTGCTACATTTAATGTGAAATCACATTATGTAAAATACTCACTTAACCCCTGAACCCTCATGCATTGTTCACCCTCTGCTTTTAATTGGTATGTCTGTACTGTTTTTTTCCCCTGACTTTAATTCCATGTATCATACTTCAAATTGACTGTATGCATATTGATATACCCATGATCCTCACATCTTCCATCCTTCCATCTTATCCCACCTCTTTCTTCAACTTTGATGCTAGTTAAATGTCCCATTAAAGCCCCCGTCACACACAGCGATCTCGCTAGCGAGATCGCTGCTGAGTCACAAGTTTTGTGACGCAACAGCGATCTCACCAGTGAGATCGCTGTGTGTGACACTTACCAGCGACCGACCCCCCTGCGGGCTATCGCTTATCGTCCTGGAATGGCCAGGACATTTTTTTGATCGCTGGTCTCCCGCTGGCCAGCACGCATCGCTGCGTGTGGCAGGCGGGAGATCAGCGAGCTGGCGCTGGTAACTAAGGTACACATCGGGTTTCTAAGCGGCGCGCAGCGCTTAGAAACCCAATGTGTACCTTAGTTACCAGTGCGCTGGTGCAGGGAGCTGGTAACCAAGGTAAACATCGTGTTTCTAAGTGCGCGCGCCGCCGCTTAGAAACCCGATGTGTACCTTGGTTACCAGCGCGCTGGTAACTAAGGTACACAGTGGGTAACTAAGCGACGTGCGTCGCTTGTTACCCGCGTGTCACTGGTGCTGATCGCTGGTGAAGCTGCCTGTTTGGCAGCTCACCAGCGATCATGTAGCGACACACCAGCGATCCTGACAAGGTCATATCGTTGTCGGGATTGCTGGTACGTCGCTATGTGTGACGGGGCCCTTACTGCAATCTGTTAATTGCCCCCTGCTGTGAACCGTCCTCCAACCCCCTTCTCCTCCTCCCTCCCTCACTCACCTGGCTTCATTTCATGGACATTTGAATGGTATAAGTTGAACAGAGCAAGTCAGATATGACCTTGGTCAGATGTGACAACATTTGAAGTGACATATTTAAAGTGATACATGAGAAATATGCCAGAAATCAGTCAGACGGTAAGACTAACCACTGCTTTCTTACTCTACTTGATCTTTTATTTTTACCCTGCTCTTTAACCATGCTCACATTTGCCATCACTGTTTTTGCTCCACTAATCTTCACTCTCCTTCGCTATCCCCAAACCCTTGCACCCTCGAACCAAATAACTATCTCCCCCTCTCTCTTACCCCCTCGCTTCATCGGCAGACCTGTTCCTTAGCCTCAGACCTCTCCTACTAAAGTACAATACAAGACGATCACTCTCCTTCACCCACCTGCTTTCTCTTTCTCTGCTTCTTCTCACAGCTGGTGACATATCCCCCAATCCTGCCCCCCCCCCCCTCATACATCCCACTAATCCTCACCCTTATCTTTCTCACACTAAGACAAACTACCACAATTCCTCACATTTAAAACCTGTGCCACTGACCCCCTCCCTCCCGCACACTCTTTCTGGAGCACTTTGGAATGCTGGCTCCATCTGCAACAAGCTCCACGTGATCCATGACCTCTTTACCTCCCGCAACCTTTCCTTCCTGGCCCTTACTGAGACCTGGCTGACACCCCCTGACACGGCCTCCCCGAGTTATGGCGGCCTCCACTTTACCCACACTCCTCGCCCTGGCAGCAGACAAGATGGAGGAGTGGATTTCCTCCTTTCTAAAAACTGCTCCTTCAACCCTATCCAACCCCCACCCTCCCTTATCTTCCCTTCTTTCAAGGTTCACTCTGTCCGTATCTACTCTCCCTCTAATCTCCAAATGGCTGTAATATACCGACCACCGGGCTCAGCCACTGCCTTCATCGACCAATTCTCCACCTGGCTCCTCCACTTTCTCTCTGCTGATATCCCCACCATCATCATGGGGGACTTCAACATCCCCATTGACACCCACCAGCCAGCAGCCTCCAAACTCCTGTCACTTACTTCATCCTTTGGACTTACTCAGTGGTCCTCCACAGCCACCCACACAGATGGACATACATTAGACCTCATCTTCACCCGCCTTTGTTCCCTATCTAATCTCACAACCTCTCCCTTCCCCCTATCTGACCACCATCTACTCACCTTCTCATCCTTGTCCTTCTCACCTGCCCCCCATGTCCAGCCACTAGCACATCCTTGCAGAAATCTCGCACACCTAGACATCCACAGACTCTGACTCTCTTCTACCTCTGTCCTCCATATCTTCACTCCACAACACGGACAGTGCCATCGCTTTCTACAACGCCACCTTCACATCAGCCATAGACTCAGTCGCTCCTCTCATGCATTGCAAAGTGCGACAAACCAATAGGCAACCCTGGCACAATAACCTCACCAAAAAACTTCGACAAGCATCCACGGTCGCGGAGCGGCGTAGAAAGAAAACACGCCTGCCAAACGACTTCACTGCTTTTAAACAAGCTACACTTGCCTTTAAATCAGCCCTCACCTCTGCTAAACAGACCTATTTCACAAACCTCGTATCTTCATTATCCCACAACCCAAAACAACTGTTCAGCACATTCAACTCTTTCCTCCGTCCACCTCCCCTCATCTCTGCTGAGGACTTTGCCATCTACTTGAAAAACAAGATTGACCAAACAAGGCAAACCTTTATAGTTCCACCACCCCAACCGCTCTACATACCAGACCTCTGCCCTTCCCTAATAACCTCCCTCTCCAACATCACTGAAGGAGAGCTTACTCATCTTCTTTCCAAATCACGCCTCACCACCTGTGCACTTGACCCCATCCCTTCCCACCTGCTCCCCAACCTCACTAACATGATCATTCCAGTCCTAACCCATCTCTTCAACCTATCCCTAACTTCTGGTACCTTCCCTTCTGCCTTCAAACATGCCACCATAACACCCATCCTCAAAAAGTCAAACCTTGACCCAACTGCTATGCCCAGCTGTCGCCCCATATCACTGCTCCCGTTTGCTTCCAAACTCCTTGAACAGCATGTCCATGCTCAACTTTTCTCCCACCTCTCATCTAATTCCCTCCTTGACATCCTGCAATCTGACTTCTGCCCCCACCACTCCACTGAAACTGCCCTGACCAAAATTACTAATAACTTACTCACAGCCAAAGTTAACAGACAGTTCTCCATCCTCCTCCTTCTTGACCTGTCCTCTGCCTTTGACACAGTTGACCACTGCATACTGCTACAGATTCTTTCTTCCCTTGGCATCAAAGACATTGCCCTGTTCTGGATTTCCTCATACCTTTCTGACCGCACATTCAGCATTTCCCACTCCAACACTACCTCCTCATCCCGCCCCCTCTCTGTTGGAGTCCCCCAAAGGCTCTGTCCTGGGGCCCCTACTTTTTTCCATCTATACACTTGGCCTAGGACACCTCATAAATTCCCATGGCTTCCAGTACCACCTGTATGCAGATGACACTCATCTACCTCTCTGGCCCAGAAGTCATCTCTCTGCTGTCCAGAATCCCGGAGTGTCTATCAGCCATATCCTCATTTTTCACCTCTCGCTTTCTAAAACTCAACATAGGCAAAACTGAACTCATTATCTTTCCTCCATCTCACGTATCTTCCCTACCCGATTTATCTATTATGGTAAACGGCATCACGCTCTCTCCCGCACCTGAAATCCGCTGCCTCGGAGTAACTCTCGACTGCCATGTCCTTCAAACCACACGTCCAAACTCTTTCCACCTCCTGTCGCCTCCAACTCAAAAATATTTCCAGAATCCGTCCCTCCCTCAGTCCTCAATCTACTAAAACTCTTGTACATGCCCTCATCATCTCCCGCCTTGACTACTGCAACACTCTCCTCTGTGGCCTCCCTGCCAACTCTCTTGCACCCCTCCAGTCTGTCCTCAATTCTGCTGGCCGACTAATCCACCTCTCTCCTCGCTACTCCCCTGTCTCCCCCCTCTGCAAATCCCTCCATTGGCTCCCAATTCCCCAACGAATCCAGTTCAAACTACTAACACTGACCTACAAAGCCATCCACAACCTTTCCCCTCCCTATATCTCTGAACTAAACTCCCAATATCTTCCTTCACGTAATCTTCGATCCTCCCAAGACTTCCTACTCTCCTCCACACTTGGTCGTTCCTCAAACAACCGCCTCCAACATTTCTCCTGAATATCCCCTATCCTCTGGAATGCCATGCCTCAACACGTCCGATTATCCACCACCCTCGGATCCTTCAAACGGAACCTGAAAACCCATCTTTTCAGGAACGCTTACAGCCTGCAATGACCATTCTGCTGCCTCACCACCGCCTGAGCTGCCGCCTCATCACCACCAGAGCTGCTGCACCCCCGACCTTCTGTTTCTTCCCCACTATGCCGTAGAATGTAAGTCCGCAAGGACAGGGTCCCCTCCCCTCTGTACCAGTCTGTCATTGTAAATTTGTTTATTGTTAACGATATCTATAACTTTGTATGTAACCACCTTCTCATGTACAGCAGCATGGAATTAATGGCGCTATATAAATAAATACTGTATATACTTGAATATAGGTCGAGATTTTCAGCCCATTTTTTTGGGCTGAAAGTCCCCCTCTCGGCTTATATTCGAGTCATATACACCAGGGGTCGGAGGGGGGGCGGGGGTGTCAGGTCATACTTACCCGTCCTGGCACGATCTCTGCAACCCCCAGCTTCTCCGCGATCTCCCTTCCTTCCTTCAGCGGTCACATGGTACAGCTCATTACACTCATGAATATGCGCATATTCATGAGTGTATTGAGCGGTACAACGTGACCGCTGAAGGCAGGAAGGGAGATTGCAGAGAAGCAGGGGGCTGCAGAGACCGTGCCAGGACGGGTAAGTATATCGATACTCACCTGTCCGGGGTCCATCGCTGCTTGCTGCTGTCTGACACGTCATCTGTCAGTGACGTTCAGACAGCAGAGGGCGCTCTGACATGGTTAGTGCGTGCCGCACAACCTGCAGTCTGAGCGTCACTGACAGGTGACGTGCCAGACAGCAGCAAGCAGCGATGGACCGGGGACAGGTGAATATCTCAGGTGCCAGCAGTGACACCGGCACCTGGCCCCAGCGACGGAGAGGTGAGTGTCATTTTTTTTTTTTTTTTAAATGCAGCAGCAGCGGCAGCACATGGGGGCATAATCTATGGAGCATCTTATGGGGGCAGCATATAGGGGCATAATCTATGAGGCATCTTATGGGGGCAGCATATAGGGGTATAATCTATGGAGCATCTTATAGGGGAAGCATATAGGGGCATAATCTATGGAGCATCTTATGGGGGCAGCATATAGGGGTATAATCTATGGAGCATTTTATGGGGGCAGCATATGGGGCATAATCTATGGAGCATCTTATGGAGGCAGCATATGGGGGCATAATCTATTGAGCATCTTATGGGGGCAGCATATGGGGCCTATTCTATCGAGCATCTTATGGGGGCAGCATATAGAGGTATAATCTATGGAGCATCTTATAGGGGCAGCATATAGGGGCATAATCTATGGTGCATCTTATGGGGGCATAATCTATGGAGCATCTTATGGGGGGCAGCATATGGGGGCATAATCTATGGAGCATCTTATGGGGGCATAATCTATGGAGCATCTTATGGGGCAGCATATGGGGGCATAATCTATGGAGCATCTTATGGGGCAGCATATGGGACCTATTCTATGGAGCATCTTATGGGGGCAGCATATGGGGGAATAATCTATGGAGCATCTTATGGGGGCAGCATATAGGGGCATAATCTATGGAACATCTTATGGGAGCAGCTTATGGGGGCACCATATGGGGCCTATTCTATGGAACATTTTATGGGGCAGCATATGGGGCATAATCTATGGGGCCATAAATTTTATGGAGCAGCATATGGGGCATATTATTCTATGGAGCATCTTATGGGGCTATCATGAACTGTATGGAGCATGTGGGACTCCTGATTCAATATGGATATTCGAAAAACATTTAACCTACTGATGTCTCAATTATTTTTACTTTTATTGGTATCTATTTTTATTTTTTAAAATCACCAGTAGCTGCTGCATTTTCCACCCTAGGCTTATAATCGAGTCAATAAGTTTTCCCAGTTTGTTGTGGCTTTAAATCTATGGCAACCCCTCATGTATTTACATTAAGGTCTGTCACGGTTTTACTGTAATGTAATAATCCTAACACTATCTGAATCATGTAAAAAAAAGCAAAAAAAACTATTCATTTGCGTATACACAGTGGCATGTAAGTTTGTGCACCCCTTATCAAAATTAGTTATTGTGAACAGTTAAACAAGTTGAAGATGACACATTTCCTTTGTATTTTAGGAGATATATATATATATTTTCATCTTTTACATTTTAAAAATTTCTAAAAGGAAAATGTTCCAGTGCAAAAGTTTGGGCTCCCTTGGAGATTTGAGTAAGGTTTCAGACCTTAATTAGATTGTTTAGGTTATGGCGTGTTCACTGTCATCGCTAGAAAAGGCCAGGTGTTGCAGATTTCCCAGCTTTATAAAAACCTAGCCTCCTCTAAGCTTGTGCCAAAAAAAACAGCAGCTATGGGTTCTTCTAAGCAGCTGACTAGCACTCTGAAAAAGGTGGAGGCCCACAAAGCTAGAGAAGGCTAATGGGAAGACAGCAAAAGCGTTTTCAAGTTGCCCTTTCCTCAGTTCAAAATGTAATTGAGAAATGGCAGTTAAGAACAGTGGAGGTCAAGTTAAGGTCTGGAAGACAAAGCAAACTTTCAGTGAGAGCTACTAGTAGGATTGATAGAGTGGCAAACCATAACCCCTGCTTGACTGCAAAAGATTTTCTGGAAGATTTGTCAAACTCTGGAGTTGTGGTACCTTGTTTTACTGTTCAGAGACACCGGCACAAATATGGCCTTCATGGAAGAGTCATCAGAAGAAAACATCTCCTGCATCCTCACCATAAAATTCAGCATCAGAAATATGCAAAAGAACATTTAAACAAGCCTGATGCATTTTGGAAACAAGTCCTCATGACCGATGAGGTTAAAGAAGAACTGTTTGGCCACAATGATCAAAGGTATATATGGAGAAAAAAGGGCCCAGAATTTCAGTAAAAGAAGATCTTCACCTACCATTAAGTGTGGAGGTAGATTCATCATGCTTTGAGGTTGCGATGCAGTCAATGGCAAGGGGAACATTTCACGGGTAGAGGAAAGAATGGATTCAATGAAATTTCAACAAATTTTTGATGCAAAGCTGAAGTTGAAAAGAGGATGGCTTCTGTAAATGGATAATGATCCTAAACACACCTCAAAATAGACTACCTCAAAAGGGCGCAAGCTGAAGGTTTAACAATGGCCCTCATAATCCCCTGATCTGAATATCATTGAAAATCTGTGGCTAGACCTCAAAATAGCAGTGCATGCAAGACGACTGAGGAATCTCACAGCACTGGAAGAATTTTCCAAGGAACTCTTAGCTGGCTGCAAAAAGTGTTTACAAGCTGTGATACTGTACTTTCAAAAGGGGTAGTACTAGGTAGTAAGTAGTAAACATGCATGGCCCATTTTCCTTTTTATAATTTTATAATTTTTAAAATTTAAACGACAAAAATATATAAAAAATATTTGCCTAAAATACAAAGGAAATGTGTCATCTTTAACTTTAGACCTTTTAGAAATGATTTCATCTTCAACTTGCTTAACTGTTCACAATAACAGTAATTTTGACCAGGTGTGCATAAACTTTTACATGCCACTGTACTTATCACATTACTGTTTGAAATGGAATGTTCAGTTTCTGTTCAGTAAGACTGAATTCACACATCTGGATTTTATGGTCTGCAGTGCCCCTACCAACTAAAGGTCTTTTTACTGGCCATAACAGCTGTATGCAGGACTGTAGAACATGGTCTTGTGAATTAGGCCTAAGGCTGGATACAAATGGGACAGATTTGTGGCAGATTTTACTGCAAGTTGAGTGCAGATATTACCTCCCTGGAAGTGGTGAATTGTACAATAAAAACAATGTATCCGAGAATGAGCAGGCTATGGATTGAACAGGCGGCAGGTTTTTTATCATTTTGCACAGAACAAGTCAGCAACATGTGGATGAGATTTGTAAGAGCCCTCTTTTAACATGCTATTGTACCTTTTAAGGATTTTATGTTACTGACAAATATAAAAGGCCTCCATCAGCATGCCCAAAATTGGTAAGAGCCCAGATGAAACCCCTAAACTAACACAGACCCTCTAAATAAAAATGGGGTCCAGGCCAATCAAATAAATACAGACTAGACTACTTAAAACATGTAGTCCCTATACTTGACTGTAAAAAATGTTAGACCTCTATTTACAGCTCTTGGCTTAGACAAGCCGATGCTCACCTCTCCCTACTCTGCTGTCCTCTTCTGGCACTGGTTTTCTTGTGATTGTTAGGGTATGTGCACACGGTGCGGATTCTGCTGCGGATCCGCAGCGTTTAGGTGCGTTGTACAGTACCATTGTTTTCAATGGTAAACTGGAAAACGCAGTGCACATGCTGCGGATTTTTCCGCGGTTTACAATCCGCAGCATGTCAATTTAGTGCAGAAACGCTGCAGTTTCACACCTCATCCATTATGAGGTGTAAAACCGCAGGATTTTTACTACAAAATCCGCAGAGCCAAAAAACTTCGTCTGCACATAGCCTTAGGTTTTCAGATCATGATGTGTCTTTCCATAAAATGTAAGATAATTGTAAATACTGGTTTAATTTTAATTCTGAAATGAGCAATTATTGTATAGAATTTTTTTTACAGTCCAGGAAGTGATAAACTCATGAAATATAAACATTATGAAACAAATATTGACTAGTGTTTACAAGAAGTTGTACTAAAGGAGAGACGGCCTTTCCCATAAGAGTGTATAATCTCCAAATATGTTTATTCAATCAAGCATGCACACAAGATCAGTCTTAAGGTACTGTCACACTTAGCGATGCACCAGCGATCCCGACCAGCGATATGATGCGGTCAGGATCGCTGGTGCATCGCTAAGTGGTCGCTAGTGAGCTGCCACACAGGCAGATCTCACCAGCGACATAGCAGCGGTCGAGGGTCGTTACCTGTCAGACGAGGCGAGGAAGACGTCCTCCCGCCTGCGTCCACGCGTCGCTCGGCGGCGCCACAGGAAGCCCAGCAGGAAGTGGCCGACGAGAAACGGTCCAGGACGTTCTCGCGCGATCAGCGATAATAAGCGGGGGGAGCCGGTCGGAGGTAAGTATCAGACATAGTGATATCGCTAGCAATATCGCTGATACGTCACAAAAACCAGTGACGTTATAGCGATATTGCTAGCGATTTCGCTTAGTGTGACAGGCCCTTAAGTCTATCAACTGCAGTTTTAGGCCCTGTTCACATGTCTGAGTTTCATGTATGTGTACTTTAAAAAACAAAAATTAATAGTCTATAGCACATTTTACATGTTCATTCGTTTCTGCGAATCAGTGGTCTATGAAATAACAGGACGTGGATATGTAAAAAAAAAAAAAAAAAAATCAGTATTTCTCTACTGGATTAATGCTTCATTTTCCATTGCTCCTGGTTTCAAAACCAGAGGGAGTGTCCCTTAAAGAGTACCCGTATATTTTAATTTTTATGTCATACAACGATAATACACGTGAAAATAAGCAACTTTGTAATTTATCTTATCAGAGAAATCTGCTTCTTCTCTGCTAGTGTAAGGAGAAGGACTGGACCACGGGTACCTGTACTGTGCCGGTTCCAGAACTGTTGGGGCTGTCTCCTCTGTTGTCCGGGGGAAAGGTAATTAAACGGGACAAACTGACACATCCAGGAGTAGGGGGTGTGGCTAAGCGGCTGCAGCCACATCGCGCGCGGAAGTACTTAGTTTCGGCGGTAACAGACAGCGCGCGGCAGGGAGAAGTGAGTGCTCTGGCCCTTGAGCCCGGTGACAGGTCAGACCTGTACCCGCAGATCCTCACGGCGACTAGCAGTATCCGCAAGGAGCGACGTGCAGGACGCCGTTGGTCACCCTGAAGCGAGGTGCCAAATGCTCCCGGCTTCTGAGCACCGCGTACGCATCACCTCAGAGAGACTCGGTGTGGGAACATAAGGTGTGCCCTGATTCCCCCGTATAAGACCACCGGTCTACGTTAAACCCGGAGAGTGTCGAGACCTATACCCTCTTGGCTTCATCAGTAGATGGGCTAAAGGCTCAGCGGGAGGTACCGGTAGCCAACCGCTGCCGCCAGAAGACGGATCCTTGTTATCCATAGGACTTCATCGGATCACCTTTTACCTCATTTTAATTGCTTTAGCTCCCTGCGTGGAGTATTCCCCTGTTAGTTAAATCCTTTAACCCTTGCTCTGCCTCTGCTGCCTCACTGCATCTCACAAGCTGCTCATACTAGAATTGATCAGTTATTATCAAAATTCTAAATTCCGAGATAAAATCTGTATTTAGTGAGACTGAGAGAGGAAATGGCAGCTGGTGCTGATAAGACTCTATGTAGACGGGAGGAGCTATAGACACATCTCCTCCCTCCTGTAGACATAAGGTACTGTCACACTTAGCGATGTACCAGCGATCCCGACCAGCGATATGACGCTGTCAGGATTGCTGGTGCATCGCTAAGTGGTCGCTAGTGAGCTGCCACACAGGCAGATCTAACCAGCGACATCGCTGGGGAAGGGGGTCGCTACTTACCTGTCAGACTAGGCGATCCTGTGTCCTCCCGCCCGGCTCCACGCGTCTCTCGTCGTCACAGCAGGAAGCTGACGACGAGAAACAGTCCAGGACGTTCTCGCGCGATCAGCGATAACCAGCGGGGGAGCGGGTCGTAGGTAAGTATCATACACAGTGATATCGCTAGCAATATCGCTATAACGTCACAAGTTATAGCGATATTGCTAGCAATATCGCTTAGTGTGACAGGCCCTATAGCATCTCATCAGCACAAGCTGCCATCTCCTATCTCAGTAATGGGAAAGTCTTCACTAAGTACAGATTTTATCCCGGAATTGTGAATTTTGATAATGACTGATCAATTCTAGCAGAGAAAGCAGATTTTTAAAGTATATAAAGAATTTTTATTTTCATGTGTACTATTGATTTATGTAATAAAAAGAACAGTCAGTTACTTATTAAGTGTTGCAGTCAGCCATTTTTGATCAGCTGCAGCATTCACATTTTGTCTACAGCTAGCAATAAGTGAGACAAAGGTAATTCCAGAACAAAGATTTTGCAGAAAATGTGGTTGAGCCTGTATAGGTAAAGTTTAAAGAGAACCTGTCAGCAGCATGTTACTAAGAAAAGTACAGGCAGGGCCATATTGGCGCTGTCATACTGATTAAAATGATACTTCAGGTGAAGAAATCAGATTTGCAGATTTTCTGTCATCTCTGTTTGAATTTTCCTTGTATTCATTTCTTCATGTATCGGGGCGGGTCTGTGGGTAGAGTCTTCAGCGTTGTTCCATCCCCTCCACTGTGTCTGGGTTCTCTCCTTCTTTCTTTAAAATTTTGCACGGGTGGTGCTTGCGCAGGTTGACCTCTTGGAAGTCTTCTGGAAAATGGCGGCTGAGCATGCGTAGGTTGTTCAATGCAACCGGCGCCATTTTACTGAAGCCAAACTAATAGTCCTAGCCACTGGCGGAACTTACGCAATTGATAAGGATTTGACAGTTAGGCTGTGTTCACACGTAGCGGGGTTTTTTTTGTGTTTTTGTGGTGTTTTTTTACACGTGAAATCGCCACAAAAGTGCAAAAAAAGCATCCCATGCAATCCTTTGGGATTCCGCAATGCTGTGCTAATGCTGCGTATGTTTCCGCTGCGGAATCGCATAGCCAAAAAATCCGCAGCATGCTCATTCTTTTTGCGGAATCGCGGGGATTCCACACCCATAGGATTGCATTGAAACGCTCATTTTTCGCTTGTGGCCATGCCCACCATGCGTGATTCATGTGTGGATGGTACCCAGGGTCTGGAGGAGGGGGGAGACTCTCCTCCAGGCCCTGGGTACCATAATCCTGTAAAAATAGAATTAAAATAAAAAGTATTGTTATTCTCACCTTCCGACGGCCACTGGAGTTCTTCCCGCCTCTCACCATGCTCCCGGCATCTTCCGGTCCCAGTAATGCTTTGCGCGAATGACCACGATGATGTCGCGCTCTCACGAGCGTGACATCATCGCAGGTCCTTCACGCAAAGTATTACTGGGATCGGAAGATGCCGGGAGCGCAGCAGAGCAGATCAGGGGCCGTCGGAAGGTGAGAATAACAATATTTATTTATTTTTATTTTTAACATCCTATCTTTTACTATTGATGCTGCATAGTCAGCATCAATAGTAAAAAGTTGGTCACACTTGTCAAGCACTATGCTTGAGGAGTGTGACAAACCTGTCAATCTGTTTTCTAAGCGATGCTACAAATTGCTTGGGAAACGCTAGCATTCTGCAAGCTTATTACGCTTGCAAAATGCTAGTTTTTCGTGGGAATTCCGCATGCGAATTTCCCGCAATTTTCCCGCGGCAGGGAGTTGCGGAATTGCCGCAGAAATTTCCGCGGCCATTCCACACGTGTGCACATAGCCTCATTATCAGGGCAGATGTCCCCATAGATTTCTGCTGGCGCTTTCCTACTCCATTCCCATTGAAAACCTAATAAAGGCGTCTGTAGCTGAGCGTAGGAGCAATTGTCCTAATTTTATCCAGAAAACTGACGTTTTTTTTCTAATTTACACCTGATTTTCATCTGTCAATTTTTTATGTCTGTGTGCAATGAGTTTTCCTACAACTACAAACGAAAATGTACATGATCAAATACAGGTTCCTAGGTTTATAATACAAATGTATCTGTAAGGCTATGTGCACACGTAGCAGAAAATTTCTGCTTAAAAACCTGACTCCCTTCCCAGAAACCGCAGGTTTTTTTCTGCGCATTTTTTGCGCGTTTTTTGCGCAAAAAACGCACTGTTTTTATGCGTTTTTTTCCGTGCGGTTCCTGACATATAGAAATAGCCTGAAATACGGAAAAATCTGCGAAATTAATAAGCATGCTGCGTTTTTCATGGTAAAAAAACGCATCAGTATGCACAAAACAGCCTTAAAGTCAGATGCCGCTCGAATGGTCTGCTTGGGATAGGTTTTTTTTTTTTTTTTTTACATACCCCTAGACTTGAATTGAGATGTAATCACTGGAATCGGGGAGTCTACCCCTTCGTCACGCTGCTCTACGATTAAAGGAAATCTGTTATGGTTTTGCTATGTAATCTGAAGACAGCAGGAGGTAGAGGCTGACACACAGTTGAGTGATGTCATTTCTTACCCTTTGTAGTGGTGTTTTACTTATAGTGAAGGTTTTATCACTTATTAGCATTGCTGGACTTCATTAGCCAAGCACGCCACCTCCCCATGTGATAAGCAGATCAGTTTATAGCCATTGCATATACAGAACCTAGTGTGGGCGGGGTTAGTTTTCTCAGCTCTGCTGCATTGCCAAATCTAAAAGCTCTGATTGTGTTAGAACGGATGCACTGAGTATTCTAAGTGATACATCGTTGGAATCAGGGTTTGTTTTCCTACATTATGCTGCTCTCGGATGAGGTAGCAAAAACCTGCAGATCGTTTTCATTTAAATAGCTAAAAACCTGGAAACAGCTTCCCTTTAAAACTTCTTAGCCATTCTTGTCTTACTGCCTTTGGCTATGCTGACATCATTGGAAAAGGCATGTTGCTTATCAATAGAGAATGTCTTGAGATTGAATAGTGTGTGACGTAATCCAACAATAGACAAACAGTAGCGGCACTCATCAATAAAATACTTTTACTGGGTTTGTTCCCTTTCAGAAAATCTTGGTCCCCAAACGCAATTTGTTATAAAAAAAAAACCCAAAACCAACAAACTGTGCTTTGCACACTGTACACTATTTGGCTGCAGCGCTGACATCACATTGACAGTGCGGCAGATAATCACTGAGCTCAGCAGCTCTGATCTGGTCAGCGCATTCAGTATACACAGGCAGTGTCTCCAAGCTCAGTGAGATTAGCTGCTGCGCGTCTGTGATGTCACTACTTCAGAAAATCTCAGATACTGGGTTCAGTGGCAGAGACTCAACGGTTGACCTGGTGAGGGCCAGTTAAGCTCTGTCGCAGGTCTTGGTCTGGCACTTCCCATCTTCATGCGATGCTACCCTCCTCCTTGCTTCTTGTGGATGACGTGTCACTGCATCATCCACACAGGCTCCCCAGAATCGCGCTCCTGCGCAGGCGTACTTCTCTGCCCTATTGAGTGCAGAGCAAAGTACTGCAGTGCGCAGGTGCCGGTGCTCTTGAACCTTTTCCGGAAACTGCACACTGCAGTACTTTGCTCTGCACTCAACAGGGCAGAGAAGTACGCCTGTGCAGGAGTGTGATATGAAGCAAGCAGGAGGACATCATCGCATGAAGATGGGAAGCGCCGGACCAAGACCTGCGACACCCCTCGCCCCGCAGGTGAGTATATTAAAACTTATTTTTCAGTTCTTCCAGATTGGGTTGGGGGCTTATATACAGCATTATAGAATGCTGTGCATAAGCCCTGAAAGATGATGGCCGTATCTTATATCAGCCAAAACTGCTGACAGGTGCACTTTAAGGAATTTGGATTTCCTGAAAAGAGACGGTCCCTTTTTCTTTTCTTTGGCTTAAAAACACTAGTCATACTTTGATACCTGCTGTCTGAACACTGTTTTTAACTCGTGCCTCTTATTTTAGCTAACATTTCAAAATACACTGTGTATTTGAAAAATAACACTATTTCTGGCATTTTTTTACGAGTTTTCCCCTCTAGAGGCAGTATTTCCAAATTTCAGTTGTCTCTGAGTTAGTGGGTGAATACTTGCTGCTATGATGTCTCCTATACGCAGTACACTGAATCAGAGGGATTCCGGCCCTTTCTCTGCCTAGAAAATGTTCAGAAGCAGTGATGGCATTGACCATATACAGGAACATGGAGGCTATATAGCAGTACTGAGCTGTATGGTTGTGAATTCACAATCGATTTTTCAGTTTGTGTAATAATCCTTTTTAAGATTGAAGAGAAGGATAGAGGGGAAGGACTGACAGCCAGCAGGTCCAGTCAGGTGTGAGGGGGGGAAGGTCAGTAGCAGTCATATAGGGCTATATGATATTTTTGGAGGTATCCCTATGCCATCTGAGCACTTTAAGTGGTACAGGGTAGAAATATTGATTAATTGGATAGATTGCTACCAAAACACTTCAGTATAGAGCTTTCGACAGACAGCTTGCGTTCTGGGTGTGTCCTCTTGACGGCTTGTGTTTTGCTGAGAAAATCTAAATCTTTCAAAAGACCACAGCACCTTCATAGTAAGGGACGATAATTTGATTAGGGAGTCATAAGTTGAGATTAGTCCTATGTCCATACCCTGGGGCCCGATGAGCAGAAGCACTTGAGATAGGGCCTGATTGGGTCTGGGCCCCCGCTCTTTACTTCTGTTCACCGGGCCCCATACAGCAGTAAGGGCTGTAATGCCCTGATGTCGGCCTTGTCCATATCCCATGGTGAGATGCCAATTTAAGGTTGAAATTGGTTTTGATAAAGTTAACTTCATGTGCAGAGAGAGATGTTCATGGCTGTAGACTCAGTCATTGATCAAGAGTGAGGTCAACAAAGTGCGCATGAGATAACATAGGCTGTTAGATGAAGCATGGATGTAGATGTCATCTATGTAGATCGCCACCTTGTGGGAGACAGGCAATCCTAGGACCTTAAATTCAGGGTTTTAGCTGTGACACTCGGAGGTTCTATGGCCAAGGCATAAATGAGTGGGGGTAAAGGGCGGCTCCAGCACAAACCTCTGCAGAACACCAGCGACAATGACATTTATGACTTAGTCGAGCACAGAGTATTTTTTTGATCTCAAGAAAGTTCTTCTCTGTGTATATGGAGTATTGAATCTGTTACGATGTAGGCAGAAGATTGCTTCTAAATGTTACTTGCACTTGAGTAAATACTTCTGAGGGCGTTTAAGTCTCTGGTGAGCTACCACCTATTTCCTAGAGGAGAGAGGTACAGGTCACTACGTACACGTAGCAGCAATGTGAATAGGCGGCTTTGTGCTGTGCACACTGAGGACTTTATCCTCTATCCTGGGTTACATTACTCCTCAGATGGTCGGCTTAACACAGCCCAAAGTTAATTTCCTGCGGTTGGAATTCTTGGTGGAGCGTTGTTGGTGTCAACGTTTGTAATACAAGGAAGCCTTTATAAGTAAAATAGTCAAGCAAGGGCTTCACCTTTCCCTTAATCTTATTTTTTTGCTTTCTACTTTTCTGCAAAAGTTGTGTATTTTGTACTGTCTTACTAATTTTTTCTTATGTTTGTTTTCTACTTTGTTACTTGATATTCTCCTTCGAGAAAGTGTATATAATATGACTGTTTCTTGTGCTTGCTCTTCAGACTACTAGTTTTTCCTGCTTCATTGTAATGGATGACTTTACATCATAGGAGTACATTGTACCATATATGGTTGAATTTCATTGGAGAGGATATACCATTAGTGCAGTCTATGTAGCCACGTAGGGTTTGTAACCAGCAGCAAGCAACTTCTGTCAAAGACACATGAAGGGATGTGTTATGATGACCTCTTGGACTGCAAAGGGCCAATACACTGCTCTTGCACAGGGGCCCTCTTCTGTCTGTCTGCCGCTGGCACAAGTACGCCAATGATATACAAAATAGTGTATGTTGGGTTCAAAATTTGGAGCAGACATGTAAGCTTCATAGCTCGTATAACACACTTCATAAACCCATCATGATAATTTATCTGTACTGATGTCTCCATGCAAAAATTACACACTAGCTTGTTTTTGGTGAACCAGCGCAGATTTGTTGTGCACCATCTCATCACCTGAAATTTAACAAATATGAACCTAGCACTCAACTTAAAGGTATTTGTAAGGCGGTTTATTGTAGTACACGAAAAAAGACGTTTCGGTCAATGTGACCTTCAGTTACTACAAGGGTAAATATAATTACAAAACAAAACGTCATATAAGGGTGAGTGCACACGCTGCGGATTCTGCTGCTGGTTTTTTCCGCGGAAACGCAGGTAAAACCGCAGGTAAAGTGACCTGCGGTTTTGCTGCGGTTTGGCCTGCGGTTTTGCCCTGCGGTTTCACACCTCTACTATGTTAAAGGTGTGAAACCGCAGCAGAATCCGCAGAAACAATTGACATGCTGCGGGAAAAAAAACGCAGCTTTTCCGCAGGTAAAAAACCGCAGCGTGAGCACTGTGGTTTTGAAAACCCATAGGCTAACATGGTGAAGTACCATGTCTGCGGAACTGCTGCAGTTCTGCAGGGTCAAAACCGCAGCAAAACCGCAGCGTGTGCACATACCATAAAACAGAAAAAATAACAAAGGGAAAAAAACCAAAGGAAAACAGAAGTATATACATACAATAGTCAAAATGGTCATACAAAAATAGGATAAATTGGTCGCAGATAACGCCAGGTATCCCACACTGCCCATATCACGCCAAATATATAGTGTGTGCCAAGTTTCTATATCCCCATGAATAAAAACCTTTTGTATTGCTCCCGCGTGGTATGGTAATATTCTCGGTCCGGTTCGAAAAGCATTAGTGCGCATGCGCCGGTGAACTATGTCCCGGAACACAGCGAAATATTTCTGGGACATAGTAAATCCGGCGCATGCGCACTAATGCTTTTCGACTTTGCCCGCAGTTGGGCAAAGCATACTGTTCACGCGTGGGAGGCAATTTGATTTTGCACGCATGAGACCTGTAGGCGGACAATGCTATTCACAGAATGGAATGCATACAGCACGCCGATTTGGGGTGGATGGAGGGACCAGAACCAACCCCCATCGGACCGGACCGAAAATATTACCATACCGCGCTGGAGCAATATAAAAGGTTTTTATGGGGGATTCATGGGGAGTCAGGGGGTTTTACAAGTAGTTGTGGAATGTATACCTCACATTCTATTAGATGATATTTTTAGTTGATAGGCCAAAAAAACTGGTGACAGATTCCCTTTAAGTGTTTGCAGACCACACGCTGTTTGGTTGCATATTACATATGATACGACTACACAATGTGGCCAACAACTGGCTCTTCTTTACATCCACTAGTGACTAATTTAATACATGCCATCATCCCATTAATCTACTTACTAATATTTCTCCGGTTCCCAATCAGAATAAAATACACTATGGAGAACTGGTAAAGTAAAGTGAGAAATGTCAGCAATGTGCAGAACGGGGAGACGACATAAAGCATTGCTTGGTTGTATTAGAAACTGTTGTATGGAATTAAACTTTATCATGGGGAAAAGCTTTTAACATTTTATACAAGAGGGGGTGTCTTGTACTTTTGAGATGGCAGGCTAGGCATGTACAGTTTAATCTGAACATAATACTTGATATTGCTAGCAGCATACTGATCACACTGATAGCAATTTCTCCAGAGCGATGAAAAATTAAAAGGCATTTTATACATTCTAAATCTGTGTGTAAAGTGTAAGCTGATATGTAACAACTTTATCACCCTCTGCTTCTATCATTGTGAGTATTGTTGCCGTGTCGTTGGGATACGTTTTGGCAAACTGCCCTTTCCTTCGGGGCATCAATGCATGATTTCCCAGCCTTTGTGCCCAATGCCCCCACCTTTGTTAGCCTTGGTGCCCGATGCCCCCGCCTTTGGGAGCCTTTGTGCCCGATGCCCCTGCCTTTGGGAGCCTTTGTGCCCAAAGCCCCTGCTTTTGGGAGTCTTTGTGTTCGATGCCCCCACCTTTGTTGGACTTGGTGCCCAATGCCCCCGCCTTTGGGAGCCTTGGTGAGGACTCCCGCTGCCTTCAGTACGAGGGTTTTTTTTCTCAGTGAGAGTTAAAGTGGTGCATATACATAATAAATGACATGGTTATGTTTGTCATGGCTATATGTCCAGTGTGTATATTGGATTTTTTTTTCTAGTGTATACACTAAGTAGAATAAACCAGTGTCCTAAACAGAGCCATATTTGTCTTTTTGGCTGCGATACTATTGAAAAGCTGTCTTACAGTAACAGATTCCATGTATGACTTAAAATAATGCAGTTTTGTAACTGGAAATAGAGCAAAATAATGAAAAATGTAATTGAGTGACATGACGAGTGCTGTCAATGCTCTGACTCATCAGCATGTCATCAGTGACTGGGGCTCACATTTCTTATTATCCCTCCCGCAGACACCAGGTGATGCTCTCCGGGGGAATCCCTATTGTCTGGATTCAGGTGTTAGAGCTGTTTTTGCTTCAGGCAAGATGGCTCATCCAATACCACCTCCGTGCTCAGTAGTCTGAAAATGTATCTGCTTTATGTAGTAATGTTAAAATATATACTGTATTCTAATGGATTCAAAGGTTTAAAAAAAAAAAACTAGCACTGTAACTTAAATGCTAATTAAACATCATCATTATTGTTTTATAACTCCCTTAATTGTAGCGCTTTAATTGTAAAAGCAGTGTTCACAGTATATAATTATGTGAGTAGAATTAAAGATGGCTAAGTGACAGGTACAATGGGACTGGGGACCCGACCTTCAAGGGTTTGCAATCTACTTTGTGTTTGTAATTTCACTGTGACCCTCAGCTGTCATCCCTTTTGCTAGAAAGCCACATTTCCTAAATGACTGTCCTCCAGGATTAACAAATTGTAATGTTCCTTTACTGAAAGTGCTGGATGCTTTTAATGTTCACATTACGTATCAATAAATTTGTTGATTAGTTCAGGTGGGTGTAAGATACCAGCTACTCTTTAGCGAAAGTGAAGATCTGTCTTCCTCTTTGGTTCCTTACTACTCCCCCCTACACCACTCCTCCCAGCTCATTACTGAGATGGGAATTCCTGGCATGTCACAGGAGACTGGATGGTTTTGGCATGCAGGAGATTTCTCAGCTGCTTGCTTACCTATTTGCAGGCCAAAGTATTAAACCTCTGCAAAAAGGGGGACATAGAGGCGTCACTGAATGACTGTGGGACAGGCAACAGTGTTTGTCACAGAACGACAGGGCTAAAGGGTAAGGAGAGCACTCTGAAGCCTGGGGTATGTACTTCTGTCTTTATGTTCTAAGATTACACTGCAACTCAGAAAGTAAGGACAGATTTAGCTCTGCTACATCTGTAATTATGCTTTAGTGAGTCCTATATAATCCATAGTAGCATTGTGCAATGTGTGATAATGAGAACAACAAGGACTACATGTTCTGGTGAAAGACACCACTACTTGTGCTGATAATAGCTATGTAGCAGGATTCTGCAAGTTATGTGTAAATATATCATCCATTTACTGTCCTAGTCGTGACATGGCTGTGTGTGTACAGAGGCATAGCTGAAATGTCAGTTTACAATAGCCAGCTAGCTTTGGTGCACAGGACAGCATTGTACTTGGTGTATCGGACACCATACCAGGTTTACGTGGCAGCTTGGCAATGTCTAGACCACATGTGGTGGACAAATACTGGCCGCTCTTCTGGATGGTACCTTTTATTAGCGTTAATTAAAGGGGGCTTCTAGCCCATAAAATGTGGACAAACCAGCTACAAGGGCTAGAAAAATAATATAAAGCAGCCATAAACTTTATTGAACAATGTAGCAAAACCAGCACAGTGCTTTTATACAAATCAAGCCATGTGAAGAGGTTGGTGACAAGAGTTAACTATGCAGAAACTAGGTCAATAATCATAAATAACAAGTAAAGAAGTTCGCTATAAAGTATGCCCAGCTGTGTCACAAATCTAAGTATCAAAACTTTTATACTTTACTATCCTGATATAAACGGATCTGTTAACAGATTTAACAATATGAAAGTAATTTATTATTTGTTTTCAGACCTGATGAGGCTAGTATATTTATTGGGAAAATCTATGTCAGAGTGGCTGTATAATCTTCTTTTTGCATGATATTATAATGCCTCTTCTGAAACCAGGCTTATATATTGATGCTAACATGGCATTTGAAAGTAAATATACCAGCTTCATCATGTCTGGGGCGTATTTAAATATGTATTCCATTTGTATTGTATATTCTGGTGCCTTAGATCTAGTAACTTGAAGCCTTTTGTGTGAAACTCCTCAGACCCAGACGCCTTATAGTTAATTTGCTTTGTTCCTGGAGTACCAAGCAACTAAAATTATATTAAACGTAGGCCAAGCTTGATTAAGACTGTCGTACTGAAAGCCAGTCTTGTTGAAGAGTCCGATGGAATAAGGGGCGTTAAATAAATTTAGAGGCGTTAAAGGTAGTGCATCTTTCAGCTGCCATACGCCACCAGACAGAGATTTGGAGTACATTTTTGTTGTGATTTATGCCAAATAAAATTTGGCATTAATTATGATGAACCTGTGGGCCATATTCAGCTGGGCCCAGCATCCAAATAACTGGCAGAACTGGTCGGGACTGGGATGAAGACTGCAAAAGCGTCACAAAAAATTTCAACATCTCAAACAGTTTTCTGAGTGAATTCTGGCGAAAACTGTTTAATATATTGGATCCTTAGGCTCGGTGCCCATGATTCAGAACTAGCAGTGCTTTGGATGTAGCGGATGATCACTGTGTCCAAAGAGCTGCCGTCTATTGAACACAGGTGAATCAGCATGTGATCGCTGAACCTTGCGCTTGCAACACATTCAATGCATTGTACGGGTGATATTTATCTTGCAGTCTCTGTGGGTGATCCACAGGCGTCTGTGGACATGGGATTTCTAGAAATTCCATCCACAATACTGTAACATCTGGGCGCTGCAAGTTTGATGGGGCATAAATACACAGCAAACCCGCAGCTATTCCTGATCGTGGGACGTAACCTTATTTTAAATTCTGCAAGTTGGTGATCTGTTCCCCACTGGCACATGATTATAGCAGGGAGCATAGAGGAAAGAAGTAACAGCTTTTGTTAGTGATTCTCATCAGCAGTTCTGGCATACAGGGGGAAGCTTAGATTGTTGCCATCAACAAATCAATGTAGCGGCCGGCCGGCATGTAAAGGGCCCGTTACACTAAGCGATATCGCTAGCAATATCACTATAACGTCACTAGTTTTGTGACGCAGCAGCGATATTGCTAGCGATATCGCTATGTGTGATACTTGCCTCCAACCGGCTCCCCCGCTGATTATCGCTGATCGCGCGAGAACGTCCTGGGCCGTTTCTCGTCTGCCACTTCCTGCTGGGCTTCCTGCTGTGCCGACGAGCGACGAATGGACGCGAGTGGGAGGACGTCAGGATCGCCTCATCTGACAGGTAAGTAGCGACCCCCGACCGCTGCTATGTCGCTGCTGAGATCTGCCTGTTTGGCAGCTCACTAGCGACCACTTAGCGATGCACCAGCGATCCTGACCGGGTCATACCGTGGTCGGGATCGCTGGTGCATCGCTAAGGCCGGGGTCACACTGGCGAGGAATACGGCCGAGAGAGGCGCTAAAAGCACGCATTAGACACGGACCAATGATTCTCTATGGGGTCCCTCGCACCAGCCGTATATTTCTCATCCGTATTCTACGCTCCGTGCCAATCGCAGCATGCTGCGATTGTCAGCGTACTACGGCCGTAGTACGCCAATGCAAGTCTATGGGTGCGCAAAAAATACGCATTACACACGGACCACACATGTGACTTGCGAGAAATACGCACCTGGTGTCTTTTAGCAAAGCCGGCAATTCAGTGCGCGATACAGTAAACTCACATGACAGGTTTAATAAAGAAACGAAAGAATAGATATAGACACATAGAATACATGCGCATATATATATATATATATATATATATATATATATATATATATATATATATATATATATATATATATATATACACACATTCTATGTGTCTATATCTATTATTTTGTTTCTGTTAGAAACCCTGTCATAGGGCTCCATTATATGTTCATTTTGTAGGCCTGTGAGAAAATCTCGGCATACGGATGCTGACATGCGCAAAATACGCGACCACACCTTGATTACGGATGACATACGGAGCACTGTTTAGGGGCCATTCATCCGTATCACGCCTGTAAAATACTGACCGTATTTTGCGTCGGTTAGTGTGACCCCAGCCTAAGTGTAACGGTACCCAAACCCTGAAGCATGTTCAGTAGCTAGTTTAAGATAAAGGCAGAAGAATACAGGCCATGTATCAGGTCCATGTGGTCATCACCTGGCCTCCAGCAATGTTGGACTGGACTTTATTTTTTCTATGGAGATATGTATGTGCTGTAAATTTGCTGTTAATATGACCATTGCTTGCTTAGGCTGGTTTCTCATTTGCGTCTGTGTGCGCAGCGTTTGATCCGCATGCTTTATGCGTATATATTTAACATGGTGTACGCTGAGACAAGCGTTTGCATGCTTTTGCGAACGCATGCGTCGTTTTGCGGTGTGTGGCAAATGCAACATGTTGCATTTTTTGAGGCTTCAAAAATCCGTCAAATATGCTCAGGCATGCGGATGAATGCGTCAAAAAACGCATTACTGTCTATGGGAATGCATTGGTACGCAAGGACATGCGTACGCATGCGTTCGATACGCATGCGTTATTCAAAATACATATAGAAATCCCATGAGACACGCACATTTTTGTCTGGTGTCATATCGAACGCATGTGCATAAACAACGCAAACGCAGCGTTTTTTCCGGTCATGCGTAAGATGATGCGCATAAAAATATGCTGTGTAAACATGCGTTTGGCATGTGATTTTGCATGCGTTTGCACATGCGGATGATACGCTGCAGACTCAAACGCTAATGTGAATCTAGCCTTAGCGATACACAATGCAGTATTACATTGGGTAGGAAATATTTTACAAAAGAAAATAAATGAGACCTTTTTAATTTGGCAAAATTTGCACTAATTATCTGGCCGGTTCATGCAGCATTTTATGAATACCCTATTTATTATATTGATGGCTGGACCGTACAAGCACTTTTTACTCCCCTATTTCCTCATACATTTTAAGCAGGGAGCAGGGTCCTCACTCCTTTTGGTATCTGAGTTATGTATTATCCTGTGATGTCTTTAATGTCTGTACAAGTACTTTTTGTGATGTAAAGTGCTGCGGAATATGTTGGCTTTATTGAAATAAAAATTACTATTATTATAATGGCACATGCTAAATATTTTATTTGGCGGAACCCAAGACATAAAGGACATATTTGGTATAAAAAAATAGATGCATATAATGATAAATTTGAAGGAGACATGTTGAGTTTTTTTGACAATGATGCATACGTGATACAAATCCTTTATTAAAAGGTGTTGTCCACTGTTGCAACACCAAAGTAAATATCTAAACAAAAAACCCTACTTGGCTGACGTGAGTTTTCTGACATTCTGCTAGCATCCTCCACCAGTCTCCTAGTTTCCTCTTCTAGCAGGGGGACAGCAGGTGACCAACGTTAATTGGCTTCAGTTGACATGCTCCGTTTGAGACAGGAGAAAGAGTGGTGCCATTAGAGCAGCATCGGCCAGGTTGGGATGTATTTGTATTTTTGCTATTAAATGGCCTATGTTATTCATTTAGATTTTAGCAACTTAAATATTGAAAATGAAAATCTGCATCTATTTATAAGGGTACACCAATTACGGTATATCGTAAACTGACAACACTTTACCTATGCTACTTTTGGATATTGAATGATAATTACTTTGCTTTCCCAGGAAAAGTAATCTCCTTATGTGTTATTATTCTGTTAGTTTTCCATACCAGCCTTTCCCTATCAGTCTCTATGATTCAAATGTGAATATTTTAGCTTGTAGTTATTATTATTTGTTATAGCGCCATTTATTCCATTGCACTTTACATGTCAAAAGGGGTTTGCAGAAAAAAAAACCAAGTACAATAATCTTGAACAAAATGAGTCACTAACTGGAACAGGAGGAGAGAGGATCCTGCCCGTGAGGGCTTACAGTCTACAAGGGTTAAATCACTATCTATAGGTTTATAAAAATGATCATATTGTAACATACATCAGCATGTTAAGAGAATATTCTGAAAACGGCTTTATTTTTTTTTATTTTTTTAAAGATGAGATCTACACAAAAGAGGGCAATCTACAAAGCCTTAGGATTTATGCATACAGGTGCATCTCACAAAATTATAATATCATCAGAAAGTTAATTTATTTCAGTTCTTCAATGCAAAAAGTGAAACTCATGTATTAGGCTAGCTTCAGACTAGCGCATTTTACATGCAGCGCACGGCACCGCTAAGCCCTGCCCGCCCCATCGGTCATTTCATCCTACTATCGCACACGGCTGCATGCGATCTGCACATCCTATCTTTAGCATGGGGTGCGCAGACCGTGCGCTGGCCATGCGCTAGTAGGATTTTTGCGTGCGCTGCGCACTTTTGAAGGTGCGCCGAGTGCACCAAAATGCCACATGGTGCGTTCTGCGCACACCGGCGCACCTTCAAAAGTGCGCAGCGCACGCAAAAAATCCTACTAGCGCACGGCCTGCGCACCCTATGCTAAAGATAGGGTGCGCAGATCGTAAGCAGCCGTGTGCGATAGTAGGAGGAAGTGACCGGGCAGGGCTTAGCGGCGCCGTGCGCTGCATGTAAAATGCACTAGTCTGAAGCTAGCTTAAGTCATTACAAACAGAGTGATCTATTTCAAGTGCTTATTTCTGTTAATGAAGATTATGGCTTACAGCCAATGAAAACCCAAAAGTCATTATCTCAGTAAATTAGAATACGTTATAACACCAGCTTGAAAAAATGATTTTAAAATCCGAAATGTTGGCCTAGGGAAATGTACGGTATGTTCAGTAAATGCACTCAATACTTGGTTGGGCCTCCTTTGGCATCAATTACTGCATCAATGTGGCGTGGCATGGAGGCGATCAGCCTGTGGCGGCACTGCTGAGGTGTTATGGAAGCCCAGGTTGCTTTGATAGCAGCCTTCAGCTCATCTGCATTGTTGGGTCTGGTGTCTCATCTTCTTCTTGACAATACCCTATAGATTCTCTATGGGGTTAAGGTCAGACGAGTTTGCTCGCCAATCAAGCACAGTGATACTGTTTTTTAAACCAGGTATTGTTACTTTTTGCAGTGTGGACAGGTGACAATTCCTACAGGTGAATTAAATTTCCATCTCCAATAAGCTTGTCGGCCGAGGGAAGCATGTAGTGGTCTAAAACTTCCTGGTAGACAGCTGCGCTGACTTTGGTCTTGATAAAACACAGTGGACCTACAACAGCAGATGACATGGCTCCCCAAACACCATCACTGATTGTGGAAACTTCACACTAGACCTTGGAAATCAAGGTCCCAGAGTCTGGAGGAAGAGTGGAGAGATAGACAATCCAAGCTGCTTAAAGGGAATCTGTAACCTATTTTTTGGCATATAAAATGTGGCCACTGCCATCAGGAGCTTCCCCATCATCCTGTAGACTGTAAGCCTGCAAGGGCAGTGTCCTCTTCCCTCTGTGCGAGCCTATATTTGTTAGTTTGTTTACTGTAAGTGAAATGTCTATTTTTTATGTAAACCCTTCTCATGTACAGCACCATTAAGCACCAGTAAGCTTAACCTCAACTGTGGGTAAAATCCAGGAGGGTTTTCTAAGAGATACTATACTAGAGTATCTGAAGAAGAATAACCTCATGACCCAATATCAACATGGGTTTACAAGGGACCTTTCCTGTCAGACTAATCTGATAAGCTTTTATGAAGAGGTAAGTTCCGGACTGGACCAAGGGAATGCAGTGGACGTGGTGTATATGGACTTTTCAAAAGCTTTTGATATGGTGCCACACAAAAGGTTGATACATAAAATGAGAACAATGGGGATAGGGGAAAATGTGTAAGTGGGTTAAGAGCTGGCTCAGGGATAGGAAACAAAGGGTGGTTATTAATGGAGCACACTCGGACTGGGTTACGGTTAGCAGTGGGGTACCACAGGGGTCAGTATTGGGCCCGCTTCCTTTTAACATTTATTAATGGCCTTGTAGGGGGCATAGAGAGTAGAATTTCAATATTTGCAGATGACACCGATCTCTGCAGGGTAATCAATACAGAGGAGGACAATTTTATATTACAGGAGGATTTATGTAATCTAGAAGCTTGGCTGATAAATGGCAAATGAGCTTTAATGGGGATGAATGTAAGGTCATGCACTTGGGTAGAACAAGCAAGATGTATAATTATATGCTTAATTGTAAAACACTGGGCAAAATTGCCACTGAAAAAGACCTGGGTGTATGACAAACTCACATTTAGCGGCCAGTGTCAGGCAGCTGCTGCAAAGGCAAATAAAATAATGGGATGCATTAAAAGAGGCATAGATGCTCATGAGGAGAACATAATTTTACCTCTATACAAGTCACTAGTGCGACCACACTTAGAATACTGTGTACTGTTCTGGTTTCCGGTGTATAAGAAAGACATAGCTGAACTGGAGCGGGTGCAGAGAAGTGTGACCAAGGTTATTAGGGAACTAGGGGGTCTGCAATACCAAGACAGGTTATTACTCTTGGGGTTATTTAGTTTGGAAAATCGATGGCTTAGGGATGATCTTATTACAATGTATAAATATATGCGGGGACAGTACAAAGACCTTTCTAATGATCTTTTTACTCTTAGACCTGTGACGGGGACAAGGGGGCATCCTCTACGTCTGGAGGAAAGAAGGTTTAAGCATAATCACAGATGTGGATTCTTTACTGTAAGAGCAGTGAGACTATGGAACTCTCTGCCAAATGATGTTGTAATGAGTGATTCCCTACTAAAATTTAAGAAGGGTCTGGATGCCTTTTTTGAAAAGTAAAATATTACAGGGTATATACACTAGTTTCCTTAATATTGTGTTGATCCAGGGAGCTAGTCTGATTGCCGTATGTGGAGGCGGGAAGGAATTTTTTCACCAATGTGAAGCTTACTGTTTGCCACATGGGGTTTTTTTTTGCCTTCCTCTGGATCAACATGTTAGGGCAAGTTAGGATAGGATATGGGTTGAACTAGATGGACAAGGTCTTCCTTCAACCTTAATAACTATGTTACCATTGAATCAATGGTGCTATATAAATAATTAATAATAACTTGTATAGTTTCATTCACGTCCCGACTTGAAACTTTTCCTCCAGATCTTTCGATATACAGCAAAGAAAGCAATAATGCGATCATTTTCTGGTGTTTGTAAAGATGGGTCTATATGACATTTGAACCCATATTCGAGACTCCATCAGCGGCTTCCATCTGACGCCTCCGAAAAACAATTTGAATGGAACTCATAATGGAGGCATGCACTATAATAAGACAGGAGTCACTTTTGTACTCTGGCCTTTGTTCTTGTCTTGTCTGTCTCTTTTAGGACTCATTCCCACTTCTGATGAAATCGGATGGCATTTGTCCGATTTCAACGTTGTATTGCATTCGGTCCACTGTTATTCTATCATTGTGTGTTCATCTGCGTTCTTTTTTCCAGATCGGATCACGATCGGTCTGGAAAAAAATTCCAGCATGCTGCGATTGTAATTGGAAATCGGATTGCATTCCGCAATAGAAGTCAATGGATGCGAGAAAAAAATCGCACAGCACTCGGACCATGCTAGTGCTATCTGATTTTTTTTTTTTTTTACACGCCCATCTCATTTGAAAAGCCAGCAATTCATCTGCCAGTAAAATCACAGCATGACAGGTTACAATAGAATAGATATATACACATAGAATAGATCGAGATATAGATGACGGTGACACGTGTGTGTGTGTGTATAGCACCATGGAATGAGTGGTGCAATATAAATAAATATATACTAGCTT
The DNA here is from genome assembly GCF_039654945.1 of Dendrobates tinctorius. NCBI lineage: Eukaryota > Metazoa > Chordata > Amphibia > Anura > Dendrobatidae > Dendrobates > Dendrobates tinctorius. Next base: position 463,223 of record NW_027361821.1, read on the forward strand.
GGCCCGTGCAAAATTTTCGGTCGTTGGGGGTGCAGGCAATTTCAGAAAAAGCAAGCTGGTCAAATGAAAATGTATTTCATGAGATGATGAACACATACAGGTATTTATATATGTAGATTGGTAATACAATAAATTGGATTGATAAGTAGAGGCCAAAAAATATCTTCTGGTTGAGGTGCCACCTGCAGGTCATTGTGTCTTTCTGTAGGTTTATGAAAATAAATGTTTAAACTGTATTTAGTGTTAAAATCGTGAATGTGTGGTTAGGCTCTTTTCTTGCTGAAGGGAGCAAGTTTACCTTTCAAATGGTGTTACGTGTGTGTGGTGGGGCAAAGTAATCACCGAAAAAGCAGTGCATGTATACAAATGTGTTTGCATATGTGACTCACCTGCAGTGAAGTGTGCAATCTTCCAATGTGCCTGAAATATGCTGGGCAAGCACTTGAGAAAGCTGGAAAGACCCCAAGGCAAATGTTTGGATTTGTTTGTGATGCCTGTAAGCAGCTTTGTGGTAGTGTGCTTTGGGGTGGTGTGCTGCCACCTGCAGGTAATTTGACCTTTCAAATGGTGTATCATTTGTTTGTCTGGTTGGAGTATGAACGGAGCAAGTGTGCAATTCAATAGGCAGTGCATGTTTACAAATGTGTTTGCATATGTGCCTCACCTGCAGTCAAGTGTGCAATCCTCCAATTTGGCTAAAATAGGCTGGGCAAGCAGTTCGTCAATCTGGAAAGCCCCCAAGGCAAATGTTTGGATTTGTTTGTGATGTCTGTAAGCAGCTTTGTGGTAGTGTGCTTTGGGGTACTGTGGTGCCACCTGCAGGACATTTTTCCTTACTGCAGGTTTATGAAAATGAATGTTTAAACTGTATTTTGTGATAAATCATGGCTGTGTGGTTTGTTTGGCTATTTTCTTGGTGAAGAGGGCAAGTTGAGCTTTCAAATGGTGTATCATTTGTGTGTGTCGGTGCAGTATGAACACGGATACAAAGTAATCGCCAAAACCAGTGTTTAGAAATAGAATAAATATATATATATATATATATATATATATATATATATATATATATATATATATATATATATATATATATATATATATATACACTCACTGGCCACTTTATTAGGTACACCTGTCCAACTGTGTGTTAAGACTTAATTTCTAATCTGCCAATCACATGGCGGCAACTCAGTGCATTTAGGCATGTAGACATGGTCAAGACAATCTCCTGCAGTTCAAACCGAGCATCAGTATGGGGAAGAAAGGTGATTTGAGTGCCTTTGAACGTGGCATGATTGTTGGTGCCAGAAGGGCTGGTCTGAGTATTTCAGAAACTGCTGATCTACTGGGATTTTCACGCACAACCATCTCTAGGGTTTACAGAGAATGGTCCGAAAAAGAAAAAAAATCCAGTGAGCGGCAGTTCTGTGGCCGGAAATGCCTTGTTGATGCCAGAGGTCAGAGGAGAATGGGCAGACTGGTTCGAGCTGATAGAAAGGCAACAGTGACTCAAATTGCCACCCGTTACAACCAAGGTAGGCAGAAGAGCATCTCTGAACGCACAGTGCGTCGAACTTTGAGGCAGATGGGCTACAGCAGCAGAAGACCACACCGGGTACCACTCCTCTCAGCTAAGAACAGGAAACTGAGGCTACAATTTGCACAAGCTCATCGAAATTGGACAGTAGAAGATTGGAAAAACGTTGCCTGGTCTGATGAGTCTCGATTTCTGCTGCGACATTCGGATGGTAGGGTCAGAATTTGGCGTAAACAACATGAAAGCATGGATCCATCCTGCCTTGTATCAACGGTTCAGGCTGGTGGTGGTGGTGTCATGGTGTGGGGAATTTTTTCTTGGCACTCTTTGGGCCCCTTGGTACCAATTGAGCATCGTTGCAACGCCACAGCCTACCTGAGTATTGTTGCTGACCATGTCCATCCCTTTATGACCACAATGTACCCAACATCTGATGGCTACTTTCAGCAGGATAATGCGCCATGTCATAAAGCTCGAATCATCTCAGATTGGTTTCTTGAACATGACAATGAGTTCACTGTACTCAAATGGCCTACTCAGTCACCAGATCTCAATCCAATAGAGCATCTTTGGGATGTGGTGGAACGGGAGATTCGCATCAGGGGTGTGCAGCCGACAAATCTGCACCAACTGTGTGATGCCATCATGTCAATATGGTCCAAAATCTCTGAGGAATGCTTCCAGCACCTTGTTGAATCTCTGCCACGAAGAATTGAGGCAGTTCTGAAGGCAAAAGGGGGTCCAACCCGTTACTAGCATGGTGTACCTAATAAAGTGGCCAGTGAGTGTATATATACAGTTGTGGCCAAAAGTATTGACACCCCTGCAATTTTGTCAGATAATACTCAGTTTCTTCCTGAAAATGATTGCAAACACAAATTCTTTGGTATTATCTTCATTTAATTTGTCTTAAATGAAAAAACACAAAAGAGAATAAAGCAAAAAGCAAAACATTGATCATTTCACACAAAACTCCAAAAATGGGCCAGACAAAAGTATTGGCACCCTCAGCCTAATACTTGGTTGCACAACCTTTAGCCAAAATAACTGCGACCAACCGCTTCCGGTAACCTCAATGAGTTTCTTACAATGCTCTGCTGGAATTTTAGACCATTCTTCTTTGGCAAACTGCTCAAGGTCCCTGATATTAGAAGGGTGCCTTCTCCAAACTGCCATTTTTTGATCTCTCCACAGGTGTTCTATGGGATTCAGGTCTGGACTCATTGCTGGCCACCTTAGAAGTCTCCAGTGCTTTCTCTCAAACCATTTTCTAGTGCTTTTTGAAGTGTGTTTTGGGTCATTGTCCTGCTGGAAGACCCATGACCTCTGAGGGAGACCCAGCTTTCTCACACTGGGCCCTACAATATGCTACAAAATTTGTTGGTAGTCTTCAGACTTCATAATACCATGGACACGGTCAAGCAGTCCAATGCCAGAGGCAGCAAAGCAACCCCAAAACATCAGGGAACCTCTGCCATGTTTGACTGTAGGGACCGTGTTTTTTTCTTTGAATGCCGCTTTTTTTCTCCTGTAAACTCTGTTGATGCCTTTGCCCAAAAAGCTCTACTTTTGTCTCATCTGACCAGAGAACATTCTTCCAAAACATTTTAGGCTTTTTCAGGTAAGTTTTGGCAAACTCCAGCCTGGCTTTTTTATGTCTCGGGGTAAGAAGTGGGGTCTTCCTGGGTCTCCTACCATACAGTCCCTTTTCATTCAGACGCCGGCGGATAGTACGCTGTTGACACTGTTGTACCCTCGGACTGCAGGGCAGCTTGAACTTGTTTGGATGTTAGTCGAGGTTCTTTATCCAACATCCGCACAATCTTGCGTTGAAATCTCTTGTCAATTTTTCTTTTCCGTCCACATCTAGGGAGGTTAGCCACAGTGCCATGGGCTTTACACTTCTTGATGACACTGCGCACGGTAGACACAGGAACATTCAGGTCTTTGGAGATGGACTTGTAGCTTTGAGATTGCTCATGCTTCCTCACAATTTGGTTTCTCAAGTCCTCAGACAGTTCTTTGGTCTTCTTTCTTTTCTCCATGCTCAATGTGGTACACACAAGAACTGGACAGAGGTTGAGTCAACTTTAATCCATGTCAACTGGCTGCAAGTGTGATTTAGTTATTGCCAACACCTGTTAGGTGCCACAGGTAAGTTACAGGTGCTGTTAATCACACAAATTAGAGAAGCATCACATGATTTTTCGAACAGTGCCAATACTTTTGTCCACCCTCTTTTTTATGTTTGGGGTGGAATTATATCCAATTTGGCTTTAGGACAATTCTTTTTGTGTTTTTTTCATTTAAGACAAATTAAATGAAGATAATAATAACAAAGAATTTGTGTTTGCAATCATTTTGAGGAAGAAACTGAGTATTATCTGACAGAATTGCAGGGGTGTCAATACTTTTGGCCACAACTGTGTGTGTGTGTGTGTGTGTGTGTGTGTGTGTGTATGGTTTTCGACTCTAAACTTTGTCCTTGAGTACTCCCCAAAGGAAAAAATCCTTTGGGGTCAAGTCTGGTGAACATGCCAGCCAATCAAGTGGGCCTCTTCGGCCAATCCATTTATTAGGAAATGTTTCATCAAAATATTCGCGGACTACTCTTGAATAATGTGGAGGGGCTCCATCTTGTTGGAAATAAAGGTCATTTGAATTAGGCTGTTTCTGTAACTGGGGAACAACTTGATTCATTAGAATTTCGAGATACTTATCTCCTGTGACTGTTCCATCCAAAAAAAAAATGGTCCAAAACCACCAAAACTTGAAATACCACCCCAAACATTTTCACCAGGCTTATTTAGTTATTGCTCTAATGTTATGTTCTCATTATACCAGTAAATACAATTCTGTCTGTTAATATGGCCAGATAATTTGAAAGAAGCTTCATCACTCCACATAATGTTATCTAAAATTGCTGGATTGTCTTCAGTTTCGTTAAGCATAATCTCACTAAATTGCAGCCGCCTGTCTGGATCATCCTCAAATAAACCATGAATTAGACGTGGACGATAAGCTTTCCACCCAATAGATTTCACATGATGGAAGCTTGTGAAATTCCCAATTCTAAGGCTGAGTTCACACGTGGCGTTTTTTCCGCGTTTCCGCGGCGGTTTCAACCGCGCGATTTTGCCGCGAAAACGCGAAAAATAAGCATCCCATGCATTCCTATGGGATTCCGCAATGCTGTGCTAATGCTGCGGTTTTTACCGCGGCGGAATCGCTTCTCGGTAAAAACCGCAGCATGCTCATTAATTTGCGGAATCGCGGCGATCCCGCACCCATAGGAATGCATTGTTCCGCTTACTTCCCGCATGTGGCTGTGCACACCATGCGGAAAGTAAGCAGAACAATTGCGGATGGTACCCATGGTCCGGAGGAGAGGAGACTGTCCTCCAGGCTTTGGGTACCATATCCCTGTAAAAAATAGAATTTAAAAATAAAAAATATTGTTATTCTCACCCTCCGACGTCCCGCGCAGTCTTCCTGCTTCTCTCCACACTCTCTTTCCCAGTAGTCCTTTGCGAAAATGCTCGCGATGACGTCCCTTCTCGCGGGATCGCGAAGTCTCGCGGTCATTCGCGCGACGTCATCGCGAATTACCGCGAGACGTCGCGATCCCGCGAGAACTGACGTCATCGCGGGCATTTTCGCAAAGGATTACTGGGAACGGATGCGCGGGACGTCGGAGGGTGAGAATAACACCGTTTTTTATTTTTTTTTTACATTCTATCTTTTACTACTGATGCCGCATAGGCAGCCTCAGTAGTAAAAAGTTGGTCACACTCGTCAAACACTGTGTTTGACGAGTGTGACCAACCTGTCAATCAGTTCTCCAAGCGATGCTACAGATCGCTTGGAAAACGCTAGCATTTTGCAAGCTAAATACGCTTGCAAAATGCTAGTTTTTCCGCGGGAAAATCGCGGGAATTTAAAATGCGATTTTCCCGCGGACTGGAATTCCGGAATTCTCGCGGTAATTTCCGCGAGAGTTCCAGTACGTGTGCACTTAGCCTAAAGAGACTCTTCTGGTGGAATTTTTGGACTCTGAACAAATGTTGCATCAACAATTTGCTTATTATTTTCTGTACAGGCTGTTTTTGGAGCATTAAGGATTGAGTCAGTGGCATCGAATTTGTCACGAATGCGGTAAATGGTTTGGCTCTTTGGGGTTTGAGTACCAAATGTTTCAACCCAATTTGCTCTAACTGTTTCAGCATTTTGAGATTTCCAATACTCTTTTAAAATCCATTTTCTTTTATCTGTATTTAAATTATTTGCCATTATGGGTTATCTGAATTATATGAAAAGAAGATTTATCTGTGAAAACTGGATCTGTGGAGCTGACTCAGTTGCCCTTAGCAACCAATCAGATTCCACCTTTCATTTTCCAGTCTGTGAAGAATGAAAAGTGGAATCTGATTGGTTGATAATGGCAACTGAGTCAGTTTCACTTTACACCATGCTTGATAAATATCCCCCTTCATAACCCTATTACACATACTGTCCACCCACTTTTGGACCACCGTGTGTGTGTGTGTGTTTATATATATATATATATATATATATATATATATATATATATATATATATATATATATATATATATATATATATATATATATATACGCACGCAATAGCTGAAGAGCCCAGCGCTGCCCGGGCATAGTAGCTAACTGTGGTTAGTTATAGCAAATTATAATTATCCTCCATCCCATAGTCCCGTGCCCATATGCCCATAATACATATCCATGATCCCATAGGCCCGTGCCCATATACCCATCACATATTCTCCATCCCATAGTCCGATGCCCATATACCCATGATACATATTCGCCATCCCATAGTCAAGTGCCCATATACCCATCACACATCCTCCATCCCATAGTCCCGTGCCCATAGACCCGTCATACATATCCTCCATCCCATAGTTCAGTGCCCATATACCCATCACACATCGTCCATCCCATAGTCAACCATTATGACATCATAATGAGCGGCGGGGCTTTCAACCTTTGATGACATCAGCATCGCTATGGCAACCACTATGACATCATAATGAGGGGCGGAGCTTGATACACACACTTTTTCCCCATTATGTAGATAGGGGCAAAATTGTTTGGTGAATTGGAATGCGCTGGGTTAAAATTTCGCCTCACAACATAGCCTAGGACACTCTCGGGGTCCAGACGTGTGACTGCCAAATTTTGTGGCTGTAGCTGCGACGGTGCGGATGCCAATCCCGGACATACATACATGCACATACTTGAGCTTTATATATTAGATATATGTGTGTGTATGTATATATATATATATATATATATATATATATATATATGTGTATGTATATATATCTCTTAGAAGCGATATATATCAGTGTATCCATGTAAAAAACATACAGTGGGGGGAAAAAAGTATTTAGTCAGCCACCAATTGTGCAAGTTCTCCCACTTAAAAAGATGAGAGGCCTGTAATTGACATCGTAAGTAGACCACAACTATGAGCATCAACAAATCCAGAAAATCACCTTGTCTAATTTGGCTAGATTTATTTTTCAAATGATGGAAAATAAGTATTTGGTCACCTATAAACATGCCTCTGTCCTCCACTTATTATTACCTGTAGTAATGGCACCTGTTTAAACTTATCAGTATAAAAGACACCTGGCCATAACCTCAGACAGTCACACTCCAAACTCCTCTATGGTGAAGACCAAAGAGCTGTCGAAGGACACCAGAAACAAAATTGTAACCCTGCACCAGTTTGGGAAGACTGAATCTGCAATAGGCAAGCAGCTTGGTTTGATGAAATGAACTGTGGGAGCAATTATAAGAAAATGGAAGACATACAAGACCGCTGATAATCTCCCTAGATCTGGGGCTCCACACTAGATCTCACTCCATGGGGTCAAAAATCCCCGAACCACACGGCGGGGGGGTACGTAGTGAATGAATGCATAGAGCTGGGACCACCGTAACAAAGGCTACCATCAGTAAGACACTACGCCGCCAGGGACTAAGATCCTGCAGTGCCAGATATATCCCCCTGCTTAAGCCAGTACATGTCCGGGCCCGTCTGAAGTTTGCTAGAGAGCATTTGGATTATCCAGAAGAGTATTGGGAGAATGTCATATGGTCTGATGAAACCAAAGTAGAACTGTTTGATAGAAACAAAACTCGTCATGTTTGGAGGAAACATTGCTGAGTTGCATCCAAAGAACACCATACCTGCTGTGAAGCATGAGGGTGGCAACATCATGCTTTGGGGCTGTTTCTATGCAAAGGGACCAGGACGACTGATCCATGTACATGAAAGAGTGAATGGTGCCATGTATTTTGAGATTTTGAATTCAAACCTCCTTCCATCAGCAAGGGCATTGAAGGTAAAACATGGATGAGTCTTTTAGCATGATAATGATCCCAAGCACACTGCCAGAGCAACGAATGAGTGGTTTCTTAAGAAGCATATGAAGGTCCTGGAGTGGCCTAGCCAGTCTCCAGATCTCAAACCCATAGAAAACCTTTGGAGGGATTTGAAAGTCTGTGTTGCCCAGGAACAGGCCTAAAATATCACTGCTCTAGAGGAGATCTGCATGGAGAAATGCACCAACAGTGTGTGCCAACCCTGTGAAGACTTACAGAAAACGTTTGACCTCTGTCATAGCCAACAAAGGATTTACAACAAAATATTGAGATGAACATTTTTAATGACCAAATACTTATTTTCCACCATAATTTGCAAAATAAATCTTGCCAAATCGGACAAGGAGATTTTCGGGATTTGTTTTCTCATTTTGACTCTCAGTTGTGGTCTACCTATGATGTGAGTTACAGGCCTCTCTCATATTTTTAAGTGGGAGAACTTGCAAGATTGATGGCTGACTAAATACTTTTTCCCCACTATATGGTATGTTTCGTTTTGAGATGTTGATGGAATTTGTTCCCTGTGAGTTAGCATTTTACTTGTTAGGATTAGGTCTCTTAGTAAAAATATATATTTTTTTCTTTTTAAGTTATTCAGTAAATTGGACTTTTCCGTTTATTGTTCTGTCAGCAGTGATTATCTTTTACATAGCCTTGAATTGCTGCAGTTATGTACTTAAGTTACTTACAGAGCTATTTTCCGTGTATCTGTCCTTGTCTTCTCCAATGGACATTAATACAATTTTACACAATGTTTGGAACCTTAAATTGAAGAGATTATTGGTTTCATAATTGCTGTTGTGACACACCTTTAACAGTTTCACTGGATTTACAGAATATTACTGTTCAATTATATCCTGTTTCTTCAAAATGTCATATGGTGCCTGCAAGTATTTGACCTAAAACAGATGAGAGTATGTGTGGCTGGAGGCTTGTACAAGAGCTGATATAAGGCTGCGCTTGCATCTCTCATGTCCGTAAAATTGGAGTGTACAATTTATCACTAGCATGCTTGTGTGACTATCGGTTTCACAAAGAAGTTTTATTTTTTTGCCATTTATACATACAAACATAAATGGGTTATTCTCCAGTTTGGAAGTGATCCTCTATCAAGGGGATAGAAGTTAACTTTCTGATCGCCTGGGTCCAGCCGCTGGGACTCCCATTGATCTTGGGAACCGGGGGGGTCTAAAGATTCCCATGTGAATGGAGCCGTGCTCAATCATGCACATTGCTGCTCAATTCTTTCTTTTGGGAGTGGCGAGACCAGCGAGTGCAGCGCTCTATCTACATCTGTCCCATATGTAACGCAGGGCACATGATCGATCACTGCTCCATTCACATTCTTTTTTTTTTCAGATGCTCTTATTTTGCTTTAATGATTGTATTGTTAACGTTGTTACTTATGACTTGTGTTTTGAAACTGTTAAACTCTAAAGTGCTGCGGAATATGTTGGCGCTATATAAAGATTATTATTATTATTAAGTAATATGTTGGAATATTGGCATTATACCATTTTAAATGGATGTAGTAGACTACCTAAAATTGTGAACCATTACATATACAATACACCCACTTCAGTTCTGGAAGGATAGCCTGCATATCGTTTGTGAGGTTAAACAGGTAGCCGATGATCTCTCACTCTGCTGACTCAATAGCTTTGGAGTCCAATATTCCTGTGGCGTTAACATCAGTATAAAAATAGTGCATTGGTAGCTCCAGTTCTGCTAAAATCAGTAGGTTTGGCCACCTTTGATCTAGTATGCACAGTATTCCTTTCTGTATACTTCTGTTCATGGCCAACCTTTAGCGTTTCTGACTTCGGGGCATTGTTCAGTGTGGGAGTGTAGGTATTACTCATGTGAGTCTGGCTGGGTTGTGATAATCACTGTGTTTAGTACACACACTACAGATACCATCGCCAGGTGATTCACTGTGGAGTAATGGAAATTTCAGAGAATTATTTTCTGTATCTATCATTGGTATATTGTGTCTGCTACTCCTTCTATTCATTAAAGCCAAGCGCGGTTCAGTAATTAGTATGCTTGTGGCTTGGTTTCTCTCATAGCTTGCTGAAAACAGTCAGTGCATTTTACACACAACTATGTGTAATCTGTGGTCCAGGTTATTAATATGGCCACATATAACATTTTCCTTTATAATTTGCTGATGTAGTGTAGAATTCGTGGCTCCATCAATGATGACGAGCCATCCTGGCCCAGATACAGCCAAACGGGCCAAAACTATAATACTGCCACTACCGTGTTCCCACAATGCACTTTTCGAGAGTTTTTATGTTGCTGAATTTCTGCACCTATTATTTTAATTGGGTTACTTTGCTTTTTCATTGCATTTTTGTGTGCGTTTTTTAACATGCTCTTTCGTCTATTTGATGTCATTCTCTAACCCCTTCCCGACCCATGACGTCTATGTAGGCATCATGAAAACTCGTGCCAATATGACCCATGACGCCTACATAGGAGTCATGGTATAAAGCACCCTCCTGCAGGTCGGGTGAGCGGGGTCACTGAAAGGTCATCCAACCCCCAGACACAGGACCCTTTGTGCTTCCCCCGTGGCTACGATCGCTCAGATTGGCTGTTTCACTTTCAACAGCCAATCAGAGCGATAGTAATATTTCATCAATGAAATTTGATGAAATATTACAATCCAGCCATAACCGTTGCTGAAATAGCATCAGGCATGGCTGGAGACACCGATCCGACTGACGGGGGCGATCGGCCACTGACTGACGGTGGCTTTATGCTGCCGCCGTCACCAACTGCTCCCCCTCCCCTTCCCTCTGCTCCCACCTGCCTTCCGATCACCCGTGTCCCGGAGTCCCGCTGTCCCGAATCATGGGCGCCGCCATCTTCCAAAATGGCAGGGGCATGCGCAGTGCGCCCGCCGAGTCTGCAGGTTCCATTCATTCATTTTAATCACTGTGATAGATCCTAATTGCGGGCTAAAAATCAATTTTTTGAGGAAAAAAAATGATTTTTTTTATTTCACGGCTCTGCGTTATTAACTTCTGTGACGCACTTGGGGGTTCAAAGTGCTCACCACACATCTAGATAAGTTCCTTGGGGGGTCTAGTTTCCAAAATGGGGTCACTTGTGGGGGGTTTCCACAGTTTAGGCACATGAGGGGCTCTGCAAACGTTAAATGACGCCCGCAGACCATTCCATCAAAGTCGGCATTTCAAAACGTCACTACTTCCCTTCCGAGCCCCGACGTGTGCCCTAACAGTGGTTCATTCCACATATTGGCTACCAGCATACTCAGGACAAACTGGACAACAACTTTTGGAGTCCAATTTCTCCTGTTACTCTTGTGAAAATAGAAAATTGCGGGATAAAAAATCATTTTTTGAGGGAAAAAATTATTTTTTATTATCACGGCTCTGCGTTATAAACTTCTGTGAAGCACCTGGGGGTTCAAAGTGCTTACTAAACATCTAGATACAGTTGTGGCCAAAAGTATTGACACCCTTGCAATTCTGTCAGATAATACTCAGTTTCTTCCTGAAAATGATTGCAAACACAAATTCTTTGTTATTATTATTATCTTCATTTAATTTGTCTTAATTTGTCTTAAATGAAAAAACACAAAATGAATTGTCCTAAAGCCAAATTGGATATAATTCCACACCAAACATAAAAAAGAGGGTGGACAAAAGTATTGGCACTGTTCGAAAAATCGTGATGCTTCTCTAATTTGTGTAATTAACAGCACCTGTAACTCACCTGTGGCACCTAACAGGTGTTGGCAATAACTAAATCACACTTGTAGCCAGTTGACATGGATTAAAGTTGACTCAACCTCTGTCCTGTCCTTGTGTGTACCACATTGAGCATGGAGAAAAGAAAGAAGACCAAAGAACTGTCTGAGAAACCAAATTGTGAGGAAGCATGAGCAATCTCAAAGCTACAAGCCCATCTCCAAAGACCTGAATGTTCCTGTGTCTACCGTGCGTAGTGTCATTAAGAACTTTAAAGCCCATGGCGCTGTGGCTAACCTCCCTAGATGTGGACGGAAAAGAAAAATTGACAAGAGATTTCAACGCAAGATTGTGCGGATGTTGGATAAAGAACCTCGACTAACATCCAAACAAGTTCAAGCTGCCCTGCAGTCCGAGGGTACAACAGTGTCAACCCGTACTATCTGTTGGCGTCTGAATGAAAAGGGACTGTATCGTAGGAGACCCAGGAAGACCCCACTTTTTACCCCGATACATAAAAAAGCCAGGCTGGAGTTTGCCAAAACTTACCTGAAAAAGCCTAAAATGTTTTGGAAGAATGTTCTCTGGTCAGATGAGACAAAAGTAGAGCTTTTTGGGCAAAGGCATCAACATAGAGTTTACAGGAGAAAAAAAGAAAAGAACACGGTCCCTACAGTCAAACATGGTGGAGGTTCCCTGATGTTTTGGGGTTGCTTTGCTGCCTCTGGCATTGGACTGCTTGACCGTGTGCATGGCATTATGAAGTCAGAAGACTACCACAAATTTTGCAGCATAATGTAGGGCCCAGTGTGAGAAAGCTGGGTCTCCCTCAGAGGTCATGGGTCTTCCAGCAGGACAATGACCCAAAACACACTTCAAAAAGCACTAGAAAATGGTTTGAGAGAAAGCACTGGAGACTTCTAAGGTGGCCAGCAATGAGTTCAGACCTGAATCCCATAGAACACCTGTTGAGATCTAAAAATGGCAGTTTGGAGAAGGCACCCTTCAAATATCAGGGACTTGGAGCAGTCTGCCAAAGAAGAATGGTCTAAAATTCCAGCAGAGCATTGTAAGAAACTCATGGATGGTTACCGGAAGCGGTTGGTCGCAGTTATTTTGGCTAAAGGTTGTGCAACCAAGTATTAGGCTGAGGGTGCCAATACTTTTGTCTGGTCCATTTTTGGAGTTTTGTGTGAAATGATCAATGTTTTGCTTTTTGCTTCATTCTCTTTTGTGTTTTTTTCATTTAAGACAAATTAAATGAAGATAATACCAAAGAATTTGCAATCATTTTCAGGAAGAAACTGAGTATTATTTGACAGAATTGCAGGGGTGTCAATACTTTTGGCCACAACTGTAAGTTCCTTAGGGGGTCTAGTTTCCAAAATGGGGTCATTTGTGGGGGAGCTCCAAAATTTAGGCACACAGGGGCTCTCCAAACGCGACATGGTGTCTACTAAGGATTGGAGCTAATTCTCCATTCAAAAAGTCAAATGGCGCTCCTTCCCTTCTGAGCCCTGCCATGCGCACAAACAGTGGTTCCCCCCACTTATGGGGTACCAGCGTGCTCAGGACAAACAACTTTTGGATGTACAGACAATCTTTTGAGCAGAAAACACCTGAACAATGATCAGATCACTTTTTTTTAATTAAACCAATGTTGTCCAAATATCACATCATGGCACTTCCAAGCTTACTTATACATACAGTACATAGCATGGCTGTAAAAACCATTACCAAAAAGAAGAGAACCATATACTATAAAATTTAATTTTTATTTATTCCAATATTGAAAAATCCATAAAATGCTATTTCAGCATAATCACAGCAATTATACCCCAACATAAGGGGACACCAGCCACCAGTACAATATAAATCAAAAGTGGGGAACAAAAAAAGTATGGCTGGACACATAAATTTAAATCTTAAGTAGGAAAAAATCATTGAGTCATCACAAACAGGGATTTCACATTTTAACCCCTTCCTGACATCCGACGTACTATCCCGTCCACGGTACCCGGGCCCGTATGACCGTGGACGGGATAGTACGTCTACCGCGATCAGCGGCGCCCACGCGGTGAGCGCCGCTGATCGCGGCCGGGTGTCAGCTGATTATCACAGCTGACACCCGGCACTATGTCACGGACCGCCCCCGACACATTAACCCCTTGCACACCGCAATCAAACATGATCGCGGTGTACCGGGAGTTAAAGGGAAGCATCGGCAGGGAGGGGGCTCCCTCCGTGCTTCCCTGAGCCCCCCACGGCAGCGCAATGTGCAGCGCTGCTGCGGGGGGCTCCTATCCTCCAGGCCCCCGAATCCAAGATGGCGACGGGGGCCTTCGGGGACCTGAGGAAGCTGGCTTCCTCAGTGCCTGCAAAGCGCAGGCAAGAGGAAGTCTTCTTCAATGCCTGTGACAGATTGCTGATCTGTCACAGTGATCTGTGATGTGACAGATCAGCGATCTGTCACAGGACAGTGATGTCCCACCTGGGACTATGTAATAAAGTAAAAAAAAATTTAAAAAAAAAATGTAACAATAAATTAAAAAAAATCGCCAAATAAATTAGAAAAAAAAAAAATATTCCCTCAATAAATCCATTTTTTGGAAATAAAAAAAAAACCAATAAAAGTACACATATTAGGTATCGCCGCATCCGTAATGACCCACCCTATAAAACTGTCCCATTAGTTAACCCTTTTAGCGAACCCCTTAAAAAATAAAAATAAAAAACGAAGCAAAAAATAATGATTTATTATCATACCGCCAAACAAAAAGTGTAATAACGCGCGATCAAAAAGACGCATATAAATATCCATGGTACCGCTGAAAACGTCATCTTGTCCCGCAAAAAACGAGCCGCCACACAGCATCATCAGCGAAAAAATAAAAAAGTTATAGCTCACAGAATAAAGCGATGCAAAAATAATTATTTTTTATATAAAATAGTTTTCATTGCATAAAACCGACAAAAACATAAAAAAAGACCTAATTGAGGTATCGCTGTAACCGTACTGACCCAAAGAATAAAACCGCTTTATCAATTTTACCGCACGCGGAACGGTGTAAACGCACTCCCCCCAAAAGAAATTCATGAAACGCTGGTTTTTGTTCATTCTGCGTCCCAAAAATAGGAATAAAAAGCGATCAAAAAATGTCACGTGCCCGAAAATGGTACCAATAAAAACGTCAACTCGTCCCGCAAAAAATAAGACCTCACATGACTCAGTGGGTCAAAATACGGAAAAATTATAGCTCTCAATATGTGGTGATGCAAAAACTATTTTACAATAAAAAGCGTCTTTTAGCGTGTGACAGCCACCAAACATAAAAACCGCCATAAATAGTAAGTCAAAACCCCCGTTATCACCCCCTTAGTTAGGGAAAAATAATAAAACTAAAAAAAAAGTATTTATCTCCATTTTCCCGTCAGGGTAAGGCTGTGTGCACACGCTGCGGATTAGGTGCGGATTCTGTAAAATCCGCAGGTGAAACCGCAGGTCAAAAGACCTGCGGTTTTACCTGCGGATTGCTCTGCGGTTTTGTCCTGCGGTTTTTCATCTCCTCAATAGAGGAGATGGCAAACCGCAGGAGAATCCGCAGAAAGAATTGACATGTCAATTGAAAACCGCAGATAATCCGCGCGGAAAATTCCGCACCATCTGCACTGCGGTTTTTGATTACCATAGGGAATCATGGTACTGTACACCGCAGCAGAAACTGCTGCGGGTCCGCAGCAGCCAAAACCGCTGCGGAACCGCAGCAAAATCCGCAGCGGAACGGCAGCAAAATCCGCAGCGTGTGCACACAGCCTTAGGGTTAGGGCTCAGATTAGGGTTAGGGGTGTGTTGGGGTTAGGGTTGGAGTTATAATTGGGGGTTTCCACTGTTTGGGCACATCAGGGGCTCTCCAAATGCAACATGGCGTCTGATCTCAATTCCAGCCAATTCTGAGTTGAAAAAGTCAAATGGTGCTCCTTCCCTTCCAAGCTCTGCCATGCGCCCAAACAGTGTTTTACCCCCACATGTAGGGTATCAGCCTACTCAGGACAAATTGCAAAACAATTTTTGGGGTCCAATTTCTCCTGTTACCCTTAGGAAAAAAAAAAATTGGGGGCAAAAATATCATTTTTGTGGAAAAAAATGATTTTTTTATTTTCACGTCCGAGTGTTATAAACTTCTGTGAAACACTTGGGGGTTCAAAGTGCTCACCACACATCTAGATAAGTTCCGTGGGGGGTCTAGTGTCCAAAATGGGGTCACTTGTGGGGAGTTTCAATAGTTTAGGTACATCAGGGGCTCTCCAAACGCACATGACACCCGCAGACCATTCCATCAAAGTCTGCATTCCAAAACGTCACTGCTTCCCTTCCGAGCCCCGACGTGTGTCCATACAGTAGTTTTCTCCCACATATGGGGTGTCAGCGTACTCAGGCCAAATTGGACAACAACTTTTGGGGGTCCAATTTCTCCTGTTACCCTTGGGAAAATGAAAAAATTGGGGACTAATTGATCATGTTTCTGGAAAAAATACGATTTTTTTATTTTCATGCCCTGGCATTATAAACTTTAGTGAAGCCCTTGGGGGTTCAAAGTGCTCACCACACATCTAGATAAGTTCCTTGGGGGGTCTAGTTTACACAATGGTGTCATTTGTGGGGGGTTTCCACTGTTTAGGTACATTAGGGGCTCTCCAAAGGCAACATGACACCCACAGACCATTCCATCAAAGTCTGCATTCCAAAACGTCACTACTTCCCTTCCGAGCCCCGACGTGTGCCCATACAGTAGTTTTCTCCCACATATGGGGTATCAGCATACTCAGGACAAATTGGACAACAACTTTTGGGGTCCAATTTCTCCTGGTACCCTTGGGAAAATAACAAAATGGTGACTAAAAGATCATGTTTGTGGAAAAAATACGAGTTATTTATTTTCACGCCCAGGCATTATAAACTTCTGTGAAGCACTGGGGGGGTCAAAGTGCTCACCACACATCTAGATAAGTTCCTTAGGGGGTCTAGTTTCCAAAATGGTGTCATTTGTGGGGGGTTTCCACTGTTTTGGTACATCAGGAGTTTTCCAAACGCGACATGGTGTCCGATCTCAATTCCAGCCAAAAACGTCAAATGGCGCTGCTTCCCTTCCGAGCTCAGCCATGCGCCCAAATAGTGGTTTACCCCCACATGTGGGGTATCAGCGTACTCAGAACAAATTGCACAATAACTTTTACGGTCCTGTTACCCTTGGAAAAATAAGAATTGAGGGTGAAAAGATCATTTTTGTGGAAAAAATATGATTTTTTAATTGTATGGCTTTATGTTATAAACTTCTGTAAAGCCCTTGTGGGTTCAAAGTTCTCACCACATATCTAGATAAGTTCCTTGGGGGGTCTAGTTTCCATATTGTGGTCACTTGTAGGGGGTTTCCACTGTTTAGGTACATCAGGGACTCTCCAAACGTGACATGGCGTCCGATCTGAATTCCAGCCAATTTTGCATTGAAAAAGTCAAACGGCGCTCCTTCCATTCTGAGCTCTGCCATGCGCCGATACAGTCGTTCCCCCCCACAAATCGGGTATCAGCGTACTCAGGACAAATTGCACAATAACTTTTGCAGTCCAATTTCTCCTGTTACCCTTGGTAAAATAAAAAAATTGAACCTGAAGTATTTTTTTTGTGAAAAAAAGTTAGATGTTCATTTCTTTTTAAATATTCAAAAAAATTCCTGTGACGCACCTAATGGGTTAATAAACTTCTTGAATGTGGTTTTGAGCACCTTAAGGGGTTCAGTTTTTAGAATGGTGTCACTTTTGGGTATTTTCTATCATAGACCCCTCAAAGTGGCTTCAAATGTGATGTGGTCCTAAAAATAAAATGGTGTTGTAAAAATGAGAAATCGCTGGTCAACTTTTAACCCTTATAACTTCCTAACAAAAAAAATTTTGGTTCCAAAATTGTGCTGATGTAAAGTAAACATGTGGGAAATGTTACTTATCAAGTTTTTTGTGTGCCGTATCTCTGTGATTTAAGGGCATAAAAATTCAAAGTTGGAAAATTGCGACATTTTCAAAATTTTTGCCAAATTTCCATTTTTTTCACAAATAAACGCAAGTTATTTGAATGAAATTTTACCACTAACATGAAGTACAATATGTCACGAGAAAACAATGTCAGAATCACCGGGATCCATGGAAGCGTTCCAGAGTTATGACCTCATAAAGGTACAGTGGTCAGAATTGTAAAAATTGGCCCGGTCATCAACGTGCAAACCACCCTTCGGGGTGAAGGGGTTAATGTGGAGCAATAGTGATTTATATTGTTAAACCAGTGCAAAAAAAAGCATCTCCATAAAACTCCATATGTCCCCATACATAATATCCCTATACCATGACACAGTAGCGTAGCTACCGGGGGGGGGGGCAGAGGGGTGCGGTCGCCCCGAGCTCTGAGGGGCCCACTGAGCTACGCTACTGTAACTGTATCGGCGTGCACAGCGCGCCCATACAGTTACATTCTGCGGCAGAGCAGGGAGAATCGATCTCCCTACTCTGCCGCCCAGCCGCTATGGGCCCCTGAGAAGGCGGTGGGGGGCTCCGGTGCCAGCAGTGGGCCCCCCACCTCACAGCCAGCAACGTCGTTATGAGCTTTTCTGTGCGCACAGGACCTGTGATGAGGTCACAGGAGGGGCGGAGTCAGGGGGTCACATGATCAGGGGCTTCAGCACAGGGCTCTGCTGTGCTGATTGTTATGGTGCTGGATGAGGTGAAGTAAGTTTTTGTGTGGGGTAAGGTTTGGTTTACAGGGTGGATGTAGCAGAGCTGTACGTGTGTATGAGGTGTAGAGCGGAGCCGTGAGTTTAGAAGGTGTACGGAACAGAAATATGCATGTATGAGGTGTACAGAGCAGCGGAGCTGTGTGTGTATGGGGTGAGCAGAGCAGAGCCGTGTGTGTACGGGGTGTACAGAGCAGAGCCGTGTGTGCGGCGTGTACGGAGTGGAGCCGTGTGTGCAAGGTGTACGGATTTGAGCCGTATGTGTACGAGGTGTATGGTGCGGAGCCGCGCGTGTGTATGAGGTGTGCGGAGCAGAGCCGTGTGTATAAAGCGGAGACAGGTGTGTACAAGGTGTATGGAGTGGAGCTGCATGTGTACAGCGTGTACGGAGCAGAGCCGTGTGTGTATAGGGGGTGTGGAGCAGAGCCGTGTGTGTATAGGGGGTATCAGGTGCAGTAATAGTGACACATACGGCAGCAGTGGCTCAGTATTGGGGTATCAGGTGCAGTAATAGGGACACATACGGCAGCAGAGGCTCAGTATTGGGGTATCAGGTGCAGTAATAAGGACACATACGGCAGAAGAGGCTCAGTATTGGGGTATCAGGTGCAGTAATAGGGACACATACGGCAGCAGCGGCTCAGTATTGGGGTATCAGGTGCAGTAATGGGGACACATACGGCTGCAGCGGCTCAGCATTGGGGTATCAGGTGCAGTAATAGGGACACATACAGCAGCAGAGGCTCAGTATTGGGGTATCAAGTGCAGTAATAGGAACACATACGGCAGCAGAGGCTCAGTATTGGGGTATGAAGTGCAGTAATAGGAACACATACGGCATCAGCGGCTCAGTATTGGGGTATCAAGTGCAGTAATAGGGACGTATATGGCAGCAGCGGCTCAGCATTGGGGTATCAGGTGCAGTAATAGGGACACATACGGCAGCAGCAGTGGCTCAGTATTGGGGTATCAGGTGCAGTATTAGGGACACATACGGCAGCAGCGGCTCAGCATTGGGGTATCAGGTACTGTAATAGGGACACATACGGCAGCAGCGGCTCAGTATTGGGGTATCGGCAGGATGATGGGTTTGTGCAGGTTGGGGATACATGGTGATGGGGCTGGAATATGAGAAGTGAAACGTGTCGTTGTTGTATTCTCTGTAGCCGAGTCCTGGCTGGAGGAGTTGTCATGTCGGTCTGGGCCAGATGGAAAAGACGTGAAAAGTAAACGATTCCATCAGAAAGAACGTCAGAGGTAAGACACCAACTATTCCTGTGCAGTAATCACATATGTTTTGTAGGACTGGTATTTACCACTGACCATATTGCGGTAATATCCATGTTGGTCTTTATATAGGGATTATTTTCAGTAACCGCGCAGTCATCTCCTACATCCACTATTAGGGTGCGTCACCGAGTTGTAATCAAAGTTACCTAGTTAGAGGCCCACTCAGAAGTTTCGCCCCCCCCTGAACCGAAACCCTAGCTACGCCTCTGCCATGACACAATCTATTTCCAACCTAATAACGGCCAGCAAATAGCTAAATGGCAAAAAGAGATGTATATCCAGTCCCCGCTACAACCAATTATGCAAATCACAGTGAAGTTACTTACATAATTTACCAAGAGTAGGATATAAAACTGTGGCGGTGAGCCCCTGCACTTTTTTTTTTTTTTTTTTTAACTGCTTGGCGATTTTAGAAACCTGAAGTGGTTAAAAGACTTTGAAAAGCCACTGAGTTTCTCAAGTATAATTACAGTAGATGCTCTAGGAAACGCTTGCTTTTTTTTTTCTAGGTATAGTAAGACATTTCTCTAGTCACATTCCACGACAGCCACCTTGGAGGTTGTCTCCCCGCCCTAATGGGGGACAGGAAACACAAAGAGGTTAAATAACCCTCCCCTTCCTGCTACCTCCAGTGTTTTTCCTGTCCCCTATCGGGGCATGAAGAGGTTACAAGGGGCTGCTGTGGCCAGCGAGCGGAGCCTCTATATACTTACAGCTGGGCAGCCGAGGTCGGGGGGTTCGCCTCTCCTCAGGGCGCTGCTCCCGTCTCCACCGCTGGTGTGACTCGGGACTTCCTCCGCCCCTCCCGCGCCCTCCGGGGTAAAGCGGGGCGGTATGGTGCCTACCAGCAGCTCCCTGGCTTCCTCCTTCCTCCCACGCTGCGGTTCGGAGGCCGCGCGCGCGTCGGGGGGGGGGCGGGCTCTCGACCGGAAGGGACGGCGGGGTGCACTTCCGGTTTGCGTCCCCCAGCATTCCTGTGATGGGAAATGCGCGCCAGCACCCGGGTATCCGGGGGAAACCCTCACAAATGGTCCTATGGCAGCAAAGGTCGAACGATAGTTCCTCCCCATGGACAGGAGGAAGGAGGAGCACCAAACAACCAGACGCTGCAACACCCACATAAGGGTCCCACTGCTCCAGGTAAGCGCAGTGTGTCTGTGGTGTGACTGCAGACATGGATGGTGAAAAGCCCTCAACTGCTGCATCTGCGGAGCCCAACGTTCCCCCTCCTACAGTGAGTAGCAGGGCTGGTCCCTTATCTGTCAAAATTGGTGGCACGGGTCTGAGAAGCCTTCTCTCTCTTCTTGCAGGAGGACAAGGCCTCTGCCCCAAGAAACCCCCCACAAGTGTGGTATATGTGGTGCCAGGTTTCCTTCTGATTATAAAAAGAAGTTATGCCAACCCTGTACGCAGAATATCCTGCGCACCGAGCAACCCTCCCTGTTTGACAGCATAAAGACTCTCATTAGGCAGGAGCTTCAGACCTCCATGGCAGCCCAGACCCCGGTGACCCAGGGCCCTCCTCCAAAAAAGAGGGAAAGGGTGCCTACGGAAGCCCACTCAGATTCGGGGGAAGTCCGTCCCTCAGGGTCGGAGGATATTTGGGAGGATTAGGGGCTCCACATCCACCTCTAAACATGACGCGAAAAAATACTATTTCTCCTCTGAAGATACAGAGGAGTTAGTCTCCATGGTGAGAAATACCATGGGAGTGGAGGAGGAGGAGGTCAAGCTCTCAGTCCAAGATGAGATGTTTGGGGGGTTGAAACCCAGAGGTAGGAAGGGTTTCCCGGTTCATGAAGTTATACAGGATCTGATAGCTCAGGAGTTGTCGTCCCCTGAGAAAGGCACTCAGTGTGCCCTCTGAACTAAAAAATCGCTTTCCCCTCGATGGTGACAACTCTATGTGGGAGATCCCTAAAATAGATGTTCAAGTCTCTAAAGTTGCTAGGAAGACGTCCCTTCCCTTTGAGGATGCTTCCCAGTTGAAGGATCCTATGGATCGCAAGATAGAAAGTCATCTTAAAAAATCCTGGGAAGCTTCTACGAACCTGCTCAAAGCAAATATTGCGTCCACTTGCGTAGCCAGATCTCTGTTCTTCTGGCTGCATACGTTGGAGGACCACCTCTCGGGGTACCCCCAGAGAGGAAATCTTAGATTCCCTTTCAATCCTCCAGAAAGCAATAGGTTATTTATCCGATGCTTCAGGAGAAACGGTGCGGGTAGCAGCAAGGTCCCTAGTCCTTTCAAATTCGGCCAGAAGAGCCTTGTGGCTGAAGTCATGGGGAGGCGACATCACCTCTAAGACAAAGCTCTGTGCCATCCCCTTCCAGGGGCGCCACATGTTTGGGCCAGTCTTGGATGACATCCTTGAAAAGGCTTCCGACAAAAACAAATCACTGCCGGAGCAGAGAGCCACAAAAAGGCGATTTTTTTTTTTTTCGTCCCTCAAGAGAGCAGACCTCTCAGAAGGTATTCAGAGGGAAAGGCAAGACAGGACGATGGAGCTACCCGAAAGGGGGTAAAGGGAGAAACATCCTTGTGCCCCAGCAGCAACAGCCCCCGGATAAACAGTGACTCCCAGGTCGGGGGTCGTCTCACTCAGTTTCTCGCCCAATGGCAGGCCATGACCTCGAACCAGTGGATCCTGCATGCTATACAATTTGGGCTGAAGCTGGAGTTCGAGCACCCCCCCCCCCCACATGCTCTAAGAATCACCCCTGCACAGTCCCCAAGTCTACAAAAGGTCCTACTTCTTCAAATAGAAGATCTATTACGGGAAAGAGTGATCTCGTATGTACCTCCACAAGAGGTTGGAAGAGGACATTACTCCTGCCTGTTCCTGACAAAAAAAAAAAGCCCTCAGGAAAGCACAGGCTTATCATAAAACTGAAACCCCTGAATCGCTTCATGAAATACCGAAGGTTCAAGATGGAGTCAGTGAAATCAGCAATTCCTCTTATTGGACGGGGCTGGCAGATGGCTACAATAGACCTAAGGGACGCTTATTACCACGTCCCAATTCATCCGGATCACCGGAAGTTCCTGAGGATCGCGGTCTCCCACGCCCAGGGGATCAGCCATCTCCAGTTCAACGCCCTGCCATTAGCGTATATCCCCAGCACCAAGGGTATTTACGAAAATCATAAGGGAAGCAGTCATTTCTATTAGTCTTCAGTGGATATGCATTGTGCCATATCTAGACGATCTCCTGATCGTTGCTCCGTCGGTATCCAGGCTGAACCAGGACGTATCGAAGGCCCTGCAGATACTCGAATTCCTAGGGTGGGTACCGAATCTCCAGAAGTCGGCCCTCTATCCCTCCCCAAGGAAAAAATTCCTGGGGATCCTCTTGGATTCAGAAAAGAGATCGTCCTTTCTCCCCGAGGATCGTCAAGCAGACCTTCGTCAGAGAATAGCCCGATTCAGAGAGCAAAGGGCACCGACGCCATGTCTATCCTGGGTTCCCTGACATCATGCATTCAGGCGGTATCCTGGGCACAAGCACACACGCGAGTCCTCCAGTCATACGTCCTGGTAAACGCAAGGAAGTATCCAAACAACCTGTCAAAAAAGGTTCCACTTCCAGGACACGTAAAATCGGCCCTCTTGTGGTGGATGAATTACCGAAACTTGAGACGAGGAATAAGCTGGGACCAGCTTCCTCTAAAAATACTGTGTACTGATGCCAGGCTGAGAGGTTGGGGAGCTGTGGTGGAGGAATCGTACTTCCAGGGACAGTGGCCCCAGGACATAAGATCCAGATCCTCGAACCTAAGGAATTGACGGCAGTGGAAGAATCACTGAAAGCCGCGTCTTCCCTTATCAAGGACCATCACGTTCAGATATACTCCGACAACGTAACCACGGTGGCATATCTCAAACACCAGGGGGCACAAAGTACGCCAGTCTAAAGAAGGTGGCAACAAGGATCTTCCTCTGGGCAGAGAAACGCCTGTTTTCCATCTCCGCGGTACACCTGAAGGGGTTGGAAAACATCCAGGTGGTCTTCCTAAGCAGAAAAGACGTCCATCCGGGAGAGTGGTGTCTGAACCAGGAGGTCTTCCAAGCTCGAGCCTCGAGATGGGGCGACCCAGAAGTCGACCTCTTTGCAAGTGCACAAAATGCAAAGACAACCTATTTCTCCCTCAGTCCCACGTAAGGGGCCCGGGGGACAGATGGATTCGCTCATCCATGGGTCTTCAAACTGGCCTACGCCTTTCCCCCGATCCCTATGCTGGCAAGAACGTTACAGAAGATCAGAGCAGACAAGGTCACGATAATCCTGGTGGCTCCTATGTGGCCAGGATGAAGCTGGTACAGCTCCCTGTTGGACATGGTCCAGGAAGGTCCCTTGCTTCTACCACAAAAGACCGACCTCCTTTTCCAATGTCCCTTACTGCACCCAAACTCCAGCAAGTTATGTCTAGCAGCTTGGTTATTGAGGCCAACATTCTAAAAGCCAAGGGGGCTATTGGATGAAGTAATCCGAACCCTTCAAAAAAGTAGAAAGCCGGTAACCAACGCCATTTACGGCAAAATCTGGAAAAAATTTTCTTCCTGATGCTTTCCAGGGGCTCCTGATCCCGCCCATCCCAATATTGCCCAGGTCCTAGATTTCCTACAAAAAGGGTTAGATCTAGGACTTACTCCAAGCACACTAAGAGTACAAGTATCTGCCCTTAGCTCCTTTTTTGACCAAGACCTAGCCAAACACCGCTGGGTCAAGCGATTCATGACAGCAGCAGGCAAAATTCGCCCTTCGCTCCCTAGTCGGGTTCCCCTCTGGGATCTTAATATAGTGCTCAATAGCCTAACACGGGCCCCGTTTGAGCCCCTATCAGATATTCCATTAAGAATTCTCACACTCAAAACAGCCTTTTTTGTCGCAATCACCACGGCTAGATGGGTGGGAGAGCTACAGGCCCTATCGGTACAGGAACCATATCTCCTGCTCAATTCGGACAGTATAGTACTGCGCGTAGGCCCTTCCTTTATGCCCAAAGTGCTGTCAGACTTCCATAGAGGTCAGGATATCGTGTTGCCCTCATTTTGCCCAAATCCTTCTAACTCGAAGGAAGAAAAATGTCATACCTTGGATGTTCGCAGAGTGGTTCTCCACTACCTCGAATCAACCAGGGACTGGAGAATCAATCAGAATCTGTTCCTTCAATATTCAGGACGGAATAAAGGGAAGAAAGCGCCAAAAACACGATAGCGGGTTGGATCAAACAGTCCATCTCCCTGGCATATTCTTTAAGAGATCTCTCTCCTCTCGAGTCGCTAAAAGCCCACTCTACTTGATCAGTCGCTATATCCTGGGCAGCAAGGGGGAACGCGTCTTCGGAGCAGATATGCAGAGCTGCTACCTGGTCCTCTGTACACACCTTTACCAGACACTATAGGTTAAATTTCAATAGGGATCTAACATTCGGCAAACGCGTCCTGCAGGTCGTAGTCCCTCCCTAAGAAATTTGTGTTGGTATAACTCCAAGGTGGCTGTCGTGGAAGGTGACTAGAAAAAATAGAATTAGACTTACCGGTAATTCGGTTTCTAGGAACCTTCCACGACGGCACTAATTTCCCTCCCTATATAATATGTTTACCGGATGATTCCTGCTCTACTGGCAGTAACTATTCATGCTAGTATGTCCAGAAAAAACACTGGAGGTAGCAGGAAGAGGAGGGTTATTTAACCTCTTCGTGTTTCCTGTCCCCCATTAGGGCAGGGAGACAACCTCCAAGGTGGCTGTCGTGGAAGGTTCCTAGAAACCGAATTACCGGTAAGTCTAATTCTATTTTTTACATAAAAGAAAGAACATATGCATTGCTGAGTGTTTTCTTATTAGTGTTTCATGTGGTTTGTATAGTGTAAAAGTGGTAATATACACTCCGATCGCCATTTTCCTCGCTTTTCATCGCTGTTCCTGGCGGCTCTTCCAACTCATCGGCTCACACTACTCTCTGGCTTTTAGTGTGTAAGCCTATGACGCTTCAGAACGAGGTGCCAGAGACTTGCATTGTAAAAACCACTTCTGGATCACGCATAGAGTGCAATGTGATCGGGAGAGTTGAATAAGCATCTGGCTGCCGCACATTTTAGAGAAATACTAAAGGGTTGGGCATATGAAATTTAAATTTTTTTGTCTCCCAATGTAAATGTTTATTACTATAATACTAGGATGAAGGTCCAACTCTTTCTATTTTGGCTCGCTCACACTAGTGTATAACACGACCCAGTGCTATCCAATATTTTATTGGAAAGCACTCAGACCAATGTTATTCTACGGGCCGGCTCATATATGCAATTTTTTTTTTTTTTTGAGATAACAATCTCAACATGCTGGCTGGGAGACTGCTCACATACGAGTCTACGGGGGTGTGTGAAACATCGGACTACGCTCGGATGACATCTGAGTGCAGTCCGATAACTGCGGACTTGGGCAATGGAGGAATTACTTTCTCCAACTTCTCCGCACCTGTGCTCCGATTCTCTCATGCTAGCCTACACTGACATTGGGATCAAACTCTCTGAGAGTATTTGCATAATGTGCCCTGATTCCCTCACATGAAAGAATCAAAGGTCGTGTGAGAGAGCCCAATAACCAAGAGTCCATGGACCTAGCTATTCATTCTACCCCATCTTTTTCTTCTGTGGAAGTTTCTCCAGAATTTAACTATGTTGAAACGTGTAATTTGTCTATGGCAAATCCGAGGTGCATTTTTTTTTTTAATAGTGTATGAGGGTGAAACATGGAGTTCTGTCATGGATGTGCTGGGGATCTGCATGTAATCCAATATGGCTAATCTGTAACTTTCCTATGCTGAATCTGTGCAAATAATGATCATGCTGTGGATGTGATAGCTACAGCACACTTTTCATTCACCACATATTTTTCAGTTGCATATGAATGGAGTGTAAAATATTGTACTAACTTGGATTAGATGTGGAATGCCTGCAGATTGTCAGAAACCCGACCAATCCTGAATGTGTACGTCTTTTAATGAATCTAGAGCATCTGCTGAGTGACCTGCTCCTCCATGCACCACGCCAGAGATCTTATATTGAGATTTCTGGCGTAAGGAATCCCACAGCTCATCATAAATTGGACAAGCTGTGGTGTCACACCTGTTGTGCCTCCAATGTGCCCCAGATCCACCCATTTTAGCGTCGCTGTGAAAAATTAGCATGGAAATGACAAAAGTTGCAAAATGTTGTCGCATCTCCAAATTGCACTAAAATTTTGCAACTTTTCAAAGCAATTTACACTGGACTTCTGGCAAAATTGCTTTGATGAATCAGGGCTATTGTTTGAGACCGGAAATTTTGCTTAAAGAGGTTAAACTTTTAGTTCCTCAGAGGCTTATTTTTACTTGCCTTCCCCAGGTTCTGTATCTTTGCCTCCTTACAGCTACAATGTGTGCAACTGCTGCAGACAATCACCTGAGCAATGATGTAGATGGCATGAGCTGCTGAGTCCAGTGACTAGCTGCAGTGGTCACACGTGTTGTAATCATGCATTTTACAAATTTCAAATATGCAGCATAAATGGACCTGTGTCTCTGATTCTCTCTGCTGCATGTTCATGAAATCTCATGCACAACTCTAATTCTGTGAAATGGCAAAGTTTTCCATTTGCGCCTCTTGAGAACATACTGTTAAATTAAAATGTTTACCTTGCATTCTCGCACCAGAGATCATTTCCTTATACGTAAATGGGGTTGTTTCTACAGGATGGACATGGATTTGTGCTTTTCTATTCCGCAATACAAAAGGCATACCGACATAACCCTGAGCTGATGCTGAGCTTCTATGCCAGACGCAGGCTCTTCAGCTGCAAAATAAATCAGCCGTGGAATTGTGGCGGTTTTCACTTAAAGGTTGTGTAATTATCGCTGTGTGCACAGCCAGCAAATCATTATCTTCTAGAATTACATATTGACATAAAATATTTACCATTGCAGAGTATCCCCCGCTTGTTACATGCCACAGAAGTGTGATTCTGTCCTTATTGTTCTGGATTCCTTCACTGATGTGTGGGAGTGTAAAATATGTCACCTAGGCCTCTGTTCTGTGCTATAAAAAGAGATGCCGTTCATGTGCTAGTGAAGAGTAACGGCGGCATTTCATCAATATACTGCACCCAATCTAGCTGTGAACACTGCTGTTCCTATGTAATGATGCGCAGCAGCTGTTTGTGTGTCTGTCTCTCACAGAAGGAAGGATGCTGAGATTCTGCCCAGGCATTATCCATCTGATGGAAAGAAATGACAGTACAGGGCTGTGTCAAGGAATGCTAATGCACATATTGCTACTTGCCTGTGGCTTCTATTGCTGTTCTTGGTTAATGCACCATTATTGCTTTAAGGGTGATTTAGACATAAAATTTAATGCACCCTCTCCCTGGATTGGAGATTAGGAAAAGAATGGATAATAGCAGGTCAAACGGTTCAGACATTGCCTCCTTCCTTGAGTACTCTTTTCGCACCCTCTAAATCCCTATAATGGTTATAGACACAGCTGATACTGCATCTTTCTATTCATTTCCATATCTGCAATAAACATTAGAGCAAACGGCTCTTTAATATCCTAGTTATTCTTCACCTTTAGTACAGTCAGCTGATGCTTGCCTTCTAGGTGAGCAGTAGAGTAGAAGAAATGATGACAACAGTTGCTAATATTTTCCAGTTGTTTGTTTTGTAAAGCCTTCTCAAAATCTGCCTAGCGCTATGTCCTTGCATGCAAAAACACACGGCTTCTTTATGCAGGTATCTGCACCAAAATACACTATAGCAGTCTGCTCTGATTTATTGCACTTTTCCTGCATTATTATGTGCCGATTCACATGCTCTATGTTTTAATTGTGTTTTAGATCAGAAAAGCTGGGCTCTTGCACGTTGCACTAAAAAAAAATGCGTTATTGTTTTATGCATATATTTTTAACAGGTTCCCCGTAGAAGTCTGTAGAGAACAATGGTGTTTGAAGCAGTAACACTGTGATGTAAAAAAACCACTGCAGCCTTGCAGCACTGGGGTCCTGGGGTACAAATCCCACCAAGGACAACATCTGCAAGGAGTTTGTATGTTCTCCGTGTGTTTGCATGGGTTTCCTCCGGGTACTCCGGTTTCCTCACACACTCCAAAGACATAATGATAGGGAACTTAGATTGTGAGCCCCAATGGGGACAGTAGTGATAAAGCACTGCAGAATAAGATAGCGCTATATAAGAAAAGCATAATAAATTATGTTTAAAGCCCATCTTTGAGAGGATCGCCACCTCCAAAAGACAATCTTTTAGTGCAATTTTGGGTGGTCTTTTTCACTGTATTTGACATCATACATTGCATTAGACATTTGATTGATGTAACATTGCATAGATGTTAGGTATTGGCCTTGGCCTCAGGATTGTTGTCACCTTTTTAACCCACACAGTGATGTGTTCTCCTATGACCGGTGTATGGTAGGAGCAGGCCGGCTGTGAAAGGGTTGTGACTTGTGACACACCTACTGCTGTGTTTCCTGTTGGCTCTTGGGCTGCAAACATTTCTAAAACAATAGATTCCTTGACTGGTAACACACAGCATTGCAAGACCGTGCTGTATTAGCCTGTGGCCAGTGCCTTTGCTGAAAGCTAGGCCTGCAAGACTGTGTGTGCCATGACATGTCCTAGGCATGTAGACAGAAGCGCCTGTACAGTCTGAACATTGGAGCATGCAGGTATTTAGCATATTGCAGATTATCTGTTACCTCCCTCATCCTGCTGCTTCATGTACAGTCCTAGCAATGCAGCAGGAGGCACAATCAAGTGCTAGCAATGGGCAGAGCGGCTAGATTAGGCTTCACTGCCTAGATGTTTGACTTTCTGCGAGTCACTGAGTAATGGGCTGGACCTGGCACTGTATATTCTGGGGACACGTGTTCTTTTTTTAATCTAAAAAATAGCACTTATCGCCAGCATAAGCACAATTATGCAATATTAGAGTGCTGTAGTTAAGTCTGCAAGTCTTTGGTCGGCTGTGCTTTATTCTGATTTCCACAGATGCTGCTCACGCCTCTGGCTTTTAAACTCATCTGATTTGTATAGTGATTCAGCAACTACAAGACAAACTATGGTCAGGATTTCCATGTGACCTGATTTTCTTAGTATGTGAGAGCACCACTTCTTCGTGGCATTGAATGCATTCATAGTTCATCAATATTTCACCATTTGCCTGCCTCTTCTTTGTTTAGCAATCATTGTAGCAGAAGTCACTGTTTCCTCTTTTAATGTTTTTTTTTCCTGTTTTTATTCCTAGGGAACATGTTATAACCTTTTGGATTGTATGGCTGGCAGCACCTCGCTTGCTGAAAAGAGGACCAGGAAATGGCTGACCCCTTGGATGTAACTTCCACAGCCCTTGAGCTCTGTCGGGACTGTGGGCAGCCTCACGTGTCACCTGAAAACCACATCTACAACTTCCAAGATGAGGTAGACGATGAACTGGTCTGCCACATCTGTCTGCAGCCATTGCTCCAACCTATGGACACGCCATGTGGTCACACTTACTGCTACAAGTGCCTGAAGAATTTTCTACATGAGAAGGACTTTTGTCCTATGGACCGCAAGAAGTTGTGTTTTCAGGACTGTCACAAATCCAGCCTTTTGGTGAGAAATTTGCTGGACAAGTTGAGTGTTATCTGTCCCTTCATGGTTGAATGTAAACAGGTGATGCAGCGATGCGAGCTGGAGCCCCATCTACACAACAGGTACACATGCCTAACATATCTAGCAATAACTGAAATTCGTCAGAAATCTGTGTTAAAGGGCCTCTGTCAGCACAGAAGGATTATTCAAACCAAGTCCCACCGCTCGGTGCATCGTGACATGGCCAAACATTTATATGCATCTTACCACCTGCTTATTTTCCCTCTATCTCCACTCCCACTCTTTTTTCTTTGATTGACAGCTCTGGCTTCATCAAGCCAGAGAATTGCAGAGATGGATGGAAAATGCCAAGATGTACCGAGTGCTGATGGACTCCCTTTAAAAGAAGAGTATCATGTTGAAAATGCAGTTTGTTCTGCAGGCATGCATTAAAGTGTATAAAAAACATATGACACAGTCTTTGGGGTAAAGATTCAGTGTCACTTGTAATGCTATTGATCTAAATCTCTATTCATTCTGTTCTTAGGAATAGAGTAGGCGGTACTATTCGATGATTAACAGCCTTTTCTATATGAGCTGTCAATCGCTGAGTAGGCACGGCCTATGGACTCTTAAACAATAAGGAACAGATTTTGAAAAAAAAAACAATAAGCTTTTCAAAGGCAAATAATTTCCAAACGTGTATAGATTTTGTTTCTCATTTTGGCAGACCAATATATATAGCATGATCACTAGAGATGAGCAAACCAGAGAGTGAAAATTTTCCAGCTCCAAATTTGCATCCCCATTATTTTCAATGGGGTTCGGGATTGAGTATAATTCTGGTACCTGAACCAAACGTTGGACTAAAGTTGAGGTCTGGTACCAGAACCCGAAATTACACAGGTTTGCACATCCCTTGTGATCATTGGCCTTCCTATTTACTTCCAACAACATATTTCAGCCACCACTAGGCTTCTCCTGCTGTGTCTGGGTATGTATAGATGGTATCAGTAGTTTAGTGGTGAACAAAGAATGCTCATAACCCTGTGCATGGGCCCAGGTGGACAGTGGCACTCACAGGAGATTGGCAGACCATGTGCCGAGCATATACTGCATTTGGTGAAGGGTTTATTCACACGGCATTGTTATTTGCAGCTGTCTACCTGCACGGTGGCCAGGATCACACAGTAAGGGCTCATACTCACTTGCGACAGACTTGCACGATTCTCGTGCAAGTCTCTTGCATGAAAACCTGGCACTACCGCCGGCACTTGGACCGGAGCGTGGTGCTGCATAGAAATACATGTAGCCGCACGCTCCGGTCCGAGTGTCGGCGGCAGTGCCAGGTTTTCATGCGAGAGTCTCTCGCAAGTGAGTATGAGCCCTAACTGAGACTGCTGGCTTGTGCTATCTATGCCTTAATAAAACGGGTTGTTCTATATTGCTCTATGGTTCTCCCACTTTTCATGCAGACCATATGTGGGACCCACTACCTTTAGCGGAGCGCCACTGTTTTTTTTTTTTTTTTTTTTTTAATAGGATCATTTTGGGTCTGACAGCAGTTATGGGTTATGTTACAGGGTTATGTGCGCTGTCCTCTATACTATACAGGTCATCTGCACATGCTCAGCCAAAGCAGGAGAAGTCTACTGGTAGATGAAATAGGTGGGTAGAAGTGAATAGTAAGGCCAGCGATCTGGCTATACAGATAAGCCTGAAATAGAAAAAATATATTGGAAATTTTGGAAACAAATTGTATTTGAGTAAGGTATTGTTTTAGCAAGATCATTTTAAAAGTAAGGATTTATTATTGTTGTAAAATCGCTTTAAGCCCAAAATGACGCCGAATATTCTGAATCCTTTCCCATAAAATTAAATATCAAGCTAGTCAGTTTGATTACAATGTCCGGTATGGCTTATATATACTATATAAATCACAGCATTGATGATAATGATGATCACAGCACACCTCCTCCTCCCTTCACAATGACCTCTGCACAGGCCACAGGGCAAGGCTACAACACTCATATAAGTCAGTTAGTTTTAACTATTGGTTAGTATGATCCATGTATTTGGAGAACCGCTCACTTCATGTTAACACCAGGCTTATAATTAAAACTACATGGCTGGTGTGTTCATATATCATTTTATCTTTTTGACTACTGGAAATATGGACCTGTGACCGTAATATGCTGCCCTTATATAGGACAGTAGATGATATATTGATATATATATGAATAGGACATATCTGCTTTGAAAGGAACCTGTCATGTCATGAAATTTACTTGCATATGTGTGGGTAATATGCAGGTAAATAGAATGTAAATCGTGTTTATCCAGCTTACAGAAGAGTGGCTATAAGGAGAAAATAAAGTTACATTCTCCCTGCAGCCGTTTGCGTCCAGTCATCAGAGCGGTGCAAGAAGTTTGTCATTGCCCACTAAACTGTGAGCATTCTGTGATCACTCCCCTGTGCTTTAACAACCTGCTCTTTGCACACATACACTGTAGAGTTGGCTGTCAATCAATGTGCCCGGGAGTGATTACAGAAAGCTTACTATAATGAGCAGTGACTAATACCTGCACCTTCCCTGATCACTGGAAGAGATCGGCTGCATGGAGGATTAAACTTCATTTTCTTCCTGTAGCTGCTGCTGTAGATTGACCCACTATCTGCAGGTAAATAGTGTTTCTGGGCGTGACAGGTTCCCTTTAAGGCAACGTTCACACGTTCAGTATTTTACATCAGTATTTTTAAGCCAAAACCAGGAGTGGGTGATAAATCCAGAAGTGGTGACGTGTTTCTATTATACTTTTCCCCTGATTTTTCCGCTTCTGGTTTTGTCTTACAAATACTGATGTAAAATACAGGGTGGGCCATTTATATGGATACACCTAAATAAAATGGGAATGGTGACAGTTTTCTTGCGTAGGGTGTCTTGCATTGAACTCTGCTGCAATGACCTGGGTACTGCGTTCACCAGACATCAACACAATTTCTATCCGCTCCTCACGTGTTAACCTCTGCGACATGTCAATGGCTGTAAACAAAGAGAAACTTGTAAATAACTCATGAAAGAATAAAGTTACGTTAAAGCCAAGCACACCATTGTTTTTCTTGTGAAATTCTCAATAAGTTTGATGTGTCACATGACCCTCTTCCTATTGAAAAAAATAAAGTTGGATCCAAAGTGGCCGACTTCATAATGGCCGCCATGGTCACCCCCATCTTGAAAAGTTTTCCCCCTCCCATATACTAATGAGCCACAAACTGGAAGTTGATATCACCAACCATTCCCATTTTGTTTAGATGTATCCTTATAAAAGGCCCACCCTGTACTGACCAAATACTGAACGTGTGAACGTGACGTTACTCTGAACGTAGACAGACCTATTGGCATTGGAGGTGAAATACTGTAGTTGAATTATATTATAGGAGAGGTGAGGGACAATTGTTCTATTTTCTTAAAGGAGTCGGTGGATCTTACATAGAAGTCAATGAATGCGCACAAGTTGCAAGAATGAAACCCAACATGCTATTTGATACCTCTTTTTCTGCTTATCTCATTGCTTGGGCTTATTATTTCTGTTTCCCACTAGTCTCAGTGTTGGCCTGTGGGGACGACGACTGTGATCCGACCACATAGTTTTTGCACACATTTGCAGTTACTATTGATGAGCCATTTGTAGGGCAAGTTTTATTTATAAGTGCAGTGTCATTAGTAAGGAGGTGAACCTGTACCTTAGTGTACTGTGCGTGGCATTACATACTCCCTACCTGTGGCTCTGTATCTCATAGCACAAACCTGGGCTCGCATCCTAGCCACTGATACTGTGTGTTTTGGCCATCAATTAGATAGATAAAGGCAGACAAATACACACGCATGGTTATCATATATGGTTAATATTACTTCATTATAGAAAACATCAGACAAATGCATACAAATAATACATATTTTATTAGAGGACACAGCTCGCACAATAAAATTAATCTACAAAAGTAAGGAGAAAAAATACGCACGCGTGGTCAGGACAGTGTGGGAATCGGTAAAATAGGTCTGAATCCGGGAAAGAAAGCTGAATGTGCGTCAGGATGTTTTTACCTATATGTTGCATTTTATCATATTTTTTACTGCAATTTTGCAAAACTTTAAACAGAACTAGGTGGTCATGTGATTACACCGTAGGACTCCTCTAGAAATACTGTACTTGTATGCCATGCCATGCATTTCTTAAGGCTATGTGCACACGTAGATTTTGGTCCTGCGGATTTGTAAAATTCGCGGGTAAAATCTCAGGTCAATAGACCTGCGGTTTCACACCTCACAATGGTGAAGGTGTGAAACCGCAGCGGAATCCGCACACAGAATTGACATGCTGCGGATTGTAACCCGCAGCAATTCCACGCGGAAAAATCCGCAGCATCTGCACAGCGTTTTTGGTTTTACCATTGGAAACCATGGAACTGTACAACGCAGCAGAATCTGCTGCAGACCCGCAGAGCCTGAAACGCTGCGGATCCGCAGCAGAATCCGCACCGTGTGCACACAGCATTATGGTGTTTTTTTTATTTTATGACATCTTGTACATGCATTTTTCTTTGCATTTCTGAATATTGTGAAAGAAGTGTATGAAGAAAGAACAGCAGAAAAAACATCAGGCTGTATTTTGATAAAAAGGCCACAGGCCCTAAAAATGCTAAGCGACGCGTGAAAGGACTGGCTTCAAGGGATGTCTCGGAGCTGGTTTTAAATGAATTGGAGTTCACGGTGCTAGTGGTCACAAAAGTTAGCCTAGGTTCACCCTTACAGAACTTAAGATAAAAATAAAATGAGCAAATACCCTGTAGTAAGTAAATAAATAGTTTATAGTACATGCTTGCTGATTACTGTCATATTTTTTACTGCAGCAAATTTGTCATTTTGTGTTTTCTTGTTGTGTTTCAGCCAGTGGGTGGCGTGAACAGTGTCTGACCGACTTGTTCACACTTGTACATGTCACATATGTGTTTAATCCGTTTTTTCCTTGCTTAGCATGGTTTGGGAGACCCCACCCCTCTCTTGTATGAAATGCACGTAAATGAGCTGCCTTGCACCACAAGCCCATACTGGGGGGCGCCTGTCTGTATCCTGTTCATTTTAGACACTGTTCACATGTTCAGGTTTTAAATACATTAGATAGGGACTGCTCCGTGAAGGATTGCCGTGACGTGGTGGAGCAGCTTGCTATACAGTTTTTGCAAAAAATGTATCGACTAAATACCCTGTATTTGTTATCCAGCACGTGCTGATTACTGTCAGATTTTTTTACTGCAGAGTATTTTTGCAAATTTGTCATTTTGTGTTTTCTAGTTTATAGTACATGTAAATAACAGAGTACTTAATTAACACTGTTTTGATCAAAAAAATGTAAAAGCTATCCCACCACATCAAAGTACTCCAAATGGGACGGTCCTAAGGGCCCGTCACACATAGTGACTCACCAGCGATCCCGACAACGATATGAACTTGTCAGGCTCACTGGTTTGTCGCTACATGATCGCTGGTGAGCTGCCAAAAACAGGCAGCTTCACCAGCGATCAGCACCAGCGACGACCAACGAGCGCGTTGCTGTTTACCTTAGATACCAGCGCGCTGGTGCAGGAAGCTGGTAACCAAGGTAAACAGCGGGTTTCTAAGCGCAGTGCGGCGCTTAGAAACCCGCTGTTTACCTTGGATGCGAGCTGGGAGCTCGCTGATCACTGCTCTCCCGCCTACCACACCCACTGATGCATGCTGGCCAGCGGGAGACCAACGATCAAAAAAAGTCCAGGCCATTCGAGCACGATCAGCGATACCCGGCAGGGGGGCCGGTCGTTGATAAGTGTCACACACAGCGATCTCGCTGGTGAGATCGCTGTTGCGTCACAAAACTTGTGACTCAGCAGTGATCTCGCTAGTGAGATCGCTGTGTGAGACGGGGGCTTAATTCTTGTTGTTCACCTCACAATGTGTCACCAGACATAAAAGTGAACGGGGACAGAGCAGGACCCAGACCCAACTTTTCAGACACCTGTCCCTGGAAAGGTATATAAACAAAAGGAACAGCCCAAGAAATGTGGAGCCACGCCTCAGTTTGTACAACAACTAGTGAAGTGAACGTGCTCGGCTAAGGTGTTATCGAAGCATGCTTAGGTGCTAACCAAGTGTCTTTGGCGTGCTCTCAAAATGTTAACAAACAGGCAATCCCTGCAGGTGTTTGGGCTGTTTGACAGCCACGAGACATGCAGGCGTGGGGACTTGAACTTATTTTTCGAGCACGCCAAAGACACTCGGTTAGCACATGAGCAACGCCTTATCCTAGCACGTTCGCTTATCACTACTAAGTACTCTGTTATTTCCATATAATATTTCTATTTATTTACTCTCTACAGGGTATTTGCTTATTTTGTCTTTAGCTTAGGTTCTGCTTGTTACATGGTCACAGTGCGAATGCACACCTACGCATTGCACTTATACCAATATATGCTCTGGCTGAAATTTTTTTTCTGGTTTAGGCTCACACTTACATTTGTGAATTCTACTTGTATGTTCCATTTGAGGAACATACAAAACAGAATTCATACCGAAAACTGATCCGTTGTATAACTGATGTGGACAGCAGTGTAGTGGTACAATGCAGGATTTCCATTCTTTTAGCTCATGTTTGAGTCCTGATTAGCACCCCTCATAATAATTAATAGTTAATTTAAAATACAGAGATATGTGAACAACCACCTAAGATTGTAATAGGTCCATATTCTATCTCTGGACCACACAGAACATTTCCGTGTCTTACAGATGTCTGAATAAGGCCTTACCGTTCGACGCGAAGTGTTCTGATTCTCACTATAGTGCTGCCTAGTTGCTGTTGCGTGAATCTGCCAGCAGACTGCAAGCTGCTATTCACTGCACACAATCCATCTAGCAACAAATACAGGATAATTCATCATCTGCATGTGTTTATGAGCGAACAAGGGACCAGGGGAGTCGGACATAGGTTTCTTACCTGTGTTACGTGCAGAACATCTCTGAGTGTACACTGAGAGTTGGGGTCTGCTTATAGAACTCTGCTGTGACTTTTCCTGTGTTTAGACTGATCTGTGAGGCCAATGGATGTAAAGACAAGTGTAGGAAACTAATATTACCTTATATTGAGTTGGTGAGCTGCAGTTTGTATATGAAGATCAAGGGCACATGGTAGAAGCCAAGTCCTTGGTTAATGATTACACAGTCCAGGCCCAGGGATTACTCTGTAAATATTACAGGGCTTCAGAGCCACAATGTTTTCATTATGATGCTCGTTGTTGGCCTAAAAGTCCTGAGGTTCATGTGTGGAGCCAGATAACTTATACACTAAACTTGTGTCTGTGAATCTGGAGGCATGATTGCCTCCATTGTGAAGGATGTTGTCAATTGACCACTCAGGACACACTTTAGAAAAAATTTTTATGAAATATGACTGACTAAATATATCACGTCAGAATAAAGGGCCTTTTACACATAGCGAGATCGCTAAAGTGTCACCGATTTTGTGACGCAACAGCGATATCGCTAGCGATCTCGCTACATGTGACACGTACCTGCGATCGCAAGCCCCCACCCCCCCCGCTGGATATCGCTGATCACGCTCGAATGTCCTGGGCCATATTTTCTTCGTTAGCGTCCCGCTGGCGCCGACTCGCGACGCATGGACGCGGGCAGAAGTTGTCGTCATCACTGCGGTGTGACAGGTAAGGCTAGTTTCACACTAGCGTTTATGAGCGCAGCGACGGCCTGCGCACGTCCGCCGCTAAGCCCCGCCCCCTGTCGCGCCTCAGCCGGTAGCTCCGCCTACCGGCGCATGACGCTGCATGCGCCCTGCGTCCCCTATCTTTATCACTAGGGGCGCAGGCCGTGCACAGCATGCGTTTGGCGGCGCATGCGCCTTTTTGACGGTGCGCCGGCGCAACCAAACTGCAGCAGGTTACACCCCCAGTGAGCGTAGGCGGAGCTACCGGCGGAGGCGCTGCAGGGGGCGGGGCTTAGCAGCGGCCGTGCGCAGGCCGTCGCTGTGCTCATAAACGCTAGTGTGAAACTAGCCTAAGAGCGACCGCCGACGGATCGCTTATCGCTGCTGCGTCGCTGGTGAGATCTGCCTGTTTGGCAGCTCACTAGCGACCAATTTAGCGATGCACCAGCGATCCTGACCGGGTCGTATCGTTGTCGGGATCGCTGGTGCATCGCTAAATGTAACGGGACCCTTACAGTCTAATGTGAATGGAGGTCCCCAACGCTAATGTTTCAAAGTAGCAAAGTTTGCTGTGATATTGGTTCCATCAATTGATAATTCTTATGGAGCTAATTTATGGACTTCCATTCGCTGCTTGACAAAATACAGGATTCCAATTATGGTGGAAGATTAATCATTTATTCCCAACGCGTTTCGAAGTAAGAACTACTTCCTCAGGGGATGATGTTTGTCATCCCCTGAGGAAGATGTAGTTCTTACTTTGAAACGCGTTGGGAATAAATGATTAATCTTCCACCATAATTGGAATCCTGTATTTTGTCAAGCAGCGCATGGAAGTCCATAAATTAGCTCCATAAGAATTGTTATATCAGCGGTCACTTGTTTGACCTTTGGACGTGCAGCAGCTGACTACTAATTGTACATGCTTGATCTCTCCTGCAATAGGTGAGTGAATTTCTTTTATATTTTTTAATATTAACCCGGATAAGACCCTATTTGCCCTTTTTTTGTTCCTATAGTGTACTATATTCCATCAATTGATGAGAGCCCTAGGAGAAACCCTGCTGACCCCATAATTAGTCAGTGAGGTCGGTCAATCATGGTTAGTGTCTTCTTATCATGTGATTGATCCAGCCCTCTGTTAATTTAGTGTTTATTTTCTCATATGATGGAGTAAACAACATAGCTGAATAACGCAGATGTGAAGGAAACCTAATCTGCAAATGCAGCCACCAGAACTTTCCAAAGTCTGTAAAGCTTGCTCACAATGATGCAGACTTTTTTCTCCTCTCTTCTCCTAAATAAAAAAAAAAAATATATATATATATAGGTATGTATATTTTACATGGTAGGTAATACATTGTTTCATGAGACAGATGTAGAGGCTGTACATACTGTCCCACACAGAAACAAAGGCAAAAAAACATGCTCCAGGAGCGCCAGTGTCGTGCATTGATATATAATGGCATTGTATGCTGTATGAATCTTTCCTCCCAGTTATACCATGGTATGTATATAATGTAGTGTATAATAGTTTATCAGCAATGTGACCTGGGCCTCTGTGATAACTGTAGAATAAAAAGATTAGGTGTGATTCCTTAAGGTGTGTTCACACGGAGAGAAATTGTAAGGGTATCCGCTGCTGCAAATCTGTACCAGATTGTGTGAATTTTGTTGTTGAACATTTTGTAAACTTGCAACTTTGGATAGAGATAAATAAAAGCGGAAAAAAAAAACTATTCTTACCTGCCCTGTCGCTATAGCGGCTCCTTTGCCGAGTGCACTGCAGATTTCTGCACAACCCAGCCTTCTCCGATGGCATCTGGCCTCATGGCACCATGTACGGTCCCTGATTTTTTAATCAAGTACATTTTTATTAATTTTATAACAGTTAGGCTGGTTTCACATTAGCGTTTTTTTTGCGCAGCACATCGTGCGCGTCCATGCGCATGCGTCATTCGTACCTATGTTTAACATGGCGTGCGCATGGTCTTGGGTTTGCACGCGTTTGTATACGTTTTTGTGCATATGCGTTTTTTCAAGGTGTGCGCCTAGGCGCGCCAGACGCAACCTGTTGCATTTTTGGGTCCGCCGAAAGGCGTAAAAAAAAACCCTTGCGCACGGAATGCGACAAAATAACGCATTACAGTCTATGGGAACGCAGGTGTGCGCATGGACATGCTTTTGTCTGCGTTTTCGTGCGCATGCGTTTTTGGCGTAAAAATGTACTGGTTTTAACCCCTAGAGAACAAATGTGTATAAACGCATTCAAAAACACATGATGCGTTTTTTGCATGCGTTTCTATTGCGTACGATGCGCTGCGCAAAAAGACGCTAATGTGAAATTAGCCTTACACATGCACAAAAAACATTCTCAACCAAAAGTGTTTCCCCCCCCCCAACATTTGTTATTCAGAATATCAATCACATCATAGATATATGACCACACAAAACAGGATAAATCAGCCGGTCAAGACCAGTCAAGTTGAAAGGCACACAGCCGATTGGCATTTGTAAATGCAATGTGTATGATTCCATAGCGACTGATACACATCCAACAAGATCCTATCAAGACTGATCACTGGTTACCTCCAAGCCAGGGACCCCATAATTTGTCAAAATATTTATTTCTATTCCTTTTGAGAGAGACCCATTTTTTCCAATGATATGAAGGACTTAATTGATAAACTGTCGGAGGAGTTGCTGAAATCCAGTTTTTAGCAATCTGTTTTCTAGCCATGTATAGTAATCGAGCTATGGCAAGTTCCCCAATCTCAACAGTGCACAAGTCATCTACATATCCCAGTATGCAGGTGAAGGTGAGAGGATAACTAGTCAACAGGCACCCATAGGCTGATTCTATATGGCCCAAAACTGCTCCCCAATATGAGTGCAGACACGGGCATGACCTTAACATGTGCAATATTCCTGCTTCCTTTTGGGCGCACCTCGAGCATCCAGAATAATTTCCAGGACCCATTTTAAACATCATTTCAGGTGATCTGTATACGATGTGAATGACATAGAGCTGTGAAATTCGCTTGGGCTCACTAATTGAAAGATTGGGTATGTATTCCAGTACTGAAGCCCACTCATCATCTGTAATAACACCAATCTCTGGCTCCCACATGTTTTTAATCAACAGAGGGAATCTCTTAAGGAAGACAAAGAGAATGTCACTATAGACACTGGATATTATCCCCTTCGTGGCTCCCTCTGAGCAGATAGTGTCCAATATCACAGCTCTCTGAGTTTAACATCTTTCACTTTACATTGGCTCTATAGGCGTGTTTGAGTTGAAAGTATTGAAAGAAGCAACTAGCAGGTAGATGGAACCTCTTGCAAACAGTCAAAGGATTTAAGCCCCTCATTGCCGACCACCTGGTGATCGAACTGTATACCCATACTCTTTCTGTTGCCTTACTCAGTTTGGCAAAATCTGAGAATAAGTCATTACTCCAAATGGGTGTGTACATTGATAAGTATTCGACCTCTCTTATTTGTTTGATTTTAAGCCAGACCTTGGAAAATAAGTTCAATGTAGGATATACTGAGAGACCCCCAAACCTGCCTGCCTCTAAACTTTCCACAAGGGTCCCCTGTCCCACAGTATTTTGAATAATTTTACAGACCAAACTGCCGGTGCCACTTTCCTTCCATCCCTTCATATGTTGGCATTGAGCCACCAGAAAATATAACCATGCATTGGGCAGTGCCAGGCCACCGACATATTTTGCTGTCGTTTCTGCAGCGTTTCTGACGCATACATCCGAATGCGTCGTGTTTTACTATATTTTACGTTGTGGACGCAGGTACATGCATTTGTATGCTCTCGCCTGTGTTTGCTTACGCATGCGTCGTTTCGGGTTGTGCGGCGGGGCACGGGTAACACAACATGTTGCAATTTTGGAGACGTCAAATTGACGCCGCCATACGCATGCGGACTCTTGCGGAAGGAATGCGTCTATACAACGCATTACAGTCTATGGGAACGCATGTGTACGCAA
The DNA here is from genome assembly GCF_039654945.1 of Dendrobates tinctorius. NCBI lineage: Eukaryota > Metazoa > Chordata > Amphibia > Anura > Dendrobatidae > Dendrobates > Dendrobates tinctorius. The sequence continues at coordinate 505,362 of NW_027361821.1, forward strand.
GCACATGCTTTCGTTTGTGTACGTATGTACTTTTCTGAGTAAACTTGTCCAGGAACTGGTTCAAGCCACCCCCCACACAAAGATGTATAAAAAGAGGGTGTGGGCACTTATTGTCCAGTACTCTCCAGACTGTGGAAGACATTGGAAGACTCCAGACTATTGAAGAGATCTTTGAAGACACAGAATTTAACAAAATGTGAGTATACAAGCTAATTTCTGCGTGTCTGTTTTTCTTCCTGTAGTCTGTAATCATTTGTCTCTTTCTTGCAGCATTCATCACCAAGGCCTCAAGCCCAGAGCACAGCGGATAGGAGTCTGAAGTGAGTACATTTGCAACTGATTGGTAAGTATTCACTGTACATATGTGACAAAATCATGTATTTTCTTTTACAGAACACTTCAACAAGTGCAGAGGAGCAGGAGCAGCAGACAGAGGCCCAAGTTCCGGTGGCAAGACGGCGAGTTTTTTTTTTCCTTGACTATTTTTTCTTTTTTTTTTAATTTGTTTATCTTTCCAACATTAATGTCTTTCTTTCATTTCTTGGTTCCACAACGGGAAGACTACCTGGACAATAACCTCCCGATCACATTAGTGCAGGATCGAGTTGCCTTGTGGGTCACCTGGGAGCAAGACCACTCGGACATCGTGGTGATTCGGCGGCTGTGGAATGAGGTGGCCCGAGCGATGTTGGATGAATGGGACAATGCCACCCCACAAAATGCATTGTTTAACCCTCCCCCCCTTGACAGTGAACAAAGTCAGGACCCGTTGGCATTCAGTGAAGGATCGCTTCAACAAGGACCTGAGACAGGAGAACCAAGTTCGCAGTGGTGCTGCAGCAAGGATCCAGAAATATGTGTGTCACCGGATGCTGGCTTTCCTGAGGCCTGTCTTTGCTCAGAGAACGTAAGTATTTTTGTGTTGTATTCCATTGTGTTGGATTCCCTAATCTGAATTTTTCTATTCCACAGGAGTTGGCGCTTGTACAATTGTTATTTTTTGGTAGTAATATTTTTCTTTTCTTTTTACAGAACCTGGAGCAGCACCCTCGAACCTGGATCGTCCTCTGGAGCGGTCCTTCAGCGAACAGCCTCAGAGCTGTCCAGCCATCCACCAGCGATGCAGCAAGTTGGCAGGCGTCACGGGCTGGAGAACAGGCAGCTGGTCCTTCCGATGTTCCCCTGTCTCCGGCCACTGCCTCTTATTTTGTTGGGTCTTCCCAGCAGCGGCAGAAGGCCTCGGACAGGACACTCATGCCTGAGTTTATTCACTTGAGCTTGGTCTTCCAGAATAGCCTGAAGGTGGTGGGAGATAGACTGGATAGAGGTTTGAACCATATTGACACACTTTTCCAGTCTGTCCGCCAACACCTTGACTGTCTGGAAGCCGACCTCCAGACACCAGCACACCATTTATTTTCTGCGATAGAGCGGGGCATGTCGGAACACCTTACACCTGAACTCCAGCTGAACGTGATGCATGCCTGCAATGCTGCTTACGCTCAGGCTATGCAGCAGACTCGGTTCTACCAGCAGCCACACGTGGCATTTCCACCTGTGCCACCAATTACACGATTTATCTCAATACTGAGTTCTGCTGCATACCCCTGTACGGCCACCACCATGCCCAGTCCTGCCGCACACCACTACAGAGCCACCACCATGTCAGGTGGCGTTGAAAGCCACTCCACCACCACGCCGAGTCCTGCTCCTGCACGGCCGTCCACCGCCACCACCATGCCTACGGAACCCACCACTCCCACCCTTCCAAGGAGTCGAAAAAGCCATCAACAAAGCCATGGTAAGCACAAGAGGAAGAGACGGGAAACGAGGAGTGGCAAAAGAACTGTTGTGCTACCTCCACCACCCTCACCTCCTAATGTGTCTGTGTTGTCCAATTTGTCTCTACCTTCCAATGTGTCTTTCCCGTCCCATGTTTCCATTCATAATGTGTCTACTTCCATCCTTGACCTCCCAGACCCCACACATATATTAGGCCCTTCCCCTGGGACCCCTTCATTGTCCACCCCTAGCCAATCCTCCCATCTCCACACCCCCCAGGTCTGTAACATTTCCCCCTCATTTTGTAAAAAATTTTTTTTGTAAATAAAATTGTGTTGTTTTTTTTTCCCCCATCACTGCTTGTTGTTTGTATCTTTCGTCGCCGGCAACACACATATCGCCGTCTTCACACACTGTGTTTTTTGCCACCTCATAGCTCCATGAAACACAATCTCCTTTTCTCCTTCGTCTCATTGGGGGACACAGGTACTGTGGGTGTATGCTACCGCCATCTGGAGGCTGACACTAAGTAAACAAGACAAAGTTAGCTCCTCCTCCGCCGCATACACCCTCGCCCCGATTACGGGCGGAAACCAGTTTTATGCTTAGTGTCTTTGGAGGCACACATGTCTGGGTTGCTCCAGACTTTTTTTTTTTTTTTCCCTTCTTCTTTTTCCCATGATGATAAGACAGGGGCGATGGACCCTATTGAAAGGGTCCGATCTCCCCAACCCAACAACGGGCGATCACGTATTGAGTATCTTCTCCACGTATCCTTTCCCGCACCATGGGACATATCTGGGCCATTTTCCCCAGACTTTTTTCTTTTTCTTTTGCTATGAAGATTAGACAGGGGCAACGGATCCTATTGAAAGGGTCCGATTTCCCCAAACCATCAACAGGCGAGCACGTGTGAGTGTCCCTCCACGTATCCTCTCCCGCGACCTTGGACATGATGCCGGACTTAGCCCTGTCCACCCCTAGGTATGGAAACCATCGGCTTGTACAGAGGCACAAGACTAGTCCGTGTGGCCCCCACTGCTCCACCAACGCTAGACGGCGGTTCTGCAAGGCGGCGGACGGTCCCTCTCCTCAGCCCTGGAAGGAGGACGGAGCTAGGGTGCCTGCACCGTCCCCGATTTACCGCCTTTTCCCCCTGTACCTGATCGGAGAAGGCAGACGGTATGGAGGGGATGGCCAGGGAAAGCCCTGCGGCGTCCAGAGGTCCGGAGCCCTTATCTTCAGGCGTTCAGCAGAGGCTGACAGATGTCCCGGCATAGGCCCCTTCCTCTTCCCTCCCCCCCCAGCAGTCCTCACAGTAACGTTGCTGCAGTGGTGGTGGAATGGATGCCGTACCTGGTGCCGCTAGACGCAGGCACCGGCCTTACTGATGCGGCGCCCGGCCCGCCCGCCGCCGCCCCCGTCGCGGGCGGACATCAGAAATCCAGCCCACGGCTTCGGCCGGTGGCGGGACTTCCGGCCGTGGAAGTCCCGCCCTCCGGTGCGACGTCACTTCCGGCGGCCCGCCCTCCTGAGCCTGGGCGGACGCTGGATAAATTGAGGCCCCGGCTTCGCTTCAGGCTAGGCCGCGACCAGAAAATAACGGTCGGCCTGCCCTCAGCAGGACTGTGCAGCAGGAGAGGACGTGTAGGGGACACAGGACTGGGTAAGTGCGGTCCCGACTGTGAGGCCACGCAGCGAAGGTGCTCCCTCCTCCCCCCAACCCCTAGCAGGGCAGCATTGAGACCGGGCGGATTCAATATGGCTGGGAAAGGTAAGACGCACACATTCCTATACGCTGCATGCATTGCCTGTAGGGCCTCATTTCCGCGGGCGCAGAGCAATAAACTATGTGAGGCCTGCGACTCTGAATGCGCCCAGGAGCCCTCCCCTGCGACCAAGCCCAGGGATTTAAATCTTCCGGAATGGGCCTTATCGCTATTGCAATCTATGGCATCGCTTACAAAGGCGATCGAGTCTCTTCACGCCCCAGGTAGGGGAAAGGATAGTGCTTCGCTGATCTGGGAGGGGTCCTCCACCTCACAAGAGCCTCCGGCCTGCAGGGGCCGCTCTCATTCCAGGCAGGTGCAAATGAACCCACAGGGCGTCTCCCGGCCTATCCGGTGCCTCGAGATCCGTGAGTTCGGCATCACGCTCACCTTCACCAGTTGTCGGGAGTGGGCAGAGTTCAGATTATGACTCAGATGAGCCGCTGGACCTAGATACCCCGGGGTGTCGGGAGATAAGTGACAGCCTCATCGATGCTGTTAATCAGACTCTGGAGATTAAGGATGACGTCACCTTGACGTCAGGCCATAAGGTATCCTTCAAGCGGACTAAGCGACCGCATAGAGTGTTTGGCTCACACCCAGAGTTTGAGGACATAGTGCAGCGTCACAGGGAACGGCCAGATAGGCGTTTCTCGAGCCAGAAGACGACAGTCGAGATATCCGTTTGCCCCGGAGCTCTGTAAAAAATGGGCGGCATCCCCAGTGGTGGATCCACCAGTGTCACGCTTGGCCTCGAAATCTGTGTTATCTGTACCTAGTGGTTCTTCTATCAAGGACCCCACTGATCGGCTCATAGAAAGTTTGGCTCGCTCACTCTTTGAAGCATCAGGATCAGCACTCTCTCCCTCGTTCGCGGCAACGTGGGTGGCCAAGGCCATGATGTCATGGTCAGAGTCATTGAACAAAGTCTTGCAGGATAGAGACCTGCCTACAGAGATATCAGAGATCGCGAGTCAAATCGCTATGGCTAGTGACTACTTAATCAACGCTTCCTTGGATGCGGCTAATTGTGCGGCGCTCGCGACCGCAAATGCGGTAGCCATTAGGAGGGCCCTATGGTTAAGGACATGGCGGGCCGATTATATTTCCAAGAAGTCGTTAACTTCCCTGCCTTATCAGGGTGGCCGCCTGTTCGGGGAGAAATTAGACCAGCTCATCTCCGATGCTACGGGGGGAAAAAGCAGCTTCCTCCCGCAACAAAGGGCCAAGCAGCCGTTTCACCAAGCTCAGGCACGGTTTCGGGCCTTTCGCAACCCCAGGTGGACGGCAACAGCCAGCTCTGCCGCTCCAGGTCGCTCCAACCAGGATAGGGAGCGATAGGTCTCATATAGAACCAACCCATTGGGGAGAATGCATGCTCGCCAGCCCAGGGCGAGGGGAGCCAGGGCCCAGAGACCCTCAACCAAATGACTCAGAGCACTTTTTAGGCGACATCAGCAGAGTAGGCGGCCTCCTGCTCTGCTTTCGCCAGGTCTGGGTCACAATAGCACGCGACTCATGGGTGGCAGAACTGGTGTCTGCAGGATACAAGATAGTTTTTCGGTTTTCCCCCAAAACGATTTTTTCTGTCCCGACTTCCCAAAGTGGAGCCCCAGGCAAGGGCGTTGCTAGGGGCCATCAACTCACTCCAGCTCAAAGGAGTCATTGTTCCCGTACCAGAGCACGAGAAGGGGCAAGGTTTTTATTCCAATCTGATCGCGGTCCCCAAAAAGGACGGAACAGTCAGGCCGGTTTTGGACCTGAAGCTCCTGAACAAGTTCATCAGGATCAAACATTTCCGAATGGAATCTCTCCGTTCAGTTATATCGGCCATGGGCCAAGGAGAGAATACTTGGCCTTGATCGACATCCAGGATGCCTATCTGCACATCCCCATTTTTCCTCCGCATCAAAAGTTTCTGCGGTTCGCCATCAATGGCCGACATTTCCAGTTTGGCCGACATTTCGGACTAGCCACCGCTCCCAGAGTGTTCACGAAGGTGATGGCAGTCGTGATGGCCGTCTTACACTCTTGGGGCATAGTCGTTTTGCCATACTTAGACAACCTCTTGGTGAAGGGCCCCTCGTTTCGGGCATGTGAGGAGAATGTCAGCATCACACTGGATATCCTCTCCCGCTTAGGGTGGTTTGTCAACAGGAAAATCATCCCTTGTCCCAGCCCATAGGATTTCTTTTTTAGGGATGATTTTCGACACCTCCCGAGGGTTGGTAATTCTCCCTCAGGACAAAGCTCTAGCGCTCCGGCAAGGAGTCCAGAAGCTTCTACAGCCAGTCCCACACACCATTCGGTTTGGGATGAGAGTGCTAGGGAAGATGGTGGCAGCAATAGAAGCGATTCCGTTTGCCCAATTTCATCTTCGCCCCCTACAGCACGCCCTCTTGTCAGCCTGGGACAAGAACCCATTCACGCTCGATCATCAGTGCCGGCTATCCTCGCAGGTCAGACAGTCACTGGAGTGGTGGACGAGCACGTCCTCCCTTCTGCAGGGGAAACCCTTTCCCCCAGATCACTGGCTAGTGGTCACAACCGACGCCAGCCTCCTCGGCTGGGGAGCAGTTTTTCGCCACCACACCACCCAGGGACGATGGTCCCCGCAGGAGGCACACCTCTCGATCAACTTGTTGGAAATACGAGCGGTCCGGTTGGCACTGCAACATTTTCAGCACCATCTAGCAGGACGTCCCGTCCGGATTCAATCGGACAACGCCACGGCGGTGGCTTACGTAAATAGGCAAGGAGGCACACGCAGCAGAGCAACCATGCGTGAGGTGGGACAAGTGCTTCACTGGGCCGAGAGGAACCATTCGGTAATATCGGCAGTCCATAACCCGAGTGTGGAAAATTGGGCAGCGGACTTCCTTAGCCGGCAGAGTGTCGCGTCGGGGGAATAGTCTCTGCACCCCGAGGTCTTCCAGCAGTTTTGCCAATGGTGGGGAACACCGGATGTGGATCTGATGGCCTCCAGAGTGAACGCCAAGGTGCCCGTGTTCGTTGCCTGATCTCGGGACCCGTGAGCGATCGCCATGGATGCGTTGGTTCTGCCATGGAACCAGTTTCGCCTTCCATATTTGTTTCCCCCGCTGCCACTACTCCCGAGGGTCATCAAGAAGATCGAAACAGAAGGGGTTCCAGCGATTCTGCTGGTCCCAGACAGGCCCCGTCAAGCGTGGTACGCAGATCTAGTTCAGCTACTCGCCGACATCCCATGGCGACTGCCAGAGCGCCCAGATCTACTGTCCCAGGGCCCGATCTTCCACCCGAACTCATGGGCCCTGCGTTTGATGGCATGGCCATTGAATCTTGGATTCTGACCCAGGCGGGGTTTGGGCGCGAGGTAGTCGCTACAATGATTAGCGCCCGGAAGGCTACCTCGGCGAGAATTTACCATCATACCTGGAAGGTCGTCTTCGCTTGGTGTCGAGACCGTGGTTTTTCCCCACTGACATTTTCGATTCCCAACATCTTGGCCTTTCTCCAGTCAGGCCTAGACTCTGGTTTGGCCCTGAGCTCCCTTAGAAGACAGATATCGGCGTTGTCCATCCTGTTCCAGCGAAGAATCGCTACCAATATGCAGGTGAAGACTTTCATCCAGAGAGTCTCCCACTTGGTACCGCCCTATAGGGTGACTCTGGACACCTGGGACCTTAATCTGGTCCTGAGTGTTCTGCAGGAAGCTCCTTTTGAACCACTTCAAGATGTTCCTTTATCGTTCCTTTCTCGGAAAGTAGTATTCTTGGTAGCCATAACTTCCATTAGGCGAGTCTCTGAGTTGGTGGCCTTGTCGTGCTGAGCACCGTTTCTCACCTTCCACAAGGATAAGGTGGTGCTCAGACCAGTTCCCCCCTTTCTGCCGAAGGTCGTATCCTCATTCCACGTTAATGAGGATATTGTCTTGCCCTCGTTTTGTCCAGCGCCAGTACATCGCGTGTAAAAAGCTCTTCACACGTTCGACCTGGTGAAAGCACTCAGAAGGTACGTGGCGCGGATGGCACCCTTTCGTCAGACGGACACACTGTTCGTGCTCCCCGAAGGGCGCAGGAAGGGACTCGCAGCCTCAAAATCGACCATATCCAGATGGATCCGTCTAACTATTCAGGAGGCCTACCGCATCAGGGGTGCGCCGGTTCCAGCAGGGATCAGAGCACACTCTACTCGGGCAGTGGGCGCCTCTTGGGCACTTCGGCACCAGGCTTCGACGGAGCAAGTGTGCAAGGCAGCGACCTAGTCCAACCTGCACACGTTTACTAAACATTACAATGTCCATACTCAGGCTTCGTCGGATGCGAGCCTAGGTAGAAGGATTCTCCAAGCAGCGGTGGCGCACCTTTAGACAGGAGGTGCATGTAGCTTGGATTGGTGAGTCAACTTCCCACCCAGGGACTGCTTTAGGACGTCCCACAGTACCTGTGTCCCCCAATGAGACAAAGGAGAACCATGGATTTTTGTGAGTACTCACCGTAAAATCCTTTTCTCCGAGGCGCTCATTGGGGGACACAGCATCCACCCTATTAGCCAAGTTTATTTAATGTGCATTTTTTTTGTTGATGTTAGGGTGGATCTTTTCCAGACATATTGTTATCTGCATTAAGGCTGTTTTTTCGTTATTCTCCGACTGCTTTTGCACTAAACTGGTTTCCGCCCGTAATCGGGGCAAGGTTGCAGAGGAGGAGCTAACTTTGTGTTGTTTACTTAGTGTCAGCCTCCAGATGGCGGTAGCATACACCCACAGTACCTGTGTCCCCCAATGAGCATCTCGGAGAAAAGGATTTTACAGTGAGTACTCAAAAAAAAAAATCCATTTTTTTTTTCTTTCTTTCATTTACTCTGCAGCTTTGCTTCATGTCTCTGTCATGGAGCTATGAGGTGGCAAAAACAGAGGACTGAACAAAAAAAATTAAGTAATAAGAGCACAAAGGGTCAGGGGTCAGCAATACTCACCTGCCCAGGTGTCAGCACTAGTGGACTCAGGATGCTGTGTTTTCTGCATCCTGAGTGCACTAGTTCTGACACATGGACAGGTGAGTAAAGATATGAGGTGTATTAGCTCAATCATCTCTTCATTGTGTATTAATCTATTGGACTATAGATTAATGCAGACTGAAGAGACGATGGAGCTAATTAGAAGTCACCTACCATAGTACTAACAGAACAGGTGTAGTGTAAAGTATGGGTGACATAACCCAATCTGCATGAGACAGGGAGTGGACAAGTGTTTTACTAGAGTTTTTTTATTGTCATCAAAACTTAAAGGTACATTTTAACATTCCAGGTCCATAACATTACATGAAGTTACAAGAACATTTTACTAAACCATTTCATCTTGCCATGCCACACATCCAGTCTTAAAAATAAAGTAGGCTGCAAATGTATCTCTCATTTGGGCAACTTCCCTTGTTGTCCTCAGAGAGTGATGATGGTAATCTGGCAACGGGTTCATCAAGTTTGAAGTCTGGTCGCTCTTTAGCCATTATGTAGTTGTGGAGAACCACACACGCCTTGACCACCTCATCGACTGTCTGAATTTTGATATTAATTGCTGTTCCTAAAATGCACCATTTCGAGACCAGCATACCAAAGGCACACTCAACAGTACTTCGTGCCCTGGTCAGTCAGTAATTAAAAATCCTTTTTGTGTGGTTCAAGTCACGACTGGAATATGGTTTAGGGTGGTTTCCACACATCTAAAAGGCCTCATCCCCACCACAAATGGCATTGGCAGTAGATTCTGTTTTTCATAATCTCTGTGAGTGAACGATATTACCAACCCCAAGTATTTGAACTTGGAAACCACCTCTATTTGGGTATGCTGAATGTCTGAACAGTCTACCTGGCCATGTAAGGGGAATAGTACAGATTTATCCCAGTTAATAGTCAAACCTGACAAATGCCCAAACTGTTTAAATAAATCTATTACACTATTCAGGGATCTACCATAGTCTCCCAGAAATAGCAGAAGGTATCTGCATATAATGCGATCTTCTTTTCCATATTGAAAAACTCTAACTTAAGAAGAAATCCTCACTACTGCCGCTAAGGGTTCTATTGCAATGGCAAACAACAATGGGGACAGATGATCCTACACCTGAGGCTCAAAGTAGGCTGAAAACAGCCCAGTCCCTGGCTACATGGACGTTATTGCAAAAAGCTGAGAGGAAAAGAGCCTTTCAGGGAATCACCTTTTTTGAAGAAGGTGTAAGAGTAGGGCACTTACTATCTCTTGTTACTACAGTGCAAAGGGACTCGTCCCATATTTATAAGCTTTGCTCTCAAAATGGGGATTGGGCAGAGTCTACAGGAGAGATTCTGGAGGTTCTGCATTCATTTTATGAGCCACTATACTCTTCAAAGGTTAGACCTCCAGAAGGAGAAATTTAAAATTTCTTAGAAATGACCGGGTTGACTTTTGAAGATGAGAGGATGCAGGAATTAGAAAATGCTCTATCTTCTATGTCGGGTGGTAAAGCTCCAGGTGTAGATGACCCCCCTGCAGAGGTGTCTAAACGTTTTAACAAGGTATTACTCCCAAATTTGCTACAGCTATACAGTGGATATGAAAAGTATTCAGATCCCTTTCAATTTTTCACTTTGTTTCATTGCAGCCATTTGGTAAATTCAAAATAAGTTGTTTTTTTTTCTCATTAATGTAAACTCTGCACCCCATCTTGACTGAAAAAAACAGAAATATAGAAATTTTTGCAAATTTAGTAAAAAAAGAAAGTGAAATATCACATGGTCATAAGTATTCAGACCCTTTTCTCAGACACTCATATTTAAGTCACATGCTGTCCATTTCCTTGTGATCCTCCTTGAGATGGTTTTACTCTTTTATTGGAGTCCAGCTGTGTTTAATTAAACTGATAGGACTTGATTTGTAAAGGCTCACACCTGTCTACATAAGACCTCACAGTGCATGTCAGACCAAATGAGAATCATGAGGTCAAAGGAACTGGTCAATGAGCTCAGAGACAGAATTGTGGCAAGGCGAAGATCTGGCCAAGGTTACAAAAGAATTTTTGCAGTACTCAAGGTTCCTAAGAGCACAGTGGCCTCCATAATCCTTAAGTGGAAGAAGTTTGTGACCACCAGAAGTCTTCCTAGACCTCGCCGTCCAGCCAAACTGAGCATTCGTGGGAGAAGAGCCTTGGTGAGAGAGGCAAAGAAGAACCCCAAGATCATTATGGCTGAGCTTCACAGATGCAGTAGGGAGATGGGAGAAAGTTCCACAAAGTCAACTATCACTGCAGCCCTCCACCAGTCGGGCCTTTATGGCAGAGTGGCCCAACGGAAGCCTCTCCTCAGTGCAAGACATGTGAAAGCCCGCATAGAGTTTGCAGAAAAAAAAACCACCTGAAGGACTCCCAGATTATGAGAAATAAGAATTCTCTGATCTGATAAGACGAAGATAGAACTTTTTGGTGATAATTCTAAGGGTACTGTCACAATTAGCGATGTACCAGCGATATGATGCGGTCAGGATCACTGGTACATCGCTAAGTGGTCGCTAGTGAGCTGCTACACAGGCAGATCTCACCAGCGACATAGCAGCGGTCGGGGTCGCTACTTACGTGTCAGACGAGGCGATCCTGACGTCCTCCCGCCCGCGTCCACGATCGTCTCTCCACAGGAAGCCCAGCAGGAAGCTGACGACGAGAAACAGTCCAGGACGTTCTCGCGCGACCAGCGGGGGAGCGGTCGGAGGTAAGTATCAGACATATCGATATCGCTAGCAATATCGCTATAACGCCACAAAAACCAGTGACGTTAAAGCGATATTGCTAGCAATATCGCTTAGTGTGACAGGCCCTTAAGTGGTATGTGTGGAGAAAACCAGGTACTGCTCATCACCTGCCCAATACAATCCCAACACTGAAACATGATGATGGCACCATCATGCTATGGGGGTGTTTTTCAGCTGCAGGGACAGGACGACTGGTTGCAATTGAAGGAAACATGAATGCAGCCAAGTAGAGAGATCCTGGATGAAAACCTCTTCCAGAGTGCTCTGGACCTCAGACTTGGCCAAAAGTTCACCTTCCAACAAGAAAATGACTCCAAGCGCACAGCTAAAATAACAAAGGAGTGGCTTCAGAACAACTCTGTAAAGCTTGCTTGCAAATAGAATTTCTCTGGTTAGCCAATAAAGGTATCACACCTTGAATACTTTTCTCAATTTTTGGGGGGGACATAAGTATTTACATCATTCCCAAGAAGACTCATGGCTGTACTAGCTAAAAAGGTGCTTCTACTCAATACTGAGCAAAGGCTCTGAATACTTATGACCATGTGATATTTCAGCTTTTCTTTTTTAATAAAGTTGCAAAAATTTCTACATTTGTGGGTTTTTTTTTAAGTCAAGATGGGGTCCAGAGTGTACATTAATGAGAATAAAATGGCTGCAGTGATACAATGACCATGTGATATTTCAGCTTTTCTTTAATAAAGTTGCAAAAATTTCTATATTTGTTTTTTTTTATGTCAAGATGGGGTGCAGAGTGTATATTAATGAGAAAAAAAATGGCTGCAATGAAACAGTGAAAAATTTAAAGGGGTCTGAATACTTTACGTACCCACTGTACAACCACTCTTTTGCAGCGAGTTTATTATTTCCATCCATGAGAGGCAATTATTACTATTATCCCTAAAAAAGGGAAAGCTTCCGGAGTCATATAGACCTATTTCTCTATTGACTGTTGATATCAAAATATTGGCCAAAATATTAGCTAATAGGTTGTCAGGAATTATGTCTATTTGATACATCCAGACCAAACTGGCTTTATGGCCAACAAATCCACAGCAATTAATTTGGGCCACCTTTTTCTGAATATGCAGCTCCCAGCGGATAACATTAGGCATAGAGTAGTGCTGTCGATGGATGCGGCAAAGGCCTTTGATAGCATAGTGGAGCTTTCTCTGAGAGATGTTGAAGAAAATGGGGTTCGGACCCACGTTTATATCATGGGTGCAGTTGCTATACTTCTCCCCTACCGCTAAAATCAAAGCAAACTGTTCCTGATTTATTGCAGTATTTTCATGGCGCGTGAAGTTTTGGCAGGAGGCTAGGTTATTTCGGCTAAGTGATGGCATCCTTTGTGGCTGTCCTGGATCTTGGACATGTACAAAGTCAGCATGGCATAAAGGTGTCCTATTCCAACGTTTTTGTGCTGTTATTAGTGCAATGGATACTAACGTCACTAACCATTAATTATATTTATTGCATGTCAGGTGTGCAGGTTTCAGAAAATACAGAGCGGAAAGAGAGAAAAGGACTGCCCCTGTCAAGGATACCAATGAAGCTGATGCCCGCCAAGCAAGTGGCATTGCCAATGTTCTAGCAGAATCTTCCCTGGCCGCTGTGGTAGCTCTGGGTACATCTGAGCCGGGCTTGGTGAATCCAGCATTTGATGAAAACGATGATGGTGAGAAAAGAATAGAGGTATAAATGTATGTATGTATGTCCCACAACGCTTTCTACTAAGAGTCTAATTATTCTTGTTTTGAACTTAAAGATCAACCTCACAGGACAAGTCTAGTAGCGGAGACAAGTACAGTAGAGATACATCGCGATGATCCTGAAGAGGAACTGGGCATGCGAATTGTGGGGGGCCGAGACACCCCTCTGGGCAACATTGTAATTCAGGAAGTGCTGAAAGATTCTTTGGTTGCTACAGATGGCCAGCTTATGCCAGGAGACCACATACTGGAGGTGCGATTACTACATGTTCTGCTTAGTTGCAAGGAGATGATCATCTACTTTGTACAAACTGTAGCCTAATCCTCATGTTACATGCCCTAACATGACTTCAGAGATAAGTCTGTCCTTCATATAACATTCCCCACACTGGCCACTAGCCTATTAGTAAGGCTCCCGGTGGCAAATTGGGCTTAGCACTTCACAGGTACACACCACAACTCTCTCCCTCCAAGAATCACAAGGCAAAAATATTGAAGCGAGAAACAAAGCCAACCAGCTCATCTATATGTTCAGACTTGGGGCCCCGTCACACATAGCGACGCACCAGCGATCCTGACGATAAGACCTTGTCAGGATCGCTGGTGTGTCGCTACATGATCGCTGGTGAGCTGCCAAACAGGCAGATCTCACCAGCGACAGGAGGGTAACAAGCGCGCACGTCGCTTAGTTACCCGCTGTGTATGTTAGAAACCAGCGCGCTGGTGCAGGGAGCTGGTAACCAAGGTAAACATCGGGTTTCTAAGCGCCGCGCTGCGCTTAGAAGCCCGATGTTTACCTTGGTTACCAGCTCCCTGCACCAGCGCACTGTAAAATAATGCTTATCCTGTAAAATACTCAGGACTAGTTACCAGATAAAAATGTAGTGGTTTATTTGGATTCTTCCATCCAACAAAAGATTATTACAGAAAACATAAAAAAATAAGTGAAAGATTGTCCATTAGTTCATATCAAAGCAACATGTATTCTTCTTCTCTCCGGGATCCTGAATAGCAAATGGCTGCTGTCTCTCAGTTCGGCTTCTCACATAGCCGTCAAGTAATATCCCAGCTGTCTGTCCATTCAATGCTATATCCGTGCCGAGATGTCATCCTCGCGTCTGTGTCTCATGATGGGGAGGGAGCAAGAGCGCCCTCTACAGTTGGCCATGAATTATATACGTCTCTTAAAGCACGTGGTCTCTACATATATGGAGCTGTCTTTCTACCATGAGCCAAGCTTAAAAATAGCCTATGTCATATAAGCTAAAGCAATCTACAGAACTGGGTGTAATAAGAAATATTTAACGAATTATTAATATTTAACACGCACTGGTTTCTAACGTACACATCGGGTTTCTAAGCGCGGTGCTTAGAAACCCGCTGTTTACCTTGGATACGAGCTGGGGAGCTTGCTGATCACTGCTTTCCCGCCTGCCACATGCAGCAATGCGTGCTGGCCAGCGGGAGACCAACGATCAAAAAAAAGGTCAGGCCATTCGAGCACGATCAGCGATACCCGGCAGGGGGACCGGTCGATGATAGGTGTCACACACAGCAATCTCGCTGGTGAGATCGCTGTTGCGTCACAAAACTTATGACTCAGTACCGATCTCGCTAGCGAGATTGCTGTGTGTGACGGGGCCTTTAGTCTTGAAAAGCCCATAACTGAAGCGATGAGTACATGATATGAGAAAAGTACAGCTGTCCAGCTCAATCCAAATGACATAATGGGATAAAATCATCACTTCTAATTCACACTTTTTAAAAATGATAAAGCACCACATCATGATTAAGAACACACACGGCATTTGAAACATGTTGATGTATTAATTTCCATCCACACTCTGACATGGATTTTCAAAAAGTTTTAATTAAGTGACTGTTTTATGCCATTATCTCATTAGGAAGAAACTGAACATTTTATATATTATTTTCCTTCCAAGGTGTAATTTGTGCTTTTTCAAGGGAACCTATCATGTAAAATAACACTTCCAATCTGCAGATATGGAGTTATTCTGCTGGTTAATAGCTGTCTGGCATGGTGTGGCGCCCACACAAAAAGCACCACTGCCGAGAAGAAACTAACTTTATTCACTCCAGCAGCCTCGCTCGTTCAGTCAAAGGGGTGATGGTGCTGGCGAGGCTTCAGTCACTGCCCTATGCATATAGAGTGGGGGCTGTAACTGCGTCCCAGGCAATGACTGACATCGAACTCAGCATTGCGGCCGGCTATCAGTCAGTGTCTGGAGCGCGGTTACAGGTGCCGCTCTCTGAGCGAGTGCCATTCCTGTGACGGAAAAAGCGAGCCTGCTGGAATAAAGTCAATTACCTCCAGGCAGTGGGACTCTCAGTGCGAGTGCTGCATGTTGTCAGAACACTATTAATCTGCAGATTAATCCCAGGTTAATAGCCTTATTTTACATGACCGTTTTCCTTCAAAGCCATACACCTAACAGATGATATTTTGGCTACTCAGGCTTGGCACATTGTGGGAGCTTGTGTATTATGGCCAAAGTGTTAACAAATATTTTTGCTCTATGCTTTTGGGTAGTCAGAGGGCTTCTTAGGGGGGCATACTTTGAGGATGCAAGGCTCGCCAATGAATTGACTGTCTGCGAACTTGCAGATAATACTTTTCCTCTGTTTCTTTAACTCTTGTACCAGCCACTGGTGCATGTAACAAGTTTCTATCTGTAGTTTGTGGAAACTAGTTAAATATGTTACTAAGTCGTGCAAAGATGAATGCTCCGATGTTACACAACCAGTAGAGTTTTTCTTTTAAGCGTAAACATTTATTGATGTGTTCTCAGAAGAGAAGACTATATGTAAGCGTTACATTTTGCTAGAAAACACCATTCGTGTTATTTTATATGGTTATAATGTGTGGTGGGCAGTTTCTATAGGTTTCAACGCACACTAGTTCTATTAACCCACCAGACTGCTGGGAACGTGGACCATGTGAGCAGGTTGTCCTATTTATCTCACATCCAATAAATAATATACTTTGGCAAGTACATTATTGTAATAAAAAGAAAAGATTAATTTGATTGCTGAAACAATGTGCCAAAAGAGCTCAGCCATTGTATGAGCACACAGAGCAGTCTGCAGGCTCCATAGAAAGTCTGATATTATCACTATAGGACTAGTAATCCTGCTGCCAGGTAGTCCTCCATATTCATGATTTCTCTATAACCTCGCCCACATCACTTACTGTGTACACTTTCATGGGCAGACAGATCCCAATCAGTGGTGTGGGCAGGGTTTTATAGAGCTCAGCATTCTGATTAATGCTGCATCTGCAGCCGTTAAAACAGGGATTTTATCAAAATGACAGCAGGCAAGCCCAATCAGTGACATATCACTTGAATCAGGGTTTCTACCCCTACATTATGATACTCTGAGGTGGACTAGCAAAAACCTGACAGATTTCCTTTAATGTGCAAGCCAGGATTTAAATAGTTCCACACAAGTAGTTTTTGGCAGGTCAAATACATCTGCCTGGAAGCTTCATTTATTCTAAAGAAGAGTAATTTTTCCCCCCTTTAAAGGGGTTGTCCAGCCTTAGGCTACAAGTCTGCAGTCACTGTAAGTGACTTCAGTCTTGTGAATCCTCACATTGTGTGCACTTCACGCTGAGAGGATTCTCCAGTGTTGAGAGCGACCGGTTATTTGACCGTAAGCATGTAATTTGCATACTTCCTGCCACATTCCGACTAGACGTGTCTGGCCCAATACACTTGCATTAATCAAGGCCACACACGTCTAGTCGGCATGTGACCGCATGTATGGAAATCACATGCTTGCAGATATGCTCCCTTGCCGAGACAGTGTGTGTGCGATGTGAGAACTCACAAGCCTTCAGTCACAGACAGTGACTGCAGACTTGTAGCCTAAGGCTGGGCACCTCCTTTAAGATACAGCTATGTGGGATATTCTGTATCTGTTGATTTTGTGGTGAATACACACAGTGTAAATTAAATTCACGCAGATGTGAAGTCTACCATGCCAGTGAATTTATACTGTGAGTTTTCTCTGCAGCATGTGGATGAGAATTCATAAAATCTCATCCAAAGATACTGATAATTTCATAAGGATAAAGAACAAGGTACTCGGGCTGGAATTTCTGGACAGAAGATCCGCTTCTTTCCACATCATGTAAACGTGCCGCTTATGAGTATTTTCGCTGCTTTTTTTAAACATGACCATTCCTTGTTAGTTTTTTAGGTATGGTGCATTGTATATGACAGTAATTCCCTTTGCCAGGCCTTGAGACAGTAATATCAGCATAGATTACGTTCATCAGCTGCATTTATGCGATGGGTGTAACAACAAAAACTCCTTTAGGCACTATTTAGGGAGGTTTGCGATATGTCACTTGGCAGTAATGAGATTCATACCTCCAGCCAGGTATAATTGTATATTTAATTAATCTCTCATGAGGTAAGGTGCTTGTTGATGACAGATGGTTTATAAGGTATATGATATACACTTGTATGTAGGAGCAGAGACAAATGAACATGATGCGTGGAGATGACACATATTTGACTGTATTATCATACATAATGAGTGGGGAACAGCAATGTGAGTCTGGCACCAGCACAACATCTCATTGATTAACTTTCAAAAGATGATCTAGAAATAATTCTGTCTGGGGGAAAAAAGTTAATAAACAACATGTCATCTGGTCTGTTTGGTGAAAGTTAATGAAAACTAAAGGCCCCGTCACACATAGCGACTTACCAGCGATCCCGACACCGATATCAAGGTGTCAGGATCGCTGGTGAGCTGTCACACAGACAGCTTCACCAGCGATCAGCACAGCGATGCCGAGCGTGCGGCATCGCTGGCCATCGCTGTAAAAAATAATAAAAAAAATTAAAAATATAGTTATTCTCACCTTCCGACGTCCTGTGCAGTCATCTTGCCTCTCTCCACGCTCCGGCCCCAGTGATCCTTTGCATGAATGACCGCGAGACTTTGTTATCCCTCGAGACCGTGACATCTCGCGGTCATTCGTGCAAAGGATCACTGGGACTGGAGTGTGGAGAGAGGCAAGATGACTGAACAGGACGTCGAAAGGTGAGAATAACTATATTTTTTATTTTTTTTATTATTTTTGACAGCTGATTGCTGGTCTCCCGCCTGTCACACACAGCGATGCGTGCTGGCCAGCGGGAGACCAGCGACCAAAGAAATGTCCAGAGGTTTCTTCCAGCGATCAGCGATACCGGCAGGGGGGCCCTCGCTGATCGCTGTCACACACAGCGATCTCGCTGGTGAGATCGCTGTTACGTCACAAAAGTTGTGACTCAGCAGCGATCTCGCTACCGAGATCGCTTAGTGAGACGGGGCCTTAAGTTGGGAAACAGTGGCATAACTAGAGTCCTCCAGTCAGAATTAAGATTCTGCTTGGACTACACTTAAAAAGATTTCTGTAAAATAATAAAATATATATTACCGTACTTAACGACGCCCCATCACTCTTGTCTCATGGATTTCTGTACATTGTTGATCTCAATCAGTGTTCCCCCAACTCCAGTCCTCGAGCCACCAACAGGTGTCGTTTAAAGGATTTCCTTAGTATCGCCCAGGTGGTGGAATTATTGCCTGTGTAGGTGAGCATATCTCACATGTGCAATTTTAAGGGAAATCCTGAAAACATGACCTGTTGGTGGCTCTTGAGGACTGGAGTTGGGAAACACTGATCTAGATGGACATTTGACTGCTGCATTCTTTCGCTGGCCGCAGCAGCGAGCAATGGTAGCACATTAAGAATGAATAAATAAAAATCTCAGTTCTTTTATTTAATACAATTGACATATTCTGGAAAAGCCTTACTTCTACAGGTCGCTAGTAATGATGAGCGAGTTTTCCCGAACATGCTTGGGTGTCCTCCGAGTATTTTGGCGTGCTCGGAGATTTAGTTTGTGTCGAAGTAGCTGCATGATTTTCTGCTGCTAGACAGCCTGAATACATGTGGGGATTTCCTAATAAACAGTCATTCCTCACATGTATTCAGGCTGTCAAGACGCCGCAAATCATGCAGCTGCCTCGACACAAACTAAATGTCCGAGCGCTCCAAAATACTCGGAGGACATCCGAGCATGCTCGGGAAAACCCGAGCAATGAGTACACTCGCTCATCACTAGTCACTAGTTGTTAATAAAGCCTTGTTGCATTTTCAGGTTAATGGAATGAATATCAGTAATGTGTCCCACAGCCAAGCAATTGCCTTACTCCGGCAGCCTTCCTCTGTGTTCTACGTCACTGTCCTACAAGAGAAGGGTTTCTCTCAAAGATCTCAACGAGCAGAGGGAACCACCACAGCCAGTGTCTGCAAAGAAGTGATCCAAGTGACCCTACTGAAGCAGGATCGAGCGGAGCCTCTAGGGATCAAGTTGGTTAGGAAGACAGAGGAGCATGGTGTTTTTGTTCTGGATTTATTAGATGGTGGTCTGGCTTCAAAAGATGGAAGGCTAAAGTGTAATGACAAGGTCTTGTCCATTAATGGTCATGATCTCCGTCATGGGACTCCTGAGACGGCAGCGCAGATTATCCAGGTAACCCAGCCTACATTATCTGTACATCATAGCTATGATGGTGGGCTAAAAGAAAACAAGGTTTCTCATGTTTGATCAAATGGCACAAATATGAAATTAAAGTTAGTAAAGCGATTAAAGAAAACCATCCATGATATAAGGACATCCATGTGATACCCTTTTAGAGTTACATTGGTGGGATATGGGAGGGGGGTAAATAAAACTACTGTAGCTAAAGAAAACTCCATATCCCAAAGTGTTAAAAAGGAGATCTGAAACAAATGTTTTCTCTAAAGATACATGTGTCATGCTCCCTCTCAGCTGGGTAGCCATTTTGAAAAGTTTCACTAATGGCTAGAGTTGAGCGATACCGTCCGATACTTCAAAGTATCGGATCGGAATGGATCGGCCGATCTTAAAAAAAAAAAAAAGTATCGGTATCGCCGATTCCGATACCGGAAGTCCCATTCAAGTCTATGGGACTTCCGGTATCGGAATAAGAAAAACCCTATTTTTGCCATGTACAGCCTCTCTGGGGTCTGTACGGGCCTTTCGGGGGGCTGTGCAGGCTCCGGTGGTCTGTGCCGGCCTGCCGGGGGGCTCTGACGGCCTGCCGGGGGGGGCTGTGCAGGCTCCGGTGGTCTGTGCCGGCCTGCCGGGGGGCTGTGCCGGCCTGCCGGTGGTCTGTGCAGGCTTCGGGGGGCTGTGCCGGCCTTCCGGGGGGCTGTGCCGGCCTGCCGGGGGGCTGTGCCGGCCTGCCGGGGGGCTGTGTAGGCTTCGGGGGTCTGTGCAGGCATCGTCCGATGGGACTACAAGTCCCATCGGGCGATGCCTGCTACAATGACAGTGATTGACACATTAGCCAATGATGGGACAGTAGTAGTCCCATCATCCGGCTAATGTGTTGAATGTAAAAAAAAAAAAAAAAAAATTACATGCTACATACATGCTACATACATACAACATGCATACTACATATATACTACATGTAACATACATACTACATATATACTACATGCATACTACATACATGCTACATACTACATACATGCTACATTCATACTACATATATACTACATGCATGCAACATACATACTACATATACTACAGGCATGCAAAATACATACTACATATATACTACATGCATACTACATATATACTACATGTAACATGCATACTACATATATACTACATGTAACATACATACTACATATATACTACATGCATACTACATACATACTACATACATGCTGCATGCTACATGCATGCTACATGCATGCTACATGCATGCTACATGCATGCTACATGCATGCTACATGCATGCTACATGCATGCTACATGCATGCTACATACAATACATTCATACAATACATACATAGACATACAGTACATATAACAGAGTAACATACTTACCAATACTTGTCACATTGTTCCCCGAAGCCATTGTCGTGTACGGAATAAATATTAACATAACAAACCACAAAAATACTCACCCATGATCCGAAGCAGTCCACGAGTGTGTCCCACGACGATCTTGGGTAGAGAACTGCAGCATCAGCTGATGCTTGCGCTCTCTACGGGCTGCAGGAATCCAATGACGGAAGGTAGGTATCCTTCCGCACTGTATTCCTCCGCCACTTAAAAAAAAAAAAGTCCCTAGTCTCACTTTATGCCATTGCTGCGTGGGATTCCCACGCAGCAATGGCATAAAGTGAGACTAGGGACTTTTTTTTTTAAGTGGCGGAGGAATACAGTGCGGAAGGATACCTACCTTCCGTCATTGGATTCCTGCAGCCCGTAGAGAGCGCAAGCATCAGCTGATGCTGCAGTTCTCTACCCAAGATCGTCGTGGGACACACTCGTGGACTGCTTCGGATCATGGGTGAGTATTTTTGTGGTTTGTTATGTTAATATTTATTCCGTACACGACAATGGCTTCGGGGAACAATGTGACAAGTATTGGTAAGTATGTTACTCTGTTATATGTACTGTATGTCTATGTATGTATTGTATGAATGTATTGTATGTAGCATGCATGTAGTATATATGTAGTATGTATGTAGCATGTAGTATGTATGTAGCATGCATGTAGTATATATGTAGTATGTATGTAGCATGTAGTATGTATGTAGCATGCATGTAGTATATATGTAGTATGTATGTAGCATGTAGTATGTATGTAGCATGTAGTATGTATGTAGCATGTAGTATGTATGTAGCATGTAGTATGTATGTAGCATGTAGTATGTATGTAGCATGTAGTATGTATGTAGCATGTAGCATGCATGTAGCATGCATGTAGCATGTATGTAGTATGTATGTAGCATGCATGTAGTATATATGTTGTATGTAGTATGTATGTAGCATGTATGTATGTAGCATGTAGCATGCATGTAGCATGCATGTAGCATGCATGTAGCATGCATGTAGCATGCATGTAGTATGTATGTAGCATGCATGTAGTATGCATGTAGCATGCATGTAGTATGCATGTAGCATGCATGTAGTATGCATGTAGCATGCATGTAGTATGCATGTAGCATGCATGTAGCATGCATGCAGTATGTAGCATGTATGTAGTATGCATGTAGTATATATAGTATGTATGTTACATGTAGTATATATGTAGTATGCATGTTGCATGCATGCAGTATATATGTAGTATGTATGTTGCATGCATGTAGTATATATGTAGCATGAATGTAGCATGTATGTAGCATGTATGTAGCATGCATGTAGTATGCATGTTGCATGTAGTATATATGTAGTATGTATGTTACATGTAGTATATATGTAGTATGCATGTTGTATGGATGTAGCATGTAATTTTTTTTTTTTTTTTTTTACATTCAACACATTAGCCGGATGATGGGACTACTACTGTCCCATCATTGGCTGTGTCAATCACTGTCATGGTAGCAGGCATCGCCCGATGGGACTTGTAGTCCCATCGGACGATGCCTGCACAGCCCCCCGGCAGGCCGGCACAGCCCCCCGGCAGGCCGGCACAGCCCCCCGGCAGGCCGGCACAGCCCCCCGGAGCCTGCACAGCCCCCCGGCAGGCCGGCACAGCCCCCCGGCAGGCCGGCACAGCCCACCGGAGCCTGCACAGCCCCCCGGCAGGCCGGCAGAGACCCCCGGAAGGCCCGAAATGACGGCGCATCATGATGCGCACACACCGCGCATCACGATGACGTCAGGCTGTCAATCAACTTTGAACTTCCGATTCCGATACCGACATCCGATATTGAAAAAATATCGGATGTCGGTATCGGAATTCCGATACAGCAAGTATCGCCGATACCCGATACTTGCGGTATCGGAATGCTCAACACTTCTAATGGCCCATTTAGGCAAGCTAATAATTGGCAAATGAGCGTGCACAAACATCAGCCTGTCTGAAAAGGCTAGCATTCATTTTGGAAAAAAAAAAGCGCAAAACTCTTGTTCGTTAGGTGCAATGATTTTTTTTTAATGCCAGCCTAAAAATCATTGTTCTCGACAGTAAATTGTCCCCTGTAAACCGGACATGTTCTGCCGAGAATAAACTCTATGCACACAAAATGATCACATTATTGTTCTGTGCACATAATGTTTGTTGGAAGTGTATAAGCAGGCCAGTAAGTGACTGGTCCAAATGAACAGCCTGGATTGGCCCAACTAAAAGGACCATAAGTGTCCTGTTTCTGAGAAGCCTTGGTGGGTAACAATCCTTTTCACAGGTATAGACAAACTGTAAGGGTAACTTGTGTTGCATTGCACTCCATCACAGATACTGGCCCAAGTAAAGTATCATTTATAGCTGCTTCTATTTACAATGTCCTACATAATTTTGCATTGTTGTATAAAAGTGAATTGTTTACCTTGTTTATGTAACTTCAGAATGACATCATCTTGTCATCTTTTAGATGAGTGAGGCACGGGTTAACTTTGTGGTCCTTCGGCAAAGTATCCTGCAGGCTATGGAAGTAAATGAAGAAGGAACTTCATCCGGAAGCAGCAGCAGTAGCAATGGGGAAAGCCCTGTCCAGGCACGCAAGAGGCCAAGTGTACATCCATGTAGAAGGAAATCCACACAGAGGGTGAGTTATAATTTCTAAGTAGTTTGCCACAGTAGGACCAGATGGTTACATTTACTGGCTTTAAGGAACTGGTTGAAAGCTAAATTCAATTATGTCTTGTTTTTAAGAAGCCAGCTAAAATAGATGATCAAAATGGTTTTCTAGAACTGCGGTATTGCGGACCTATCCTTAAGATAGGTCATCAATATGAGATTGTCTGAGTCCCATATCAGTACATCGCCACTTATCAGCTGTTTACAGATCCTGGGACGGCTGAATGTGGACAGTGTGCAGAACCAGAACAGCACAGGTCTGCTTACTTACTATGTACTGGCCGTTCACGGGTGCTGCAGCTCAGCTCCAATTGAAGTAGATAGGAGCTGATTTACCAAACAATAGCGAGTACATAGTGTGCCAACTTATGCTGTTCTAGCTTTGTGCACTGCTTATATCTGGTTTCTGTGAGAGCTATATTAGCTGATCAGTTGGGGTTGTCAGACTCCTATCAAACTGCTGTTGATGGCCTGTGTTTAGGATAGGTCATCTATCTCATGGTTCTGGGCCAGCAGCCACAGACTACTGACATGGCCAGTGGACTATAGTCCTTTTGAATATGTTTTCTCGATTCTAGAAAACAGATTTTACTTTTTTTTTTTATCAAGATACATTGCCTCTTATTTTTTGGAGGTGTCTGGTATGGCCGCTCGGCTCCATTTTCTTAAAGCCATATCGGTTTAATTTGTTTCCTCTCCTAACTTATGCCACCACAATAATATTAGATTCTCAATGAGTTCCATTAAAATCAGCAAAATTAGATATGTCAACAAAAATTACCTTAAAAAGGATGGGGCTCCAGGTAAGTGACCTGTTGGTAAAGTGAAACTTCATGATATTAACGTAGGTCTGTGATGACCTTCATATTATACTGGATAGTATTTGTTTTGTTTAACATAGAGAATATACATTGTGTTTTGTCCTTTGCATTAAATATAGGACCAACCACAAGCAAGTTTGTTAATGGAGAAAATAGTCACTCTTAAAAAAGAGCCAAGGGAATCTCTGGGGATTACCATAGGAGGAGGACGAGATCATAAAAACAAACTCCCCATCTATGTCTCCAGTGTTCAGCCAGTGGGGTGTCTCTTCAGAGATGGCAGAATCAAGAAAGGTAATATCCTCTCTTTATATGCACAAATAGAAAAAAGTAGGTCAAAGAAAAATGACAGACCATTCATTATATATAGAAGTTGCGTAAGCATTCACCATTTCTTCAGGAGAATACTGTCTGCACTGCTTACTGCCAAAGAAGATTCCAACTTACTTAAAGTTGTTTTCCAATCAAAAGCTATTGATGATTTTGTCTTAGGGCGCATTCAGACGTCCGTACAAAATAGTCTGATATCGGACTGTAATGCACAGACTGGCCGTGGGTATCCCGACCTGAGTGTGACCCACTCCAATCCGTTTATTCGATATGATTTCAGACCGATTTGTACGGATGTCTGAATGTGCCCATATGATATCACATATGGATATAAACACCTTCAAAAGAATAGGAGATGTTCTTCAGTACATGGCAGTGCCTGCTACACATTTAATGGAGCTGCGCTTCGCAGCTCTATTCCACATGTTTACGTGTCTTTTTTTCTCCTTCTTACAGGTGATGTACTTCTCAGCGTCAATGGGGTAGACTTGACTTGTCTAAGTTATTTGGATGCTGTGTCTGCACTAAAGTCCAATGCTGCATCACACACTGTGCTCCTGAAAACCCTGGAATTAGTAGTAAACGAGAGACATGGAGAGACTACGGAAGGTGGTGTTGAAGTAACAAGAGATCCTGGGGGTATCTGGTCTCCTCTGTGGGTCCACTGGTTTCATCTTCCTAGGTAAGTAGTGATCACTTTTAATAATACTGTATATATTTGTTTCAGTGGCAGCAGAACTTGTGTAACCAGTTGGGGTGTTTTTGCATTGCGTTCGTGGGTCCTGTAGGGCCAGATGTCCGAGCCCCCTGGCAAAACTGGGTTCAGACATATGCACCGAATGGGCTATAGATTATAATCATGCGGATAGAGCGAACTTTTGCTTTGCTGTGTATTGTTTTCTGGACTGTACACCTACAGGGGGCGGACAACTGGACATATTAGACTGCATCTGAGTGTCCCATCTCCTGTATGTGTATGCTTATAAAAATGGTGCACGTAAACCCTATTCTGTGATTGGGGGGCATTCGGACGTATGCCCCGACAGGAACTATGAATGTAATGTGAAAGTACCATTAGTACACCGCAAATAATCTCTGTAGCTGTCTCTCCATTACTTTTGGTATCATTCTTGCTTTTATTATATTTATTAAACCTAAAATGTTTGATATTGCTTGCATCTAACAAAAAATATGTCTCCTCCTGTTCACAGCTCCCTGCACTGGTGTCGGCACATTTCACTACGGAAGAGTACCTTTGAAAGCTGGGGGTTCAGCATTGTTGGAGGTTATGAAGAGACCAAGGGAAATCAACCTTTCTTCATCAAAACAATAGTGCCTGCCACTCCGGCTTTTTTCGATGGACGGTTAAAGTAGGTCAAATGTGTATATACTGGTTTGAAAGCATTTTTACATGTTGCAATTGCACTTTCTTTTTTTTTTTACGTTAGTTTGTTAGTTTACTCATAAGTAATTGCCATAAATGTCTGATAGAAGCAAGGCCAATCACTGCTACCTGCATCTAATCACCTTTATGAAGCCGCATAATACCCAATCTCATAGGCATATATGCTGGTGTTCTGATTAGGAGACCCAGAACTTGCAAGCATAAACCAGAAAATAAGTCTCTGGTCTCATTCAGATGTCTGTGTTGCACATACTTGTTGTATCCGTGCAAAAAAGAAAAGAATACAACAAGTACCCATTATAATCTATGATGCTGTTCAAATGTCCGTTTTCCAGGAAGTCCCTCCTGACAGCACCATGGAGGACGTCCTCCTCCTCCTTATAAGGACAGGAAAGCACACGAGAGGTTAAAAGGTCTCACCCCGCCCCACTACCCTCAGTGTTTTTGCCTGCATGGAGGGACACATCAGAGCAGCAGCAATAGCCGCTTACTGGGGGATTGTGCGGCTTGTCCAAGATCCTTCCCCCCCGTCAAGTGGCCCAGGGCCAGAACGCCCCAGTGGGGAGACCCTCTGTCTCAGAAACCAGTCGAGCGGACGTGATCCTGGGTGAGCCGCTCCTCTCGGTGGGAGGCTCTCGGCTCAGAAGTTGGCTGGCAGGCTTCTTCCGGAAGTTGTGCTCCGGAAAGACATCGCACTTACGGTGACGTCACTGACAGCGTCAGAAGTCTGCGTGCGTTCCAGGAGTAACGCGGAATAATACCGAGACCAGACTGAGTTCCTGGATCTCGCAGGATGTACGGTGGCAGCATGGAAGAGCCGGGCAAGATGGACCAGGACGATGGGGTAAGTGCGCTGTGCACAGAAGATCCCCAGCACCCGGCGGTCACTTATAACCTGTCCTCAGCACTATCCTCAACACATAGCCGCTAATTAGTCCCTCTCTTGCAATATGCAGGACAAGGGAGCCCCAGCTACGCCCAAGCGGGCGGACAAAGCCTCATCAAAATCCAAGCAATGCCCCGTTTGCCATACGAGACTCCATGACACCTATAACAGGACCCTCTGTGACGTCTGTACAGCCAAGATTGTAGGTGAGGAACAGCCATCCCTTTTATCGGAAATGAGGTCCCTCATCTGGGAGGAAGTGCAGGCCTCTATATCTAGCCTCTCTCATCCACAGCCTCCCAGTCCAGGACCGTGTTCTAAGAGGCCTAGGTGGGAGATGGGGCAAAGCTCTGAGGATGGATCCCAACCCCTGGAATCTGACCAGGAGGAAGAGGGCGAAAGTTTGACAGAGAGTCAGGAACGGGGCAGAAGATACCTATTTTCTGCTGAGGATACAGACAAGTTGGGACAGGCAATGAGAGATACAATGCAATTGGGAGAGGTCTCAAAGCCACAGTCCAGACAGGACTTAATGTTCGGGGGCCTTAGAGCACAAAGACAGCGGGTATTCCCAATAAGCGAGCACATATGGGCAATGGTGCTGGAGGGAATGGGAAGATGCAGAAAAGCGGCTGGTGTTGTCCCAAGACTTCAAAAGTAGTCTCCCCTTTGATCCAGAAGACATAACAGTCTTGGAGGAAATTCCCAAGATTGATGTGCCAGTGGCCAAGATGGCGAAGAAAACCTCTATCCCATTCGAGGACTCTTCAAGCCTAAGAGACCCAATGGACAGAAAGGCTTGCGTCCGGTGACCGCAATTCCACTCGAGTTCTGCAGAGAGACAGATGATGCCCTTATCCCCAGCGGCAAGTAAATCACTACACTGGTGGACTCAACCCAGAAATCTGCAGTTGGGCATCCAGTGGATCGCCTCCCCATGCGTGGTAATCACCACAAATGCCTGCACCATGGGCATAAGGTACTGATTGGGAGCATTTTGGGTATATTTTGAATATGTATTCTGTCTCTAAGTGACATATACAAGTATTTATGATCATTTGCCATTGAGCATATATTATTGATCTATTTATTTCTAATTGTTGATACATGTTTGATTATTCTACTATTTGCATTGGCACTTTGTACGTTTGTATGCCCCAGCCCCTCCATGATTGGTCTATCTGCATTTGCACTTTGCATTTATATGCATGACATTTGGTGCTGTTGTGTTTACCACCTTTTTATGAATACTTCTTCTGCATTTGCACTTTTATACTTACATCTGCATTGCACTTTGTATTGCCAAATGCCCTAGTTTATTTTTGATTACATGTGCATATATAAAGATTTTACGCACTTATTTATTTTAGTGGCTTATTAATTTCTTTCGTAGGATATCTTGGTCTATGAATGTATAAAACCACACTATATGTATGTGCAATATATCGGTGCAATTGATTCCGAGTGTTGCGCCCTCTCTTTTGGTATTTTTGTTCCCACCACTTCTTTTAGCTAATTGTATTTTGTGAATAAAATTTATTTTATTTTGAATATTGGATGCCTCTTTCGGTTTCTTTCGTAGTAGATTATCCTAATTTCCGATTTGTCCTTTTCCCCTTATATTGTCCATTGGTGCACTGAATGAGTTGACTATATTTAACGATACCATGTATATTTTCATTTGATATGCACTCTTTGCCTTGGAATTTTGTTGAATTTCAGGTTTAATAAGGGACTTAGATCCAGCACTCTAAAAGTTCAGTTATCTGCTTTGAGCAGTTACTTTGATTATCTCCTGGCCTCTCACCCATGGATAATACAGTTCATCAGAGCAGTACAGAGATTGCGCCCTACAATTAGGCGGATGATACCCCCTGGGATTTAAAGCTGGTCCTTAGGTCTCTATGTAGAGATCCTTATGTCCCTGATGAACAAATGCCCATCTCAACCCGAACGTTACCACAGCTAAACGGGTGGGGAAAATCTGTTTAGAATTTTTTTTTTTTTAGTAGACTTGACCTGCAATTGTATTGCAGTATATGTAAAAAATAATCACAGAAGGACTAAGATTGCAGCCATTGGGACTTTTAGCAGATGCTTGCCTGTCATGACAACCTATTGGCTTACAAGGATTTGATGGGGGTAGATGTGTGCATCAATGCCAAAGTCAGTGATGGCAGCATTTGTGATTAACCTGCAGTGATCAGCGCTAGCTCCAGTCACTGCTGTTACAGGCAAATGTCTGCAATGTAATGTAGCCAGCATTTTCCAGCTAAGGTGCAGGTTCAGCTTTTGATATTTCATCCTATGTTGGCAAAGTATTAATAGAAGAATATTGGTAGAATTTCTTCTAGTTTTGAAACCTCTATTGCAGACATTTTTTCTGATGCAGCGCTTTATAGACCTAATAATCACTGTCCCCACTGGGGCTCACAATATAAATTCCAGCATGTGTTTGGGCGTGCCTGGAGATCATACAAATTCTGTGCAGACATTGCCCTTGGTGGGATTTGAGCCCTTTATCCACTTTGTGTTACCCATGCTGTCTGTAATAAGAGGACTAACCTTTCACTCTGTTCTCTCTCTAGGTGTGGAGATGAGATAGTTGAAGTAAATGGAGTGTGTGCCATTGGCATGAGCAATGCACAGCTGATTCCAATGTTAAAAGAGCAGAAGAACAGAGTCACGCTGACAGTCGTCTCCTGGCCTGGAAGTCTGGTGTGATTGTGGAGTGCATACTTCTTGTTTGGAAAATCTTGGAGCCTTTTGCACAACTTTCAACTGGACTCTTTTTACCTTTTCATTTTCTCTTGAAGTTCTTATCACTCTCTATTTTTTTCATCAGCTTTAAAATGTAGATATTTGTACCATAAAATGAAAGTGTCCATAATCCTGGGTGGATCAGAGGTGATTGGTGCAGCAACACAATTCATTGATCCAATTTGCAGCAATGATCGTGTAGCATTTTGAGATATGACATCTCATGTTGATTTTGCACTTACACTAACACTCAGCCATGCTTGCCTTTCTATTATCTTAAATAGCTGACGTTTACTGTTAAATTGTGATTTTAAATTATTATTGCCTTTCATTTAAAGAGAATCTATCACAAAAGGGCACATTATTTAATAAAAAGGTATATCCTGGAGTAACCTGTTAACATCTGCATCCACTGTAGCTCCTTACATAACTTGTAAGAGAGGCTAGGGGTAGAGTCAGACAGGGAACTTGACACTGGGTCAAAACGGGCCAGTTTTTTCCCCTTATTTTATTCCCACTACTTACGAAGTATATTGTCTTGTTCATTTGAATCTGCCATATGGTTCCAGAGATATGGGCCTTTCAGTTAGTGCTAATTTTTGTCTTTAACGTGACTCACAGGATTCTTTGGGGTATGTCTTTATGGTGTGTTGCGTAACTATCCTATGAGCATCACCCCCCCCCCCCTTAGTAAAGACCATAAAAATTAGTACCAAATGAAATGGCCCATACCTCAGAAACCAAATGGCGGAATTACAAAAAAACGCCTACGGAAAGGGAGCAGTGTACATAAAATCAGGGGACAAATTGGTCACTTTTGACCTGTTGAGAGTTCTTTGTTAAACATGTAAATGCTGCAATTCACACTTGTTACAAAAATAAACTCCCAATGTACAATACATAATTATTAAATAAGAGCCCTGCTGTGTAAGTACCACTTAATATCACCATCAGCTCTTAATAATGGGCCCTTAATATTGGTCAGGGATGTCGGTCTGCTCTGATGGCAGATTAGCCCTAATAAGCCATGCTCCATCTTGCACAATATAGCAACAACCTGCCATGGCAGATGTGTGTTTTATGTTGGAAAGATAAAGTGATTGTATATTAGGCTATTTGTGGTGACTTATGGTGTAATTGATCATTATACTCAGGCCTGCAGTATCATTACATGAATTATTCTGATAGCAGATAATTGTAAATCCATCAGATGGGGTCCCAACCTCTCATAGTGACTCCTGAGCAGACTGTTCTGTATAAGATGCATATCTTTTCATTCACATTAAGTGGTAAAAAAAAGTGACCCACTGTAGAGCTCATATTGGAAATCATTACTGAAATAAAGTTTTAGTCTAAGGTTAAGTTCCCACGATGAGTTTTTGATGCATATAGTCACTTCACCAAAATCGTATAGTCTCACAGTTCCAGCAACTTGGATGGGATTTATAGAAATCTCATACCTATGGGGTTTTTTTTTAACTCTGCATAAACTGAAGTTGTGGATTTGAAATACGCACCACAAATGTTTCTTGCTGGTAATGCTGAGTTTTATATGCAGATTTGCATCAGATCTGGAAAATGCATAGATATCTACTGTTTCTTCTGCAGAAATGCATTTAAAAGAGCATGTAAGCTGTAATACCAGGAAGTATCAAAGTTTTAAAACATGAAATACCAAAAAGACAAATGTAATCAATTTACATGCATTTTTATGTGATGGGTGTGGTAATGCTTCAGGTAATCTTTAATCATCAAAACTCACCAAATCCTTATCATGGGAACATAGCTCAAGGGTGGGTTTACACTTGCCAGTGGTTTGGAGGACTCAAAGGGGGAAAAAAAAGTTACAATTAGACAAGACTGCAACTGTTCTTGTGCAAACTGTGGCAAAGATTGCTCCAAAATAGGCATGTGTAAACGAACTGGTCCTGATTCACAATTCTTCAACCTCAGGAACATTGAATTATAAAAAAAAAATGATCGTTTGTAAATTGTGAAATAAAGTTTGGATACAAAAGTTGTAGTTGGTAAATACTATGACTGACTATGGCATGAAGTGACTCATTGGAATGTTGGGATCTTGATTTACGAGTGGCCACCCCTGCCCAGCACAGGGCACTTGCTGCACTACATACAGAGCAACAATCTGGTGAGACACATCCCCTTTCATTTAAAGCTTATTTACAGCTGCTTATGTACAAGAAATTGACCAATGTAAATGAAAACTAGGATTTTATTATTGTGTCTGTAAATGTATTTCAGCCTGACACTTGTATTTACAACCACCATTAACATTGATGATCCGTTCTATTAGAAAACGTGGCACCGGCATAGCTCACGTGCCCACAACATGACCACTGTATAATGGTCAAGGAATGGTTAAACAAGATCTGTCATTTGCAGTGTGTCATTTTTCTCTTATATCTAGCACCTTCAATTCTGAGAGAGACCCCTTTTGTGCCTAGTTTGCAAATCCAGTCTTGTTAGCTAAGTGGGTGTGATTCTCAGCTCATTTAACATCTTGAGGAATATCATGCCCACTAGGCTAACAAGACTAAGTTAACATTTAAGAAATAATAGACTTGAGCTTAAAAAAACAAACAAAAACCTATTTATTACAAGTAACAGGTTCTTGTTATAGGGATTCTTCCAACACACACTGACTGTGGGAGGTGTATAGGATTGTCCCCACCATGATGAACTGAGCACCTTTACTTGGTTTGAACAGTCATTCTGTGCTGACAGAGGCCCTTTAAAGGCTCTGGGTGCTCATCTTTTTATGGGGGGGTTGAGGCCATTATTACTACATTTCCTTTAGGGCCTAGGGTCTATATACATTGCTCAAAAAATAAAGGGAACACAAATACCACATCCTAGATATCTTTGAATGAAATATTCCAGTTGCTAATTTTTATTCATTGCATAGTGGAATGTGTTCAGAACAATAAAACAACAATTATCAATGTAAATCAAAATGAATATCCCATGGAGGTCTGGATTTGGAATGATACTCAAAATTAAAGTGGAAAATAAAGTTGCAGGCTGATCCAACTTCAGTGGAAATGCCTCATGACAAGGAAAAGATGCTCGGTATTGTGTGTGGCCTCCACGTGCCTGTATGACCTCTGTACTGTACAACGGCTGCCTCTGGCAAGCACATGGAGGGCTGTGTGGCCCTCCAAAGAAATTCCACCCCACACCATTACTGATCCACTGCCAACCCAGTCATGCGGAAGGATGTTGCAGGCAGCAAATCGCTCTCCACGGCGTCTCCAGGCTCTGTCATGTCTGTCACATGTGCTCAGTGTGAACCTGCTTTCATCTGTGAAAACCACAGGGTGCCAATGGCGAATTTGCCAATCCTGGTGTTCTGTGGCAAATGTCAAGCGTCCTGCACAGTGTTGGGCTGTGAGAACAACCCCCGTCTGTGGATGTTGGGCCCTCAGCCTATCCTCGTGGAGTTGGTTTTTAACAGTTTGTGCAGACATGCACATTTGTGGCCTGCTGGAGGTCATTTTGTAGGGCTCTGGCAGTGTTCCTGTTTCTCCTTGCACAAAGGAGGAGGTAGTGGTCCTGCTGCTGGGTTGTTGCCCTCCTACGGCCCCCGCCACGTCTCCTGGTGTACTGGCCTGTCACCTTGTAGCGTCTCTGGACACTACGCTGACAGACACAGCAAACCTCCTTGCCACAGCTCGCATGGATGTGCCATCCTGGATGAGCTGCACTACCTGACCAACTAGTGTGGGTTGTAGAGTCCATCTCATGCTACCACGAGTGTGAAAGCACAACCAACATTCAAAAGTGACCAAAACATCAGCCAGAAAGTATTGGTACTGAGAAGTGGTCTGTGGTCCCCACCTGCAGAACCACTCTATTGTGTGTCTTGATAATTGCCAATAATTTCGATCTGTTTATTCCATTTGCACAACAGCATGTGAAATTGATTGTCAATCAGTGTTGCTTCCTAAGTGGACAGTTTGCTTTCACAGAAGTTTGATTTACTTGGGAGTTATATTCTGTTGTTTAAGTGTTCCCTTTGTTTTTTTTGAGCAGTGTAGAATGTACACTTGAGCTGCATGTGTCCTATCTGTGACTGGCTTGTCCTGTATGTTTCTATAGTGTGGATGCAGTGTCTTGTAGGGGAGTGTCACACTAGCAGCTTGTGTGCAGGCTATGTCCTATATTTACCTATGGGGAAGGACTTCAGAGTCACCTTTACGGGTAGACCCCAGTCCTACACTGTTCACAGGTTTGGCTTGATCACTGGAGATTATTTCTATGCTAGAACCGGAATATAGATTTTGGGTCGTAGATGAAGAAACAGTTTGCATGTGTGAGCATAATTCCTACCTCCTGCTCATTGTTGATCTATACATCATCATGGGAAAAAGTGCAGCTCCTGAACAGACTACTGCATCATCCTTCATATAGTGGAGTCTACCAGCCATTACATAATGTATTAACTATATGCTTTTTTTGGTGGACCGACTCGTTCCTCTGCATCTGGTACCTGTTTACAGCAAAAGCAGGAATAGCTAAACACTGACACTAAAGCAGCTGTTTTGCCTGAAGCCCTTACTACTTTGTTTTAAGGATTACAATAAATAATGTGTATCATCTGGCGTTTATATACCGGTATTTTTTTTTTTACTCCACAGCCAATCCATCTCCCTGCAATGCTAGGGGTTTGCACAGCATCTCATAATATGCCCCCAATTTCATTGTGGCAAATTCTATCACTTCAGATGACAAAAGTATTCAATAAGGAATTACCCCGGTTTTATGGTGATTTATTATAGCATTTAAAACAAGTGAAATGATAAAAGCAAAACATGTTACAAATTATTTTTCTTCAACTAAGTGAAAAAGTAACTAATTCTACAGAGTGTTCACATTAGAGAATCTAATATATTCAAGTGTGATTTATCAAATAATTGAATAAAACAGATTAAAAAGTAGTGTTAATTCCATGTCCACACTGACCTTAAGAGTCTGTACCACCATCTAGTCTCACTGTTAGGGCTCATACGATTCTCGTGCGAGTCTCTCGCATGAAAACCAGGCACTGCCGCCAGCACTTGGACAGAAGCAATGCTGCTTCATAGAAATACATGTTGCCGCACCCTCCGGTCTGAGTGTGGGCGGTAGTCCCAGGTTTTCACGAGTCTCTCGCAAGTGAGTATGAGCCCTGATGTGCAAAATGTGTTCACAAAAATAGTAGGAGTGAAAAAGATATATACCAGTATCATACAAACAGTGTATACAAATGTATTCAGGCTATTCCAGACGTTTCTGTTCTGTAATGATCGTGCAAGTTGTCATGGACAAAACAACTATAGTAAAAGGAACAATCTGCAGTTTGGGTTGTAGATAAATTCAGCTTTTTCAGTATTACTCTGACCAGACCGCCTCGGCTATGATGTACACCAGACTGGTGCACAGGGTATAAAGCATTCTGTAAGCCAGTCGTGCTACTGAGGATTCCAGTCATCGTGAAACTACAAGTCCCAGATTCAGCAAGTACACCCTGTGTACCACATTATATAATTCCAGAGTTAAATCGTATCATACATTCAACTCATTCATATATGCAATGTAACGTCCGACTATATGACTGATCCCACTGACGAGATCAGGCAATATTCTGGCCATCAGATCTGGTGAAGATGTAAACTACCCCCTCCAACATAAATGTGACTATAGCTTTACAGAATAAAGGGCTTATGTGCAAGTCCTCATGAATGCAATGACCAGAAAAGAATATTCAATGTAACCTGTAGTCAGGGCCACATGCACACATCTGCGTTTTAACATCTGGGTACAAGCAGCAGTTTCTGGACTGTCCCCATATCCAATAACCCAAGCGGACAGCCTTTTACGTACCTACTGAGCTGTCCATTTATACTGCACGATAGGAACGCTTGTTAAATAATAATCATGCAGTGTAATCAGGCTGCTGATCACCCACAGAACAACCAAAATGCTCCTTTGTCGAGTTAAATAATCTTTTGGGCTGCACAAAAGTATAATTCCCGGGAGCAGATGATCCGGTGACAAGAACAATGGCAGCCTATGTGCACTGCAAGTTCCACTACAGATAGTTTGGTGCATACCTAAAGCCGGGTCATCCTGCGTTAGACAACTGCCGATCATTAAGCAGGATGGCCATTGGCGGTCATTTAACATTGCACAGTGTAAGCACATCCTTGGAAAATGTAAATCTAATTTAATTGATGTGTGATCTGCAATTACCAGTTTCCTTAAACCATTTTATGGTCCAATTTGAAGTTATGAATTCATGACTGCCCTTGTTATCTCGCAGATCAAAATCAACTTTTACATAATCCTCTCGCATCTGTCTCACAGAATTTGTAATTATTAGATTTCAGATCAACTCATTTTGGTAATTAAGGTGGTATACAAACTGTAATATGTGCATCAGTATCCATCCAGTCCAAAATTTCATTATCATTCATCTCAACAGCAAGCAGACATGACAAAGCTGTGTGCGCACCTTCCAACCACATCAACGGATAAATCAGCCTCTCATTTGTCATACAAAGCCACAACAAACTTTTGTTCAACAGATAGTCATTGTTAAAACAGACAGCGGGAGGTAATGTCATGTGATATTCAGTTGCCTGTGATATAAGCTTAACCGTTGGCAGCATTGCAAGCCTCCAAAATCCATTGTATCAATATTCATAGGATCTTATCACCACAAACGGTATATTAGCTGATATACTTACTATCAGCAGGTGTGGGGACACCGCCATGTAGAGCAACTGGATAAACAAAGGCTACACAATGGTGAAAGCACTGCCTTCTCGCTTATCGTCTCTCAGTCACTATCTAGCCGTGCAGTAGACTTAGTTTTTGCTCGGAGGTTGTGCCGATTTACTATTATTGTTGGGTCATCATCCACACTCTTCTCTTTGGACCGTTTAGTCTTCTTGCGTTTACGTCTGCGATGTGACTCTCGTTCCTCACTGTTCTGCTTCCTAAAAGTAAAGTTATATTTTAGCTATTCATGAACATTCAAAATAGGAAAATAAATAGGCAGAAAATGAATTGCTTAGAGAGGTTGTCAGTTTTAACATTTTATTTTTCCACAGAGCTTAAAGATCTATAAAACAAGTGGCTCTGCTACTTGTCCTCTCTGGGTCCAGTTCTTCCTCTCCTCTGCTGGTTCAGCCTATGACTGCTGCAGCCAATATCTGGGCTAAGCAGCTCTGCATATGTACATAACAGAGCCCAGTGATCGGTTATAATGTGGACTGGTACATCGGTTTTGTGCATTGTACACGTCATCAAAAGGTTAGAACAGCAGCATAAAAGAAGCACTGGACCCAGTGAAGGGCCAATAACAGCACTGTTTGATTTTGTAGGTCTTTTTCCCTTAGTGGGAAAAAAAATAATTTTAAAAAGAAAACCCTGCATCTAAATGGCATAAAATATGGCTTCATTAGGCCTCTTTCACACTTCCGTTTTTTTCAAAACCTGGCTGATTGTGACTGATTGTAAAAAACTGATCCTCAATTTTCTTTTGAAGATCCTTTTTTATCCCCCATTGACTTGCATTATTGGCGGATTGTGACTGATTGCCGTCCGTTGCATCCGTTTTTTTTGCGGATCCGCCAAAAGTTGCTGTCCATCACCATCCTCAAAGATTTCAAAACGGAGCTTGCAACGTTTTTTTCCTCTGGCGGATCCTCCAGACACTCATTTAACCCGAAATTCTTTATGGGTGCCGGACAAAAAAAAAAAATTCTCTCTCTCTCCCTCCCCTTTTCCAGGCTGCGATTCCTTTAAAATTCTTCACTTGTCGGATCCGTCAAAAAAACGGACGGGTGGCATCCGTTGTCATCAGTACTAAAACGGATCCACCATCCTTCCTTTTGGCGGATTTTGACTGATGCAAAAAACTGAAGTGTGAAAGAGGCCTTAGTTAAAAAAAAAAAAAAGTTATACATTCCTTACAAAATAACATTGCAAATGCATCTTGTTTTTCTAATACAACTGGAAACCAAGTGTTTAGTAACTGTGAAAAGAGATTCCTATTCTATAATTCACATACAGTACCTTAAAGTATTCATACCCAAAGATATTGTCCATGTTACACCCACAAACTTAAAGTTTATGCAATAAACTAACACAAAGTAGCAAATATTTGTGAAGTGTAAAGAAAGGATACATGGTTTTCTAAAAACTTTAAGCATATAAATCTGAAAATTGTGACATACATTTGTATTTAGTCCACTGTAGTCATAGACCCATTAATAAAATCCTGAATAACTGATTACCAATTATGTGACTTCTGGAGGCTATTGGTTAAATTGAGCCCACCCGTGTGTAATTTATTCTCAGCATAACTACAGCTGTTCTGTGAAGGGCTCAGAGGTTTGTTTGAGAACATTAAAGATCAAACAGCATCATGAAAACCAAGGATCACACCAGACAGGTCAGGGATGAAGTTGTGGCCAACATTGGTAACAGCCCTTCTTACAGGGTCAGGACAGGAGTACAAGTCGAGTATTAAGCAACCCTCTCTGACACTGAAAAGTGACTATACATTTTTCAAGTATAATAACCCTGCCTGGTGACCTCCATGTTCCTCTCCATGCCTCCTTTGCTCAGATCAGCATTCTTTTTCTTCCAAGATTCCAAGGCTTCCAAGATTGCCATTACAAGTGATATAGGGAGGGCAGGTAAACCATGCCTTCCCCGCTTTTCTTATCCCACACCGCAGGAAAGACATGGTTTAGACTTACAACTTTCCTCTGCATGCCACAGTCATGGCCATCTTGGTAGCGGGAGGAAAGGAACGTCCATCTGAGAAGAATAGGTAGCAAGCAGAAAATAGAAGGGCATCATGTAGGTCAACCATACATGAGAAATGTATAGTTCCAGGATTGAGGGATTGTCTGGCCAATTGGTGACCCTCTAAGATAATCATTACCTGTACCTGTGAGTTATAATCAAGTCACCAGAAGCAACATTTCTTGAAGTAAAGAACGCTTCCTGTCATTTACTATGACGTGAACATTCAAAAGACCCAGGGCCGGCATTAGGGGCAGGAAGACTAGGCAGCTGCCTAGGGCCCCTGCTCCCCAAGCCAATATGGGGCCCGTGAGTCAGGGGGTTTCGGCACCAGCACCGAATCCCCCTCCCAATTCAACTGTATTCAGCATCATAGATGCCGATACAGTTGAAAGCAATAGTGGAGAAAACGGTGTCAGATGACGCTCCATCCCCCATAATTCCTCTTTGTGTCTGACACAGCACTCCATCGTGCACCATGCTGTTTGCCAGACGGTGGAGCTGCTGAGACACTGCAGAAACCAGAGCTGCGGGGGAACGAGGAGGAGAATCGAGTATTATATATATATATATTTTTTTTATATATATACGTGGTGGCCATAATACTGCAGGACTATGGGGTGCATTATACTATATGGGGGCTGCATTCTACATAATATCAGATTATGGGGAGTGCATTATACTATATGAAGAACTATGGAGTGCTTTATACTATGGGAAGTGTTATGAATGAGTCACCGAGGAGGAAAAAACAAAGCCATCTAAGCCCAGAAAACCGGAGAGGTTGGTAACTAGCGGATTGCAGACCCCTGATCCTATCCACAACAACTAGCAGTAGCCGTGGAGCATGCCTACGGTGGTCCTAGATGCCTCGTCACGGCCGGAGAACTAAATGAGCCTAAAGAAAGAAAGGGAAAATCTAAACTGCCCCAGAGCAGACCCCAAAGCAATAGACAGCCCCCAACATGTATTGTCGGTGAAACAAAATGAAAAGACAGACACAGGTAGAAAGATAGGCTGAGCAAACAATGGGGTGCTTGCTAACTACAAAGGACAGGAGAGAAAAGCTGCTGTCTGCAATCACGCAAAAAACCCTGCCAAAAAGAATGTCCAACACGTCTGAGAAAAAGGCCCTGAAGTCGCTAGACTTCAAATCACTATATCAGCACTCAGGTATATTCTGAAGACAGAGCAAAAGAGATCAACTGATCAGAGACAAAATGGGGATTCAGCCCAGTCCCAGCCAGGGCTGGCTGAACACAAAAACTAAGTAAACCAAACAAAAACTCATATGAACAATAGCAGAGAAAACTTAGCTTTAGGAAGCCAGGAACCAAACTGGAAACCAGGAGCCACAGTCAGGAAAAATCACCAGCAAGAAACTAGGGAGTAGTCTGCCTTAAATCCAATCAGAAACTCCTGATGTCCAATCGCAGTTCTCTTCCTCAGGTGGCCGGTCTCTGCCATTTAGATCAGCTTCATTACCTCCCTTCACCAACAGAGGGAGTCCAGATAGAGAACTCACTACTCCTCTGTCAGCACAGTCAGCTCCATAACCCTCACCAGAAGCCAGAGGCAAACCCGAAAATGATCTCAACAGTACCCCCCCCCTTGAGGAGGGGTCACCGAACCCCCATCCACGCCACCGGGCCGATCAGGATGGGCCAGATGAAAAGCACGAACCAATCTATCGGCATGAATATCAGAGGCAGAGACCCAAGAATTGTCCTCTTGGCCATAACACTTCCACTTGACCAAATACTGGAGTCTCCGTCTAGCCAGACGAGAATCCAGTATTTTCTCTACCTCATATTCCACATTACCTTCAACCAATACAGGGGTCAGGAGGTTCAGCCATAGGAACTACTGGCTCAACATATCTCTTTAACAGCGACTTATGAAACACGTTATGGATCTTAAACGTAACAGGAAGAGCCAATCGAAAAGAAACCGGATTAAGAATCTCCAAAACCTTGAAAGGTCCAATAAATCTTGGCTTGAACTTTAGAGAAGCCACCTTTATATAGATATTCTTTGATGACAACCAAACCATATCACCAACTTTAAACCGGGGACTAATGGTCCTATGCCGGTTAGAAAACCGCTGGGCCTTTTCCTGGGAGAGAGAGACAACTTATTCACTACTTGGTCCCAAATCTGCTGCATTCTCTCTACCACAGTGTCAACACCTGGGCAGGCTGAAGATTCCACTTGCCCTGAAGAAAATCGAGGATGAAACCCAAAGTTACAGAAAAAGGGCGACATCAAGGTGGCAGAACTAGCTCTATTATTTAAAGCGAATTCGGCCAAGGGCAAAAATTAAACCCAATCATCCTGATCAGCAGATATAAAACATCTCAAATAGGACTCCAAAGTCTGGTTTGTTCTCTCCGTCTGTCCATTGGTCTGAGGGTGAAACGCAGAGGAGAAGGACAACTGAATTCCCAGCTTGGAACAAAAGGCTTTCCAGAATCTGGAAACAAACAGCTCCTCTGTCCGATACAATGTTCTCAGGAATCCCATGCAACCGAACCACCTGTTGTAAAAACAAGGGTACCAACTTTGAGGAAGATGGCAACTTTGGGAGTGGTACAAGATGGACCATCTTAGAGAATCTATCACAAATCACCCAGAAAACAGTCATTCCCTGAGAGACAGGAAGATCAGAAATAAAATCCATTGAAATATGGCTCCATGGCCTCTTGATGCCCTTGCCAGTGCCTAACAACCCACTAGAGCGAGAACAGGGTTTAGACCGGGAACAAGTCCCACAGGACTGCACAAAATTCCTGACATCACGAGATAAGGCGGGTCACCAAAAAGACCGACTCACCAAATCTCTGGTACCAAAAAATACCTGGATGACCAGCCAATGCGGAGCAATGAACTTCAGACATCACTCTCTTCCTCCACTGTCAGGAACATACAATTTTCCCATAGGACAACGCTCAGGTTTGGCCAACTGGAATTCTTCCAGAGCATGTCTCAAATCGGGCGAGATGGCAGAAAGAACTACCCCCTCACCTAGGATGGTAGTAGGCTTGGTCACAATAGGAGAATCAGCAAAGAAACTCCTAGAAAGGGTGTCTGCCTTAACATTATTAGTGCCTGGAAGAAAGGAGACCACAAAATCCAAATGCGTAAGAAAACAAGGCCCACCTAGCCTGTCTAGGATTCAAGCGTTTGGCCGACTCTAGGTAAATCAAATTCTTGTGGTCAGTGAGGACCACAACTTGATGTCTAGCTCCCTCCAACCAATGTCTCCACTCCTCAAATGCCAATTTCATGGCTAACAATTCCCGATTCCCCACATCATAGTTGCGTTCAGATGGGGAGAACTTTTGGGAAAAGAAGGCACAGGGATTCATTTTAGATGTCACCGGATCTTTTTGGGACAAAACAGCTCCTGCACCAATATCTGAAGCGTCTACCTCCACCTGAAAAGGAAGTGAGACATCAGGTTGCCGCAAAACCGGGGCAGAAGTGAACCTCCGCTTCAGCTCCTGAAAGGCCGAAACAGCCTCTGAAGACCAATTCAGCACATCAGCAACCTTCTTAGTTAAATCAGTCAGTGGTTTAGCAATACCAGAAAAATTAGCTATAAATTTACGATAAAAGTTAGCAAAACCCAAAAACTTCTGGAGAGCCTTCAAAGAAGTTGGTTGAACCCAATCATAAATGGCCTGTACCTTGGCCGGGTCCATTTCAATAGTTGACGGAGACAAAATAAATCCCAAAAATGAAATCCTCTGTACACCAAAAAGGCACTTAGATCCCTTAACATACAAGGAATTCTCCCTCAAAATCCGGAACACAGTCCGAACATGTTCCACATGAGAATCCCAATCCCTGGAAAAGATCAAAATATCATCCAGATAGATGATCAAAAACTTATCCACAAAGTCCCGGAAAATATCGTTCATGAAGGATTGGAAGACAGAAGGGGCATTAGTGAGCCCAAAAGGCATCACCAGGTACTCAAAATGTCCCTCCGGAGTATTAAACGCCGTCTTCCATTCATCCCCATGCTTGATGCGAATAAGATTATACGCCCCCCCTGAGGTCAAGCTTAGTAAACCAGCAAGCACCTTTAACTCTGGAGAATAAATCAGAAATCAGGGGTAACGGATACTGAAATTTAACCGTAATTTTGTTGAGGGAACGATAGTCAATACAAGGCCTTAATGAACCATCCTTCTTGGCCACGAAAAAACCCCAGCACCTAAGGGCAAAGAGGATGGTCTAATATGACCCTTCTCCAACAACTCCTTAATATAAGATCGCATAGCCTCGTGTTCGGGTACAGATAAATTGAAAAGTCGACCCTTGGGAAATTTACACCCAGGTCTCAACTCAATTGCACAGTCATAACTCCTATGAGGAGGCAAAGACGCAGACTTGCTCTCACTAAATACATCATAAAAATCAGCCAAATAGTCAGGAACATCATGCGACTGGGGAGAGGTGGAGAAAACAGGAGTGTCACCAAGAGCACACCGACAACCCCAACTCACCACAGACACAGATTTCCAATCCAAAACCGGATTATGGATTTGCAACCAGGGAAAACCCAGAACAATGGTATCATGTAAATTATGCAACACCAAAAATCTGCAATTTTCTTGGTGGTCTGGGGCAACCCGCATTATCACCTGGGTCCAAAA
Source organism: Dendrobates tinctorius (assembly GCF_039654945.1). Classification (NCBI taxonomy): domain Eukaryota; kingdom Metazoa; phylum Chordata; class Amphibia; order Anura; family Dendrobatidae; genus Dendrobates; species Dendrobates tinctorius. The sequence goes on from NW_027361821.1 coordinate 548,723, forward strand.
CTGAGGTTTATTCTTCGCCAAAGGAGTAGCATCAATACCCCTCAAAGGAATAGGCGTCCACAGAGGTGTCATAGGAAAACCACAAAGTTTAGCAAAATCCAAGTTCATTAGATTCAAGGCCGCTCCTGAATCCACAAAAGCCTTCGCGGAAAATGTGGATAAGGAGCAGATCAGAGTAATTGCCAAAAGAAACTTAGGTTGTACACCACCCACAGCAAATGTGTGTGCAAAACGTTTCTCTCGTTTAGGGCAGACAGAAATAACATGAGAGGCATCTCCACAGAAAAAACACAGCTTATTACGCCTTCTAAACTCCTGACGTTGCGCCCTAGACAAAACTCCATCAGATTGCATAGGTTCAGACATTTGTTCAAAATGTGGCAGCGCCTCCCGTGTAGTCTTGCGTTCACGTAAACGCCAATCAACTTGAATGGCTAATGACATAGAATTGTCAAGACCAGAGGGAACAGGAAATCCCACCATAGTATCTTTTAAAGTCTCAGACTAGTAAGGACCGCCCACTTTTGGCATTTCTGACAGTATAACTCTGCAGGATCCTGACCCTGGTTCAATGCCAATAGGGCTCTCTCAGCTTGATCAATAGCATTAGATTCATCATATAACAACCCCAAGGCTTGAAAAAAATGCATCCACATTAGTCAAAACAGGATCTTCCGGTGTCAAAAAAAAAAAAAAAAAGAGAGGCCAATACTGGGGGATTGCAGCGCAGCAAGGAGATGACAATTTTAACCTACTGCGCAGAGCTCCCCGATGAGTTAGGCTTCAAGGCAAGAAATAATTTACAATTATTCTTAAAATCAAAAATTTAGACCGATCCCCAGAAAACACATCAGGAGCAGGGATCCTTGGTTCAACAGCATGTGAATGAGTGAGATAGGCGGAAATTCCCCGCACTTCAGCAGCGAGCTGCTCCACACGATCAGACAATTGCTTAATCTCCATCAAGGAGAAAAAAAAAAAAAAAAAATCCTCCTACGGCCCTCTCCTGCTTTTCAGTACCCTAGAATCTGCGGTATGGCTGGTGATTCTGTTATGAATGAGTCACCGAGGAGGAAAAAACAAAAAGCCAGCTAAGCCCAGAAAACCGGAGAGGTCGGTAACTAGCAGATTACAGACCCCTGATCCTATCCGCAACAACTAGCTGTAGCCGTGGAGCGTGCCTACGGTGGTCCTAGACACCTCGTCACGGCTGGAGAACTAAATAAGCCTAAAGAAAGAAAGGGAAAATCTAAACTGCCCCAGAGCAGACCCCAAAGCAATAGACAGCCCCCAACATGTATTGTCGGTGAAACAAGATGAAAACACAGACACAGGTAGAAAGATAGGCTGAGCAAACGATGGGGCCCTCGCTAACTAGGAAGGACAGGAAAGAAAAGCTGCTGTCTAATCACGCAAAAAACCCTGCCAAAAAGAATGTCCAACACGTCTGATAGAAAAAGGCCCTGAAGTCGCTAGACTTCAAATCACTATATCAGCACTCAGGTATATTCTGAAGACAGAGCAAAAGAGATCAACTGATCAGAGACAAAATGGGGATTCAGCCCAGTCCCAGCCAGGGCTGGCTGAACACAAAAACTAAGTAAACCAAACAAAAACTCATATGAACAATAGCAGAGAAAACTTCGCTTTAGGAAGCCAGGAACCAAACTGGAAACCAGGAGCCACAGTCAGGAAAAATCACCAGCAAGAAACTAGGGAGTCGGATGCCTTAAATCCAATCAGAAACTCCTGATGTCCAATCGCAGTCCTCTTCCTCAGGTGGCCGGTCTCTGCCATTTAGATCAGCTTCATTACATCCCTTCACCAACAGATGGAGTCCAGATAGAGAACTCACTACTCCTCTGTCACCACAGCCAGCTCCATAACCCTCACCAGAAGCCAGAGGCAAACCCGAAAATGAGCTCACAACAGGGGAGTGCATTGTAGTACATAGAGTACTATGAGGATTGTATTATATGGAGGACTAGGAAGAGTGTATTATACTATATGGAGGACTATGAGGAGTGTATTATACTATATGGAGGACTATGAGGCGTGTATGGTCAGGTGTGACATCATTTGAAGTGTGACACTTAAAAGATGTCACACTTAAGATATCAGAAATATACCAGAAATAGTCCAGAAATCGGTCAGAAGGTAAGAATAATCACCGTCTTCCAACTTTACTTGCCTTTCTTTTTACCCTGCTCTTTAACCATGCTCACATTTGCCCTCACCGTTTTTGCTCCACTAATCCTCACTCTTCACTATCCCCAAACCCCTGCACCCTCGAATCAAATAACTATCTCCTCCCTTTACCCCCCCACCTCGCTTCATCTGCAGACCTGCTCCTTAACCTCAGACCTCTCCTACTATATAACATAAGCCGGTTGCTCTCCTTCACCCACCTGTTTTCCCTTTCTCTGCTTCTTCTCATTGCTGGTGACATATCCCCCAATCCTGCCCCCCCACCCAATACATCCCACTAATCCTCACCCGTCACCCATCTTTCTCACACTAAAGGTACTGTCACACTTAGCGATGCACCAGCGATCCCGACCAGCGATATGACGCGGTCAGGATCGCTGGTGCATCGCAAAGAGGTTGCTAGTGAGCTGCCACACAGGCAGATCTCACAGCGACATCTCAGGAGCCGGGGATCGCTACTTACATGTCAGACAAGGCGATCCTGACGTCCTCCCATCCGCGTTCGTCGCTCGTCTCTCCACAGGAAGCGCCTCTGGAAGCTAACGAGAAACGGTCCAGGACGTTCTCGCACGATCAGCGATAACCAGCGGGGGAGCGGGACGTAAGCAAGTATCACACACAGCGATATCGCTAGCAATATCGCTATAATGTCACAAGTTATAGAGATATTGCTAGCGATATCGCTTAGTGTGACAGGCCCTTAAGAGAAACTACCACAATCCCTCACACTTAATATCTGTACTACTGACCTCCAGTCCCCTGCTTCCTCTCTCTGAAGCACTTTGGAATACCCGCTCTGTCTGCAACAAGCTCCATGTGATCCACAATCTCTTTACTTCCCGCAAACTTTCCTTCCTGGCCCTCACTGAGACCTGGCTGACGACCTCTGACACGGCCTCCCCTGACGCACTGATTTATGGAGACCTCCATTTTACCCACACTCCTCGCTCTGGCAACAGACATGGTGGAGGAGTGGGTTTCCTTCTTTCTAAAAACTGCTCCATCAACCCTATCCAACCCCCAACTCTCCCTTATCCTCCCTTCTTTCGAGGTCCACTCTGTTCGTAACTACTCTCCCTCTAATCTCCAAATGGCTGTAATATACCTACCACCGGGCTCAGCCACTGCCTTCATTGACCAATTCTCCACCTGGCTTCTTCACTTTCTCTCTGCTGACCTCCCCACCATCATCATAGGTGACTTTAATTTCTCTACTGACACCCGCCAGCCAGCAGCCTCCAAACTCCTGTCACTTACTTCATCCTTTGGACTTACTCAGTGGTCCTCCACAGCCACCCACAGAGATGGACATACATTAGGGGTACTTCACACTAAGCGAGATCTCTAGCGAGATCACTGATGCATCACCGATTTTGTGACGCGCCAGCGATCTCGCTGTGTGTGGCACGCCAGGTATCGCTGATCGTGCAAGAATGTCCTGGGCCATTTTTTTGATAGTTGTTCTCCCGCTGGCCAGCACGCATTGCGTGTGGTAGCGGGAGACCAACGATCAGCGAGCTCCCAGCGCAGTAAGCAGACGCTGGGAGCTGGTATCCAAGGTAAATAGCGGGTAACTAAGCGTGCGCGAGCACGCTGGTATCCAGGGTACGTAGCTGGTAACTAAGCGCCGCACGCTCTTAGTTACCTGCTATTTACCTTGGATACCAGCGCTGGTCCTGATCGCTGGCGAGTCTGCCTGTTTGAGAGATCACCAGTGATCATGTAGCGACGCACCAATGATCCTGACCAAGTCGTAACGTTGTCAGGATCGCTGGTGCGTCGTTTAGTGTAACGGGACCCTTAGATTAGATAGGGAACAGAGGCGGGTGAAGATGAGGTCTAACAACCTCTCCCCTCCCTCCCATCTGACCACCACCTACTTACCTTGTCATCCCTGTCCTCATCTGCCCCACATGTCCAGCCACTAGCACATCCTCGCAGAAACCTCACACACCTAAACATTCTCAGACTCTCTGCTACCTCTATTCTCCATATCTTCACTCCACGACACGGACAGCGCCACCGCTTTCTATAACGCCACCCTCATATCAGCCAGACTCAGTCGCCCCTCTCACACATGGCAAAGTGCGACAAATCAATAGGCAATCCTGGCACAACAATCTCACCAAAAAACTTTGACAATCGTCCAGGATCGTGGAGCGGCATTGGAAGAAAACACGCCTGCCAAACGACTTCACTGGTTTCAAACAAGCTACACTTGCCTTCAAATTAGTCTCTCACCATCAACGGAAACCTTCAAGAAGAACCTGAAGACCCACCTGTTCCGACAAGCCTACAGCCTGCAATGATCCTCGGTCTACTGAACCACCGCACGACCTGCTCTACCCTCTCCTACTGTATCCTCACCCATCCCTGTAGACTGTGAACCCTCGCAGGCAGGGTCCCCTCTCCTTATGTACTTATGTGTCCCTTGTCTTACACATGTTTATTATACTGGTCTATATTTCCCTTTTTCACATGTAAAGCGCCATGGAATAAATGGCGCTATATAAATGCATAATAATAAATAAGCCCTCACCTCTGCTAACAGACCTATTTCTCAAACCTTGTATCCTCATTATCCTAACAACCCAAAACAACTGTTCAGCACATTCAACTCTTTTCCGCCCACCACTGCCACCTCCAACTCCCCTCATCTCTGCCAAGAACTTTGCCACCTACTTCAAAAATAAGATCGACCAAACAAGGCAAACCTTTACTGCTCCACCACCCCAACCACTTCATATACCAGACCTCTGCCCTTCCCTAATAACCTCCCTCTCCATCACTGAAGGAGAGATTACTCATCTCCTTTCCAAATCACCCCTTCCCACCTGCTCCCCAACCTCACTAAGGGTGTGTGCACACACTGCGGATTCTGCTGCGGAGTTTTCCGCACAGATTTGTCTAAATCCGCAGGTAAAACCGCAGGTCAAAAGACCTGTGGTTTATCTGCAGATTTCCTGCGGTTTAGCCTGCCATGGAACAGGTGCCAAACCACAGCGGAATCCGCACAAATAATTGACATGCTGCGGATTTGAAACCGCAGCAAATCTGCGCGGAAAATTCTGCACCGTGTGCACTGCGGATTTCATTTTCCATTGATTATAATGGTACTGTACACCGCAGCAGAAACTGCTGCGGATCCGCAGGACCAAATGCGCTGCGAATCCGCAGCTGAATCCACAGCGTGTGCACACATCCTAACACATCTCTTCAACCTATCGCTATCTTCTGGTACCTTCCCCTCCGCCTTCAAATATGCCACCATCACACCCATCCTCAAAACCGCAAAAAAAAGCAAAAAAAAAAAAAAAACCTTGACCCAACTGCTATGCCCAGTTATCGCCTCATATCACTGCTCCCGTTTGCTTCCAAACTCCTTGAGCAGCAACGCTTCTTCTCACCTTTCATCTAACTCTCTCCTTGACAACCTCCAATCTAGCTTCCGCCCCCACCACTCAACCGAAACTGCCCTGACCAAAATTACTAATGACTTACAGCCAAAACTAACAGAAAGTTCTCCATCCTCCTCCTTCTTGACCTGTCCTCAGCCTTCGGCACAGTCGACCACTGCCTACTGCTACAGATTCTTTCTTCCCTTGGCATCAAAGACCTTGCACTGATCTGGATCGCCTCTTACGTTTCTGACCGCAAATTTAGAGTTTCCCACTCCCACACTACCTCCTCTCCCCGCCCTCTCCCTGTTGGAGTCCCTCAAGGCTCTATCCTGGGGCCCCTAGCTTTTTCCATCTATACACTTGATCTAGGACATCTCAAAGTCCCATGGCTTACAGTACCACCTGTATGCGGACGACACTCAGATCTACTTCTCTGGCCCAGATGTCACCTCTCTGCTGTCCAGAATCCCGGAGTGTTTTTCAGCCATATCCTCCTCCTTCACCTCTCGCTTCCTACAACTCAATGTAGACAAAACCGAACTCATCATCTTTCCTCAAGTATCTTCCCTAACCGATCTATCCATTATGGTAAACAGCATCACACTCTCTCCCAAACCTGAAATCCGCAGCCTCGGAGTAACTCTCGACTCTGCCCTGTTCTTCAAACCACACGTCCAAACTCTTGCCACCTCCTGTCACCTCCAACTCAAAAATATTTCCAGAATCTGTCCCTTCCTCAGCCCTCAGTCTACTACAACTCTTGTACATGCCCTCATCTCCCGCTTTGATTACTGCAGCACCCTCCTCTGTGGCCTCCCCGCCAACTCTCTTGCACTATTCCAGTCTGTCCTCAACTCTGCCACCCGACTAAACCACCTCTCTCCTCGCTACTCCCTTGTTTCTCCCCTCTGCAAACCCCTCCACTGGCTCCCAATTCAAACTACTAACACTGACCTCTAAAGCCATCCACAACCTGTCCCCTCCCTATATCTCTGAACTAATCTCCCAATATCTCCCCTCACTTAATCCTCGATCCTCCCAAGACCTCCTACTCTCCTCCACACTTATTTGTTCCTCACACAACCGCCTCCAAGATTTCTCCCGAATATCCCCTATCCTCTGGAATGCCATGCCTCAACATGTCAGATTATCCACCACCCTCGGATCCTTCAGACGGAACCTGAAAACCCATCTCTTCGGGAAAGCTTACAGCCTGCAATAACCATTCTACCTCCTCACCACCACCAGAGCTGCTGCACCCCCACCTTCTGTCTCTTCCCCATTATCCCGTAGAATGTAAGTCTGCAAGAACAGGGTCCTCTCCCCTCTGTACCAGTCTGTCATCGTAAATTTGTTTACTGTTAACGATATCTATAACTTTGTATGTAACCCCATCTCATGTACAGCACCATGGAATTAATGGCGCTATAATAATAATAAAAATAATTAATACATGGAGGACTATGGGGCACGTTTTACTATATGGAGGACTATGGGGTACATTATACTATGTGGAGGACTATGGTGAGTGTATTATACTAAAACAGCAAAATGCTGCCTATTCATAGAGTGATTGGATTATTTATGCCAGAACAAAAATCATTGTTCTCGGCAGCTCATCGCCAGATATGGTGCGGATAACATGATACTGTAAGGGGACAGATACTTGGTGATCGTTCTGTCCCCATCAATGTTCCTCAGTCGCTATAAAGAAGATGGGAAATAAGCGTTGAACGACTTCAATATTGTAAATCGCGCTCGTTTAGCAGCCTGAAATCAGCATATGTAAATTCAACCAAAATGTTTCTGTGTCCCGGAACTGGAAGGTATGTATGAGTTATACATATTCCTGGGTGGGGCTGGTGTCACCGTCTGGCGCATTCGAGCAAGGGCTAAGGCCCTGGACAAACAAGGGGGCCCCCATCCTAAAATACTCACTTTGCCTTGATCTCTGCTGCTCCGGTATCTTCAGCGTCTTCTGACTCTCTGTGAGATATTAGCGCAGAGAATCAAAAGACGCCGAAGAGACCAGAGCAGCAGGGGAACAGAGAGAGGTATTTTTTTTTTAGGATGACTATGTGGTGCCCATTAATCCTGTCTGGAGGACTATACTGTCTAGTCTAAAATGAAAAGTTTGCAGTCACAATGTTTGCAGACTTTTGAATCCCCCCAACGCATGCACTGTGCTCTGCGAGGATTTGCCAATTTCGTAGCTATTGTAGAATTTACAATAGATATCACTCATGTAATATAAGAAGTGAGTGAAGTCTTTGGCATTGTACTATACCTATATTTCTTATCTGTGCATCTTGACTCTTGGTATGTGTTAAAGGGGCTCACTGAGACTCCTTCAACCTTCTCCCAAGCAGAACATGTATGATGGGCGCGGCTTTGCTTCCATACACTTGTACACGTGCACTGGGGAGATTCACAAGTCTGCAGACACACATAGTGACTGTAGACATTGATTTAGACCGGACATCCCCTTTATTTGACAAGAGCTGTGGTTTATTCCAATCTTCATAGATGGATATTGTCGGATAGTGCTTTTAAAAAAGCTCTTTTTAAATTTACTGTTTATTAAAATATTTGACCATTCTTGAGATTAAACACTTTCGTATACAGCTCGTTGCTTATGTGAACGACCACCACTGTGGTCTAGCAGCAGAGGCCAAACGTGCAATGCCAACAAGCTCTTTTCTATTGAGCCATTCAGCACTGCTCTGCAGCCGGCATTCTCGTTGGCGTGTGCTCTTATCTCAATCTCGCCCAGCTTCAGTGCAGTGCTTACAAGGTAAACTGCAGCGGTGGTCGGGTTCCTACACAACGAGCTGTAAACAAAAAAAAAAAAGAAACTTACTATCTCAAGAATGCCTTCAAATTTTATTAAGGAGTAAATTGCAAAAGTGACTCTCTATAAATGAGGTTTGTTGGATATTGCTTGTAAAGATGGGAACAACTTTTAAGAATCCAAAGCATGTCATATGTTGCAGATATAGATGTGAATCTCCCCCTCTGCAGTGCAGTATTTTTTTTTCTTTCATGGTATGAAAACAAAAAAACAAGATTGAGAGGCAGATTCTCCAAGCATCTTTTAGCACCTGGATAGCATCTGCTTGCTGGCCAGTTTTCACAGACTGATTGCGGACCATCTATTTTGCTGTCCCATTTACTTGAGTTGGAGAATATTATCTGCAAAATGGACCAGAATAGGGCACGTGAAAAGACCCATCTAATATAACGTGTGTCTGCTGTCTAACAACACAGCTAAATGTACACAGACAAGAAATGCTGACTCTGAAGAAGCCACTGGACTACCAAACTGCCACAGATCAGAGCGGGCCACCATACCTGTACTGTACCTGGGGCTGCACAATTTTGTTTGCATCAAAAATAGTTGAGAGGGTGTCACAGCACAGACATCTGGGAGAGGAACATACCTCCGGGAAGATTTATGCTTGCCGCTCTCCTCCCTTTCTCTATGCCGATGCTCCCCATGGACTTTCTCTTCTTTCTCCCAGCTGTGCTCACGACTGCGCTGATACTTGCGGTCATAATTGTAGCTTCTTACGCGGTTGAAATTTACAGGTTGTTCTCCTTTCCTGACAAAGTCATGAAACACAAGAAAATTCAGGTGCACAGTTAACATTTCTACCCAAGCTCAGATGCTTAGTGATAAAGTTCCTAATTTGGCTTTTATCCCAAGTCATGTGACAAGGCTCATTAGAGAGCAGATATTGACTTTTAGGATTGCTAATTCCCATAGGTGGCGCTAGAGTTCTAGTCCTCTTCCTCTCTGTAGAGACAATGTGAATAAATTAAGGAGCACATGACACTTAATGAATTTGGCGCATCTCCTGTGGCGAGACTTGCTATTCAGAGACCGGAGGAGAATTTCTGAAGCACCAGCACTTTTGCGGTAGCCACGCCCTGCCCCTACTGTTCCCTAGTTTGACCAATTACGGTGTAACTGCTTCAAGCAACATCAGGTTTTTGTACTTATATTTTAAGGGTTCTTTTTTCATATCACAATCTGTATTAAAATAAAATAGAAATTTTGCAATGTTTACATTGGCCACAGGAGGCTATTCTAAGCTCATACGTCCAGTTTTAGGAAAGCAACATGTATATTAGCAGCAATAGACTGACTCATATCTAGAGATGAGCGAATATGTCAATGTCAATGTTCGGTTTGGCTAACGATCACCGAATCTGCAATATTTGCCGATTTAATCTTCGATTAAAATCGCCAAATATAGCCGAACATGCACAGCACAAAGGCTGGTGTTTCCCAAGCTGTGTGACAGCGTGGGAAACACTGACGTAGCACTTCTGATCGGCGGTGAAATCATCCCCGCCGGTCAGAGAGCCGCGGTTCCCATGCAGACAGAGATTGGGAAACACCGGATTTTGTGCTGTGCATGTTCGGCTATATTCGGCGATCGGAGGTATAACTTTTTCTTCTGGTCACTGGTGTCAGCTGATGGGACTACAGCTCCCATCAGCTGATACTTGCTGCCGCTAATAACAGTGAAACCAGGAGCGGCAGATGGGAGTATTCATCGTAAATAAATAATTTTTTAAAAAAAACCTGCGCGGGTTTTCCTGTATTTTTGATAACCAGCCAGGCAAAACTCACAGCTGGGGGCTGCAACCCCTAGCTATCAGTTTCAGCAAGATTGGTTATAATAGAGAGGTACCCCAAAATCTGGCAATTCATGTGCCACTTTCAGTAAAATCAGCATGACAGGTTAGAATAGATATATACACATAGAATACATACGAGGGGCGCCTGAAAACTTCGAGGCCCACCCATGAAATCTTTTTTGCATGGTCTTGTTTTGCAATGCAATATGTTATTTAGTTAGTTGAATGGTCTCATGAGCAATCTGGATTTATTTAGATTTTTTTTGTTTCCGTTACAGCATTTTAAAGTTGGGTCGCAAGGCTGAAATATGGAAATGGAGAAGTTGGCAAAGTTCACACATCGGCTGCTGCAATTCACTCCTGTGGTTTCCAACTGCTTCAGCACCCACCCTATTCCCCTGATTTGGCTTCCTCGGACTACCACCTATTCCCACAGATGAAAAAGCACCTTGGTGGTAGGTGGAATTGCAGCCATTGCAACAGCCGATGTGTGAACTTTGCCAACTTCTCCATTTCCATATTTCAGCCTTGCAACCCAACTTTAAAATGCTGTAACGGAAACAAAAAAAAAAAATCAAAATAAATCCAGGTTGCTCATGAGACCATTCAACTAACTAAATAACATATTGCATTGCAAAACAAGACCATGCAAAAAAGACTTCATGGGTGGGCCTCGAAGTTTTCAGGCGCCCCTCGTATATAGATGTCAGTGACACATTATATATAGATATTACATATATATTATTTATTTATATAGCACCATTGATTCCATGGTGCTGTACATAAGGGGTTACATACGAATTACAGATATCACTTACAGTAAACAAACTAACAATCACAGACTGATATAGAGGGGAGAGAGGACCCTGCCCTTTTGGGCTTACATGCTACATATATTACACTAGATGGTGGCCCGATTCTAATGCATCGGGTATTCTAGAATGTGTATGTAGTTTATTTATGAAGTTTTAATAATAATGCAATAATGCACCCCCAATCCTGCTATGCATGGTCCTCTCACCCCCCCCATCCTGATATGCAAGGTACCCCTCCCCCCTATCCTGGTAAGCATGGTCCCCTCACCCCCCAATCCTGATATGCATGGTCCTCTCACCCCCCAATCCTGATATGCATGGTACCCCTCACCCCCTAATCCTGGTAAGCATAGTCCCCTCACCCTCCAATCCTGGAATGCATGGTCCTCTCACCCCGCTTTCCTGGCATGCATGGTCCCCTCACACCCCAATCCTCCCTTTCCAGGTATGCATGGTCCCCCTCACCCCCCTTTCCTGGCATGCATGGACCAGTCACCCCCCAATCCTGATATGCATGGTTCTCTCACCCCCCAATCCTGGTAAGCATGGTCCCCTCACTCCCTTTTCCTGGTATGCATGGTCCCCCTCACCCCCCCTTTCCTGTTGTGCATGGTCCCCCTCACCCCCCCTTTCCTGGTATGCATGGTCCCCTCACCCCCCTTTGCTGGTGTGCATGGTCAACCTCCCCCCTATCCTGGTGTGCATGGTCAACCTCACCCCCCTATCCTGGTATGCATAGTCACCCTCAATCCCCTATCCTGGTATGCATAGTCACCCTCAATCCCCTATCCTGGTATGCATAGTCACCCTCACCCCCCTTTCCTGTTATGCATGGTCAACCTCACCCCCCTATCCTGTTATGCATGGTCAACCTCACCCCCTAACCTGGTATGCATGGTCACCCTCACCCCCCTTTGCTAGTATGCATGGTCACCCTCACCCCCCTTTTCTAGTATGCGGGGTCCCGTCACCCCCCTATCGCTGATTGGTTCGGCGCCACAGGATTTTGGTTACAGACAGACACGATAAGACGAAAATATATAATAGATAGATAGAAGAAAAGCCGGCAATTCAGCAAGTATTGTCCCCATATAATTAACGACCAGCAAAGGCTATGAAGACAGCTGTGAGCTGATATTAATAGCCTAGGAAGGGGCCATGAATACTGCCCCCCCAGGCTAAAAACATCAGCTCTCAGCCGCCCCTGAAAAGGCACATCTCTAAGGCTAATTTCACATTAGCGTTTTTTTGCGCAGCGCATCATACGCAATAGAAAAGCATGCAAAAAAAAACGCATCATGCATTTTAGCATGCGTTTGCGGTTTTTATGCGCATTCGTTCTCTAGGAGTTAAAACCAGTGTCTACACATTTTTACGCCAAAAACGCATGCGCACGAAGACGCAGACGAACGCATGTCCATGTGCACGCCTGCGTTCCCATAGATTGTAATGCGTTATTTTGTTGCATTCCGTGCGCAAGTGTTTTTTTATACCTTTGAATGGACCTAAAAATGCAACAGCTTGCGTCTGGCGCAACGCTAATTTGAAACCAGCCTAAGATGCACCAATTCTGGCACTTAGTCTCACTCTCCCCACTTGCCCTGTAGCGGTGGCAAGTGGGATAATAGTTGGGGGGGTTGATGTCACCTTTGTATTGTCCGGTGTCATCAAGCCACGAGGTTAGTAATGGAGAGACGTCAGTAAGACGCCCCCATTACTAACCCCATAGTCATATTGTAAGAAAACAGACACCCAGAAAAAAAAGTCCTTTAATTGAATAAAATGACAGACTCCTTTAATAATCTCAATTAAACCATACTTACAACCTCACCTAAGTCCACCGAAGCCCTTGATCTCCTGTAATAAAACTAAAATAAAAAGAAACAATATACCATACCTGTCTATCGTTCTGTCCCACGCCGTAATCCATGTCTGGGGGCTAATTAGTTTTCAACCTGGACAGTGCCAAGATGCGACCATTCAGGCTGAAATCCCCTGAACTGAGTGTTGCAACCCCCCTCCTGCTCTCACTGTTATTAGCAGAAACAGGTGTTGAATGATAGGAGCAGTTGTCCCATCAGCTGACACCAGTGCCTTTTCTGGGCAGCTATGGGCTGCTACTTTTAGGCTGGGGGGGTCAATATCCATGGCCCCTTACCGGCCTAAAAATACCAGCCCCTAACTGTCAGCTTTAGCAAGGCTGGTTGTTAAAAATGGGGGGGACCCAAAGCAGTTTCTTTAAATTTATTTATTTAAATTCTTAAAAAAAAAAAAAAAAAAAAAAAAAAAACAACAACAGTGTGGGGATTCTTGATAACCAACCTTGCTAACGCTGATAGCTGAGGTTTGCAGCCGCCACATGTGAGTTTTGCCTGGCTGGTTATCAAAAATAAGGGGGAACCCACGTGATTTTTGTTTTTTTACTATTTATTTACAGCGCAAGAGCGGCTGATGAATACTCCCATCAGCCGCTCCTGCTCTCACTGTTATTAACAGCAGAAGTGTCAGATGATGGGAGAGGTTGTTTTATCAGCTGACAACAGTGACCGGAGGTAAACTTTATACCTCCAATCACAACTGAGTGCTCACACTGTCTTTTAACAGCGTGGAGCCGTAGCTCTCTGACCGGCAGGGATGGTTTCACTGCCGATCAGAAGCAGTGTTTGCAGCACTGTCATGCATATGACAGCGTGTCAAACACTGTATTGTCGGACCCCCTATTCAAGTGAATGGGGTTCGTGTCCACTCTGCTGGATGACAGGCTGTATGGATGCATCAAACAGCCCTGGCATCTAGAGGTAGCAGAGCCGAGTATGAGGTCACATCCGGCTGTCCTTGACTTTTCTGCAGCAAATACGCTGCAAAAAAGTCAACCTGCGTGTTTGCAGTGTTTTTTCACCATCCATTCAAGTCAATGGGTGAAAAACGCTGCAAAAACACTGAAAGAAGTGACATGCTTTATGTCAAAAAACGCTGTTAAGCACAAAATCCTGATGACAAAAAAAACAATGTGTGTGTATGAGATTTCTGAAATCTCATAGGCTTTGCTGGTACTGTAAAATGCAGCTGAAAATTAGCATAAAAACACGGCAAAAAATCTTCGCAAAAAATCTTCGCAAAAACACCCAGTGTGAACATACCCTAAACATGCGTTTTTGCTGCAGCTTTTTTATGCTAATTTTCAGCTGCTTTTTACAGTACCAGCAAAGCCTATGAAATTTCAGAAATCTCATACACGTATTGGTTTTTTGTCCTCAGGATTTTGTGCTTTGAGCGTTTTTTTGGCAAGTATGTCACTTTCAGCTTTTTTGCGTTTTTCACCCATTGACTTGTATGGATGGTGAAAAAACACTGCAAACATGCAGGATGACTTTTCTTGCAGCGTATGTGCTTCAGAAACGTCAAGGACAGCAGGATGTGACCTCACAGTCAGCTCCGCTACATCTAGGGGTATGTTCCCTCAGTCAGTAAACGCTTCCCTGCGGAGACGCACATGTGGGCGAGTCTTTCCAAACCGCAGCATGCCAATTTATGTAGCGGAGATGCTCCGTCTCCGCTGCGTAAATTACCCATTCACTATCATAAGATGCAGTTAATGCGCATGTGACTAAGAAGATAATGCGGTTTAAGTGCGGGAACGCAGTTTACTACGCATGTGTACTAATTTTAATACTGTCATACCTGGTTTCAGCCGGAAGTACACGAACACTACAGTTCTCGCGATGAGCTGAGCTGATCGCGAGAACTGCCGTGCATGTAACCCCGATCCTGGCGGTCATCTCCGGTCACTAGCTAAGTTCTCACGATCAGCTGACCGCGAGAACTGCAGTGCATGTGACCACTGGGGACAGAGCTATCGTCGGTCATCATCTTCAAGCGCCGCTGTGTCTGAATGTCAGGCTGTGTGGTGGCATAATGCCACCATTCAGCAAAAGATATCCAGATGTAGCAGAGCTGGACTTGTCATGGAACAGTATGTATATCTTCTCTGTGAAAAGGTAAGGACTAAGGATATGGTTGCTGTTTTATTTTAATTCTTTTACAGGAGAATGAGGGCTTTGGTTGAATAGGCAATGCAGTAAGTATGGTTTACTTAAGATCTAATAAAGGAGTTTGTCTCATTTCAATTAAAGGACTTTATTCTTGCGGTGTCTATTTACATATAACTATTGGATTAGTAATGGATAGGTGTCTTAGAGACGCTTCTCCATTACTAAGCCGTGAGCTTGATGTCACCTGACAATACAAAGGTGACATCAAACTCACAAAAATTACCCCACTTGCCACCTCTATAGGGGAAGTGGGAAGAGCCGGGTAAAGTGCAACAATTGACACATCTTTGGATGTGTCAATTGTGGGGCAGCTGCAAGCTGCTATTTTTAGGCTGGTGAGAGCCAAAATCCATGGGCCTCACCAGCCTGAGAATACCAGGCCGCAGCGGTCTACTTTTTCCTTGGCTGGTTAATAGATAGCGGGACCCCACGCTGGTTTTTATTTTGAGGGGATCCCACTACCACTACCATCCGGTAAGCAGACTACTGCGGCCTGGTATTATCAGGATGGTAAGGTTCATGGATATTGGATACTTACCAGCCTGAAATACCAGTCCCAGTAGTCCGCTTTACTGTGGCTGGTTAACAAATATAGGGGGAACCCACACCATTTTTTAAAAATTTTTATTTATTAAAAAGGAAGGGACCTCTCTCTGTGCTTTCCTCCACTTCCTGTGTTGTGTACTTCTGGCTGTGTAACAAGATTCAGTATTATTTAAATTAGTATACATGCGTAGTAAGCTGTCCCTCATTTAATACGCATGTGACTAGGAAAAGAATGCAGTTTTACCGCATATAATGATAGTGAATGGGTAATTTACGCAGCTACATAAATTGACATGCTGCGGTCTGGAAAGATGTCCGCTGAATGTCCGTCTCTGCGGATGAGCCATAGGCATCGGTGCACACATAGTGGGCATGGGATTTCTTGAAATCCCATCCACTATGCTGTAACAGCTGGATGCAGCAGGTTGGACATTGCTGATGTATGCAGCGTCCAACCCCCAGCGATTACTGATCGTGGGAACATACCCCAATATATCTGCAAACAGGAAATCACTTTTTTTTCCTTTCCAGAAGCCAACTTTAAATTAGCTTTACTTCAAGTGACAAAAAAACAGATACAATGAAAAAAGGCAACAATAACGCATGCGGAAAACACATGCAAAAATGCAGGTGACCCGCCAGAGACCTCAGATGCTGCTCTCAGATGCAAGAGATCGAGGGCTTCAGTGGAATTAGAGGTTGTCATAAGTATGGTTTAATTGAGATTATTAAAGGAATCTGTGTCATTTTTTCAATTAAAAGACTTTATTCTGGCTGTGTATTTACCATATATAACTATAGGATTAGTAATGTATATATGTCTTGAAGACACCTCTCCATTACTAACCTTGGGGCTTGATGTCACCTGACATTACAAAGGTGACGTCAACCGCCCCAACTATCACCCAATTTGCCACCGCTACAGGGCAAGTAGGAAGAGCAAGGCTAAGGCTAGCTTCAGACTAGCGTTTTTTCCCCGCAGCGCACGGCGCCGCTAAGCCCCGCCCCCTGCCACGCCCCCTCTGGTCATCTACGCCTAGTGTTGCACATCGCTGCATGCGATCTGCACACCCTGTCTTTAGCATAGGGTGCGCAGACCGTGTGCTAGTAGGATTTTGCGTGCACTGCGCCCTTTTGACGGTGCGCTGAATGCACCATGTTGCATTCTGGTGCGCTCGGAGCACCGTGAAAAGGGCACAGCGCACGCAAAATTCTACTTGCACACGGGCAGCGCACCCTATGCTAAAGATAGGGTGTGCAGATCGCATGCAGCAATGTGCGACACTAGGCGTAGATGACCAGAGGGGGCGCGGCAGGGGGCGGGGCTTAGCGGCGCCGTGCGCTGCGGGCAAAAACGCTAGTCTGAAGCTAGCCTAATTGCCAGAATTGGGGCATCTTAGAGATGCGCTTTTTCTGGGGTAACAGAGCTGATGTTTTTGGCCTGGGGGTGGGGCAGTATCCATGGCCCCTTCTTTGGCTATTAATATCAGCCCGCAGCTGTCTGCATAGCATTTGCTGGTTAATTATAGGTGGACCCCATGTTTTTTTTTTAGGGTCCCACATTTTAATAGCCAGTAAAGGCTAAGTATACAGCTGTGAGCTGATATTAATAGCCTGGGATGTTCCATGGGTATTACCCCCTTTCCAAGCTATAAATATCGGCCCCCAACTGTCAACTTTCCCTCTGCTGGTACGAAAGTTACGCGGGAGTGCATGCCATTTCTTTTCAGAAAAATAATCTTCTAGTAATTAAATACATCTACAGTAAGCTGCACACACACTGTACTAATTGTATTTGACACTGGCATCTATATATCTACCTATTCTATATGTAATCCATTTCTTCTATCCTGTCAGCTCCTGCTGTGATTTTACGCTACCTCGGCTGCTGAATTGCCAGCTTGTGTGTGTGTGTATACATATATACACTACCGTTCAAAAGTTTAGGGTCACTTAAAAATGTCCTTATTTTTTAAAGAAAAGCACAGTTTTTTCCAATAAAGCCAACCTTAAATGATTCAGAAATACACTTTATACATTGTTAATGTAGTAAATGACTATTCTAGCTGCAAACGTCTGGTTGGTAATGCAATATCTTCATAAGTGTATAGAGGCCCATTTCCAACAACCATCACTCCAGTGTTCTTATGGTACTTTGTGTTTGCCAACTGTGTAAGAAGGCTAATGGATAGTTAGTATACCCTTGAAAACCCTTGTGCAAGTATATTAGCACAGCTGAAAACAGTTTGGCTGATTAGAGAAGCTATAAACTTAACCTTCCTTTGAGCTAGTAGAAAATATGGAGCATAACGTTTGTTGGTTCCATTAAACTCTCAAAATGGCCAGAAAAAAAGAATTTTCATGTGAACCTCTAAGTGGTCTGTATAACCCCTTCCCCCTTTTATGACCTTTGCTTAACTCTGTGCATTTGGCCTGGGCAGTCACACCCCACTTTCACTCACAGCTGATTGTGTTTAGCTGCACATATATTCAGCACCATGGGTCTGCTCCAGACGTAGTCGGCTCCATCTACTTCAAAATCCATATTTCAAAGTACATATTTCTAAGTACTCTGAATTAGACTGGAATTGCCTGTAAGGTAACGGCCTATAACACCACAACAATGTTTCACCTTTTTACTATCACCCCCATACTACTCTATTTCTCCCTAACTCCTGCAATCCCTCCACCCAGTAAGGAACTAGTCATCTCCCCCTCCATCCTTCCCAGCCATCTCACCTCTTCGTCACAACTGTTCCTCCACATCCAATCCTTTTTCTCCAGACACACACAGCCACATCATGTCCTATCCTGCTCCCACCTTCTAATGCTCTGTCTACTACTCCTGATTGCTGGTGATGTATCCTCAAATCCTGGCCCTCCTCAACACATCCCCACACTCATTTCTAACTTCCTGCCACGATCCTCTACACTGTTTTGCAACCATGACATCCTCATACCTATTCATCCAGCCCCCACTCCCCCGGTCCCCCTACCTGGAGCACTATGGAACGCACACTCTGTCTGCAACAAGTTATCATTTATCCATGACCTCTTTATCACCAACAAACTCTCCTTCCTTGCCATCACTGAAACCTGGCTCACTCCTTCTGACACAGCCTCTCCAGCTGCGCTTTCCTATGGCGGATTCCATCTCTCTCACACCCCTCGCCTCAGCAACAAACGTGGTGGAGGAGTTGGCTTGCTCCTCTCCGATAGCTGCTCCTTTACCCCAATTTCTTTGCCACCCTCCGCTACTCTTCCCTCGTTCGAGGTGCACTCCGTCCGCATCTATTCCCCCTTCAACCTCTAGCTGGCTGTCATCTACCGCCCCCCAGAACTAGCCATCTCCACCTTTCTCAACCACTTCGGTCGACCACTTCACCACCTGGCTTCTCCATTTCATTCTGCTGACATCCCCACCATCATCATGGGCGACTTCAACATCCCCATTGACACTTCCACCCCAGCTGCCTCTAAACTTCTATCGCTCACCGCTTCCCTTGGCCTCACTCAATGGTCCTCTGCGGCCACTCACAAAGATGGTCACACGCTGGACCTTATCTTCACCCTTCTCTGTTCCCTCACTTATCTCGATAACTCACCCCTCCCCCTGTCTGACTACAACCTACTGACATTCTCTTCCCTCTCATCTCCTACAGCGCAACCCCAGCTCCATAAACTCGCTCACCCTCTCAGGAATCTCAAACACCTCAATTTACAATCACTCTCCGAGTCCCTTCTCCCTCTTACAGACATAGCTTCCCTTCATGACACAGATGCTGCTGCCACTTTTTATAACACCACAATAACAGCAACACTTGATTCAGCTGCCCCCCTCACACAGAGCAAAACTCGTACAATCAACAGGCAGCCCTGGCTGACAAGCCTGACCAAAGAACTGAGACGAGTTTCCAGGGCCGCTGAGAGGAGATGGAAGAGAACCCATTCTACTGAGCACTTCAGCGCATACAATCAGTCCCTTGCCAGCTTTAAGTCCACACTCTCTGCCGCTAAACAAACTTACTTTGCATTTCTCCTATCCTCCCTGTCTCACAATCCTAATCAACTCTTCAACACTTTCAATTCTCTACTCCGTCCCACAGCACCTCCTCCCCCTCCTCTAATTTCTGCTGAAGACTTTGCCTCCTTCTTTAAGCAGATCGACAAGATCAGACAAAACTTTGGCCCGCAGCCCCCAATGCCCCTCTTAGCCGCTCAGCCCTGTTCTGCAAAAGCCAGCTTCTCCACCATGACAGAAGATCAGCTCTCTACCCTTCTGTCAAGATCACACCTCACCACTTGTGTCCTCGACCCACTCCCATCTCACCTCATCCCTAACTTGGCCACAGTCTTCATCCCATCTCTAACACACCTCTTCAACCTTTCACTTACAAATGGTGTCTTTCCCTCATCCTTCAAACATGCCTCAATCACACCCATCCTCAAAAAGCCCTCCCTTGTTCCATCCTCTGTGTCTAACTAGCACCCAATATCTCTTCTCCCTTACACCTCAAAACTACTGGAACAACATGTATATCTTGAACTGTCCTCCCACCTCCCCTCCTGTTCCTTCTTTGACCAGTTACAATCTGGCTAACCGACCGCATCACTCAACTGAAACTGCCCTAGCTAAAGTCACTAACGACTTACTAACCGCCAAGAGCAAGCGACACTACTCTGTCCTTCTCTTGGACCTGTCCTCCGCCTTCGACACCGTAGACCATTCCCTCCTGCTACAGACTCATCTCTTGGCATCACAGACTTGGCCCTATCCTGGATCTCATCATACCTAACAGACCAAACATTTAGTGTCTCCCTCTCAAACACCACCTCCTCACCTCGCCCCCTGTCTGTTGGTGTTCCTCAAGGATCTGTCCTAGGACCCCTACTATTCTCCGTCTACACCTTTGGCTTGGGACAGCTCATAGAATCCTACGGTTTGCAGTATCACCCCTATGCTGATGACACGCAGATCTAGCTGCAGATCTAGCTATCTGGACCCAACCTTGCCTCCTTACTGACTGAAATCCCACAATGTCTGTCTGCTATCTCAGCCTTCTTCTCTGCTCACTTTCTCAAACTGAACATGGACAAAACAGAATTCATCATCTTTCCCCCATCTCACTCTACCCCTCCACCAGACCTATCGATCAATGTCAATGGCTGCTTTCTTTCCCCAGTCCCGTACGCTCGGTGCCTTGGGGTGATCCTCGACTCTGCGCTCTCTTTCAAACCACATATCCAAGCCCTCACCTCCTCCTGCCGCCTCAAACTCAAAAATATTTCCCGACTCCGCTCATTCCTCAACCACGAAAACACAAAAACACTAGTGCATGCTCTTATCTCCCGCCTCGACTACTGCAACCTCCTACTTTCTGGCCTCCCCTCTAGCACTCTGGCTCTGCTCCAGTCCATCCTACACTCTGCTGCCCGACTAATCCACCTGTCTCCCTGCTATTCCCCAGCCTCCCCCCTATGCCAGGCCCTACACTGGCTTCCTATTGCCCAGAGGCTCCATTTCAAAACCCTAACCATGACATACAAAGCCATCCACAGCCTGTCTCCTCCATACATCTGTGACATGGTCTCTAGGTACCTACCTGCACACAACCTTCGATCATCTCAAGATCTCCTTCTCTACTCCCCCCTTATCTCTTCTTCCCACAACCGCATACAAGACTTCTCCCGTGCTTCCCCCATACTCTGGAACTCCCTGCCGCAACACATCAGACTCTCACCATCAATGGAAACCTTCAGGAAGAACCTGAAGACCCACCTGTTCCGACAAGCCTACAGCCTGCAATGATCCTCGGTCTACTGAACCACCGCACGACCTGCTCTACCCTCTCCTACTGTATCCTCACCCATCCCTGTAGTCTGTGAGCCCTTGCAGGCAGGGTCCCCTCTCCTTATGTACTTGTGTCCCTTGTCTTAACACGTTTATTATACTTGTCTATATTTCCCCTTTTCACATATAAAGCGCCATGGAATAAATGGCGCTATATAAATGCATAATAATAATAACCTCGACAGTCTATTCTTGTTCTTAGAAATGAAGGCTATTCCATCAGAGAAATTACCAAGAAACTGAAGATTTCCTACAATGGTGTGTACTACTCCCTTCAGAGGAGAGCACAAACAGGCTCTAACCAGAGTAGAAAGAAGTGGGAGGCCCCGCTGCACAACTGAGCAACAAGACTAATATATTAGAGTCTGTAGTTTGAGAAATCGGCGCCTCACAGGTCCTCAACTGGCAGCTTCATTAAATAGTAAACACAAAACGCCAGTGTCAACGTCTACAGTGAAAAGGCGACTCCGGGATGCTGGCCTTCAGGGAAGAGTGTCAAAGAAAAAGCCATATCTGAGTCTGGCTAATAAAAGAAAAAGATTAATATGGGCAAAAGAACACAGACATTGGACAGAAGAAGATTGGAAAAAAGTATTATGGACAGACAAATCCAAGTTTGAGGTGTTTGGATCACACAGAAGAACATTTATGAGATGCAGAACAACTGAAAAGATGCTGGAAGAGTGCCTGACACCATCTGTCAAGCATGGTGGAGGTAATGTGATGGTCTGGGGTTGCTTTAGTGCTGGTAAAGTGGGAGATTTGTACAAGGTAAAAGAGATTTTGAATAAGGAAGGCTGTCACTCCATTTTGCAATGCCATGCCATACCCTGTGGACAGCGCTTGATTGGAGCCAATTTCATCCTACATTAGGACAATGACCCAATACACATCTCCAAATTATGCAAGAACTATTTAGGGAAGAAGCAGGCAGCTGGTATTCTATCTGTAATGGAGTGGCCAGCGCAGTCACCAGATCTCAACCCCATTGAGCTGTTGTGGGAGCGGCTTGACCGTATGGTACGCAAAAAGTGCCCATCAAGCCAAACCAACTTGTAGGAGGGGCTTCTGGAAGCATGGGGTGAAATTTCTCCAGATTACCTCAGCAAATTAACTGCTAGAATGCCAAAGGTCTGCAATGCTGTAATTGATGCAAAGGAAGCATTCTTAGACGAAAGCAGTTTGAAGGAGAAATTTATTATTTCAAATAAAAATCTTTTTTTCGAACCTTGTCAATATCTGGACTAGATTTTAAATTCATTTGGCAACTCATTTTATTAATAAAAGTATGAGTTTTCATGGAAAACACAAAATTGTCTGGGTGACCCCAAACTTTTGAACGGTAGTGTGTGTGTATATATGTATATATACATACACACACATACATATAATATATATATACATACATATACACACACACACACACACACACACACACACACACATATATATCTGATTTCACATTTGCGTTGGGCAGAGCTGCGGAGGGCTGCGTACTTCCTCTGTTAAGCCCGCCCACTGCCACACCTCTTCCATTCAGCTCTGTCTACGTCTGCATGCATCCTGCGTACCCATCTTTAACATTGGGTATGCAGGCCATGTGGATGTATGCAGATGCATCCACATGCATCGTTTTGACGCTGTGCCCAACGCAACATGCGGCATTTTGTTGCGGTCGGCGCAGCGTCAAAATGCCGCAGGATGCATGCAGACATAGGCGGAGCTGAATGGAAGAGGTGCGGCAGTGGGTGGGGCTTAACGGAGGACGTACGCAGCCCTCCGCAGCTCTGCCCAATGCAAATGTGAAACCAGCTTATTCTATTCTTTTATTCTTTTACCAAATGTTACCAACTTTTTCCGATTTTAAGAAAAATGCTTGTGTTACCCATCATGAAGCCGAATGTACCATATTCGTGCCAAATTTATGTTTGTCGATCGTGTTCCGAACATATTTGCTCATATCTATCTGTTTGTTAGGCAATCCCTGCATGTATTCAGGCTGTCTAGCAGCCGTAAATCATGCAGCTGCGAAGACTCAGACATAATTTATGAGCACGCCCAAAATACTCAGAGAACACCCAAGCATGCTCAGAAAACTCGAGAAACGAGCACACCCGCTCATCACTAATCATATCCTATGTTTTGTATTGAAGCAGCTTATGAGTGCAATGGTCATTGTGCAGGGGGGGGGGGGGGGGGGGAGATGGGGTCAGCTGTGACAGATTGTAAGTGGTGGATATTTATTATGTAGTGCCATCATATTCCACAGCGCTTTCCATGCATTATCATTGCTGTATGAAAAAATAATATTAACAAGAAGAATATTGCAATTTTCACACTATGACCAGTGGGAACATTGCAGAGTTTGTTTTATTAAAAACATTTTTTTTTAACCAGAATGCGAAATGTATTTCAATCGGGTTTTTACGTTAAACATATATATATTATAGGATGGAGGATATGTATGATGGGTATATGGGCATGGGACTATGGGATGAAGGATGTGTGATGGGTATAAGGGCACTCGACTATGGGATGGCGAATATGTATGATGGGTATATGGGCATGGGACTATGGGATGGAGGATATGTATGATGGGTATATGGGCACGGGACTATGGGATGGAGGATAATTATAATTTGCTACAACTAACCACAGTTAGTTACTATGCCCGGGCAGCGCCGGGCTCTTCAGCTAGTGTGTATATATATATATATATATATATATATATATATATATATATATAGTGTAAATTATTTTTTTCCCGTGTCACAATCAGATGATTGCCTTCTGTTTGCCTTGTACTCCTAAAATCCTTGAGGAAATAATGATTATTCTGGTTTCTTTTAAATTATATCACCTCTAATAAAGTCCAAAGAGACTCACAGCTTGTAGTTATTAAAGTCCTGGCTTCTGATTTTATCAGTCTCTCGATCTGGCCATCTTCTTGGCGTCCACTCCCTTCTTCCAGGGCTGCTTGTATCTTTGTCCACAGTGCTTACCCATGAAGTCGGAGCAGTTGACACCCGATAATTCACCCGATCCGGCCCTGGCAAGAATTAAAATACACCTTGACTTATCCTAATATTTTAACCTCACAGACTGCTCTCTTGCTCACCAACACAAAAACATTTCCCGTATCTGACTCTCACATAGGAGACAATCAAACTGACAGTGCGAGCCAAGCATGGGGAATATTCCAGTTAAACTTGTTGGCACCTTCTTTTATGGTCTGCAGACAATACAATTCATCCCTTAAGTTGAAGCACTGTCCAATTAAAAATCCTCACCTAATCTTCAAATTCATAAGTACTACCCATACCATACAACATATCAGCGACAACCTTCGCATTGCCATTCTAATCTCATCGTACAAATCTTTACACACGCCTTCCT
The DNA here is from genome assembly GCF_039654945.1 of Dendrobates tinctorius. Lineage (NCBI taxonomy): Eukaryota > Metazoa > Chordata > Amphibia > Anura > Dendrobatidae > Dendrobates > Dendrobates tinctorius. The sequence continues at coordinate 573,639 of NW_027361821.1, forward strand.
CCTCTTCTAGAATACCCACCCTAATTCAGATTATAGCTAGAAGGTCTGCAATTTATTCGTAAGTATATAGAAAGGGTAGCACTGCCTGAAATCTCAGAGGAGTTGAAAGTACTATAAAAAGATGAATGAATCGTTCAGATGGGAAATAGACTACAAGTCAACTTTCCTGAAATTCACAGTTCCCCGCAGAATCGAACAGTTTGTGATTATATTTGCACAGACTGGCAAAAAAAACCTGCCTGACACCATTTTTATTATTACTATTATTTATTTATATAGCACCATTAATTACATGGTGCTGTACATGAGAAGGGGCTACATACAAAGTTATAGATATCGTTAACAGTGAACAAATTTACAATGACAGACTGGTGCAGAGGAGAGAAGAAACAAATTCACACAGTGCTTAAGTCAGAGAAGCATTCTGTAATGCTGTAGAAGCCCCCGATGTAACCTGAAAGATAAGAAAAAAAGCTAGATTATACTCACCGGGGGGGGGGGTCGGTCCGGTCCGATGGGTGTCGCGCCTCCCATTTTCTAGCGATGACGTCCTCTACTTTCCTTCCTGTCGTGGCTCCAGCGCTCTGCAGTGTTGAGGGCAGAGCAGAATACTGCAGTGCGCAGGTGCTGGACCTCTCCCGGCGCCTGCGTACTGCAGGACTCTGCTCTGCCCTCAACAGGTCAGAGCAGTGCGCCTGCGCAGGAGCCACAACAGGAAGGAAAGAAGAGGACGGCATCGTATGAAGATGGGAGGCGCCAGACAGCAACACCCATCGGACCGGACCGCCCCCAGTGAATATAATCTAACTCTTTTTTCTTATCTTTCAGGTTACAGAATTCTGTAGATAAGCCCCTGATGTCGGTGCCGGCAGCTCATATTCGAAAAAAGGGGTGACAGATTCCCTTTAAGAGTCAGACAGTGGTCAAATAATATCAGGCGCAGCCAAGTGGCCTTTGCCATAATTCCCTGAAGGTATCAGATCACATGGTTTAGCGTACCCAACTGGGGATGGTGGGGGTCTATCACAACCAGTATAAAAAGGGTGATGGCCAAGCAGTACTATTTTATGCTTCTACAGTGTAGGGATAGGAGATCAGAGTGCACTGCTCATTCCACCTAGAGACTGAAAGGCCAAATTTTAATTGTGTTGTTGTACTGCACTAATGTTGTTGAAGCACATTAAAAATGGGAGCAGTAGTGTTAGTCTGAATAGTAATCCAAAAGATTCAATTGGGATAGGAAGGTGCTGTAGCTGCATAGTCATTGCGAATATGAACGCATTAACCTATAATATACAAATTATTGCAATTACACATGCTGTGTTATACACGTTTATTTCCTTTGTGTACTGGAACACAAAAAAAGAAAAAGGCAACATTGGACAATTTCACAAAAAAAAAAATTATGGACCAGACAAGATTGTTGACTCCTTTCCAAAAATGTGGGTAAACAACTTTGTTTCAAGCATGCAATGCTCGTTCAAACTCACCAGTGGCAAGTAACAGGTGTGGGCACTATGAAAATCACACCTGAAATCACATAAAATTGGAGTTGACTCAATCTTTGCATTGTGTGTCTGTGTGTGCCACATTAAGCATGGAGAACAGAAAGAGGGGAGGAGAACCGTTTGAGGACAAAAATAATTGAACAATATCAACAATCTCAAGGTTACAAGACCATCTCCAGAGATCTTGATGTTCCTTTGTCCACAGTGTACAACATAAATCAATAAGCCTACAACCATGGCACTGTAGCTAATCTCCCTAGATGCGGACGGCAGAGAAAAATTGATGAAAAGTTGCAATGCAGGATAGTCCAGATGGTGGATAAGCAGCCCCAATCACGTTCCAAAGAAATTCAAGCTGTCCTGCAGGCTCAGGATACATCAGTGTCAGCACAAATAATTTGTCAACATTTGAATTAAATGAAACGCCATGGCAGGAGACCCAAGAGGACCCCAGTGAAGACACAGACAAAAAAAAAAAAAAAAAAAAAAAAAAAGGAGGTAGATTGCAGTTTGTCAAAATAAATGTAAGTGATCGAAAATCCTTCTGGGAAAGTTTCTTGTGGACAGATGAGACCAAGTTAGAGCTTTTTGGTAAATCACATCACTCTACCGTTTACCAAAAATGTAATGAGGTCTAGAAAGAAAAGAACACAGTACCTACAATAAAATATGATGGAAATTCAAAGATGTTTTGGTGTTGATTTGCTGCCTCGGGCACTGGGTGCCTTGACAGTGTGCAAGGCATCATGAAATCTGAAGATCACCAAAGGATTTTGGGCTGCAAAGTATTGTGCAGCGTCAGAAAGCTGGGATTGTGCCCTATGTCATAGGTCTTCCAGCAGGACAATGACCTCAAACATACTTCAAGAAGCCCCCAGAAATGGATGGCAACAAAGCACTGGAGAGGTCTGAAGTGGCCAGAAATGAGTCCAGATCTAAATCCCATTGAACACCTGTGGAGAGATCTTAAAATTGCTGTTGGGAGAAGGCACCCTTTAAAGGGAACCTGTCACCCCCCCAGGCGTTTTTAAATAAAAGAGCCACCTTGTGCAGCAGTAATGCTGCATTCTGTCAAGGTGGCTCTTTTACTTAGCGTCCATCCAGCGCAGAAAGTTTTTAAAATTGGTCAAAAATACCTCAATTTTGACTGGGGGGGCAGGTCTTTCCCCCTCTGACAGACACCTCACATCCAGGACTCATTTCTTCCTTGAGTCTTGTCTCTGCCTCCTCAGTGTTCTTTTGAAATCCTGACGCCTGCGCTATACTATATTTTCTTGTGCATGCGCAGTTAGTGCTGCCCGGGCTGTCACATCACATCCTGGCCTTCCTATTGCGCCTGCATGGACGCGCGGCCAGAGATCCCGCCCTTCAGCCGCTTATGATTTATTCACACTGTGGGGCTGGGAATCTTGGGAATGAGAGCCGCAGAGAACTACTGCGCATGCCCAAGGTTTTCAGGGAGAAATACTTCAATTTTGGGAAACAATTTCAAATTGTGCAAACATTTTCAGCCATGACTGTACTGCAGTAGCAACACCTGAGTAACCGCAATTTTTATTTTTTTTTAAATCACACACTGCAATTGCAAACCAACAAGACAGTTTAATACCATGTGTCCTAATTTTTCCTAATTTTGCCAGAACAGAAGAATCATAAAACATAGGACTGTGTGTCACTGACCGGGACATTTCCTCCACATTTCTTTGTTGTAGCAGGCCAATATTAAGCTCTTACATTCCACCTGAATACTGAGGCCTTTTGTAGGTGTACACTTTTGGGACATGAAACTAAAAGCTTTTCTTGTCAGTTCTTTTTTTGGAAAGTACTGGGGGTATTATTTCGAAAATAAAATTTTTTTATACAGATTAAAATTTTTGAAATGCCAGTTTTTGTACGGTATTCTCTGGCGTATAAGATGACTGGTCGTATAAGACGACCCCCAACTTTTCCAGTCAAAATGCAGAGTATGGGATATACTCGCTGTATAAGACTACCCCCTCCTCCAATGCACATACAATAAAAATTAAAAAAAACAAAAAACAAGCATTTGAATTACAATTACCATACTGAATTAAAATCTAATGACATGCAGGTACTTAGCAGGAAAATTGTCACTCAAACATAAGGCTGTTTGTCATCAGACATATAAATATGAAACAGTGCAAGTGGATTAAACTTTTCCTAATTCACTCTAAAGCTGAAAGGAAGGATAAAACAAACCCATAGGAGCTGCCATGCTGTTTGTTTTCCAAGCTGTCAACCAAACTGGAACTGATGAGGATAGAAGGAAGATAAACAATAGAGAGAGCAAGTGCCAGGCAAGTCCCTGGAGAGTTAGCAAAGCCCATCATAACTGCAAGCTATGGTATTTTTAAAGGTTTTGCTGGTGTAAGGGGGTACAGAGATGAGTTCATGCCCCACACGCCTTACATACGTCCCTGCAGAACTGATATACTTTGTATACCTGATATATTTTGTGTAATGTCTTGTATATATCTATATATATATATATATATATATATATAAAACTGAATGAATATAATATAATATTATATATATATATATATATATATATATATATATATATATATATATATATATATATATATATATATATATATCCCCAACCAATCACAAAGCATCTTTAATTTCACCAAAGCTGTTCAAAAGAAGCTGAGCTGTGATTGGTTGCTATGAGCAACAGTTTTCCTTGCAACCAATCACTAAGCATCTCTCATTTCACCAGAGCTGGTTAAAAGAAGCCGAGCTGTGATTGGTTGCTATGAGCAAGATTTCCCACTTGACAACACCTCAGCAGACACTGACATGGTGGGAGAATTCTAGCATTCCCAGGAACATACGCTTCCAGCCATTATCTGCCACCCAAAAAGGAGCAGAGAGCACGACAGAAATGAATCCCCCCCCTCCTGTACCCATACACCCAATCCCACATCCTCCATCCTATAGGCACATCTTCCCTCTTAAAGGGATCATTGGTATCGAAGTCAGAGCAACTCCATCCAGTGCTTTAGTTTTGACCCCAGGCCTCTCTTAAAGGGATCCCCGGTATGGAAGATAGGACTGTTCAACTCTGTGACGGGATGATGTGGGATATTAGTGGTAGTTGTCCGGTTGCTCTGGCTGACGGGATGATGTGGGATATTAGGTGTAGTAGTCCGGAAGCTCTGGCTGACACTCTGCACGCCATCTTGACTGAAAAAAACAAATGTAGAAATTTTTGCAAATTTTATTAAAAAAGAAAAACTGAAATCTCACATGGTCATAAGTATTCAGACCCTTTGCTCAGTATTAAGAAGCACCTTTTGAGCTAGTACGGCCATGAGTCTTTTTGGGAATGATGCAACAAGTTTTTCACACCTGGATTTGGGGATCCTCTACTATTCTTCCTTGCAGATCCTCTCCAGTTCCACCAGGTTGGATGGTGAACGTTGGTGGACAGCCATTTTCAGGTCTCTCCAGAGATGTTCAATTAGGTGTAGGTCAGGGCTCTGGCTGGGCCAGTCAAGAATTGTCACAGAGTTGTTCTGAAGCCACTCCTTTGCTATTTTAGCTGTGTACCTATATTTCTCTGCTGGATCTGTGCATCATGAATAGTAGTATGTGTTAAAAGGGGGGGGGCCCACTGAGACTCTTGCCTAGGCCTCTCAAAAACCTGGAGCCAGCCCTGGCTACTGAGAATCCCTTTTCCTCTAGTAGTGACTTTTTAAATTTCAGGCTGTCAACTGCAGCCCAGATCTCTGAGGGACGCTGTGTTAGAGAGTCCTAGACCTCTGTCACTGACATTACTCTCAGCCAATAGAACTATGGCCTTATCGGCCAAAAAAAGGGCTATCAAAATCACCCTGGCTCTGTCCTCCCTGATCTTCCTCAGAACCGCTGGTATGAGGCATATTGGAGGGAAGGCATACAGGAGACCTGATATCCACTCTGTCCTGAAGGCGTCTACTGACGATGGTCTGTCCGCTGGACTTAGGGAGCAGAATTTCCGAACCTTCCTGTTGGGTTTTTTGAGGCAGAGATCTATACTGGGATTTTCCCACATGTGTCTTATCCGTTGAAAAAAACGGATTCTTTTTGGTACTACTTTCCTTGCCTCAAGTGGTTCCTGCTCAGACAGTCTGCCTTCAGGTTGTCTATACCTCGGATATTCAGGGCCGATAAAGAGAGGGACTGGTGTTCTGCCAGAGTCATGATCCAGCCTCAAGCTGTTTAGCGGAGGCCCTTTGACATGAGCAGTCACCTTCAGCCTGAAAGGGACGGTGATTATCTGCCTCAAGGACTGAGAACGGGTGTCTCCCTGGTGGTTTACCTATGCAACCACTGCTTAGTTGTCCTGATAGGACTCTCACGTGGTGTCCACTTTAAGTGTGGTAACAATTCCTCTGGCGTTTTTTTGATTGTTAGAATTTCTCAATCGTTCGAGGATAGATTCTTTTCCTCCTGGGCCCAGGGATCCTGGAGCCATAATGTGTCTAGATGGGCTCCCCACCACCAAGGACTAGTGTCCGTTGTGACCACTTTGGAGGCAGTGTGTGTGTGTGTGCCAGGTACTCCCCTCGGAGAGGACTATCAGTAACCACCACCTGAGTGACTGGAGTACAGAGTCCGGAAGGGTGAGCTTTTGCTCTAACCTTCCCTGCAGTTCCCTGTTGTTCTGCAACACACACCTTTACAGTTCCATTTTGCGGAACTGGGCCCATTTCACTGTTGGTATGCAGGAGGTGAGGGACCCCAACACCAACATGGTCCTCCACAGAGCTCTCTCTGGCTTTTTTTTATCTCCCTTGTCTTCCTCTGGGAGGTGATGCTCCTGCTCCACTGAGCTCATTGTTAACCTCAAAATTTTCTAGATCATTGCTGGTTCCAGTTTGGATTTTTTTTTTTTTTGGAGGTCCAGCTGCCATCCTAACATCTATAGTGTTTTCATCACTATTCTGACTTGATCTTGACAGTAAGGGAGATTTCTTCCCCATTATCAAGAAGTTATCCCGATAGGGTATCATCAGAGCATCTTTCCTTCTGAGGTGAACTGTGATTTCTGCAATTAGCCTTGTGAAAACTTGAGGGCTATCACTACTGCACAGGGCAGGGCCCTGTATTGGAAGTGACACTACTGAGACCCATCTGGACTGTCACTGAGACGTATATGGTATTATTGCCGGATCTGGTGATAAGTGTTCGTGAGATCTCGGAACTGTTATATAACGTTCGAGGAAGGAGGAATTGTACTGCTCCTTATAGTCTCCACTGGGATTATCAGATACCTATTGAGGTATTTTCAGAATTATAATTGACCTCCAGGAACTTATCTGGGCTTCTACTGAAATCTTTTCCAGGACTTGTTTGTCTAGGAGTGAGGTTGTTTCCCATGCCAGACTGTCTTTCTTTGAGAGGATTGCATATGTCCTCTTGGAAGCCAGTGGTGGAACCTTAACTCCAGAACTGATCCCACAATTTGCCGGATCCAGGTGTTAGACGACAACCTCTCCCAAGCTGGGAGGAAGTGCACCTGAGAATGCCTGTCACTGGAAGGGTTTTTTGGAGTCTTTGGAGGGTTTGCTAAAATAGAAGCCTCTCCCACCTATGGATCGTTTGTCAGAGCTGTTTCTGTCTCGATCCTTATATTGCCATCTCCTGGATTTCCGGCCCTTCCGAAAGGAGCGCCGAAAGAGGCCTGAAGATGGCTGTCTTTTGGGAAAATTTTCTTTTTTGTTGTCGGTTTTCCCTCATACGTCATCCAAAGTCTGACCAAAATTGGAAATTTCCTTCACACGGTAAAGGGCAGAGTTACATCTTTGCCTGGGTGTCCCCCAGCCAGCATTTAAGCCATCCTGCACAGCGTCCTATATTAGCTAAAGTTCTTTGTGCTTGCGGGCTGGTCTCCCCTTCCGGTCCCAGCCCAGCCTCAAGCTGCATTGTGGTTGCCACCTGACGTATACAGTCACGCTCAGCCTAGAATGGCCGGTGGCCTAATTTGCTGTATAGCATTGCTGAATCCTGCTGAAGTTTCAGCTTGGAATACTGCCGCTGCTCTTATGGCTGGTATTGCCTTTAGGATAGTCTCCCTGGGGATTCCTTGCTCTAGATGATCTTCTAGGTTATTGATCCATATCTTAAGGGATCTAACCACACCAGTGGCCGCGATGGCCGGTCTAAGTGTTTCAGCTGAGGTCTCCCAGGCTGGTTTAAGACAATTATCTGTCTATCAGAGGTTCTTTCAGGGAACCTAAATCCTTTAAGGAGCAGGGAGGACTTTCTGGTGACCTTTGATATCGCTACATCAATTTCGAAGCCTTATCCCAGGAGGAGGATGCCTCTTCATCAAAAGCGTACCTCCTTTACAGGGAATTGATTATGGGACTTCCTCTCTGGTTTTCCCATTCCCTTTTAATGAGTCACTGCCAAAAATAGGGAAGACTTTACATTTTTCCTCATAGCAAGCTTGTCGAACATAAGTTCTATGGCTTTTGCATCTACCAGCCCCACGGTAGGTCAGACTGCTTTAATAAGCGTGTCCGCACTGTATCCTCTACTAGGAACATATCTTTCTCATCTGAGCTACCTTCTCAGTAGCGAGTTTTAACAGAGTCCCCCTCTGATCCCTATGGTCTTCCTGAGAGACCAATGAGGAGCTGGTCTATCCCTTGCTTTGCTATCCATGTTTGTTGACTGAAAAGCCCTTCCTGATTGTAGACTTCTGACAATCAGGGATCTCCAGCTCTCAGCAGAGCGGGTGTCTCTTCCTCTACTGTTCTAACAGTACAGGTCTGACAACCCCTTATTCCTAAGGGACTTTTTTTTTTTTTTTTTTTTTAACATAAGGAATATTCCTTATTCCTAGCATTTAATTTACCCCTTTTTTAGGGACCTCCAATGCTCTACCCCACCAATGTATGTAAGAAGAGGGGAGAGAGGAGACAAGAGAGCGAGAGCGAGAGCGAGAGCGAGAGCGAGAGCGAGAGCGAGAGCGAGAGCGAGAGCGAGAGCGAGAGAAAAAGAGAACAGACATTATCGTACTGGACTTTCTCGAAGCACACTCACCACTCGGACGCTTCACAAGACGGGTACCAGATCTGGAGGCTGACTGGTCTGTACACATGACTCACATCGGGACTGTGGACCCCTCCTTGTTAACCCATGACGATCCTCCCGTACGCTGTCCGAGCAGCTTCCACTGTATTTATGGCGCGTCTGGCTCCTCTCATCTGAGCGAGACCGCTACTCCTGCACCTCATGGCGCGGCTGTAAGTGCTCTGGCAAAAAAGGCTCTCAATCTTAACAAGTTAGCTGCTTTCAGATGAGAACAGTCACATTCAACTTGGAATGGTTGGTGACCCCTGCCAGCACTTCTGACAGCATTACCCCATTTTTTTTTTTTTTAATTAACTGATCACCTGGTTGATCCTGCACCTGCCGGTCACCTGCGCTTCCTGGGTGTTATCCACATGCGCACTACATTCGACTTGTTTGCACCCCCAGTAACCACTACTGGTGTGTGCTGATCTCCTCCCCGTGCATACCCCGGAGCGCGCTCCCTTTCTGCGCTCGGGGAGTCTTTCTGGCCAGTTCCTGGTGCGCGTCTCTGTCCTGCCACTATCGGGCGCATCACTTCCGGTGCGCGCGCGGATCCCGGCATTCTTCTGACGCCCGGCCGCCATGACACCCGGCACCGCCGCCCCCTCCCTACTTGGACCTGCCCGGAGGGGGCGATAACGCTGCACCACCCCTGGCTACCAAGACGCTCGGTCACCTCCACCATACCGGTGCTGGATTTTACCTGGAGGGAGCGATCACGCCGCTGGCCACCACTGTTCTGCAGGTACTGCTTCTTCTTTATGGCCCAAACGGTGATCGGCGTCCTGCGCTCAACAGGGAGGGATTCCGAGAGTGTCCTCCAAGGAGTCTTACCTCTGCCCGGGCACCGATGTGCTTCAAGGGCTGCATAGCCACCACATGTCAACAGGGAGGGAGCACAAAAGTGGCCTCCGTGGACTTCTATGGGGTATGTCGGCATCTGGGAGGGTACACCCAATGTGGTCTCCGAGGCATCAAACTTAACCCGGGCAATTGCCTCACGGGCTGTGGCCATGCACTCGCTCGGGGGGGGGGCATAGGAATATATGGCCCCCGAGGCGACTACTGGTACCTGGCGACGGGTGTAGCAGACCGGTGCCTGCCAGTAATTACCCGACCCAGGCATCCTCTTCTTTTTTCTTCCAGAATCTTCAAGAGGTTTTCATCTTGAGGGTTCCCCATCGAAGACAGGAAACCAACTGATGCGGCGAGAGGAGCTGACCCTTTTATCTTGAAGGTTTCCTGTCCTCATTGGGCGAATCCCCTCTCTCGCGGTGCCGTCATGTAGAATGGAAAAAAGACGGTAGTTTCGGATTACAATGCATTTTAGTTAAGGGGGTAGATAAAAAAAAAACAAAAAAACAAAAACAAAACACAAACGACAACTTTATTTTAAGTTAAAACAAAATTTTATTTTTTTAAGTTATCTACCCCCTTAACCAAAATTTTTTTATTTTTAAAGCTTTGCACAGTCTACCTCAACGACACCATAACACTTTGATATTAATGGAATGTAAATGTCAATCAATGCAATATTGTTTCTGCCCCTTATACTCCTATCCCACAGCATCCCAAGGTCTAAGGAAGATACTTCACTAGAACAACTTTTTCCAGGTAATTTATTGGAAGGGAACAGTAAAACTTTGTACTCCTTAATAAACACTTGGGGTGGGAAGAGATGGAGGACCAAATTATAATGCTACAGAGAGGAGCCAGAAGACTACAGCATCTGATTTCTCTTACTCCTGCACTGATTAGAAGCACTTCACCTTCATATTAAACGGTGCAGGTTTAATTTAGCAGCGCTGGGGTTAATCTGCTCAGTTGAGAGCTCTTGGAAGATTGCTATTCTTGCTACCTAAAATAAATGGGATAATTTTTGTATGACTTGTATAAAAAAAATGCTATTGGGAAAGGAAAAGAGCTCTTGAAACTCTGCAAACATAATTTTCGTGCAACCTCTTGTGAAAAAGCCACTTTTTCCAGTTTGCACCACCTGAGTATAAAAACACCAGCAAGGCAGGCATCTGCCCCTCCAAAAGGGATGATTTTTTACCATTTATACAATTTAAGTTTGCCAAACAAGTCTGATACTGCAGCGCGTTAACTTTTCTGCTATTTACCACCAGTTACTAGCTGTTTTCACCTAGCCAGATAGGTTGAGGTCACTTGGATATTATTAAGGCTGTATTTGCACTGAAGAGCTCAAAAGGGATTCAATACAGTCTTAGGAGATCTTCCAGTGACATACAACAATTTTAAGTGCAATTAGAGGCTGTGCAGTATTGTGATTCAAGGTAAAAAAATGTACCGCAAATCAAATTTTTGTGGATTATTTGGTAAAGACAACAAATACAAATTTCAATAAGTTCAATCATCTCTAGTACCATGCATTGACTAGAACGCACACACCAAAAAAAAAAAAAAAAAATCAAAAATTGATGTATATGAGAATGCCAAGTGGACAGACTTTACTATTTTTTGAAATGTAAACAGACATCAAATTGCGTATTACTAGCGCCTAAAGTAAAAATGTATTACTTACCATTAGAGAAGTATATTTGGCCGGGAGGTGGTCTATTGTTGAAAGTGACGGGAGGTCTTTAAAAAGAAAGGTCATGTAATCTCATTAATGATTTACAAATACAGATTTGCAAAAAAATATAAAATATAGTACCGACATAGGCTTACCCACTAGGAGGTGGGATGTGAACAGCAGGTGGAGGAACGAGTGGTGGAGGCAACAGTGCTACAATAGGGAGTAACATTTTGTTTCTGTAAATAAAAAGGGTAAATGCACTCCAACATGCATTATGAGCAGACTAGTTATGAAATCCGATGAGAAGTTTTAATTATATACCTGGCATGGCTATTTTAGTATCTGCTGGGAACTCTGCTGGCATGCAATGAAGTTTCTAGTGGTGTTCTAGGTACATACAGTAATAGACTCGATCTTCATAAAACAATAACTACATAAAAATCACTAAAAAGGTGCATTCTTTTTGTATGTGCTCTAATACTGCAGTTTCAGTAAATTACTGAACATAAAATAAATGTGTTTCTCATAGCACATCTTGCAATTACAATCACCTGGAGGGTGCAAGGTTGGTGGAACATGAGTAGGTGGAGGAGGACGCTGGAAGAAAAGAGGAGGTGGAGGAAGCCCATTGAATGGTGGAGGATTATGGACAATAGATGGTGGAGGAGGAAGAAGAAGAGGAGGCGGCGTCTGCTGATGTTGCATGATAGGATGAGGCTTGTATTCCTGATTATCACCCACCTTTAGAAGGAGATATATTAGTCACCATTAATCATTGGATCTAGATTTTTTCCCCCTAATTCTGCTACATAAACAAGCTGCCTCAAATGACTGATGGATATTTACACTTTCAAACAAATACAGTCTTCCTCTGATGGTGCTTTTTTTACAGTGTTATTGCTATACAGAGTATACCCTATGGGCCAGATTCATCAAGACCACCATTTTTCATACTGGTATTGATGAGGGGGTGTGCTGGATTAATGAGCATGTGCATGCATCATCAATCTGGAGCCTCCTGATGAGTGGTGTGTGCGCCTCTGTGCACCTGCACCATACCAAACATCTTATACTAGTCAGGTACTGGAGTGAGATTCTTGGCATAGGGAGTTACACAGCTTGCGATGAATTAGATGGATTGCTCCTAAATTTTGCTACTTTTCAAAGCTTTTACATCAGAATTCTGGCTTGAAAGCTTTGATGTGTTGAGCCCTATATATTTATAAAATTGGTGCATTTAGTGTACAATTTAATGAAAACTTTGTCAGCCTGCCAGCATCAATGTAACCTCTTTTGATGGGAGGAAAATCACAGCTATAATCTAAAACATCCTAGGACAGACAAGGATAGTACTCAGTCACTATGGAGGCTGTCCCCAAGTGTACACTGCAAAAAAAAAAAAAAAAAAAAAAAAAAAACCCCCTATAATTGACAAACATTTACCAAAATAAAATCAATTGTTACTTACCAGTAACAGTGTTTTTCGGAGCCCATGACAGCACCATGAGAGAGGGGATTCGCCATGCTGGGACAGGAAACCTACAGACATAAAAGGGCGGCACCTCTCTCCTGCAACAGTTGGATTACAGAGCATGAGAAGACCTCCCAGGTTAGTATAAATTATTTCAAACCCAAAATAACTTTCCACACATGATTATGCAAAGGTAAAAAGTGCTCACCCACATGTGAAAGGAGGGAATACAAGGGTGCCGTCATGGGCTCCAAAAAACACCATTACCGGTAAGTAACTAAGCATTTATTCAGTCTCCCATGACAGCACCATGAGAGAATTACAGAGAGGTAAGGAAATTAAGGAGGGACCACAGCCTGAAGCACCCTTCTCCCAAATGTGAGATCGAAGGAGGCACCCATATCAAGCCTATAATGTTTGAAAAACGTGGAGGGAGAAGACCATGTAGCCACCTTACATATCTCCTCAATCAACACCTCCGATCTCTCTGCCCAGGAAGTTGCCACGGCTCGTGTGGAGTGAGCTCGCAGAGCCTCTGGAACTGCTTTACCACTTGTTGTACAGGCCAAATAAATTTCTTCCCTGATCCCCCTAATTAAAGTGCTTTTAGAGAGTTTAAGCCCATCCCTAGCTCCCTGAAAGGTGACAAAGAATTCTCTTTCTTCCAAGGGTCAGTTATTGAGATATTTCTAAGTAGGCATCTTCTAACATCTAGTGAATGGAACCTCTCTTCCCTTTGATTCCCGGGATTGGCACAGAAGGAAGGAAGAAGCATCTCCTACAGCCTGTGAAACTTAAGAGGCTACCTGCGTAAGATATGAGGGTTCCGGCTTCAAAATGACCCCATCTTCCCTAAACTAGGTATGTAGTGGAATTCTGGACAGGGCCAGAACGTCACTAACCTTATGGGCTGATGTTAATGCAACGAGAAGGGCCGTTTTAAAGGATAGAATCTTTATTGGGGCTACCTCAATGGGCTCAAAAGGGAGACTGTCAACACCGCTAGAACTAGGTTCAAATCCCAAGGTATTAACCTCTAAGGATGAGACTAGACCCAGCCGATGCCCTAATAAACCACCAACTGTTACCTGGACTTTGAGGGTGTTTGTGGATAGTCGTATCTCTAGGCCCTTTTGTAGGAATTCCAAAACTTGGTCTCTCTGAACCATTCCTCCGACCTCCTCGCCTGAGGTTGATAGAAATTTGTTCCAAGTTCTAGTATATATCCTTGATTTGGATGCTTTCCTACTCTAAAGTGGTTACAAGGTTATGAGAAAACCCTTTACCTATCCATAGGGCCCTCTCAAATTCCACGCCGTCAGATGTAAACTGGACACTCGTGGATGGAAGATTGGTCCCTGGGACAGGAGGTCTGGGAGTTCCTGAAGAACCCATGGGTTGATGATTAGGATAACACATGCCCTGTCCTCTCAGATCTTCCTCAACACCAACAGAATTAGTGCCATCAGGGGAAAGGCATATGCTAGATTGAAGTCCCACTGAATCAACAGAGCATCTAATGCTTGTGGACCTTCTCTGGGGTTTAGAGAACAGAACAGACGCACCTTCCTGTTCTCTCTGTTGGCAAAGAGGTCTATGTCCAGCCATCCCCACATACGCATAATCTGGACAGTTTAGTTTAACACCCATTCTGCCTGAGCTGGTTGCAGCTTAGGAAGTCAGCCTTGATGTTCTGCTTTCCTCTTATGCGTAGGGAGGTAAACGACAGCAGATGAGCTTCGGCCATCAGAAATATACGTTCCGTCACTTCCATCAAAGACCTGGGCCGGGTACCCCCCTGGTGGTTGATGTAGGCTACAGTTACCTGATTATCGGAAAATACTCTGACATGTTGACCCTATAAGGATATAATGAGCCATCTTATTGCCAGCTCCACTGCCAACAATTCTTTTAGGTTAGATGAATCAGCCTACTCACTGCTTGTCCACCTCCCCCGGACCCACACCTCCCCCAAATGAACCCCCCAACCCATGGGGCTAGGATCTGTAGTGATAATCCAGTATATATGGTTTTCCCAGGGACCACCACTGGACAAGTTTGATAAACTTAACCACCAAAGAAGGGACTGTATTGTACAGGGGGACAGAGAGATATTCCTTTCCAGACACCCAAGTTGGCGATCGTTATGTAATACTTCCCACTGTGAGGTTCTAGTATGAAATTGAGAGACAAAAAAACTAACTAGCACATCCAAACTAGTGTGAATAGGTGCATACCAGGAGGAGCTACCTCCATATACAATATACAAAATAATGTTGCACTCTATCATGCTAAAGCAGGTCAATATAGAATATGAAGTCTGAATAGCAATACAGCTATAAAGTATTAGGAAAAAATTGAGACGCTTAGCATATAACTTGGCCAAATTATACCTGCCCATCAACCAACGTCAAGGTGGCCTCAAAGTCTGATCCCATATATCCCAGAAACTTTTGTTTCCACTTTCTGCCTTGTCGCGTGCTGGCCATCGGGCACTCTGCAGTAAGGGTGGTGTGTATATCATTAGTACAAGGCTCGAAATACACTCCGAAACCTCCGATCCGTCACAGCCAGGGTTCCCCGATACCACCAGGACACTAGGATGCCACCAGTTCCTCGTTTGATACTAAAACTTATATCAGGTCAGGAACCAACTCAAAAGGTAGAGTATTTTGGCACAGAGTACGTGTCGGTTCAATCATAGAGCAAGGAAAACAAAACTGCTAAATTTATAAGTTTACTC
Source organism: Dendrobates tinctorius (assembly GCF_039654945.1). NCBI lineage: Eukaryota > Metazoa > Chordata > Amphibia > Anura > Dendrobatidae > Dendrobates > Dendrobates tinctorius. The sequence continues at coordinate 588,995 of NW_027361821.1, forward strand.
CAGAAAATCTAGGCAGTTTTTACAAAACTACGAAAGGAGACAAAATACAGTGTATACAGACAGCTATAAAAAGGATTAAAATATGAAACTTAATACATCTCAGTCACTGGTATAAACGTGTCGACGTGGGGGAGGGGAGTTCCCAAAGAAAAGATTCAGTCCAAAGCATGGATGTTCGCTGTCGACCCCAGGTCTGAACACCCTGCAAAATGGCTGTTCCTGTTTTATACTTTGCCCATAAACCTGGGGACTTCGCCCTTGATGACCTTATTGGGTGGGCTGTGTTAGAGGATGTACACCCCTTTTGAAAAGTTATTAAAAACTTCTACTTGCCATATCTCTGATTTCACAGAGGCAGAAACAGAGACTTGCAGTTGCGTGGCTGCATTGTGAAACTCAGTGTTACACAGCACAAACCAAATGGAGGTGGGGCAGCAGGAGCCCTGTATGTGTACATCTTTGGGCAATAGGAAATACTTCATATTTTCCTGACAGCCGATACAGATTCCTCTAACGGGTACCTCCTTTCCTTTTTGGTCTCTTCCATTCTCATAAAATGAGAGTGGGATTTTATCATTCAGTGGAAAGGCTCTGCGAGCTCTCTGTTCCACATCCTGTGTGGATTTTTCAGGCTAGGGCACAATAATCCCCATGGTATTATTAACTGCCTTTACCAGCTTATTCACCCGGGCAACTGGGAAGCAGGAACAGCTTGACGGGGCATCCGAAGTTGAAGTTGACGGGGTCGAGAATCTCACCCGAGTCACTTTCACTGTCTGACACCGGGGATCTGGGCTTCCTTATCTTTTCCTTACGGACATCTTCCTGGGAAAGGATCTTACAGATTCCTTAATCTCTGCCCTAATGATCTCCCTCAGGCTAGATGCAAAGTCTGGTGAATGCATGGCTGGCACAGTCTCTTCCCAAAGGAATCTGGTAGCAAGGCCCTACAAATTGTGCACTCTTTATGCCTGGTCTTAGAGGTACACTTCTTCCCCTAGCAGAAATTAGGGAGAGACAAGGGGAAGACTACATCACAGAGCAAACTTTCACAAAGATCACTTACTAGTAAACCGTAACTGAATGGTACCGGAATACGCGGGGGACATCTTTCAACCGAAGCATCCTCCTTAGGGGCTGTTGACTCATGCAGTCTTCTGGAACTCCTCTGACCGGATTTCCTTTCATCCACACGACTACCTCCTGCGCTGCTATGTGATAGTCGCTGGGTCACTCAAATGGGGCTCTTCACTGAGCTTCTGTAGTACAGGTGAATGATGCACCTGTTCCTGCTGCTCTGGCAATGCCACAATTCCTTGCCGGATTATGGGTCTGGAAGCACCTGGTTTTGTCCTGGCCTGCCTTAAATATCCTAGGCCACTCCCCCAATCCAGTAGCCCCCAGACTACCAGGTCAGCAGGTCCTCCACATGGCCTGCCAGCCATGCCCCCGCGACCGTTCCCTGGCATTCCCACCGATGGCAACACCCCCCCTTCCGGCCCGACGTTACCGACCCACATGACTCCGACCGGCACCCTGCTCGTAACCCTGAACGCGCCTGCCCACAGCCCCAGGAATCATGCCTTCTCAGACTTACAGCCGTGCCAGCATATCAACGGTGCGCCCCGGCCACGTCACAAGAGCGCGACGGCCGCCACCACCACCCGGGCCTGCAGGAGGCATCACCGCCGAGCACCAGGACTGCAGCATCACAGCACACACAACGCCGCCAGCCCCAGGCATACTTACCTGCATCTGAGCATCGGACCATGACCAAGCCAGTCATCCTACCCGGACACGGCTTGCCTGTTACCGCACACTATCATGCACCCCCACTGGACCCACTGTGGTGCTTCCAGGGCACCGGACCGGCCAGGGGACCCCCACTGCCTGAGTCGACCAGCCGGGCCTGGGAATAACTTCTATCTTCTACCTTTTTCACAGGTATGTCTGAAGAGGTTCACCCATCAGAGACAGGAAACCAACTGATGAGGGAGAGAGGTGCCGCCTTTTTAGGACTGTAGATTTCCTGTCTCGGAAGGGTGGATTCCCCCTCTCTTGTAGTGCTGTCATGAGAGGTTGAATAAATAAATATACATGTTGCTGTGACTGCACTAGCATATATACACACCCATACTGATCATATGGGAACACCGAATATATGAATTTTGCACCTTATTACTGCCATATGGAATAATGGGCACACTTTGATCAAATTGTGTGAGCCCACCTGTAATCCATATGGCAGTAATAAGGTGCAAAATTCATATATTTAGTGTCTCAAATGTTTAAGTATAGTCTATATAGCTGTAATGTATATCAAACTTCATATATTTAATGTTCCGTATGCCTTTGCAAGCTCAGAATGAGATAGCATATAGAAAATACAATCTCTATGCAGTCACAGCAGCCAGCACCTATATACATTTCATTTTACCAGGTGCTTGTCAAATTTAATTTTTCTACCGTACTAGATTCATATGTTATCCTAAGGTCAGGTTCATACTGCGTTAACGCAGCCCGTTCAACGCATAGCGTTGACAGGCTGCGCTAACGCTATAGCATAACGCGATATGCATTATGCTATATCGCTAGTGCAGATGATTCATCTGCGCTAGCGGTGACGGAGCCTCAGACGCTGCAGCCTGCGTCCGAGGCTCCGTCACTGAATGACGGCACATTGCGAACGCGTGCCGCTTTACGGCATGCGTCACGATGCGCCCAACAATGGAGGGCAATGGCAGCGTTAACGGACCATCTAACGGACTGCCTAAACGCAGTGTGACCCTGGGCTAAGATATCAATGATCTTGTTTGAATCCATTTATCCCATTGGAGGTAAGTAATGATTCGTTTCTTGTTTTATTACATTCCCCAGTTAGCAAAGTTTTCTTTGGATTATGGACAACCCCTTTTCTTAACACCTGTTCCAAATCTATATAAAACGGGACAATTTTATTTGAAAAACTTTGGTCACCTGAATATGAATGTCATCTGAATCTTGAATGTCCCATCTCCTGCCTTCAACGCGGGTGATACTGCAGATCTCACCACCGATTACATCAATTGACTTTGCTTGTTTCCTAACAGAAAAGCAAACAAATATCTCACACACAGTAACTTACTATAGATAAGGCACAAGTGCAAAAGATGAGAAAAATCCAAAAACAAAATGTAATTATGCAGGATAGAATTCACATTTAATTCCAGAACGTAGTTCAGGATTACCACAAGATAAGAAATACATTTTCTGTCTAAGATAAGAAATACATTTTCTGTGTAACTCCAGAGCAGTATTCATAATTCTGCAAAGCTTTAGAGATGAAACTTCACAACACCTCACTTATTAAAAGAGAAGACATCACAACACCTCATATATTAAAAGAGAAGACATCCCATCAAACAAATCCTATTCAGTTATAACCTTTTTAAAAGGACAAGAAACACTGCTGCATAAATGCTGTTAAATATTATGAAATGAGGGTGGTCAATGAGTGGAACAGGCTGCCATGAGGGGTGGTGAGTTCTCCATCAATGGAAGTCTTCAAACAGAGGCTGGACAGACATCTGTCTGGGATTATTAAGTGAAGGCTGCATTGAACAGGGGTTTGGACATGATGACCCTGGAGGTCCCTTCCAACTCTAAAGGCCCCGTTACGCGCAACGATATTGTGAACGATATTGTTGCAATGTCACCAGTTTGGTGACGTTGCAGAGATGTCGAAACGACATCATTGCATGTGACACGTGCTAACGATCAACAATCAGTTGGCTGATGGTTAATCGTTGCCTAATGGTCTGGGCCATAAATCTATCGTTTGTCTCCCGCTGGGCAGCACACATCGCTGCGTGTGACAGCGAGAGACCAAGGATCAGCGAGCTCCCAGCGCCATACAGCAGACGCTGGGAGCTGGTATCCAGTGTAAACAGCGGGTAACTAAACGGCGCTTAGTTACCCGCTGTTTACCCTGGATACCAGCGTGCTCGCTGGTTCTGATCGCTGGTGAGTCTGCCTATGTGACAGCTCACCAGCGATCAGCTAACTATGTCCCAGCGATCCCATCCACGTTGGATCGTTAGTGGGAACGCTGGGACATTGAAGCATGTAATGGGGCCTTAACATTCTATGATTCTATAACTGCTGATGCCTCCAGCACATATATGAACATGGTCTTACTCTTGACTTAAAATAAAGTTGAGTGAGTTAAAAACACAAAACAAAAATCTTTATGGTATAATTTTATATTTATGGCTTGACTGTTAACAATTCTGAAAAGAGGGAAGAATAGGAAGCATTTAAGGAAACCAGGATGGATAAACACAGAACTTAAGCACATGCTAAAAAGGAAGAAAGAAATGTTTATAAAATGGAAAGAGGGAGGCATATCTAAAGAAGAATATAATGCTGTCTGTAGAACTTGCAGGGCACAAATCAGATTTTCTAAAGCTGACAATGAATTGAGGCTTGCAAGAGACGTCAAAAGCATTAATAAAAAATTTGGGGGATATGTCAAAAGTAAAAGAAAAGTCAAAGATGCTATAGGATTTTTACAGGATGAAAAGGATGAAATGGTAAGACAGGATGTTGAGAAGGTTGAACTTTTAAATTCCTATTTTGCATCTGTTTTCTCTCAGAAAGGAAATGTAACAAACTGTTCTTCACCGTCCTATTAAGGGAATAGAAGAATCTATAAACAGAAAGATAGTGAGGAAACACTTAGCTAACCTAAATGAATTCAAGTCTCCAGGTCCAGATGAATTCCACCCCAGAGTACTGAAGGAGATAGCAGAAGACGTTTTTGAACCCCTCTCCATAATCTTTGAAAATTCTTGGAGAACAGGAGAAGTCCCAGAAGACTGGAGAAGAGCAAATGTTGTTCCTATCTTCAAAAAAAGGGGGAAGAAGGTGGACCCAAGCAACTATAGGCCGGTGAGTCTGACTTCTATACCAGGAAAGATCTTTGAACAAATTTTTAAACATGTAAGTATCTGGATAAGAATGAAGTGATTAAACAGTCAGCATGGGTTTGAAACTAATAAGTCATGTCAGACTAACTTAATTTCCTTCTATGACAGAGCCACTGATTGTGTGGATCAGGGAAATGCTGTAGATATAGTATATCTTGACTTCAGCAAAGCATTTGACTCACACAATCCTTACTGAAAAAAATGGCTAAGTATGGAATGGACAAGGCAACTGTTAGGTGGATTCATAACTGGCTTAGTGATCGGACCCAAAGAGTGGTCGTAAATGGCTGCACATCCAGTTGGAAGAATGTCTCAAGTGGAGTACCACAGGGCTCTGTCCTGGGCCCTGTATTGCTCAACATCTTTATCAACGATTTAGATGTAGGAATTGAGGGTAAACTGATTAAATTTGCTGATGACACAAAGCTAGGAGGGATAGCTACTACTAGAGAAGAGAGAGAGAGGATTCAAAAAGATATAAACAAACTGGAGCAGTGGGCAGCAACAGAATGGTTTTTAACAGGAAAAAATGCAAAATACTACATTGGGGCAATAAAAATGAAAAAAGCATATACAGAATGGGAGGAATAGGGCTAAGCAACAGCACATGTGAAAAAGACTTGGGTATACTAATAGATCACAGACTCAATATGAGTCAACAGTGTGATGCAGCAGCAAAAAAGGCAAATTCAATTCTAGGATATATTAACAGAAGCATACAGTCTAGATCACGTGATGTCATTATTGCCCTCTACTTTGGTCAGACCTCATCTGGAGTACTGTGTCCAGCTTTGGGCGCCACATTTTAAAAAAGACATCAACAAACTGGAGCAAGTTCAGAAAAGAGCAACCAGAATGGTGACCGGTCTGCAAACCCCGTCTTATGAGGAAAAGTTACAGGATTTGGGAATGTTTAGCTTGCAGAAGAGAAGACTGAGAGGAGACTTAATAGCAGTCTACAAATATCTCAAGGGCTGTCACATTGTAGAAGGATCATCTTTATTCTCATTTGCACAAGGAAAGACTACAAGCAATGGGATGAAACTGAATGGGAGGAGACGCAGATTAGATATTAGAAAAAACTTTTTGACAGTTAGAGTGATCAATGAGTGGAACAGGCTGCCACGAGAGGTGGTGAGTTCTCCTTCAATAGAAGTCTTCAAACAGAGGCTGGACAGACATCTGTCTGGGATGATTTAGCGAATCCTGCTTTGAGCAGGGGGTTGGACCAGATGGCACAGGAGGTCCCTTCCAACTCTATGAATCTATGATAGAATTCTATTATAAAAGTTTATGAAAAGGTTGCAACATTTTTACGATACTCTCAGTTGTGTAAAAATTGTGATTGGCATTTTTATGCTCATCCCGGCCAACTTTGATGATTTTTGAGCATTTTTAGGCCCAGCTTGCCTATGTGGGGCGTGACAGTTTTATCAATCACCTAATGAAGTCAAGAAGTAAAAAAAATTCTCTCTGCAATGCTGAACTCATTAATGCTGAATAGTGTTTTTCAGGTACAAACAATTTAAATAAATCTGCAAAAGTAAATAAAAGACATTTTTACCCATTTTCAGAAGGCTCAATTACCAGTTTTCTTTCCCCAATATTAATATTCAGGTCACCACTGTCAACAGTATTTTCTCCTCCTTTATTTGTGTAGCCGGTCCTACCTTGCTGCACCTATTTGCAAAATGCGAATTTGACATTTTAGAATAATTTTGGAGATTTACTTTGGTAAATACACTTTCACCTTGACCACATTCATTGATTTAGACACTTGATTTGTCAATGCGGTGTGGCCTGAATGGATAAAGGGCATGATATACTAGAACGGTGTACAAATTGTTTAAGTGTAGTGAAAGTAACAAAAATCCTTCCACATAAAAGTCATTAGAAAAGGTCTTTATTATCAAAGTTCAACAAGAGAGTAAAAAGAGGAGGAGATTGCGATTGATCCCAAAAGGTGGACAACTACTTTTGAGGCAATTTTTTAATTTTTTTTTCTTTTTTAAATGCACGATTTGGTGGTAATTATTTTCTGCAATTGGGTTTTATGACAAATTATGCACGGATTAGCTTTTACAGGCCCTTTGTTTCACTGCACAGTCTACTTGGCTCACATTCCTTGGCTATAAATCAGCAGAGAGGAGCTACAAAAAAGACAGAAAAACTGAATTGCAAACTCACCTATCATTCAATCTGACTGAGCTTACTGACAGAGTCGCTGTTAACTCATTCTGCAGCCAGCAATACACAATGAGACACAAAGGCTATAGAAGGCAAATGGAGCAAAGTTGTTAATGAAGCCCAATTCCAAAAATTATATTTAGCTCCAAATGCATGCTTTTTAGTTATGTCATTTAAAAAAAATAAATAATTGTCCTCAGAAGGTGTGCGGCCCTTTTAATGGTGAAGACATAGAAGTTGCAGACTTCCTTTGCCTACGTAAAGACATTCACGTGAGAACAGGTTATTGTCATATGAAGCAAAGGAAAAACAAATCCTTCAGATATCAACTCCATTTTGTCATGCTAAGCACAAATGATCATTATTTTGTTCCTTTCCTATGATCAAATGAAAGGGGCATTCCATGTACATCATAAAGTGATCGAGTATCCCACATACATGCCATCACTTCATAACACGGCAATACCACTTCAAGAAAACAAAAACTACATGGTAGTCAATTACAGAAAAGATCTTTTACCTTTAAGGAGATCTATTCCTGTTTGTGACGAGTAATAAACAGAGAACAGAATATTGTGCTGCTGAGGGGCCTGGACACAACACGCTACATACTGTATTCAATAGTTATAGCATGATCAATACTTATATGTAGACTTGTGGCATGATAATAAGCAGCAACTTCATAAAGCTGTACAAGAAGTCATACTACAAATCACACAACATTATATTTTACAGTTATTTTGTTTTCTTTGCTGTGTGGATAAGAGTTTTCTAGTCCTAACTGCAGCCGCCTCTGCTTCTCGCAATAAACTTTCCAAGTTGCTTCATTAAATCCATAGTTGAAATAGTCAGAAAGATCAGCACCTAGAAATAACACAAGGATACAATTACAGGACAGAACAATTTATCATTCAATTAAGCATTTATGAAAACCTTAAAAAGCATGCACATCAGTCAGGCATCATGCACACATAATATATTATTCTAAAGGACAAGATAAGCAGCTCCTCTCATCTCCAGATCATTAGTAAATATTCACATTCATTTTTCAGCTGCAACTTGTAAAAGGGACTGTCAGCTCAGAATGACTATTTAAGCCAAGTACAGGCACTAACTGCATCATAGTGGGGCCAATCACATATACAATGGCATGTAAAAGTTTGGGCACCCCTGGTCAAAATAAGTTATTGTGAACAGTTATTCATGTTGAAATGATCTCTAAAAAGGGCCAACGTTAAAGTATCACAGCTTGTAAATTCTTTTTGTAGCCAGTCAAGACTCTTTCAATTCTTGTTTGAGGGATTTTCATCCATTCTTCCTTGGAAAATTCTTCCAGTTCTGTGAGATTCCTGGGTCGCCTTGCATGCACTTCTGTTTTGAGGTTTAGCCACAGATTTTCAATGATGATCAGGTCAGGGGACTGTGAGGGCCATCGTAAAACCTTCATCTTGCACCTTTTCAGGTAGTTAGTTGTGGATTTTGACGTGTGTTTATGATCAGTATACATTGGTAGAAGCCATCCTCTTTTCAACTTCAGCTTTTTTTTTATAGATAGTGTTATGTTTGCATCAAGAATTTCTTGAAATTACGTTGACTCCATTCTTCTCTCTACCCGTGAAATGTTCCCATCCTATTGGCTGCAACACAACCCAAAGCATGATTGATCCACCCCCCATGCTTAATGGTTGGCAAGATGTTCGTTTCCTAAATTCTGGGCCCTTTTTTCTCCACACATACACTACCGTTCAAAAGTTTGGGGTCACCCAGACCATTTTGTGTTTTCCATGAAAACTCATACTTTTATTAATCAAATGAGTTGCCAAATGAATTTAAAATCTAATCCAGACATTGACAAGGTTAAAAAAAAAAAAAAAAAAAAAAAAAAAATTTGAAATAATTTTCTCCTTCAAACTTTGCTTTCATCAAAGAACGCTCCCTTTTGCATCAATTACAGCATTGCAGACCTTTGGCATTCTAGCAGTTAATTTGCTGAGGTAATCTGGAGAAATTTCACCCCATGCTTCCAGAAGCCCCTCCCACAAGTCAGTTTGGCTTGATGGGCACTTTTTGCATACCATACGGTAAAGCTGCTCCCACAACAGCACAATGGGGTTGAGATCTGGTGACTGCGCTGGCCACTCCATTACAGATAGAATACCAGCTGCATGCTTCTTCCCTAAATAGTTCTTGCATAATTTGGAAGTGTGCTTTGGGTCATTGTCCAGTTGTAGGATGAAATTGGCTCCAATCAAGCGCTGTCCACAGGGTATGGCATGATGTTGTAAAATGGAGTGATAGCCTTCCTTATTCAAAATCCCTTTTACCTTGTACAAAGCTCCCATTTTACCAGCACCAAAGCAACCCCAGACCACCACATTACCTCCACCATGCTTGACAGATGGCGTCAGGCACTCTTCCAGCATCTTTTCAGTTGTTCTGCGTCTCACAAATGTTCTTCTGTGTGATCCAAACACCTCAAACTTGATTTGTCTTTCCATAACACTTTTTTCCAATCTTCCTCTGTCCAATGTCTGTGTTCTTTTGGCCACATTAATCTTTCCTTTTACTAGTCAGTCTCAGATATGGCTTTTTCTTTGCCAGTCTGCCCTGAAGGCCAGCATCCCTGATGTAGGAAATCTTCAGTTTATTGGCAATTTCTCACATGGAATAGCCTTCATTTCTAAGAAGAAGAATAGACTGTCGAGTTTCACATGAAAGTTCTTTTTTTCTGGCCATTCTGAGAGTTTAATGGAACAAATGTAATGCTCTAGATTCTCAACTAGCTCAAAGGAAGATCAGGTTTATAGCTTTTCTAATCAGCCAAACTGTTTTCAGCTGTGCTAACATACTTGCACAAGGGTTTTCTAACCATCCATTAGCCTTCTTACAAAGTTAGCAAACACAAAGTACCATAAGAATGCTGGAGTGATGGTTGTTGGAAATGGGCCTCTATACACCTATGAAGATATTGTATTACAAACCAGATCCTTGCAGCTAGAATAGTCATTTACCACATTAACAATGTATAGAGTGTATTTCTGAATCATTTAATGTTAGCTTCATTGTAAAAAAATGCGCTTTTCTTTCAAAAATAAGGAAATTTCTAAGTGACCCTAAACTTTGGAACGGTAGTGTGCCTTTGATCATTGTGGCAATACAGTTCTATTTTAACTTCATTGGTTCACAGGACTAGTTTCCAGAATGAATCAGGCTTGTTTAAATGTTCTTTTACATACTGCCGACGCTGAATTTTATGGTGAGGATGAAGGAAAGATTTTCTTCTGATGACTCTTCCATGAAGGCCTTATTTCTGTAGGTGTCTCTGAACAGTAGAACAATGTACCACACCTCCAGAGTCTGCCAAATCTTTCTGAAGGTCTTCTGCAGTCAAGTGGGGAAACTGATTTGCCTCTCTAACAAACCCATGAGCAGCTCTGACTAAAATTTTGTTTGGTCTTCAGACCTTATATTGATCTCCACTATTTCTGTTAACTACCATTTCTCAACTACATTTCTAACTGAGGTAAGGACAACTTGAAAACGCTTTGCAATCTTCTTCTAACCTCCTCCTACTTTGTGGGCCTCCACCATTTTCATTTTCAGAGTGCTAGGCAGCTACTTAGAAGAACCCATGGCTGCTGTTTTTTTTGGCACAAAGTTAGAGGAGGCTGGGTTTTTATAAAGCTAGGAAAGTTGCATCCTCTGACCTTTCCTAAAGATGGTAGTGAACAAGCCATAACCCTAACAGACTAAGGTCTGAAACATTGGTCAAAGTTATCTGAGCACACAAATCTCCAAGGGTGCCTATGTAAAATATAAATATATAAATACACCCACATATACAGCATTTCA